>NC_084842.1:12552048-13224548 GCF_033115175.1 Lepus europaeus
TCTGTATCTCTATGTGTGATGGTGACACTTGGGTGGAGGGAATGTTGCAATCACTGATATTTATTGAGGGATCGTCCCCGTAAACCTTTCATTAAATATCAGTGATTGCACCATTCCTCCACCCAAGTGTCACCATCTGAACTTTCTGAAGATTCCTCATAGAATAGATCATCATCTTGAATGTTCTAGTTATGTTTAATAGTTGTAGCCCAAACTATAACCTTCTATCTTGTGTATTTAGAGGAAATATATAAGACATCATAAAATGAGATGTTACCATTTGAGAGAACGGGGCACATGTTGTATGGGATTGCTCTGTATTTTATCTTAAAAGGTCATGTGAATCTGCAGTTACTTCAATTCAGTTTGTTTTCAGACAGCAAAGATAAGTCAAATGGATTTTTAAAAATATTCAAGGCCGGTGCTGCGGCTCACTAGGCTAATCCTCCGCCTGCGATGCCGACACACCAGGTTCTAGTCCTGGTTGGGGCGCTGGATTCTGTCCCGGTTGCCCCTCTTCCAGGCCAGCTCTCTGCTGTGGCCCGGGAGGGCAATGGAGGATGGCCCAAGTGCTTGGGCCCTGCACCCGCATGGGAGACCAGGAGGAAGCACCTGGCTCCTGGCTTCAGTGCGCCAGTCACAGCAGCCATTGGAGGGTGAACCAATGGCAAAGGAAGACCTTTCTCTCTGTCTGTCTCTCTCACTGTCCACTCTGCCTGTCAAAAAAAAAGAAAGAAAGAAAAGAAAAGAAATATTCAGAGAGAAAAACAAAAAATAATTAAATAGCAGTGGTAAGGCCCAACATAACATCACTTACATGTAATGGGCCATAAACCTCATCTCAACATATTTAGAAGAATTGAAATCCTATGGAATGTGTTTTCTGACCAAATGCAAAGTAGAAGTTAATAAACAGGAAAAGAAGTAAATTTCTCACCACTTAGAAAGTAAGCAACACATTTCCAAATATTCAAGAGGGTTTTAAGGGAAATAACTACCTATACGGAACAAAAATGAAATTGCAACATAACAAAATTTGAGGAACTCAGAGAATGTTACTAACAGGGAAATTTATATCATTGAATGCTTACATTAACAAGACAAAGAATTTCAGGTCAGTAATCTAAGCTTCCATCTTAAACCACAAAAGAACAAAAAAAAACAGAAAAAAAAATAGCAAGATAAGCCCTAAAGGAAAGGAAGATAAATCCTAAAGGAAACTCAGTGAAACAACAAAACTGGTTGTTTGAAAAAATCAATAAAATTGACATATTTCTTGCAAGGTTGACAAAGGAAGAAACATGCAAGCCCCAAATTTCCACTATCAAAAATGAGATACTTTACCACTTCCAACTGTCTGGTATTTGAAGGATAAGGGAATACTTTGAATGAATATATACACTTAACATGATTATGTAGATGAAATAGACCAGTTTGTCAAAAAGTATAAGCTATCAAAAAGTTCATAATACTAAATAGATCATTTAAATAGTTTTATATCTTTTAAAGAAATTTAATTCACTGTTAAAAAACAAATCTCCAGGTCCAGATGGTTTCACTGGAGATTTCTATCAAACATTTAAAGAATACAGATTTTAGATTATCTCTTAGAAAGAATAGAAGTTGAGAAAATGCCTTTTATGAGGTTCTAAGACCAAATACAATACAAAACAATCACAGACTAATTGTCCATCATGATAATTGATGCAGATACCTTAACAAAATGTAAGCAGGTATAACTCAAAAATACATTAAATGAACTATTTGCTACAACTGAATTGTGAATGTTCTATTTTACCACTCCTATTCAACGTAATACTATAAGATTTGCCAGCACAGAAAATCAAGTGGAGGCATATAGTTTAAAAAAAAGAAGAAATTAAATTATCCCTATTTAAAGAGACATGGTGGTCTATATTAAAAATTCCAAGGAATCGACTAATGAAAAAAAGAAAAATCAACAGATAAGTAAGTTCAGTTAGGTCACAGGATAAAAGTTCAAAATACAAAAACTCTGTTGTATTTCTAAATACTAGAAAAGAATGTCGGGGCTGGCGCTGTAGCATAGTGTGTAAAGCCACCGCCTGTAGTGCCAGTATCCCATATGGGCACCGGTTCAAGACCCGGCTGCTCCACTTCTGATCCAGCTCTCTGCTATGGCCTGGGAAAGCGGCAGAAGATGGCCCAAGTCCTTAGGCCCCTGCACCCACATGGGAGAACTGGAAGAAGCTCCTGGCTCCTGGCTTCGGATCAGCACAGCTCCAGCCATTGTGGCCAAATGGGGAGTGAACCAACACTGGAAGACCTCTCTCTCTCTCTCTCTCTCTCTCTCTCTGTGTGTATAACTCTGACTTTCAAATAAATAGATAAATCTTTAAAAAAAGAATGTGGAAATGAAACAACATCATTTAAAATAGTTCAAAAAATAACATGCTTAGATATACATCCACCAAAATGTCCAGGACTTTTATACTTAACTATAAAATCCTGATGAAAAATTTCAAAGAAAATTAAGTATATGGAGAAACATACTGTGTTCAAGGATTAGAAGACTTACTGACAAGAGCTGGCACTGTGGCGTAGCAGGTAAAGCCAGTGGCTGCACCATATGGGTGCCAGTTCAAGTCTAGGCTGCTCCACCTCCTATCTAGCTCTCTGCTACAACCTGTGAAAGCAGTTGAAGTTGGTGCAAGTGCTTGGGCCCCTGAACCCACATGGGAAAACTGAAAGAAGCTCCTGGCTCCTAGCTTTGGATCGGCCCAGCTCTGGCCAGTGCAGCCATTTGGGCAGTGAACCAGCACATGGAAGACTTCTCTCTCTGCACCTCTGCCTCTGCCTCTTTGTACCTCTGCCTTTCAAATAATAGGGAAATCTTTGGGGGACAAAAAAGAAGACTCAGTGACAGTGTGGACTTGCCACAGATTATAGCTTAGCTGTGGTTCCTATCAAAATCCCTGCAATATGTTTTGTAAATAGAAAAGTTTATTTTGACATTATCATGGGAAGACAAAGAAACTAGAGTAGCTAAAACAATTTAAAATAGAAGAGAAAAGGTATATGGAATTATTAACCCAGCATTAAATCTTACTGTATTGGCCACAGTACTCAATATAATGTGATATTGACAGAGGATAGACACATAAATCAGTGAAGCTATGTAATAGTTAAAAAATAGACCCACACAGGTCTGCTTAATTGACTATCAGTTGATTTGTAATGAAGATGCATTCAGTTGAGGAAAGGCAGTCTTCATCAACTGTTGCTCAAGCAACTGACATCCACAAGCCAAGAAATGAGATTCACTCTGACCCAGACAAAAAATAGATCAGTAAAACACAGTTTTAAATGAAAATGGGAGAACATCTTCAGGGTCTTGATGCTGACAAATGAAACTATGTAGTGTAAATGTCATTTGAGTTTTCAGAAGTGATCAGATGCTCACAGGAATCTCTTTCCCCTAAGAACAGTTGTTCGGTAGTCACTAACTCTGATAGAAGATGCTATCACAAATAATAAGAATCAGCTGTGTTTGCCTGCTACCTCTGAATCCTCTTCCTTAAGGGAGTGTTTATTCTTTTATGCATGTAGTTAATTAAGGTAGTGTTCTTTAACATTGCTCAATGTCCTTAGAAAGCCTGTTTCCTCTTACTCATGCCTCTGTATCAGACAGCAGTTCACAAAAGTGTTCTAGTACCTTTGCAAATCAAAATAACTGAGTCAGTTTCTAGTATGTATATTACCTCATCTTTTCTCGGGTAATACAGAAAAACTCATGTGGTAGTTTGTGTAATGATGTGCATTGTAGAATCAGTTTTCATCTTAACTTGAAAACGAGTAACTTAAATTCTCTATATCAACTTTTAAGAACTCTAATAGGTATGTAGAGGAAAAATGTGGGTAATTTTTTTCATTTGTATAAAATGTAGATGGTCCATATTACTGTTTCAGAATACTATAAATATAAATTGATGCCTTCAATTAATAAAAATTCTAAGTACTTGGTTATTTTGTGTCTTCAGATACATAGTTGTCACTGTACAGATATACACAGTGTCATTTTAAACACAAATAACTACTTTCCACTTTCTTTCTTCTCTCTAGTTTATTTGTCACCTTGTTGCACCAATACTAGAGAGTATAGTTTCATACATGATACTCTCAACCAGTGCAGGCTTGATGTAAGCTGTGATCTACAGTTGTCATGGCAGTTTGGTGATACAAAACTTGTCCACAATGAAGATCTGGAAAAAAAATTCACTGCTAAGAGGTAAGTTACCATGACCTAAACATGTTTGAGATTTTGTTTTATTTCTGTTTTCTATGCAGTCTTATGCTAATTTACTTCTGCCATTTGAGATTTAATAAGTATTACCAAGAAAATAAGTAGAGATAATTATTTTGTTACCTTCTCATAGCCCTTATAAGTGTAAAATTTGTAAATTTTACTAGTAAGTTTCATGTGTTGTAGTCAGATTTCAGATATCCCCTTCCAATTTTTTAATCTTGATAAATTTTTTCAGAAGCATGCATCACTATATTTATTAAGCAGCCATTTTGTAGATCCCTAAAACAATAGCTAAAGTAATCAGAAAGTAACTTCTTTTCCATTTTCACAACTATTAAGAGACTGAGTTGGATTTTTTAAAAAAAATATTTCACTGGGGCCGGCACCTGAGTGCCAGCATCCCATATCAGCGCTGGTTCATGTCCCAGTTGCTGTTCTTTCAGTCCAGCTCCCTGCTTATGGCCTGAGAAAGCAGTAGAAGATGGCCAAGTGCTTGGGCCTCTGCACCCACGTGGGAAACCCAGAAGAAGCTCGTGTCTCCTAGCTTCAGCCATTGCAGCCAGTAGGGGAGTGAACTGGAGGATGGAAGACCTTTCTTTCTGTGTCTCCCTCTCTCTCTCTGTAACTCTGCCTCTCAAATGAATAAAGAGGGGCTGGTGCTGTGGTGCAGCAGGTTAAGACCCCAGCCTGCAGGGCTGGCATCCATGTGGGCGCCGGTTCGGGTTCCTTCTGATGCACCTGGGAAGGAGGCAGAGGATAGCACAAGTCCTTGGGAACCCTGCACCCATGTGGGAGACCCAGAGGAAGCTCCTGGCTTCAGATCGGCCATCCATTGGCAGCCATTTGGGGAGTGAACCAGCAGATGAAAGACCTCTCTTTCTGTCCCTCTGTTTCTACGTCTCTCTGAAACTCTGTCTTTCAAATAA
Organism: Lepus europaeus; assembly: GCF_033115175.1. NCBI lineage: Eukaryota > Metazoa > Chordata > Mammalia > Lagomorpha > Leporidae > Lepus > Lepus europaeus. The sequence continues at coordinate 12,557,260 of NC_084842.1, forward strand.
ATAAATCTTTTATTTAAAAAATCAAATAAGTATTTGAAAAATATTTTAGTTATTTGAAAGGCAGAGTTAGAGGGAAAGACAAAGATTTTCATCTGATGGTTCACTCTCCAAATGGCTGCAACATTTGGAACTGGGCTACACGCAAGTCAGGAGCTTCATCTGGTTGGGTGCAGCATCCCAAGCTGCTGGGCCATCTGCTGCTTTCCCAGGTGCATTAGCAGGAAGCTGGATTGGAAGTGGAGCAACTGAGTCTCAAACCAGCACCCTTAGGGGATGCCATGTGGGAAGCAGCAGCTTAACCTGCTGTGCCACAACTGCAGCCCTGAGTTGATATTTTAATTTTGGATTATTGTGTCTGGCTTTTTCCAACTGTTCCACTAAAACCAATCTTTCTAGGTGGCTTCCACTATTTTGGACACTTAAATAATATTTATGGAAATCATATTGTTATTTTGACAACAAAAATAACTGCAAATGCAAAATTCTCAGTGTAAATATATTTTTAAAGATTTATTTATTTACTTGAAAGAGTTACACAGAGAAAGAAGGAGAGGCAGAGAGAGAGATAGGTCTTCCATCCACTGCTTCACTCCTCAGTTGGCCGTAACGGCTGGAGCTGTGCAAGTCCGAAGCCAGGAGTCAGGAGCTGCTTCCAGGTCTCCCAGGCAGGTGCAGGGGCTCAAGGACTTGGGCCATCTTCTACTGCTTTCTCAGGCTATAGCAGGGAGATGGATCGAAAGTGAAGCAGCCGGGATACAAATCGGCGCCCATATGGGATACCGACACTGAAGGTGGTAGCTTTACCCATTACGCTACAGCGCTGGCCCCCATTATAAATATTTTGTATTCATAGGATAGATCTTGTGTAAGTACAAATTTGGTTTGGTGCCGGCGCCACGGCTCAATAGGCTAATCCTCTGCCTGTGGCGCTGGCACACTGGGTTCTAGTCCCAGTCTGGGCGCTGGATTCTGTCCCGGTCGCTCCTCTTCCTGTCCAGCTCTCTGCTGTGGCCCAAGAGTGCAGTGGAGGATGGCCCAAGTGCTTGGGCCCTGAACCCACATGGGAGACCAGGAGAAGCACCTGGCTCCTGGCTTCGGATCAGCTCAGTGCACCGGCCGCAGCGCGCTGGCCACAGCAGCCATTGGAGGTGAACCAATGGAAAAGGAAGACCTTTCTCTCTGTCTCTCTCTCTCACTGTCTACTCTGCCTGTCAAAAAAATTTAAAAAAGAAAAAGAAAAATTTGGTTTGGTGTTTTTCATTTTTTCAATCTTGCCTCCTTTACCATTTTGCAGTGTTTAACTTATAGCCTAATTATAACTTGCTGGACACACATAGTGAACCTGTTTTGGAATGTTTAGGAGTTGTTTTATTAGTTTTAAATCATTTTTTCTTGATTTAGACATGCTGCCTTACTTGGTGTCAGTTCGGAGATTTGGAATTGGAAAACATGACAAAATTAGTTGTGGCATATTTTTTTCTCTAAAACCACAGCTTTGAGTGACATTAGAAGGGACTGAATATATCTTGTCACTTTTGGGTTGAAAGAACAAATTGATGAAAAATGAATTCCTGATGTGGTTTTTGATTTTGGTTCTTTGAAGACTTAAAATTTTGTTCTTCATAATCCCTATTAGTATTACAGAAAATTAAAAACAACTACTCATGTATCTAATGTATCTAATGACCAACTGCAATAGGACTTAACTCTTTTCTTATTCACTCAAATTTTTAAAAAATATTTATTATTTTTTAATTAATTATATTATTTTTAAAAAATATTTATTTGTTTATATGAAAGTCAGAGTCACAGAGAGAGGGGGAGAGACAGAGAGAGAAATCTTCTATCCGTGGATTCACTCCCCAGATGGCCACAAAAGGCCGAAGCCAGGAGGTCAGAGCATCTTCCAGGCCCCCCACGTGGATGGCAGGAGCCCCACACACTTGGGCCATCTGCTGCTGCTTTTCTCAGGTCATTAGCAGGGAACTGGATCAGAAGTGGAACAGCTAGAACTTGAAACAGCGCCTATATGGAATTCCAGTACCATATATAGGCAGTAGCTTTACCAACTATGCCACAGTGTCAGACCCTCCCCATATAGGACTTAAGGCATTATGTTGGATTGTTCTCTTTCCCCTACTATAGTGTAAGTTTTATCTTTGTTTTTGTGTCCATGGTATAAAACAATCTGGCAACACAGTGGGAGTTTAAATGTCAAATTAAATTAATCTTTCATCTCACTTTTAAAAATCAGTGATACCAGGAAGTAATGTGAAGGAAAAATTGGAAACAAAAAATAAACAGAATGGTTAGCAGGAGAGGATAATACAATGGAGAAGTGAAAAGTGACTGTCTCTGGCTTTTATTTTTATCAGTCTTCTTAGGGGAGAAAGAATAAATTTATACATCTACACTCTCAGGATAAGTGAATAACTTTAAAAAGATATCAGTCTCTAATTTCTTAAAAGATTTATTTAGGCTGGCACCGTGGCTCACTAGGCTAATCCTCCACCTTGCGGTGCCGGCACACCGGGTTCTAGTCCCGGTCGGGGCACCGGATTCTGTCCCGGTTGCCCCTCTTCCAGGCCAGCTCTCTGCTGTGGCCAGGGAGTGCAGTGGAGGATGGCCCAAGTGCTTGGGTCCTGCACCCCATGGGAGACCAGGATAAGACCCTGGCTCCTGCCATCGGATCAGCGCGGTGCGCCGGCCACAGCGCACCTGCCACGGCGGCCATTGGAGGGTGAACCAACGGCAAAAAGGAAGACCTTTCTCTCTGTCTCTCTCTCTCACTGTCCACTCTGCCTGTCAAAAAAAAAAAAAAAGATTTATTTAGTTAGTTATTTGAAAGGCTGAGTTACAGAAAGAAGAGGAGAAACAGAGATCTTTCCTCTAGTTCACTCCCCAAATGGAGGCAATGGCCAGGTCAGGCCAGGCCAAAGACAAGAGCAAGGAGTTTTTTCTGGGTCTCCCACATGAGTGGCAGGGGCCCAGGTACTTGGGCCATCTTTGCTGCTTTCCCAGGCCATGAGCAGGGAGCTGATCAGAACTGGAGCAGCAGGGACATTGACATAGGTCACAGTCTCCGTTTCTTATTTCCATTGTGTCTACTACTTAAGTGTGAAATCAGCAAAGACACCTCAATAATCTGAATGTCTGTTTGATCACTCATTAAAAGTTGAGTGCCTACTGCATCTGACATTATTTTTGATATCTTCAGAAAACAATGAAGAGTTTTCTCAGAGGCCCTAAAAAGTTTATATTTTGGTAGAGAAATATACAGCTAAATGTAAAATAATTTAATGTTTTAATAAAGATGTGGGTGCACATGTAAGGAACCAGTTGTTCCTGAGAGAAGATCTGAAGTAACCTCAATATTTAGCTGGCCTTAATGAGTAAAAGGCAAGCTTAGTTTTCTCATTAAGTCTCCTGCTCTGAGTATTGGTATCATTTTGACCTTTTTTTGTTTAAGGTAACTTTTGAAGATATCAAACATCTGAAAAGATAATAATTTTATTTCCTTTTAAGAATTTATTTATTTATTTGAAAGAGTTAGAGAGAGGCAGAGAGAGATCTTCCATCCGCTGGTTCACTCCCCAAATGGCCACAGCAGTTGGAGCTGGGCTGATCAGAAGCCAGGAGCCAGGAGCCTCCTCCAGGTCTCCTATGTGAGTGCAGGGCTGCCTGTTCTCAGCTTGATGCTGTGGTTGAATCTGTACTTAATGGCTGAATGTACATTTTGCCCCAGATATGTAGCCTGAGTCAGCCATGGTTAATTTTATTCATATTATTGATATTTATTTCCAAGAATGGGCAAAACTGAGCTGATGTGGACCAGTGACACACTGAGGCTTTATGTCTCTGGGGAAGAGAAACCAATCAGTTATGAACAAGGAGACTTCTTTTTCTTGCTGTTGAAACTAGCACTCTGGGGAGAATAATGAGACCAATGTTAGGATCATCATAACACTGAGTGCAGCAGAGCAAGAGATGGGAGAAACCTGAATGCCTGACGACATGTGGCATCACGGAACCAGTTAATCCTGATAGAGGATGCATGACTTCTGAACTTGCTGGGAGAAGCTAACATATTTTTTAAGCCAGTTTGAATGGATTTCTGTACTTGAAGTCAAAATCTCGAATTGAATTCAATTTGGTCCTAGGAAAGGAGTATCGCAGTAAGAGATTCTAAGACAGGCATTTGATTCAGAGAACAGGAAGGACCCTCACTGTTCCGGTGTGGTGGGTTGGGGTAATCTCTACCTTGCTGCACAGATCATGTCTGTCATGAGGCTGCAGTTTTGGGGAAAATTGCTCAGAACAATGAAGATATTAGAGTATCTTAATTACTTACTGCATAGACCCAAGAGCAATCTTTTTTTAAAAAAAATATTTATTTGAACGAGCTATATAGAGAGATGTTCCATCCATTGGTTAACACCCAAGATAGTCACAGTCACCAGGGCTGAGCCAGGCCGAAACCAGGAACCAGAGGCTTCATCATCCCAGTCTCCCACATGGGTGCAAGGGCCCAAACACTTGGGCAGTCTTCTGTTGCTTTTCTCAGGCCATTAGCAGGGAACTGGATCAGAAGTGGAGCAACCAGGACTCAAACTGTCACCCAAAAGGAATACTGGCCTTGCAGGCTGCAGTTTTACTCACTATGCCACATTACCCTGAGATCTATCTTTTAAATCATTGAAAATTCAGATTTTATTTTAAGAAAAAAAAAAACATTTCTGCTTCTTGCATAGTTTGATAGTTCAGTTTCTCAAAATGAGCTCAGAGAATTCATCTTTCCCAAGTTAGTGATAATGTGGACTAACAAGGAATGACATGTAACAGGAGATAAATGTAGGACAAAGTATAAATCTCTTGCCGTAGTTTTTTCCCAAAAGCCTCTCTTTAAAATATTTTCTGCCCCGTAAATGGAATTCAAATTCATACAGTAAAGATTTATCTTATTTGAAATTTGATATCAAAATTACAAAAATAAAAAAATACCCTTTGACCCAGAACTCCACTTCTAGGAATTCATTTTCTTGTATCTTTTTAAAAGACTTGTCTTATTTATTTAAAAGGCACAGTGATGAGAGAGAGAGAGATATCTTCCATCCACTGTTTCATTCCCCAAATGCCCACAGAGCCAGGCCAAAACCAAGAAGAGCCCAGAACTCCATCTAGATCTCCGTTGTGGGTGGCCGGGGCCCAAGCATCTCTACTGTTTTCCCAGGTTATTATCGAGGAGCAGAATCAGAAGAGGAGTAGCCTGGAATCCCACTGCTGCCCATATGGGATGCTGGCACCACAGGCCAAGGCTGAACTTACTACACCACAATGCCAGCCCCCTAGTATTCTTTAAACCCATGAACATTAATGGTCTTTCCATTTTTGTGTGTGTCCTTTTCTGTGCCTTTCAACAGAGTCCCATCATTTTTGTTTTAGAGGTCATTCACTTCCCTGGATAAATACATTCATAAACATTTTTATAGTTATTATGAGTAGAATTGCTTTTATGATTTCTGTCCCAGCAGTTTCATTATAATGTATAAAAAAGTGACTGATTTTTATGTGTTTATTTTTTAGCCTGCAGCTTTACAGCATTCATTTATCAGTTCTGGTAGTCTCTTAGAGGAGTTTTCAGATATTTTGTATATATAACTGTATCTGCAGTCAAGGATGATTTGACATGCTCTCTCCCTATTTGTATGCTCTTTATTTCATTCTCTTCCATATTTGCTGTGGCTAAGACCAGACCTCTTGTACTGTGTTGAGTAAAAGTGGTAAAAGAGAACATTCTTCTCTTGTTCCAGATGGCAAAGATCAGTATTGTCCATTCTGTAGGCCATGTAAGGCTCATGAAATCATTTTGTCTGACCTTGTCAAGACAACCACAGACTAGACTGGAAATTTCAGTAAATCATTGGCAGGCTAATTTTTAAGTTGATATAATTTTGTATGGCCTGCAAATGATGTTATAAATATATGAATGGCCCTTGGCCGAAAAAGGTTCCTCTCCCCATGACTGTAGAACTGCTTTCAGCTTTTCTGCATTCTGTATGATATTGACTGTAGGTTTATATAACCTTTAGAATTGATATGCATTCTTTCTATACCTAGTTTGTTCAGTTTTTATAACGAATGGATATCGAATTTTGTTGAATGCTTTTTCTGCATCTGTGACTGAATCATGTGGCTTTTGTCCTTCATTCTGTTGCATTACATTTATTGGTTACATGTTGAACCATCCTTGCATCGCTGGGATAAATCCCACTTGACTGTGATAATGTTTTTGTTGAACGGTTGGGTTCAGTTTGCTAGCATTTTGTTGAGAATTTTTGCATCTGTATTCATTCAGGAAATAAAGCTGCATTTTTCTTTTTTTGTTGTAATCATGTCTAATTTTAGTATTAGAGTAATGCAGGCCTTGTAGAATGAGTTGGGAAGAAGTCCTTCCCTGTTAATTTTTTTGCAATATTTTGGGAAGAATTTAGTGTTAGTTCTTCCTTAAAAATTTGGTAGAATTCAAAAGTAAAGCTATCTAGTTCTGGGAATTTCTTTGTTAAGAGACTTTTTATTATTGATTCAGTCTCATTGCATGTACAACTTTCCTGTGTGTTCATGGTTCAGTTTTGGCAAGTTATATGTTTCCAGAAATTTGTTCATTTCTTCTGTGTTTAAAATTATGTTGCTACACCATTGTTCATAGTAATCCCTAATAATCCTTTCAATTCTGTGATATCAATTGTGTCTACTTTTCCATACCTAATTTTATTTCAGTTTTCTTTTTGTTGTTGTTGGTCAGTATAAATGTTTGTTGATTTTGTTTATCCTTTCAGAAAACAGCTCTTCATTTCATTTTCTTCCTGTAGGTTTTTTAACTCTTTTTAAAAAAATTTCTGCTTTGATGTTTATTATCTTCTGATTTGGGGTTTGGTTTTTTTCTTTTTAGTTCTTGAGATGCATCATTTGGTTCATCATTTCAGAATAGCACCACCCTGGGGACTAAGCTTTTAATATATACCTTTGAAGGACACTCAAGCTAGTATCTAAATTATAGCACAGACTTTGAAATTGGTGATTATTCAGGTTGTCTGGGTGGACCTAGTTTAATCACAGGAACTCTTTTTTTTTACTTCTAAAAAATGTTATTTATATAAAGGAAGCAGAGTTCATGTATTTCAAATATACAGTTTTAAGAACATAATGATACTTCTCACCTTTGCAGCTTCCCTCCTACTCTCCTCCTCCTTCCCATCTTATTTTTCTTTTAATTTTTACAATGACATACTTTCAGTTTACTTTATAATCACAAGCTTAACCCTCCACTAAATAAAGAATCAAGTAGTAAGTAGAAAAACCACTATTACTCAGGAGTAAAGACAGGGGTCATAAACAATAATCAAATCTCAAGATGTCCATTTCACTCACATGTACTACAGGTTTTTTTGTAATCTGTATATTAGTTACCACAAATCAGGGAAAACATGAAAATTGTCTTTTGAGGATGGCTTATTTCACTAAGGATAATGGTCTCCAATTGCATTCATTTTGTTGCAAAAGCCAGAATTTCATTCTTTTTTTCTGGCTGAATAGTGTTCCGTCATGTGTATATACTGCATTTTCTTTTTCCAGCCATCAGTTAATGGACATCTGGGTTGATTCCATATATTAGCTGTTGTGAACTGGGCTCTACACATTAACACTTAAAAAAATAGAAGAGGAAAGCAGAAGAATGAATCAGAGAAAGGAAATGAAAGAGAAAAAGAGATTCAGGAGCGACTCAGCCTGCCTTTACAGGCTTCAAAGATAGAGAAAGGAGATAATAATCCAAGGAGTGTGGATAACTTCTAGAAGCTGGGAAGAGCCTCCAGCCACTAGCCATCTAATACTACCACTGCTAGTAACTGAATTCTACCAACCATCCCTAGAACTTCACCCATCTTAGACTTAGATACCTGAGATAATAAAGTTAATTCTTTTAAATACACACTGTGTACATTTCCCATCCACTAATCACTTAGTAGCCATCTCAGTTATCAAATTGTCCCAGTAACTGTCACAGTTCTCTTCATAGTTCTTAATTTACTTACTCCAAAGTTGAATAATGATGATACTGAAAATTCAGAAAAGCCCAAGAAAAACTGTAAGAGTGGTTCCTTTAAGTCAAGGGTGGGGAGAAACTTTTTTGTGGAAAAGGCCATTAGAATATTTATAACTTTATTTGTGGACCATACAAAATTATCAATTTAAAAATTACCCTGCTATAGATTTTTTGAGTTTCACCAGTAAATTATTTATAGAAATCAGCAGGCCAAGTGATTTCACAGGTCTTACACCGCCTGCAGGCTGGATGTTCCCTTCCCCTACTTTCAGCTGTTGAGGAATGAAAAAAAAGTGTGCTAAGGTCTGCAGTCAGCATAATCTGGTATCCATGAAATTGTAAGAGGAAAAAGAAATTCATGTTAGTTCTGCCGTTATACATCAAACTGCTGAAGTTACTGCAGTGCATGATTAAGTGCTTATTTAAAAGGAAAAAAGACATTTGGATTCCATACTGTCCACAATTTTGAAGTATCTACTGAAGGTCCCTGTGAAGAAGTGGGGATTAGAATATTGTACTTTGGACCTATTGTACAATGACTTCTTACCAGTAGCAATCTGATGGACTTAAAAACTAGTAAATTCTCTTTCTAGCTCTCCAGAGAAATAATCTCATTGCTTTATTTTCTAAAAGTACTTACTTGAATACTTTGATTTTGTCCTGTAGGCACCCCTGGTATCTAAATATCTCATTTATACTTTTGTTTCCAGTTAAACTTAGGGATAAGATACTTCCTATGTTGCATTTACTCAACAAAAACTTATTTCTCTACTGCATGCAATCTGTCTTGGAACCTATTCTGGATGATGTGATGAACTATGACTAGGTATTCCATCTGAGGCATATATACCTTCACTCTGTTGGTTTCAGTAGGGAGCTAGCACAATAGCACATGCTTAATTAAAAGTTCATGATCTTCAGAAAGATACACAATCTTCTAGTCCTGTTTCTACCACTTATTTAGTTTGTGTTAGCTTCTATAACTTCTTGATTTATTTCTTGGATATTGAATAAAATAGTAATTTTAAAAAGTAATTACGAAAATGAGAAACCCACAGACAAGACTGTAAATATAAATTCCAACACCTGAATACTGGGCTAATTTTGGTCTTCCCACTCCAGAACTTAAAAAATCTGTAAGGTGTAGGTTTGACACAAAATCTTCTTTAGTATTGCTGCATAAAAACATGGGAAGGATGGACAGGCAGTGTGGCGAAATCACCACTTGGAACGCCTGGAACACCATCCTGTGTCAGATGCTGTCGGAGTCCCTGCTACTCCACTTAAAATCCAGCTTCCTGCTAATGTGCACCCCGGCAGCGGATGGTGTCTCAAGTATTTGGGTCCCTTCCACCCATATATGGACCCAATTTGAGTTTTTGGCTCCTAACGACAGCCTTGCTCAGCACTGGCTGTTATGGGCAAGGGTGTGAACCAGCATTTGGAAGATATGTGTCTGCCTTTCAAAAACTGCAATAAAAACAAACTTTTTTTAAATGGGGAGATATTTGGCATAGTGGTTAAGACAGTGATTAAGACACCCACATAGCATATCAGTGTGCCTGGGTTTGATCCCCAGCTCTGGATCTTGACTACAGTTTCTTAATGAACACCCCAGGAGCCAGCGGTGATGGCTCAGGTAGTTGGGTTCCTGTCACCTGCATGGAATAATTGATTGAGTTCCCACCTCTGGTCTTCAGCCTCAAGCTTCTGCCCAACCCTAGCCATCATGTGCCTTTTTGGCATGAATCAGCATATGCGAGCACACTGTCAGTGTGTCTGTGTGTATGTATCTGCCTGTAATACAATAAATACATTTAATTTTTCAACATGGGAAACATTTCTGAAAAATTACTCTTTTTAAGTATAAGATAATATCCTATTAGCAAAAAGTCTGATGCTTACTAATGTCTCTTAATAGAGTACTCTGTACATGTTAGTTCTTCATATACTTAGCTGATTATGTTACACAAGTCTATTCAGGTTCATTTTACCTGTTGTTTCTGAAATAGAAATCTTGAGACACAAAAGTTCTGGTTTTTAACATTATAGCATAAATCCTAGTATTTAAGTAACTTTGGAAAGCCAAACTTCTAATACAACTTTTTAGAAGTCAGAAATAATTCTGAAATCTAATTTTGTGTTGGTCATTTTAGAATTTAAATAGTATCTAGGCTTAAATTTTTTCAAATGTAATTCTGAAAATATCGATTGAAAATTTAAAAAGTATTTACCGGTTTTATTACCAATAATAATAAAAAAAAACTCTAGGTAGGATTTTCTGCTTTAATTTACAGTGATTTTTTTGTTGCCCCGGGTCAGATTTTTATTAAGTTAAATTGTTTCATATCACTAAGTCCCTTAAAATGATATAATGTCTAGCCAGAAACATAACTAGATACAAAGAATTTAACCCAAAATGTCCATGTGTATGACTAGATAAAACAAAAGAATGTGGCCCAAAATGTGAGTGTTGCCATTGTTGAAAAACCCTACTCAAGGATCTCTGTTATACATCTCTATCACAGTGTTTCTTCAGATAATACTATATTTATGTGTAGTACAAGAGACTTAGAATGGTGTGTTTCTCTTTTCTCCCTTCAACCCTGTGTCCTGTTAGTGTTTCCAAGTGGGAATTCTTTATAGGCATTACCCAGAAAGTTAATGTTTTTCCAGATCTGAAGAATCCCAACTGAGCAATCAGAAAAATAGGAGGGGAAGTATTATAATTCTTTCATGAAAATGAAGCCTTAACAGTCAACATAAAGATCTTAGTTGTTCTCAGAATCTCTGATGCCGAGTTGAAAAAAAGAGCAGGAAATGCTGACATGTTTGGTCAAAGGTTAAGCTTGACGTTTCCAGAACTATGAGGGAAAAGTGGTCATAATCAGTATACTTGTTTCTTACTGTTGCCATGTGTTTTGTGGTCCTGTGTACTGTTAGCATTCATTCTTACAAATGAAACAAATACCAGTGTGCATATGTGCATAGCATATATAATGCAAATTATGTGGTAATGCTCTAGGAAATAAATTTTAAAAGCATATACTTTAAAAAGTTAGTTTTCCTTTCGTGGTGCATACAAGCATTCCTTTGCTAGGCTCTGTAACTTTCAATTGCCAAAAATTATTTGGAATCATATTTTGAACATGTATCGAACCTATTTTATTACTTGGTGTGCTGGTTGATACTTTCACTGTTCTTGAACAAACCATGTAGAACACCCAATATGATATGCCAGTGTGAGGTAGGCTTTTATATTTTATGCAGTTAAATGGGTCTTATTAGGGAAATGCTAGAATCAGGAGTATCTGTAGTCAGGTTTTAATCTTTTCTGAGGATGGTCTATAATTTTGTTACTACTGAAACAGTCTAGGCCGGTGCCATGGCTCACTAGGCTAATCCTCTGCCTGCGGTGCCAGCACCCCGTGTTCTAGCCCCAGTTGGGGTGCCGGATTCTGTCCCGGTTGCTCCTCTTCCAGGCCAGCTCTCTGCTGTGGCCAGGGAGTGCAGTGGAGGATGGCCCAAGTGCTTGAGTCCTGCACCCCCATGGGAGACCAGGAGGAAGCACCTGGCTCCTGGCTTCGGATCGGCACAGCGCGCCGGCCATAATGCCCATTTGGGGGGTGAACCAAAGGAAGGAAGACCTTTCTCTCTGTCTCTAACTCTGCCTGTAAAAAAAAAAAAAAAAAAAAAAAAAAAAAAAAAAAAAAAGAACCACTAAAACAGTCTAGAATCAAATATGAGCTTATTTCTCCCACCTGTTTTCTGGATCATTAAGAAATGAGGAATGGTCCTGTAATTGATCATATACAGATATGTAGTTACATAGTAAGGAAATGCGTGTTCCTTCCTCCACAATACAGTTAGTAAGAACTTGAGCTCTGGAACCTGACAGGCAACAGTTGTACAATTCCAACTCTGTTGCTTTGCCACTTCGGCAGAATTACCTTTTTGACTCTCATTTTTCTCATTTTTAAAATATACATCATAACAGCTATGGTAACTGTTTGGGCAGTTGAGACAAAATGAAAACATGCATGCAGAGCTTAAGACTTCATATCAGATACATTAACAGCTTTCAGGAAATGTTAGCTCTTGTTACTATCACTAACCTTATACAGAATGTAGCCCATAAATCCTAGATGACTGGACTGTAATTCTTATTATCCCAGAGTAATAACACTTCTGAATATTATCATATACTTTCTTCCTTTCTAACTGTGGTAAACTGAAATGTTTATCTTCTCTGTGAAACTGCTGTTGGTATTCTCTTTTAACTATATGCATTAATTGTTTTAGGTCTGAGATGCGAGAGAATGGAAGACATGGCCGAGAACTTGAGGAGCATTTCTGCTTTTTAGCACTTCCTCAAAGTGATGTGGCAGAGATATATCAGAAAGGAATAAGTACCAAATCATCTACATTGAAGATTCTAGGAAATCCTCTTCTTGGAATTTATATATTTAGACACGTTGATATTGCCTTGAATTATGCTCATAGTCGCAGCATTACTGTGGAAAATATTATAATTTTTAAGGTGGGTAGCATAAAACAGTTACTAACTCTATGGACAATTTGTTTTAAATTAACATGAATATATTTTCCTTTTATTATAAATTATATTTTAATTATATAAAATATATTTAATATTATTATCATCATTCAGAATTCTTCCCTATTCCTCTTTACATGAGTATGTAGCACAGACAAAACTCTCAAGTAAGCAAAGTCAGCTTTTATCATCTCTGTCTTCCCAAAGCATATATTTTTCTTTGTTTGGTTTATACCATTATTGGTACTATAGCATTTTAAGCTCCTTCTTCTGAAATATTGTAATACCATAATTCTAGCTTAAGATAAAATTGTCAAACCCTTTCCATTTATTTTAGTTAATTAATAGTTCGCCAGTCCTAATTTCTTAATTTTGGTAATTGTGCCATTGTATGAAAGATGTAAACATAGGGAAACTTGGGTACTGGGTATACAGGACCTTTGAACCCTGTGTGTGTGAGAGAGAGGGGCGGTGGGGGGAGAGAAAGAGAGAAAGCATTGTTAAAAACAGCTGATTTGTTGGGGCTGCAGCTGTGGTGCAGCGGGTTAACATCCTGGCCTGAAGCACTGGCACCCCAAATGGGCGCCGGTTTGAGACCCGGCTGCTCCTCTTCCGTTCTAGCTCTCTGGATCGGAAAGCTCTCTGGCCTGGGAAAGCAGTAGAAGATGGCCCAAGTCCTTGGGCCCCTGCACCCATGTGGGAGACCTGGGAGAAATTCCTGGCTCCTGGCTTCGGATCGGTGCAGCTCCAGCCCTGGCGGCCAACTGGGGAGTGAACCAACGGATGGATAACCTCTCTCTCTCTCCTCTCTCTCTCCTCTCTATTTCCTCTCTCTCTCTCTCTCTCCTCTCTTCTCTCTCCTCTCTCTCTCTCTCTCTCTCCTCTCTCCTCTCTCTCTCTCTCTCTCTGCCTCTCCTCTGTGTAACTCTTTCACATAAATAAATAAATCTTGGGGAAAAAAAAAAGCTGACTTGCACTGCCCAGCAATAGTGTGTCGTGAAGTTTGGCATACATTCTTTCTCTGAAATAGGATACATCTATCACAGGTTTAAAGAAAACTTTTTTAGCCGGCGCCATGGCTCAACAGGCTAATCCTCTGCCTTGTGGCGCTGGCACACCAGGTTCTAGTCCCGGTCGGGGAACCGGATTCTGTCCCGGTTGCCCTTCTTCCAGGCCAGCTCTCTGCTGTGGCCAGGGAGTGTAGATGGAGGATGGGCCAAGTCCTTGGGCCCTGCACCCCATGGGAGACCAGGAGAAGCACCTGGCTCCTGCCATCGGATCAGCGCGGTGCGCCAGCCACAGCAACCATTGGAGGGTGAACCAACGGCAAAAGGAAGACCTTCCTCTCCTCTGTCTCTCTCTCTCACTGTCCACTCTGCCTGTCAAAAAAATTAAAAAAAAATTTTTTTTTAAAATTATGAAATCACTTTAAATGTTTAAAAAAAAAAAACAAAGATAAAATTCTGTGGGGGCAAGTGTTTGACACAGCAGTCCCTCCTTAGAATACCCACATTCCATATCAGAGTGCTTGGTTCAAGTCTAATACCAGCCTGGCTTCTCAAGGCAGCAGATGATGGTTCCAGTAGTTGAGTCTCTACCACCCTGTGGGAAACCTGAATTGAGTTACAGCCTCCTATCTTCAGCCTGGCCCTGCCCTGCCTGTTGCAGGCATTTGGGAAGTGAACATTTGAAAGTGTGCCTTTCAAATAAAAAGGAAAAAAATCTTTTTAATTTTTCCACATTTGTGAATTTTGCAGTTTTCCTTCTGTTGATCTTTAATTTCATCTCATTTTGGTCAGAGAATGTAATTTATAAATTATCTGGGATCTAAAATCTATTGAGACTTAATTGGTGGCCTAACATTATAGTCTGTCCTGGAAAATGCCCCATGTGCACTTGAGAAAAATGTGCGTGCTGCTCTTCTTGGGTAGAGTTTTCTGTTTACGTCTGTTAAATGTAGTTGGTTATTATGTTGTTCAGATGCTGTTTCCTTATTGATCTTCCGTCTGACTGTTCTATCCATAATTGTGGGTCTTCCTTACTGACCTTTAGATTGTTCTATCCGTTATAGACTGCAAAATTGAAATCTCCAATTGTTTATCCCTTTTTAATTCTATCAATTCTTGCTTTAGTTATTTTGATGATCTGTTATTTGTTTGTAAATGTATTTGTTATATCTTTCTGTATCGAACTTTTTTAAAAAATTTATTTGGAAGGCAGATTTACAGAAAGGCAGAGGCACAGAGAGAGGGAGAGGTCTTCCATCCGCTGATTCACTCCCCCAGATGGCCACAATGGCTGGAGCTGCACTGATCCGAAGCCAGGAGCCAGGAGCTTCTTCCTGATCTCCAACGCAGGTGCAGGGGCCCAAGGAGTTGGGCCATCTTCTACTGCTTTCCCAGGCCATAGCAGAGAGCTGGATCAGAAGTGGAACAGCAGGGACTCAAACGGGCGCCCATATGGGATGCTGGCACTGCAGGCGGCAGCCTTACCCACTACACCACAGCACCAGCCCCATGTATATTGTACTTCTTTTTTTTTTTTTTTTGACAGGCAGAGTGGACAGTGAGAGAGAGACAGAGAGAAAGGTCTTCCTTTTGCCGTTGGTTCACCCTCCAATGGCCGCCGCGGTAGGCGCGCTGCGGCCGGCGCACCGTGCTGATCCGATGGCAGGAGCCAGTTGCTTATCCTGGTCTCCCATGGGGTACAGGGCCCAAGGACTTGGGCCATCCTCCACTGCACTCCCTGGCCACAGCAGAGAGCTGGCCTGGAAGAGGGGCAACCGGGACAGGATCGGTGCCCCGACCGGGACTAGAACCCGGTGTGCCGGCGCCGCAAGGTGGAGGATTAGCCTAGTGAGCCGCGGCGCCGGCCTTGTATTGTACTTCTTATTAGCATATAACATCCTTATTTGCTCTTATGACCCTTTTGATTTATAATCTGTTAATCTGATATCAGCATCACTACCCTTGTTCTCTTTTGGTTATTATTTGTATGGAATACCCTTCCCAATCCCATACTTTCACTTTCAGTTAATTTGTATCTTTACATTGAAAATCAGTCTGTTACAGGTGGATCATATTTTTTTATCCACCCTACCAATCTCTGTCTTTTGACTGGAGAATTCAAACTATTTCTATTTAAATTAATCACTATTAAGAAGGAGTTTCTCTCATTTTGCCTTGTTTCCTATAGCGTTACAGTTTTTGTACCTCATAACTAATACAGGTTATTTTTCCCTATCAATATTTGAGTCTAAAAGTGTTTCAGACTTGGGAGTTTTTCAGATTTTGGAATATTTGCATAAACTTTCTCAGTTGAACATCCAAAATTCAAAAATGCTCTCATTTTGGTTTCAAATTTTCAGATTAGGGATGCTCAACCTGTATTACTGTATTCTTTTGTGCTTAGTTGTTTGGAGGGTTTTTTTTAGCGAAATATTTAAATCTTCTCATTTCCTTTTGTTACTATTCATTAGCTACATTCTTTGAGGTTACCATGGGAATTCCACATAGTATCCTAAAATTACAGCACTCTAACAGCGTAAAGGCTTGGCATTTCATCAGCTCTGTCGCCCACTTTCAGTTGTTGATATCACAAAATTACATCTTTAATTCAATAGTCTCTTAGATTATGTGGAAAATAAAATGTGGCATTACCACCTCTGGACCAATAATTATTTTAATGTAGTAGTCTTTTATATCATATAGAAACAAAATGTGGTTATATACCATTGTTATAATACTTACTTTAATAATTTCCCATGTATTTACTTTTTAAATTTTTTTCCATGTATTTACTTTTACTGAGATCTTTATTCACAGAGGCGCTTGTTACTGTCAAATGTTCTTTCATTTCAGCATCCAGGACTCCTTTTGACAGGGCAGTATGGTGGCAATGAAGTTTCTTATGGGTAATTTAAAACTCTAGTAGGAATGCATTCCCTCATCT
Organism: Lepus europaeus; assembly: GCF_033115175.1. NCBI lineage: Eukaryota > Metazoa > Chordata > Mammalia > Lagomorpha > Leporidae > Lepus > Lepus europaeus. Next base: position 12,573,867 of record NC_084842.1, read on the forward strand.
TTTATCTGGAAATGTGTGCATTTCTCCCTTACTTTTGAAGCATGGTTTTGTAGGATATAGCATGCTTGGCCCACAGTTTATTTCTTTAGCAATTTTAATGTTTTAACCTACTGTCTTTTGGCCTCCAAAGTTTCTGATGAGAAACCTGCTGATTATCTGATTGAGGATCCCTTGTGTATGATGAGTTGCTTCCCTCATGCTTTCAAAAATTTCTGTCTTGGCTTTGAACATTTTGTATTTCACTGTAGGCCTCTGAGTTTTTCCTGCTTGGAGTTCATTGAATTTCTTGCACATTTATTTTCATGTATTTTATCAAACTTGGGAAGTTTTCATCCATGTCTTCATATATTTTCTATGCGTTTTCTCTCTCAGACCTCCACAATGCATATGTGGGCCCTCGTTGCAGCACCCCATTAAGTCCTGTAGGTTCGGTTCACTTTTTTTTTAAGTTTTATTTATATTTGAAAGTAAAGAGTTTACAGAGAGAGGGAATGACAGAGAGAGAGAGAGAGAGAAATCTTCCATCCACTGGTTCACTCCCCAAATGGCTGCAACAGCTGGGACTGGGCCAGGCTGAAACCAAGAGCCAGGAGCTTCTTCTTGGCCTCCCACATGGGAGCAGGGGCCCAAGGACTTGGACCATCTTCTACTGCTTTCCCAGGCCATAGCAGAGTGCTTGGAAGTAGAGCATCCAGGACTCGAACCAGTGCCCATGTGGTATGCTGGCACTGTAGGCGGTGGCTTTACCCGCTCCACCACAGTGCCGGCCTCATCTTGTGAGTTTTTATTTTCAGTTATTTTATTTAACCAGCTATAGGATTTTTTTTATTTTTTCTCTTGTTTTAATACTTTAATTTTGTGCATAATTGTCTGGAGCTTTCTTCCACTTTATTAGTTCTTTTAAGACAGTTGCTTTAAAGTGTTTGCCTAGTAAATCTTCCATTGGGTTTTTTTTTCAGGGACAGTTTGTGGTGTTCTATTTTTTCCCTTTAATGAGGTATAATTTCCTGTTTCTTCTTCTGTAAGAAAAATTTTATTTATTTGAAAGGCTGAGTTACAGACAGGGAGGGAGGGATATTCCATCCACTAGTTGACTCCCTAAATAGCCGCCGTGACCAGGACTGGGCCAGGCCGGAGACAGGGGCTTCTTCCAGTTCTCCCACATGAGTGAGACCCAAGTACTTGGGCCATGTTCTGCTGATTCTCTCAATACATTAGCAAGAAGCTGGATCAGAAGTAGAACTGCAGGATATCGAACCGCACACATAGGGGATGCAGGTGTCGCAGACAGCAGCTTAGCTCACAGTGCCACAATGCTGGCCCTAATTTCCTGTTTCTTTGTGTGCCTTGTGATGTTGTTGTTGTTGTTGCAAACTAGATATTTGAATTTAAAATGTGGCTACTCTGGAAATCAGATCCCCTTCCCAGGATTTGCTGTTTTCTTGGGTTTTTTCTTTTGTTTATTATCTTAGGCTGTTTCTGTGTCCAGAATCAGCCCGAGGCGAATATATAGTAAGGTTTTCTCCGATCTGTTTCTGAGCCTTCTTGTTCCTCTCTGCTTGCACACTGACTATTTGATTTCCGCCGTGTATGTGGTTGCCTTTGAATGTCATAATCTTCTCTGTTGGCTCCCAAAATTGGAAAATGTGAAAAATGAAGAAGGCACTGGCCCTTTAAATCTCTCAGAAGTTTTTGTCAGAAGACGAAGGAGCTTGCAGTGATGGGGAGAAACACAACAACACAACAATAGTGGTTGCCGCCTCTGTCTGTACCTTTTATCAGAAGCAGTAATCAGTGATCAGAGCACACGTCTCCAGTGTTACAATAGCTTACCCTGGCTCCCACAAGAAGTGTACAAAGGAGAGCCACAAGGATGGTGGAATAGGAAGAGAGCTTACTGCTCTAGTCCAGGCAAAGATAATTTTAAAAAACATGGAAAGAGTGCAATCTCAGGGAAGAGTTAAGGAGAAAACAGCGGAGGAAACTCCACGTGAATTAGAGGAACAGTGTGGGTCTACATGGGGGGTGTGGACGCACACAGTTCAGGAGCCCTGTAGCTGAGAACCTCAGCACCAGCTTTGGAAAGTGAAACCAAGCTGCAGCAGCCCAAGCCACTGGAGATAAAGCTGTGGAAAGACCCTGGCAGAGTCTGGCTTGGAGCCCTGTGGAGGGCAGTATATCTGCCAACCTAGAGGGGGGAAAAAAAGGGGTACATTTTTCTCCCCCCCCAACTACGTGGCACCAGTGTCCTGAAGTAACCAAGAGCAGGTGGACACCGTTTTGGACGTACATAACAGCTGTGCCAGCTTGTCTGCAGGCCCAGCAACTAGCCAAGAGGAGACACCTGAGTCTGGTTGGGAGGATTGACAGGGGTCTGGGTGTTCAACACTGTGGGAGCCTTGTGTGCTGAAACTGTGAAAACCCTATGGCTGTGTGGGAGGCCACAGTGTGTGGCTGGGTTTTGCAGCAGTCACCGTGGGTGGCTCCACACGCACAGGACTCCCTAATAAGGGTCATTGCTGTGGGATCTGTGCTCACACCAAGGTTTAAACAGATTCTTTGTGTGGTACTTATAGCAGTATGGATAAGTATTGTACCCAACTGGGGTTAGCGCCCAGGCATTGGTCTCCTTGGAGGAGACAAGGTGAGCGTGAGAATATGCCAGCAGAGCTGAGCAAACCTCTCCTCAATGATTACAAAAAAAGAAAAAGAAAAGGAGATTTACCATGCCCAATTTGGGAATTACATTGGACGTCCATTCCCTTCACCCTGGAGCACTGAACAGAGCTCCTTGGTCATACCCAGCACACGCCTCAAGTATTCACTGAAAGAACAGACACTCCACTAATCCATAGAGGCATAGTGCAAAGATAAAAGCCATCATAGGTGGGAAAAAAGCCAACAAGTATATCCACAAATGCCTGAATAGAAACACAGCAATTCAAGAAACAAGAGTAAGGAAGACAACATGACGCCCCCACAGGAACACAACACTTCAATAGTAGAATGTGAAAATGAAGAGATTAAAGAAATGCCAGAAACAGAATTCAAAAAACTGCTCATAGGATTACTTAGAAGTAATCAGAAGCAAATCCACGAACTGAAGAAATCTGTACATGACATGAAAGAAAATTTTTCTCATGAAATTGATATGTTAGAAATCCAAACAAAATATTGGAAATGAAGAATTCAATAGAACAAATAAAAAATATGGTGGAAAGCCTTAAGAACAGATTCAGTTCAAATGACCCAACATACAAGTCTTAGGAGTACGTGAATGCATGGAAAGAAAGAATGGATTAGAAGTCCTTTTTTGTGAAATAATTACGAAAACTTCCTTTTCTTTTTTTTTTTTTTTTTTTTTGACAGGCAGAGTGGATAGTGTGAGAGAGAGACAGAGAGAAAGGTATTCCTTTTTTGCCGTTGGTTCACCCTACAATGGCCACTGCGGCCGGCGCGTCGCGCTGATCCGAAGCCAGGAGCCAGGTGCTTCTCCTGGTCTCCCTTGGGGTGCAGGGCCCAAGCACTTGGGCCATCCTCCACTGCCTTCCCAGGCCATAGCAGAGAGCTGGCCTGGAAGAGGGGCAACCGGGATAGAATCCGGCGCCCCAACCGGGACTAGAGCCTGGTGTGCCGGCGCCGCAAGGCGGAGGATTAGCCTGTTAAGCCACAGCGCCGGCTGAAAACTTCCTAATGTGGAGAAAGAAAGGGACATCCAAGTACAGGAAGCACATGGAACTCCTAATAGAGATGACCAGAAGAGATCTTCACCACAACACATTGTAGTCAAACTCCACAGTAAAACATAGAGAAAAGATTCTAAAATATGCATGAGAGAAATGCTAGATTAACTTCAGAGGAGCTCCGTTAGGACAGGCTAAGAGAGAATTGTGAGATTTATTCCAAGTCTTAAGGGAAAAAAAAAACTGTCAACCCAGAATATCCTAATACTCATTTAGAAATGAAGATAATTGTAAAGACCTTCCATAACAAACAGAAATTGAAAGAATTTGTCACCCCTTGTCCAGCCTTACAAAAGATGTTTAAGGATGTGCTAACCACAGAAACACAGAAACATGGTCATCACTATGAGAAATGGTGAAGGCAGAAAACCTCCTAGTAAAGGTACAGAGGAAACCCAAAGTAAACAATAGTAATATTCATAGAAAAACAGCAGGGCCAAGTTGTTACTTATCAGTAGTCACCTTGAATGTAAATGACCTCAACTCTCCAGTTAAAAGATACAGACTGGCTAAATGGAAAATAAAAAAAGAAAAAAGAAAGAAAAAAGAAAAGAAAAGAAAAGAAAACCCATCTATTTGCTGCCTACAAGAAACACATCTCACCAACAAAGATACATGTAAACTGAAAGTGAAAGGATGGGCCGGCACCATGGCTCAATAGGCTAATCTTCCGCCTGCGGTGCCGGCACACCAGGTTCTAGTCCCAGTTGGGGCACTGGTTCTGTCCCAGTCGCTCCTCTTCCTGTCCAGCTCTCTGCTGTGGCCCAAGTCCTTGGGCCCTGCACCCGCATGGGAGACCAGGAGAATCACCTGGCTCCTGGCTTTGGATCAGCGCGGTGCACCGGCCGCAGTGTGCCGCCAGAGCGGCCATTGGGGAGTGAACCAACAGAAAAGGAAGACCTTTCTCTCTCTCTCTCTCTCTCTCTCTCTCACTGTCCACTCTGCCTGTCCAAAAAATGAAAAAATGGAAAAAGATATTCCATGCTAACAGAAACCAAAAAAGAGCTGATGTAGCTATCCTAATATTAGACAAAACAGACTTAACATAAAAACTGTTGAGACAAAGAAGGGCACAGTGCAGTGATTAAGGGTTCAATTCAACAGGAATATGTGACTATAATAAATGTATATGCACCTAATTACAGGCACCTGACTATTCAAAAGAAATGTTAATGGACCCAAAGGGAGACATAGACTCCCATATTATAGTAATGGAGGACTTCAGTACCCTACAAACAGCAATGGAAAGATCAACCAGACAGAAAATCAACAAGGAAACAAGAGTGTTAATTGATGCTATAGACCAAATGGACCTAACGAATATCTACAGAACTTTTATGCTACAGATTCAGAATACACATTTCTTCTCACCAATACACAGAACATTCTCTAGGGTAGACCTCATGCTAGGCCTTAAAGCAAGTCTCAGCAAATTTGAAGGAATCGAAATCACCATGGATCTTCTCTGACCACAATGGAATGAAGCTGGTTTTGGTTTTCTAAAATTCATGGTTGTTTTTCTGTGTACAGAAGTTTTAACATATTGTATAGTAAAGCCTATGTATTTTTGGTTTAAAATTTCTTGGCATTCATTGTTAGAAAAGAATTTTCATTTTGGGATTAGATTAGAAAAATGTTTTATTTCTTTCTATAATTTTTTCATTGTGTTTTTAATAAGTAACTGTTTAACTTGTTTTATATTTATTTACAAATTAATAGTCGAATTAAATTGTTTTCAGTTGTTCCATACCATTTATTGAATAATATATTCTTGCATCACTTACTCCAAACAGTACCTTTAGTAATATAATTTATGTACTATATTTTTATTATATATGGGCTGGTTTATGGGTTTTTTTTATTTTGTTCTGGTTTTTATTTGCTTTGTTTCCCTCTGTCTTTTGGTAAAATATTAAATAAACATTTTAATGTCTGTAATTGTAACTCACCTCTCCTGTCATTCTCTGTAACCTAGATTTTAAAAAAATAGTGAGCTATTTGTATAGTCTAGAAGATAAGACTTTTGGACTAAAATTCGTTTCTAAAAAATTTTCTGAAAATTGTTAAGTCATCACATTCATCAGGGACATGGCACATCTTTCCATTCATATTTCTACCTGTTTAAACAGCCTTGCTTTTTTGTTTGAAGACTGATTTTAAAAGTATGTTGGTATATTCTTACTTTTTTAAGGTTCTATTTGGAAAAGTAAAGAAAATTCAGCCTTCAGTGGATAAAAACAAAGTTGCTTTAGATCCTTCTCCTAACTTTGATTGTCACATGTCAAGAAGTATACCTTCTCTGAAAGATACCATCGAGCTACAAGCCTACAGTTCAGTGGTATGTTAGCATCATGGTTCATATGATTGTTTGATAAGCATATTCTTCACATTATGTAATACAAGACTTAAAAAGAATTTATCTAAGTGTTAAATGGAAAGCCTCCTAATTCATTCAGGGTAGCATGTTGTTAAGCAATAAAAGCTGTTTTAATATTTGGGAATGCTAGTAAAGAAGATTCCAATTTTACATTTAACTTTTTTAAAAAGATTTATTTATTTATTTGAAAGAGTTACACAGAAAAAGAAGGAGAGGCAGAGAGAGAGAGATGTCTTCCATCTGCTGGTTCACTCCCTGGTTGGTCGTAATGGCCGGAGCTGTGCTGATCCGAAGACAGGAGCCAGGAGCTTCTTCTGGGTATCCCACATGGGTGCAGGGGCCCAAGCACTTTTCCAGGCCATAGCAGAGAGCTGGATCGGAAGTGAAGCAGCCGGGATATGAACCTGTACCCATATGGGATACTAGCACTGTTGGCAGTGGCTTTACCTGCTGTGCCACAGCGCCAGCCCCTTACATTTAACTTTATTCCAAATACAGTGGCTTCTTTCATTAAGGTGTTCCATGGACTATTCCTAATTTATAAAACATATTATCTGTTCTTTTAAGCAAAACTGTACAACAGGGTTAATATAGAATAATGTATTGCATAATTGAAAACATCTGAGAGTAAATTTCAGCTACCTCACCATAAAAATAATAGTTATGTTAATTATTCATACTGTATATATATTTCAAAACATTCCATTGTACTTCATAAACATGTACAGTTAAGATTTATCAATTAAAATAACATTAATTTAAAAACAAGGCTATTGGATTGGGTCCTTAACCTAGAAGTTAAGATACATGATCTCACTTTCCTGGAGTACCTGGGTTTGATTCCTGGCAACTTTTTGCCAGCACAGACCCTAGGAGGCAGCTGTGAATGTCACAGGTATTGGGTTCCTGCCAACCAGAGACCTAGATTACATGCTCATCTCCTGGTTTCAGCTCTGGCCATTGCAGGCATGTAGGGAGAAAAGCTGCAAGTAGGAATGATTTCTTTCTCGCTCTCTCTGACAATCTTCCTCTCAGATAAATTAATTAAAAAGCAACATGGCTATATAGTACTGATCCTTTGTATTTTGTAAAAGGAGGAAAAAAGGTACATAGTAGCTATTAAAGTGAAACAATAGTTTTCTATTTATTTATTTAATTTTTTAAAGATTTATTTATTATTTATTTGAAAGTCAGAGTTACACAGAGAGAGGAGAGGTAGGGGGTTGGGGTCTTCCATCCACTGTTTCACTCCCTATAATTGGCCTTAACAGCCGGAGCTGTGCCAAACCGGAGCTAGGAGCCAGGAGCTTCTTCTGGGTCTCCCACGCTGGTGCAGGGGCCCAAGGACTGGGCCATTTTCTGCTGCTTTCCCAGGCCATTGCAGAGAGCTAGATGGGAAGTGGAGCAGCCAGGTCTCAAACTGGCGCCCATATGGGATGCCAGCACCCCAGGCCGGAGCGTTAACCCACTCGCCACAGTGCCAACCCCAAATGCAAATATCTTAACCAGAGTCTTAATCCCTAGCCCTAATACCCACCCCATTTCTGTTATATTTTGCTTAGATACTTTGTGGACTTTTAATTTTCCATAGAATATTTAATCATATGTGTTTTCTGTTATCATAGATGATTAAATTAAGGTAAATCTTCTATAAAGAAGTATATTGAGACCAGTGCTAGGGCGTAGTAGGCTAAGCCTTTGCCTGCAGTGCTTGCATTCCCATATGGGCGCTGGTTCCTGTCCTGGCTGCTCCTCTTCCAATCCAAGTCTCTGCTATGGCTGGGAAAGCAGTGCAAAATATCCCAAGTCCTTGGACCCCTGCACCTGTGTGGGAGACCCAAAAGAAGCTCCTGGCTCCTGGCTTCAGGTCAGCCTGGCTTCAGCCATTGCAGCCATTTGGGGAGTGAACCAGCGGATGGAAGACCTTTCTCTCTGTCTCTTCCTCTCTCTCTCTCTCTCTGTAACTCTACCTCTCAAATAAGTAAAATCTTTTTGAAAAAAGTAAAATAAAAAATAAGAAAGTGCGTACATGTTCCCATTTGTAAAATGTATTGTTGCTATTTTCCTACCAAATAAAATAGATGGTTCAGAGCACATGGAAACTGTTTCACTTTTAATGGAAAAGTATTTTTTATTTAGCAACAGATTCTGTCAGCTTATTGCCAACATTAGTAGCCTATCAAGAACAAAAATATATGATAGGGTAAAAATGAATTTTGCACATCTTAAAAAAAACTGACATTGAGGAAGGCAGAAGGAAAAGACATATTCAGTAAGTATTATCATTCCATTATATATTTTGTAAGTATGAGCTTCATCAAGTCTTACTGTCAAAATTAATCAGCCTATACTTGGTCTTTGCTTATTTTTCAGGTGTACTTCTATGAATACAGTATTCTTTCAAAGCCAGTAGACAGACCTAGGCAGTGTCTTCCATATGCTATAGTAACAGTAAAGTTTATTGGTCAGAGAGTAGATAATGGACACCTTATGACATCTTTAAGATTCCTCTCAACAGGATTGCCTAAGAGAACTGGTAAGATATATATATATATTATTCTGCTTCAATAGCATTTGTGCTGATCTTAAAATTTCTGAATATTATTATCTAACACATTGCTAATCTAAACAAAATAGTTATGCTTTACTTTTCCATTTTGTATATCTAGAATCACATTGCAGGTATTTTAGTGACTTGTTCAATATTTGTGATTCTTCCATGTTGAAACTGAGGTTTCTGCATTTTCTTTCTTTCTTTTTTTTTTTTTTTTTTTTTTTTTTGACAGGCAGAGTAGACAGTGAGAGAGAGACAGAGACAAAGGTCTTCCTTTGCCGTTGGTTCACCCTCCAATGGCTGCCGCGGATGGCGCGCTGCAGCCGGCGCACCACGCTGATCTGATGGCAGGAGCCAGGTGCCTATCCTGGTCTCCCATGGGTGCAGGGCCCAAGCACTTGGGCCATCCTCCACTGCACTCCCTGGCCACAGCAGAGAGCTGGCCTGGAAGAGGGGCAACCAGGACAGAATCCAGTGCCCCGACTGGGACTAGAACCCGGTGTGCCGGCGCCGCAAGGTGGAGGATTAGCCTAGTGAGCCGCAGCGCTGGCAGTTTCTGCATTTTCATTAGATGGATAGATGGGTGGATGGATGGAAGGATAGGTGGAGAGTATTTCATTGTGTGAAATACTGGGGATATTTGGGCACTTTCTAGTTTTCCTATTCTAAACATATATATAAGGATTCCAGTGCGTATATGCAAGAGTTTTTCTGTAAATTATATATTTACACCATGAATATGCAGGTTAAATCAAATATGATGTCAAATGGCTTTCTCCAAAGTGGTTGCATCAGATTTTATAACTACATCCTTGCCAACATATATTATACTTTAAAAAAATTTCTACTTGTTTAAATGTTATATGTCATATCATTGTAATTTTAATTTAAATTTCTTAATTTTAGAAAATTTTTTACTTATTTGAGAAGCAGGGAGACAGACAGAGTTCCTATCCTCTGATGACTCCTCAAATGCCTACAATGGCCAGGCTGGGACTGGCCAAGAGCCAGGAACTCAATCCAGGTCTCCCACGTGGGTGGCAAGATCTCAATTACTTGAAGAGCAGCTGGGACTAGAACAGGCGCCTATATGGGATGCCAGCGCCGCAGGCAGAGGATTAACCTACTGAGCCACAGAGCCGGCCCCATTGATTTTTTTTTTATTTTCTATATTTACATACCCAGTTGTCTCAGTGCAATTTATTGCAGAATCCATTTTCCCCACTGATCTATGGAACCACCTGTGTAAATACATCAGTTTTCCATAGGTGCTACAAAGATCTCTTACTGGTCACTCCTCTCTTTGCCTATCCTTTTGCCATTAACATTTTGCCTTACTATAACTTCCTTAACAATGTTAATACCTATATTAAGGACCTCTCATCTTTTTAAAAAAAAGAATTTGTTTTGATTTTCTTTGCTGTCCATAAAAATTTTAGAACTAGCTTATCAAAGTCTACCAACAAATCTAATGGAATTTTGATTGAGATTGACTGAATCTAGAGATTAATTTGTGGAAAATTAATGTCTTCATTATCTTGTCTTTTACTCTACTAACAGTGTATTTCTCCCCATTTCATTCAATTCTAATGCATTTTGATATAATTTCTCTATAAATAATTTTATTCTACTTTAAATAATTTTAAATTTTATTTATTTATTTGAAAGGGGAAAATGGACAGACAGAGCTCCTGTTCACTGATTTGCTTCCCAGATGTCTGTCTCTGCTCTGGGCCAGGCCAGAGCATGGATGACATTCTAGGTCTCTCACCTAAGTGGCAGGGACCCAACTGCTCGAGCCATCACCCGCTCCCTTCAAGGTCTGTTATTGTCAGGATGCTGGAATCAGGAAGCAGCACTGGAATTCAGACCCAGACACTCTGATATAGGATGCAGGTGTCTTAACTGTTATCTTACCTATCCCTTAAATGATACCACATGTGAAGGTAGGACACAGGAAACATGAAACATGCTGCTCTGTGTCCTTGTATGTTTCCTTATATAGCCTTTGTGATCTCAGTCACAAAACTCCACCTAGCAGCCTACTCCAACTACTTCCTACAGATTCTTCCTTCTACACAATAATTGAATCAAACCTCCACCCTTAATCCATCAACCTTTAATGTAGACTTTGAGATTTAAATACCTACATAAATTTGGAGAGCCAAACCCCATTTAAAGCATAACATCTGGACATTTCATAGGAGTGAAATCATCTACTTTGTGGCCTTTTGTGCTTTCTGTCTTTCACTTTACAGCATTTTAGGAACTTATCCATGTTTTACCATTTAGCAATACTTCATTCTTTTTCATGGAATAATATTCCATTGTATAAATACACACACACACACACACACACATATATATATATACACTGCTTCTCAGTTGATGGACATTTGAGTTTTTCCCATCTTTTGGCAGTTATGAATAACTGTGAATGATTTTTGTGTAGTGGATATGTGTTTTCATTTTCTTGAGTATATTATACTTAGAAGTGGAATTGCTAGGTCATATGCTAACTGTTCATCAATTGAGGAGCTGCTAGACTGTAAGTGACTGTACCGTTTACACTAGCACCAGGAGTGTCAGAGGTTTAGGATTTCTCTACAGCACTGTGTGACTTTAGTCATCCAGTTGGATGAAGTGTAGTTTGTAGGATATAAGTTTTGTACTTCTTTTGTTAAATTTATTCTTAAGTATTTTTTGACAGGCAGATTTAGACAGTGAGAGAGAGAGAGAAAGGTCTTCCTTCCATTGGTTCACCTCCCAAATGGCCACTACGGCGTTGCACTGCGGCCGGCGCGCTGCGTTGATCCGAAGCCAGGAGCCAGGTGCTTCTCCTGGTCTCCCATGGGGTGCAGGGCCCAAGCACTTGGGCCATCCTCCACTGCACTCCCGGGCCACAGCAGAGAGCTGGACTGGAAGAGGGGCAACTGGGACTAGTACCTGGCACCCCAATCGGAACTAGAACCCAGTGTGCCGGCGCCGCAGGCAGAGGATTAGCCAAGTGAGCCGTGGCACCAGCCAAATTTATTCCTAAGTATTAATTTGAAACTATCAAAAGTAGAATTCTCTTAATTTCATTTGCATATTATTCATTGCAAGTGCAGATTTTTATATTGATCTTAGATCTTCAACCTTGCTGAATTTATTATTAGTTCTAATCTTCTTTTGGTAGATTCCTTGTGATTTTCTATATTTAAAATCATATGATTTGTTACTGTAGAAGTTTTACTTTTTCCTTTCCAATCTAGATGTTTTTCTTTTCTTTTCTTTTCGCCCAACTTGCTGTAGAACATTTAATAAGAGAAGTGGTGAGAGAAGACATCTCTGTTTTTGTTCTGAAACTAAGGAGGAACACATCTGGTCTTTTGACACCCCCTAAGTATAATGTCAGTTGTAGGATTTATATAGATGACCTTTATCATGTTGAGGAAATGTCCTTCTAGTCCTAGTTTATTGAGTGTTTTTATATGAAAAGGAATTGGATTTTGTCAAATCCTTTTCATGCATCTATTAAGGTGAAAATGGGGTCTTGCAATTTTACTTTATTGATATAAATTAAATTAATTGATTTTCAGATGTTAGGGGGAAAAAGCCTTGTGTTCCTTAAATAAATCCATTTGATATGGTGGCATATAATTCACTTTCTGTGTTTCTGGAATCGGTTTACAGCAGTTTCGTTTTGAGTCCATTTTCATCAGAGTTATTTATCTGTATTTTTCTTATAATGTCTGATTTTGGTGCTAGTTGAAAGTAGGTTTTCATAGAATGTATTGGGAAATGTTTCCCTTCTATATTTTTGGTAGCATTTGTGAAGAATTGCTATTAATTCTTTAAATATTTCATAGTTTATTCATGAAACCAGGTGGGCCCGGGTTTTTGTTTTCAAGTAGTGTTTTGTGATGACTAATTTAGTTTTCTATTTTTTCTTGCATCAGTTTCAGTAGTTTGTTTATTTGCAGGAGTTGGTTCATTCTAGCTTATTGGCATACAGTACTTCTTAGTATTCCTCCTTTAGGGTCCTTTTATTTTGCTGACGTTCTTTCCCCACGTGTCTGTTAATTTCAGTCTTCTCTCTTTCTTGGTCTCGCTGAAGGTTTGTCAATTTTGTAGCTTTTTTTTTTTTAAACACAACTTATGGTTTCAATTTTTCCCTGTTATATTCTCTTGTCTCTTTAATTGTTGTTCCTTTTTTTGTTTGCAATAGATTTAGTTTGCTTGTATTTTGCTGCCCATTTTAAAAATTAAAAAAAAATGTAATGTAATATTTCTGTATTTTTGTGGAGTACAGTACAATGTTTCAACACATGTATATAAACCTATACTGATCAAATCAGGCAGTTAGCATTTCAATTTCCTTATCTTTTCACTTTTGGGGTAGCCTACTAGCTCATTTTCTGATGTATGAAGCTAGAAGTTTGGATTGTTGATTTGAAATAACAAACTTTATGTTTGTTATATATAGTTTATTTACAAACTCTGTGATCCTGGACAAATTACTCTTAATTTCACTTTTTCATCAAGGAAATGAAGATATTGTTAAGGTTAAGTGGATTAGCATACATAAAAAAGCATTTAAAACAGTTTCTGGCATTTGCTCTAAGTACTTTTATAGGTAATTACTACCTTCATGTATGTATGTATGTATGTATATATATATATATATACACACACACATATATATATATATATATTTGTTAAAAGATTTATTTTATTTGAAAGGCAGAGTTAGAAAGAGAGAGGGAGAGACAGAGAGAGATCTTCATCCTTTGTTCACTCCCCAAATGGCTGGAGCTGGACCAAGTCAAAGCCAGGACAAAAGAGCCTCCTCGGGTCTCCCACGTGGATGCAGCGGCCCAAGCATTTGGGCCATCCTCTGTTACCTTAGCAGGAAGATGGAAATGGAGCACCCGGGAATCGAACTGGCACCCAAATGGGACGCCAGTGCTACACCATAGCACCAGACCCTAGCTTCATGTGTATTTTTTTTTCTTTTTTTTTTCTTTCTTTTTTTTTTTTTTTTTTTTTTTTGACAGGCAGAGTGGACAGTGAGAGAGAGAGACAGAGAGAAAGGTCTTCCTTTTGCCGTTGGTTCACCCTCCAATGGCCGCCGCGGTAGCGCGCTGCGGGCCGGCGCACCGCGCTGATCCGATGGCAGGAGCCAGGTACTTCTCCTGGTCTCCCATGGGGTGCAGGGCCCAAGGACTTGGGCCATCCTCCACTGTACTCCCTGGCCACAGCAGAGAGCTGGCCTGGAAGAGGGGCAACCGGGACAGGATCGGTGCCCCGACCGGGACTAGAACCCAGTGTGCCGGCGCTGCAAGGCGGAGGATTAACCTAGTGAGCCGCAGCGCCGGCCGCTTCATGTGTATTAAAAATATATGTGTCATTCTTTGAAACTGAGATCATTAAACTTAGTAATTAGGTTTCTTTTCTCATGTTGGTTTGCATGAATCCATCTTAAATCTTTATAGTAGCTGCATAACATTCATTTTGGCATTTGCTATGCATACAATCATTTTAATATAATTATTGAGTCATTTAATTAATGGTCTCAACTGCCTTAGGTTACTATATAAAAATATTTGTATATAAAACTTTGGATATTTGTGTTGTGTGTCACAATAATGTGTACAACTAGACTTGCTCTTTTCCTTTTTTTAAAGATTTTTATTTATTTTTCTATTTGAGAGGTAGAGTTAGAGACAGAAAGAAAGGTCCTCCATCCACTGGTTCACTCCCCAGAGGGCTGCAATGGCAGGAACTGAGCCTATCTGAAGCCAGGAGCCAGAAGCTTCCTCTGGGTCTCCCACTTGGATGCAGGGGCCCAAGCACTTGGACCATCTTCGACTGCCTTCCCAGGCTACAGCAGAGAGCTGGATCAGAAAAGGAGCTGGTGGGACACACAACCGGTGCCCATATGGGATGCTGGCACTGTAGGCAGAGACCCATCCTGCTAAGCTACCTTGCCGGCCTGGACTTGTCTTTTTTTTTTTTTTTGACAGGCAGAGTGGACAGTGAGAGAGAGAGACAGAGAGAAAGGTCTTCCTTTTACCGTTGGTTCACCCTCCAATGGCCGCCATGGCTGGCGCACTGCGGCCGGCGCACCGCGCTGATCCGATGGCAGGAGCCAGGTGCCTATCCTGGTCTCCCATGGGGTGCAGGGCCCAAGCACTTGGGCCTTCCTCCACTGCACTCCCTGGCCACAGCAGAGAGCTGGCCTGGAAGAGGGGCAACCGGGACAGAATCCCGTGCCCCGACCAGGACTAGAACCTGGTGTGCTGGCGCCGCAAGGCGGAGGATTAGCCTACTGAGCCGCAGCGCCAGCCTGGAATTGTCTTAATATAGAAGATTATGCACTATGTTTTGGTGAATATGCTGAGTCACTTCCCAGGAGATGTGAACCAATTCATACTCCCATGAACATTATAAAAAAGAGTATTCACATCTGCAGGGCGTTAATCACCCTTTAAAATCTTTGCCAATCCAAAGAGTTTTAAAAAGTGAATCTTAATGTTTATACAGTAGAGTTGAACATCTTTTTGTGTTTGTGGACAATTTTTAAGTAATTTGTGATTGATTATTCATATACTTTGCCCACTTACCTGTTGTGTTTTTGTCTTTTACCTTTTTATTAATCCTTTGATGAGGTCTATATGTTCTTTATACATCCTAATATATGTAATATTTAATGTAATAAGCTTTCATTCAGAATATACCTTTCCTGATAAAAATAGCAGCTTAAGTGTTATAAAGACCAAATGGATAGGATTAAGTTGTTAAGTGAACATATAGATAGGATCAAGTGATAAAATGATCATATAAATAGGGCTAAGTGCATGGAAATAATAATAGAATTAAAAAGGAATGAAAGAGCTGCGGCTCACTTGGCTAATCCTTCACCTGTGGCGCCGGCACCCCGGGTTCTAGTCCCGTTTGGGGTGCCAGGTACTAGTCCCAGTTGCTCCTCTTCCAGTCCAGCTCTCTGCTGTGGCCCAGGAGGGCAGTGGAGGATGGCCCAGGTCCTTGGGCCCTGCACGCACTTGGGAGACCAGGAGAAGCACCTGGCTCTTGGCTTCGGATCGGCACAGTGTGCTGGCCGTAGCAGCCATTTGGGGGGTGAACCAACGGAAAAAAGGAAGACCTTTCTCTCTCTCTCTCTCACTGTCTAACTCTGCCTGCAAAAAAAATTTAAAAAGGAGTGAAGGCTCCAACATGGGAAGCAGTCCATACAGCAGACTCACAGAGTGACATTCACTTTAAGTAGCACTCTGACCTTATAATCAGCCCTTAAGGCACTCTAGTCTGGCTGGAAAGCCCAGGAAGAGTATTTCAGGCATGGAAAGCCAAGACACTTTGTCAAAAAATGTCCTACATAAGGGACCCCTATGGCTGAGACCCCAGTGGAAAGAAGGAGCCACCAAAGGATGTACTTTTCTCTAAAGGGAGTAGAGAACTTCCACTTTGCTTATGGCCTTGTCGAGCTAGTGGATCCAAAAGATTTCCATAGCCAAGGCAGATCATGTCAAGAGCCTTGTGTGATCACTACATCATGTTATTTGTTAAATAACCAACAGGAGTCACTGTGCACTAACTTCCCATGCAGGACCTCTGTCCCTAAAGAGTTGTACCATGAAACTTAACACTAAAACTTATTCTCAAGAATCACTTTTCTTTTAGTGTATTAAATGGAGGCTATTATCATGTCTCATAAGTTATAGTTATCTCTAAGAGCTCTAAAAAAGATGTATCATCTTTGGGTTCTTCTTTAAAAACAAAGTTTCTAAAAGGGAACAATGAGGAGGAAGGAAGGGAAAAAGAGGAATAGGGGAAAAAAGTGAAATCACCTTTGAGAAGCAGTAACATAGAACAGCCCTTGTGTGGACTGTTGAGGAACAGTTCTTTTAGTTTTTTTAATTCCATTTGTTCTTTTTTTCTTCTTTTTCTTTCTCAGATAAAATGGCGGGGGAGGGAAGAATGGGTGGGAGGGAGAGTACAATGGGAAGAGGTACTAAGTTCATAATGTATTTATGAGATACATACAAATTTTAAAAATGAATAAATAAAATGTGATTGTATCTCAAAAAATAGAATGTGCTTTTCATCATTTTATCTTTTGAGTTCTGTTTACCATGTACTTAGACCTATTAAAATATTTAATTTATATGTAATTGAAAGCTTTTTTCTTTTGTGTTTTCTGATTTTTTTTAAAGATTTATTTATTTATTTGAAAGTCAGAGTTGCACAGAGAGAGGAGAGGCAGAGAAAGAGAGAGAGGTCTTCCATCTGATGGTTCACTGCCCAATTGGCTGCAATGGCTGGAGCTGCACTGATCAGAAGCCGCGAGCCAGGAGCTTCTTCCAGGTCTCCCATGCAGGTAGAGGGGCCCAAGGACTTGGGCCATCCTATACTGCTTTCCCAGGCCGTAACAGAGAGCTGGATCAGAAGTGGAGCAGCCGGGCCTCGAACTGGCCACCATATGGGATGCCAGTGCTTCAGGCCAGGGCATTAACCCTCTGCGCCACAGCACTGGCCTTGTGTTTTCTGATTTTAACCATGCTTAAGAAGTACTTTTCTACCTTGCAGTTTTTAAAATATCCATCCATGTTTTCTTCTCGCACTTTTATGGTTTTATGTTTTTACAATTTTATTTTGGTATAGGGATGTACCTTTTTTTTTTAATCTATGGTTGCACTCTCACTCTTAAGAAATACATCTCTTTATTTGTGGTCATATTTCAACTGCAGTTTACTGTAATTAATGAAATATAACCACATCTGGGAATAGAATTTATAAATCTTCAACATAACTATCTTCTATTATGAAAAAGAATATTCTATGATATTTTATGTTATCATATTATTGATACAATTATGAATTCACAAATCATAAATCTCACAAAAATGTCTCATCAATTTCTATTTTAGTAAACAATTTTATGGCATTATTTAGCAGTGAATGTTTTGTGTTTCGTGAGAAATTATCACTTGCTAAATAGGCATTTTTATAAGTTTCTTCATTATTACATGAGATGCCTTATGAAATTTTAGGAATATATTTCTGTATGTTATTTTAGAAATCACTTTTGTTCTCCAGGTTTATTTACATGCACAGCTTGGGCATCTGTAACTTGAAAATATGAAATGATGCAAAATCTTGACCTTTTTGAGCAATCCCGTGATGTCATAAGTGGATTTTATGCGTGAAGTTTTAAAAAAAGTGTATAAAATGTCCCTTGGGCTGTATGTATAAAGTGTATATGAGACAAATGAATGTCATGTTTAGACTAGCTTCCATCCCCAAGATATCTCATTATGTGTAAGTAGATATCCCAAAATCTGGAGAAATCTGAACTCTGAAACACTTCTGATTGTTAAAATTAGCTTTTAACATAATGGATACTTAATTGTATTATTTGTAGGCATACCTGTATTAGTAGGGCACAGGGAGGACAATATTTTGCTTTGGTTCTGAGAAAGAGTGTGTAGACCCTTTGGATACCATCCCCCGTTTTTCTACCTCTTCTTTTCTTTCATGTTTTGTTCACCCATTGTAGAAGGAAAAGAAGCCAGTTAACAGTGGATATAAGGAGACAACTTTGCCTAATATATAGATGCTGTTCTTAAATATCTGAGTGTAGCATATTAACACAAGCAAAACCTAATCTATTGAGAAAAAATATTTTATTATTTCACTCAGCTATTTCTTATTTGTCCAAATTCTTTTTTTTCAAATTCAGTTTTTTAATAGCAAATATGTTTTAATGATTTTTCCTAGACTAGGATGGAGTTTCAAGCTGCATCATTTACACTTTGTTTTGTTACTCATTCTTTTCTCTTTGTTTTTTCTGCTGAGAATACATTTTAGTCACCATCTGGATATTATATTATCTTTCTTAAAATCATTCATGAGGTATGAGTGTTTGCCATCCAAGGATGTTAGCATTCCATTTTGGAGTGAGTAGGTTCAAGTGCAAGCTCTGCTTCAATTCCAGCCAGCTCCCTGGGAGACAAAGCATGATGACTTTGTCTCTCATCTAGGAGCCCAGATTGAATTCTGGTCTCCTGGCTATTATAGGCATTTGGAGAGTGAACCAGAGAATGGAAGATTCTCCCTCCCCCGCACCATCATCCCTGTCTCTGCCTTTTAATAAAATGAAAATAAATAATCTTAAGTAAAATAAAATTATTCATGACAGTTAACTTGTATTAATAGAGTTGTTTCTAAGGTTTTTCTTCATGTTTTATTATTTTCACAGAAAGACCATGCTCTCTGAATAACTGTACAGTGGCTAAAAGAATTGGAAAAGGAAAAGATGCTACTGTCATCTTCGAGCATTTCAGGAAACCTACAGATCCATTTGTTCAGGAAAATTGTTCATGTAATTCACTAAATTCAGAGAAAAATCTTTCCAACTCAGATATTTCTAATTCTTATGGAAATACACAAAATGGAAACATTTCTACCCTTGAAACATACAGTGGACAGGCAGACCATGATTTAACAGAAATTAGGGGCACTGCTCAAGCAAATGGACATGATTCTGATCTTTCATGTATGCCTAATGATAATAGAGAAAGTGTTGATGGTGACCTTTTGTTAAATTTGACATATCTTAAAAGTATTTTAAGTAGTCTTTCTACTGCTTTTCCCCTTCATAACAATGCTGAATCCAGCACAGTTATTACTTCAAAACTCATCAAAGATCCCAGACTGACAAAGAGAGAAGAAAGCCTAGGAAAACAGAAAAATACTGTAGGTTTTAATGAGATTGTACCATTCGAGAAGAGTTTGGATTGCGTTAATTCAGAAATAAATCTGTCATCTGTGCCAACAAATTCTACCATCTCATCGAAAGTTGTCCCTGGTGATCCTGCTGTTCTTGCTAATTGTGTGGCTGCTCCTTGCTTCAGATTTTCTGTTGACGAAACACAATCTCAGGTTCACCACATGGACTATAGGGACAACCATTGTAAAACTCCCAGTAAAGTTACCATGACAGAACAATGGAAGGACCAAGGCAATGTTTCCTTCCCAATTTCTCTGTCAAATGTTGTTTCAGACAATGAGAATCAAAAACACAGTGAGGAAAAATCCCAGAGAGCCCAACAGAGAAGCAACAGTCCATTTTTAATTAAGCATAGAAGTGAGCCATATGACTCTTATAAATCAGTGAATACTTATACAGAAGAAAATAGTAGTCAAGTTCCTCAAGAATTACAGTCTTCAAATTTAAAAACTGTGGATCATATTGGCCACCAAATATCTACAGTTTTCCCACTCCACAAGAAAGCAAGCATAGATAAGTACATTCAAAGTCTTGGAAAGATGAGAAACTTCACTGAACCAGAAGACAATTCCAGGCATGGAGAAAACCACACTTTTTGGAAAGAAATTAACTATTTTACTAATGAAACAAAAATCAGTCCAGTAGATAATTGTATTTCATTAAACCAAGAATATGAAGAGAATGACATTCTTGATTCTTTTCGGAAAAACTATGATAAAATATTAATTTCTCAAGAGTTAGAAATACCAAAATCTTTCACATCAACCACAAAAGATCCAAGTGAACTAGATCATCCAACTATGGAATTACAAAGTAATCTTACTCCAAGTATAGAGAGCCTTTCACAAAATCAGAACTCTTTCAAATATGAAGATAGCATTCACACAAACTTTCCCATAGCTCAAAAGTTAATGGAACTGAATTTGGGAAAAGCAGATCAAAATTGTGTTAACATTTTCACTGATGGTTTACAGGAAGCAGAAAACATTCCCCAAGACAAAGAAGTACTCATTGGTAAAGTTATTTCATCTTGTGCCATTGAAACAGCTTATGATAATTCTAATTGCAGTGTAAGTGGAGAATATACATGTGTTCATGAGAATAATGAAAATGAGCCAGTGTCATTAGAGAACATTCAGAGAGACAACAAACAGACTCTTAATGTTGAAGATGAAGGTCAATATCACACTGTTCTCTGCAACGCACAGCTGAACAATGAAACATACTTGAGTATTAATTACAGAGAACAAAGAGACAGTGATAAAGAAAACAAAAATGAGGATAAAAAGGAATATAGTGCATCATCTTCAGAAAACCACATAGAGAATATATGTGTAGACAAGAAGGATTTTCATACAAACAACAATTTGACCAGTATAGATGAAAAAAGAAGCAATAAAAATTACAACAAAGTAGAAACTCCTTGTTCTGAAGGATTTTCTTCTACAGTTAACTTGATTTGGGGAGCAAAATATGAATCAGCAGAAGCTGCATTATTGGAGAGCAAAGATCCTGACATAAAACAAAAAGATACTCTAAATGCTGGAAGAAGCATAGAGCATTTGGATGCTATAACACTTTCTGAAATTCCAGGTTCTTCAGTGTGTGTTACATCAAATGCTACAGGACAGGTAGCTGATGCTACTTTGCCTGTATTAAACACAAGTCATGACCACCAAATATACAAGCCTAAAAAATCTTACTCTTCTGAGAATCCAAATTTTGGAGTTTCTGATTCTGAAATTGACAGAGATAAAAATAAATTACAGGATTCATTTCACCACGCAAAAAATGAGAGTTTAGTTCTTCAAAGTGTTGAATTAGAAAATGAGATTGAACTAGGATCAGAACAGGATGATGATGCTTTTCTGTTTCAGCAAGATACACATAGCCATGGGAGTGTGCTTGATGAAGAATTTGAGACTTCATACGAGGCTCTGAAGTCTCGAATAGACTGGGAAGGTCTCCTAGGAAGCAGTAACGGGGAGACAGGAGCCATGGAAAGCACTGCCAGAAGGGAGGATAGTGAACAGCACTGCTGTCAGGAAAGTAATTCTATCTGTTTCCCATCACAGAAAAACACAACAGAGATGCTCAATCCAATTTTACTTCCAGATCTACAAGTTACAGTTACTAATATATTTAGGCTAGAATTCAGCCCCACTGCTGATTCTGTTAGGTTGAAGGATAATTTCTATAAATCTACAACTGACTCCACAAAACAAGAAATAAATAAGAAGGGGGAAACTCCAGGATTAGAAATTTTTTCCCAATTGTCAGGGGAAAATTCAGCTTTCCCATGTGAAGATAAATCTGGTGATATAAGGCAAGAATCAGGACCAGGGAATAAATCTGAAGTCTCCCTTTCTTCTGACTTGAGTCAAAATCCGCAGGTGAATCTCACATTTGAAAGACAAAATAGGGACTCTTCATTTACTGAACCTTCTGATGTCACAATAGTAAATGATAAAAGTTCCTTTACAAAATCAAAAACTGATTGTAATGAGACAAATAAAAAGGACATAGAATCAAGAACTAGCAAAAGAAAGCTACACACATCTTTTAGAAGTCAGAACATACCACATAAAGATTTCAGACAGCATGAAATTTGTCGGAAGAAGAGGAGGCTATCTAATCAAGATTCATCTGAGTGTTTTTCTTCATTATCCCAAGGACGGATTAAAACATTTTCACTGACAGAAAAGCATATTAGGAACGTCCTGAATATTCTAAATAGTGAAGCATCTTTATGCAAAAGCAAACGTCTTTCCAGAAAACTTGATAGAGCTGTTCTTCACTTAAAAAAGGCTCATAGAAGAGTTCACACATCTTTGCAGCTTATAGCTAAAGTGGGAGAAAAAAGAAAGGGTCCATTACCAAAAGCATATGCAATAATATGCAATAGTTTTTGGGAAAGTTGTGATCTTCAAGGTTATAGTCCTGTGTCTGAAAGAAGATACTATTCCACTAAGCATTTTTTACCAAAAAGAAAATATGACAAACAGGGAGAGAAAAAAGCTTCAGAATTTGATGTTGCTAAGTCATTAACCAGTGTGTCAAAGCATAATTCTTATAAAACAAATGGAGAAAGAATCAAAAAGTGCCTTTCCAAGAAAAGTATGATCAGCAACATCTCCAGAAGCCAAGCCACTGTTCATGTGACAGAGTTTTGTCATCAAGAACATCCCAAATCACAGGTGTCACTATCCTCTGCATCCCGAAGTACAAGTCAGTCAATATATATTAATAGCTGTATGAGTAATCCATCATCATCAGAACTTCAGCCTTTTTCTGGGGAAACTGAGTATCTGTTTCCTCCAGACCATCCAGTTGAGGAACTAACTGAAAAAGAAAATCACAGTGACAGAAAACTTTTATCTAACATTAGTAAATATGAAAACCTTGAGAACTGTTCACCTCCTAATAATGATGCAACAAAAGAAACTTCTGAAGCTAGCAAAGAAATAAATGAATATAATTCAATATCATCAAGTTGCATGAAAGAAAACAATATAAATTGTAGCATAGACAAAAATGATGAAGCTTGTTTAGCTCACAAAAAGGTTAAAACTGACATTTCAGTCTTAGAATCAAATGTAATGAACTTTTTAAATGATATCTACAAACGAAGTAAACTTATTTTATCTGGTTGTAAAATGAATCTGGAAGTAAATTTTCCTATAAAACAGTGGCCTGCACCTTTTGAGAGTTCCAGAGCAACCAACATTACAGGACATTTTCATATGGACCCATTAAAGCTAACTCTGATAGCAAACAAAAAGCACAGTATTCCTCAGTTGTTATCAGCCACTCCAGTAATGGAGAATGAGGAAGCATATTCAAAGTCTAACTTGGATGAACAGGGGATTTTTGCTGTAGATTCTTGTGTAACATCCATGACTGCTTCAAACTGTCAACAGATATTTGATGGAAAAGAGCTTCTAAAGACAAAACAGTGTTCTTTGAGTAATTGCTTCCCTATAGATGGTAACGAAACAAATGTTACTGAGAATTTTGAGTTGGACCTAACATCAACAACTGAAGAAAGTAAAAATTACAGGAAAAACATAATGAAGCAGCCATCTTCCAATGCTGGTTTGCTGATCTTAAAAGATAATAGGGAGGGCTCTTCAAGAAAATGTATTGCAAAGAGACGTATTAAGGACAGAAAGATATGTGAAGCAGAACAAACCGAAAAAGCAAAAAATTCACATTGCAAGAAAAGAAGGACTGAAACAACAACTATTAGGACTGCGTATAAAAATCCAAGGAATAAGATTTTAGAAGACTCCCATTTAAGTGATAAAATAACTGAAAATAACTTGATTGATTCTCATGTAAGCATTAAAAATACTGTAGAGACAGTTTGCTTAAATAACACAGTTTCTAATCAGCTGAAAAAAGGGAAAGAGAAGGAGGGTGAAATTAGAAGTAGTAACCACCCTCAGTCTGGCTATATTTCCCAGCCAAGCATTCTAGAAATTAATCCTATGCCTGCTTCACTTGCCCATTCTGAAACCTCTGAAGTCATTACTCTTCCGACAAAGCCTACATCGTACACAAGTGACTTAACAGAAAATCACTGCTCAGTTGGTCATGTGGCTCTTCTAGTTGAGCTCTCTCAGATTTTGCAGAGGGCAGATGAAGCAGCATCTTCGCAGGTTCTACAGGAAGAATCTACGGTTTGCCAAAATATGCTCCCTTTGTTTGTTCAGGCTTTTGAAAAAAAGCAAGAATGTTCCCTTGAACAAATCCTCATTACAAGAGAACTGTTGGTGGAACAAAACCTGTGGGATAATTGTAAACATAAGTTAAAACCATGTGCTGTTGACACTTTGGTAGAACTTCAGATGATAATGGAAACTATTCAATTCATTGAAAACAAACGAAGGCTTTTAGAAGGTGAAGTGACATTCAGGAGCTTGCTTTGGTATGATGACACGTTATACGGTGAACTGCTTGGCAGACCACGTGGTTATCAACAGCAGTCCAGTTTCTATCCTGGTTTTCAAGGAAGGTTAAAATACAATGCCTTCTGTGAGATGCAGAATTACCATAATCAATTAGTTGAATTGTGTGAGGATATGAAAAGGAAAAATAATTCATACTATGCATTTTTAAAATACAAACGACAGATTAGTGAGTGTAAGGCCATATTGAAGAACTGTTCTGATTGTTTTGACTTTTCTCTGTCTGTTCCATTTACCTGTGGAGTTAATTTTGGAGACAGTTTAGGAGACTTAGAAAATGTAAGGAAAAGTACCTTAAAGTTGATCAGTTTATGTGAGAACTCACCTAAAACACACTTGTGCCCAGGAAAACAAGACCATTTATGGATTATCATAGAAATGATCTCCTCAAAAGTTAATTTTATTAAGAGTAATGAAGCAGTAAGTATTAAAATAGCTCTTTTTGGTCTGGAACATATCTTTTTTGATGCTGCAAAAAATCTTGTTTGGAAAGAGAAAAGACAGTCTTTCAGCAAAGAATACTCACAGAAAAACAAAGAAATGCTACTCAAAATGAATCAGTGTGCTTTTTCTAAGTTGCAAGAGATATGTGATACCTTGTCTGAAGATTTAAACAGTGAACAAATTTCCAGTATGCAGCTTGAGGAGGCTACTGCGATGGCTTGCAGAGAGTCAGATGAGCCAATAAACAAAGCAGCAGTTAGCATAGAAAACTGTAGATTTAATAATACTTGGCTTTCACACCTAGATATTTCTTGTGTTGGTGAAATATTGGATCAAGCTGAATTTGCAGACTTTGAAAAATTACAAGATATCACTATGAGATGTACAGAACACTTAGAAACTTTAAAAAAATACTTCCAGGTGATACAAGAAGAAAACATGGATAATATTTTTATTACAGAAGAAAACGTTTTGGATGTGCTAAAAAATCACAAACAGAGGGCTGTAATTTTAAAACCTGCAGCCATTGAAACATATATTGAAATTCTCATGCTCTCAGAGACAGTTCATTTTCTTAAAAACTCTATTGCAAAGAAACTAGACAAACAGAGGTTTCGAGGTATGCTTTGGTTTGATTTGTCACTTCTTCCTGAGCTGGTTCACTGTCAAGAAAACATGGCTTCTTTTTCATTTCTTAAAGATAACTCAACAGATTGTCTTTGGAAAGTGATAGAGACTGCTATTTCTGAAGTTAAGAAAGATCTGGATATTATCTGCAAATACAGTGCAGCTGTTAATTGCTCTTACGCTTTTCATTTGTTCTCAAGAGAATTTAAAGAACTTACAGAAATAAAAAATCTTGTAGAGAAGTCTGAATATTCCATTTCCACGTACATTGACTTTGTGCCATATATAGCATCCATAAATTATGGAAACACTGTGACAGAGTTAGAACAAAACTATAGTCAGTTTTCTGCAGTACTCAAAAATGTGATGGCTGCCCCTCAGAAAGATTTGGGAAAAATGGCCCATATTATGAAAGTAATGAAAACGATTGAACATTTGAAGATTATATGTGTTAAAAATGCCAAATTAGCTATTTCCTTCATCCTATGCCAAGTGCTAAGTAATAGAAGGAGTGCTTCCAAACTGAATATAAAAGGGAATATTGATACTCAAGTTAGAAAATCTGGAAAAAATAACAGTATATCCAGTATTTCAATGAAGCGTTCTGTTTCAGAGTACATAACTAAAAATGTTTCAAATACTTCTAAAAAACAACCTGTCACTGCAGACAACTGTGAAGACTCACAGGAAAAAGAGAAAAATACTATTTCCAGTTGTAAAAAGCAAAAGGTATGAATGCTTTAAGACAGAATCTGTGTATGTAGTCTCTTTGAGAACAGGTTTACTGTTTGAGCAAACAAGTAGTTTGCAGAATTGTAAAACTTTTCTGTTTTTAAAGATTTATTTTATTTATTTGAAGGACAAGAGTTACAGAGAGAGAGAGAGACAGAGAGGTCTTCCATCTAACAGTTCACTCCCCAGATGGCTGCAAAGGCTGGAGCTGTGGCGATCCAAAGCCAAGAGCCAGGAGCTTCTTCCAGGTCTCCCACGTGGGTGCAGGGGCTCAAGGACCAGGGCCATCTTCTACTGCTATCCCAGACCACAGCAGTGAGCTGGATTGAAAGAGGAGCAGCTGGGATCAGAACCGGCACCCATATGGGATACCAGCACTTCAAGCCAGGGCTTTAACCCACTGTGCCACAGCGCTGGCCCCAAATTGTAAAATTTGAGAGTGGTTTAAATACTGCCTCACAAAATTAATTTACTAATGAAAGTATTGGATTAATTCATTTTATCCATAAAATTATGTTCATGTGTTCATGATTCTATATATAAGACATAACTTGCAGCTATCAACTTTGTATTTTTATTAATTTGAAAAGCAGAAGGAGAGAGAGAGAGGTCTTCCACCCATGGTTCACTCCTCAAATGCCTGGGCTAGGCCAAAGCCAGGGACCAGGATCTGCATCCAGGTGTTCTCCATGGATGGCATTCGAGACCCAAGTACTTAAACCATCACATACTGCCTCCCAGGGTGTTCTTTTGCAGGAAACTGGATGGGAAGCAGAGGCAGGACTCCTCCTAGGCATTCCAGTGGAATGCAGATGTCCCAGGCTGGGGCTTAACCTACTGTGCCACACACCTGTTCCAACTAAGAAAACATTTTTTTGGAAGAATGTGAATTTTAATAATTTCTTAAGGGAGAATCCTATATTATGAGTTAAGTGAATGACCAGATATTTGAGTAGCTTCTGCATAATCCTTTGCCCAGTGTGTAATGAATATTAAAAATTGGGTAAGGAAGCCTATCTACTTGATCATTATCATCCAAAGTAGGACGGTTTTGTTTTTGTTTTTGTCTTTAAGAAGTAGACACAAAAAGAATGTTGCCATCCAGTGGTTCCCTCCCCAGATGCCCACAACAACCAGGAGCTATGAATCTAATCCATGTCTCCCATGCAGTAGCAGAAACCCAACTACTTGAAATACCACCACTGCCTCTCAGAGTCTATATTAGCAAAAAGCTAGTGTCAGGACCTAAAACTTGAAGTTGAACTCAGTCACTCTCATGTGAGATACGGACATCCTGTCTGCTAAACCAGATGCCCATCCCAGGACAGAAATTGTTAAACATGATTTAGAAATCATATAATTGAATTTTATCAAATTTTATATGGCATTATGTATTTGGCATTGCCCTAAGAATCATACAAATACTCATTTTTCTTCATAAAAATATTACAGTAAACTGTTTTCTTTAAATGTCAGAAAACTAAGGCATAGAAAAACTAAATTACTTTTCCAAGGTCACAGAGTTTGAAAATGGAAGAGCCTAAAGCTAAACCAGCCAGTCTAACTCCATAACCCATATTAGCAAGTGCTCTGCATTCAGAGCCTATAACTTTTCAAGAATTCTTGAGTTCAGAAGTAAAGAAACAAACATATGCAAAATGAAAAGTAAGACTGATTGTTTGCTGTCTGTAATTGTGTGTTTAAACTAGTTCTAGATTGGGAATCTAATAACCATCTATTGTACTGTGTTTATAGGAAAATACTTAAACATCCAGCTGTTTAACATAGTTACGAAGCACAGTAACACATGTTGTATACTCCACATCAAGAAGAAATTATGAACAACAGCAACAGTAAATTAGAGTGTGAAGGCAGCAAATGATAGACCAATAGCTGTGCCGTTCACATGGCAGACTCACATTGAATTCTCAGCTCTTGGCTTAGGCCTGACCTAGCCCCAGCTCCTGCAGGCATGTAGGAAGTGAGACAACGGATGAGATTCCTCTCTCGTTCTCTTGTGCGCTCATACTCTCTCAAATATATAAAATTTTAATAAGTAAATGAGATGATACTAAAAAAGGTGTAGATACTGATAAGAAAGATAATTAGAAAATGTATATATTTCATGGAACAACACAGAGCAAACCTGTGCCTGTAAAGAAAAAGCACTATCAGATGAAGATTAAAAATGAAGAGTATGTTTCAGTTATAGAAGACAATGTGAGCAAGTGCTTATTAGTAACATTTCAGACATGAGTTTAAATTTGAAGCAGTTCTAATAGGCGAGAGAAGCTAAGGTTGGAGAAGATTGTTTCAGATTATAGACTGTCTTAAATATAGACCTAAAGAATTTGAACTTTATTCTGTACACAATGAAATGTATTGTCACGAGAAATATGTTTTTATTGATTTAAAAGATAAGTATTGTGTTTAGAAGTAGTTTGTCAGTGATGGCTTAGAAAAAGGTACTTTTTCGGTTGCTCCTCTTCCAGTCCAGCTCTCTGCTATGGCCCAGGAGTGCAGTGGAGGATGGCCCAAGTGCTTGGGCCCTGCACCCGCATGGGAGACCAGGAGAAGCACCTGGCTCCTGGCTTCGGATCAGCGCGGTGCGCCAGCCGTAGCGCGCCAGTTGCAGCAGCCATTGGGGGGTGAAACCAACAGAAAAGGAGGACCTTTCTCTCTGTCTCTCTCTCTCTCTCTCACTGTCCACTCTGCCTGTCAAAAAAAAAAAAGAAAAGAAAAAGGTGCAGTTTAACAAAATAAGAAAGGAAAAATTATACAGGCTAAGTGTCTCTTAACACAAAATTCTTGGGACCAGAAACATTTTACATTTTGGATTTTTCTGGAATGGGGCCTATTTTCATATGCATAATAGATATCTTGGATATGGAACTGAAATCTAAATACGAAGTTTGTTTATATTTTGTATACACCATATACAAGCAACCTGAAGGTAATATTATAATAATATTTTTAATAGTTCTGTGTGTGAATCAGTTTATGATGTGGAATTTTCCAGTTGGTATTGTCAAGTCAGTGCTCTGCACGTTTTGAATTTTAGAGCACTTTGGATTTCATATTTTCAGAGTAGAGACACTCTACCTGTATTTGTCATTTTGATGATGCTTAGTAGCTAAAAAGGGTACAAAGAGCAGCAGGTGTTTGTGGACACAGATTAGTTTTTAAATGTGAGGATAAGAAAACTTAAAAATTCTTAAAAAGTTACTCCAAACATACATGAATACCAGAACTCTAGGGAGTCATTTATTTTTGGAGAAGTAATGGATCATTAATTGAGTTTAGTTGTAGATGATTGCAGATATCTAGTATTAAAGTAGTATTGGTTAGCCGGCGCCGTGGCTCAATAGGCTAATCTTCGGCCTTGTGGCGCTGGCACACTGGGTTCTAGTCCCGGTCGGGGCGCCAGATTCTGTCCTGGTTGCCCCTCTTCCAGGCACCGGTAGCAGCGGCCATTGGGGGGTGAACCAACAGTAAAAGGAAGGCCTTCCTCTCTGTCTCTCTCTCTCACTGTCCACTCTGCCTGTCAAAAAAAATTTTTTTTTTTAAAAAAAGTAGTATTGGTATTATAATTTGTCATCACCAATATAGATTTTATGTCTCTCAAACATAGGTTAACATGAAAGATGAGACAAAAATCAACAGAAAAAATACAGCAGTCAAGCATCCAAGGTAGGAGTTGCCATCAGCCCTGTCTGAAGAAAAACGTTTTACAAATGCACAAACACTGAGGAATAATAATAAAACAAGTACTTACCTAATTTTATTGCTAATTTGTGTAACTTGGGATATAAGAGTAAACTAAGGCAGGAGAAGAAATTTGTTTCACATTACACAGTGTCTTCAGTTAAGCCTGAGGAACTTGAACTCAATTCTGTAAGTATTGAAGACTAATGGCATGTGAAACGTGTTTCTCTGTGGTTTAAAATAAAAAAGGTAAAGTGATTCTATATACAGTATAAAGAAGTTAGCCAAACCTCAAAAAGGTGATTGTTTTACAGAATAAGAAAGGAAAATCTATATTTGACAGGTACTACTTAACAAATTATAGGACTGACAACCGTTTTATTACAAAGAACATAAAAGATTTTTTACATTTGCGGATTTTACAGACTAGCCAAAATTAAAGCAGTATAAATTGCCAATTTATATTACTAAGTGGGAACATTAAATAGTATGTGTTTTGTAGATACATACATACATTCTATTAGTATAAACTTTTATTAAATATTTTAATAGTGTAAAAAGTATTTGAACAATAAATTATGAAAACTCACCATATTATTTCAATTATTTATATTCTCATTTTGACATGAAGTGGTGTCACTGGGCTTGTTGACACATCTCATTTCACTTTGTAAAATTTTAAATCTTATGACTAGCTTCATTTTTGTTATTTTGTGAAGCAAATTTTTATTTTCTTTTAAATGGAGAAATAAGTGATTTCATTACTGTCTTATTTGATTTGGCTTCTTTAAAAAGAGTGTTTTATTTGCAACATTTCTAAAATCCTTTTCCTAACACATTTTTCTCTGAACAGTTGAATAATGACATAAGAATTAATAGGATATTAGGAGGATTCTTTGCTTCTCAAAGAATTACAATCTGTTGACTCACCTTAGCAAAAAAAATCAATTTTAATTTAAAATTAGTATAGGAAGCTATCTCCACAGAAGTCAATAAAGGGACAGACCATCCAGGGAATTGGCAAATCTATAAGGTCGACATCATTGGAAATATGATAAAATCAAAATTATACTTTCTTTTTTTTTATTTTATTTATTTTGAAGTACAGAGTTAGAGAAGAGGAGAGAGAGAGATCTTCCACCCACCGATTCACTTCCCAAATGACTGCATGGTTGGTTCTGGGCCAGGCCACAGCCAGGAGCCAGCTGCTGCTTCTGGGTCTTCCATGAAGGTACAGGGGCCCAAGTACTTAGGCCATCATCTGCTTTCCCAGGCAATTACCGGGAAGCGGAATCAGAAGTGGAGCAGCCAAGGCTCAAACCAGAGCCTAAATGGGATGCTGGCGCTGCAGGCTACAGCTTAACTCACTATGCCACACACCAGCCCCAGAATTATACTTTCTGAAAACTCAAAAGTATTACATGGTGTTGGATGACAATGCCGGTCATCATTAAAATGCTTTTTGAGGTGGCTGGCTTCAGTAAAACATGGAACTTTTAATTTCCTAAGGGAAATATACAAATTCTGTGTCCAAGACAAATTTCTATTGACTATAGATAGTAATACTTCTTTTTACTTCTCTTTTCCATCTATAATTCAAAAAATTTGATTGAGTGCCAAAAAATGTAATTATACTGTTACTGTTTATTTTATATTACTCATTTCCTGTCATCAGGTCATTTTGGAGACCTGTGTTAGCTGGTTTTAGATACTCCCACAATGAGTTAGACTGTCTAAATTTAGGTAAGAATTGCAGGGATATTAAAACTATAGTGAACAATTAAATAATAATTTCAACTTTTTAAAGCCTCTATCAGAAAATATTCAAAGCACAAGATAATTACAATATTGAAAGTACATTTGGGGGCCAACTCTGTGGCGCAGTGGGTTAAAGCCGCGGCCTGCAGCGCCGGCACCCCATATGAGCACTGGTTTGAGTCCCAGCTGCTCCACTTCCGATCCAACTCTCTGCTATGGCCTGGGAAAGCAGTGGAAGATGGCCCAAGTCCTTGGGCCCCTGCACCCGTGTGGGAGACCTGGAAGAAGCTCCTGGCTCCTGGCTTCGAATCAGCTCAGCTCTGACCATTGTCATTTGGGGAGTGAACCAGCGGATGGAGGATTCTCTCTCTCCCTCTCTCTCTCTCTCTCTCTCTCTCTCTCTCTCTGGCTCCACCTCTAGCTCTGTCTTTCAAATAAACAAAATAAATCTTTTTTAAAAAAATACATTTGAAACGTGTAGTGTTACAACTCTTGCAGGAAAAGTGTCTAAATTAAGGTGAGTAAAAATGTTTTGCTTGTATACTGCCAATAAAATGAGAAAATGGTCCATCAGGATATTCCTCCTGAATAAAGATTTCAGATACACATTTCTGTTAAAATTTTGTGACTCTATAAAGTTGTACCATGTATTGTTATATTCATTTAGGATTGCAGGATCTTACCCCAAAAATGAAAACCAAATGAGATTGCATTTATCTGACAACCGAAGAAGAAAGCCTGTATCTCCAGAAAAGGTTGAAATGCAGAGATCACCACTTGGCTCAGTCTCACCTTTACAGAACCTAACGGAGAGTTGCACTGCAAAAACAGAAAGCAAAGTAGATTCAATTAATATTTCATTGGGTACTTCAGAACACCTCAGTGGACAACAGGGAAGCTTAACTAGAATAGAGAAAAGACATGTGAATTTCACTGCTGCTGAAACAACAAGTGATATGAAAGATTGTGCTGCTTTTGTGACTTGTAAACAAAAGAGTGCAGATGGCACATTTTTGAAGGACCTTGAGACACCTCCTCAGATATTTCTAAAAGATTCCCCAGATCTCACACAGAAATCTAGTCTTTCAAACATAAAACCAGGAAATAATGATTCTCTTGGGCATCATGCGTCAGTGCTGTCAAAGACTGTGTTCCATTTTGATATCCATGGTAATCTAGAAGTTAATGATACCATCTTTGAATTTCAAGATAATGAAATATTGAATTCATCTATTAGAAATTCTACATGTACCAGTTCTTCAGAACCCATATGTATTCAGGACAAAATTCCTGTTCTGGAAATAAATAAAATAGAGCCGGGAAAACCTGAGCTGGAGGGAGAATGTTTGAAGGACACATTGAATCCCAGTAGCGTACCTTTTGGAGAATCTGGGGACATTAAACTTAATGTGAACCAACGAGCAGAGTGCTCCTTTTTCGATCCACAGACTGATGAGAACTCCAAAGTCCTAGCTCAGAATGCTGCCTCAGATTGGAATGAGCTTCCACAGCCTCCATACACCCCGCTGTGTAATTCTTCTGAGCATTCATTTGGAACTTGGTATCCGTACTATGCTTGGTACGTTTGTCACTACAGCAGCAGCAGTGGCAATGCCATTACCCAGACATACCAAGGGATAACATCTTACCAAGTACAGCCGCCTCCTGGGATGGTCACTGCAGTTGCAAGTACTGTCCAGAACACAAATTCCAATCATCTTTACTCTCAATCTTTTGGTTACTTTTCTGGGGAGAGACAAGCAAATGGTTGTGTGCCAGTGAATGGATATTTTCAGTCTCCGATGCCAGTTTCTTACAGTTTTCAGCAGCCCATTTTTTCACAGTATGCTTCTCATCAACCATTACCACAGACTACATACCCGTACCCTCCTAATACAGGTGTGCTTCCAGAGGTTCCTTGGATTTTTGGTGAGTTTCACAAATTTTAATACTTCACTGAATTTGCATTTTTAACCTTGTCCGTTTATGTAAATGGAGCTCACAATAAGTGATGCAGCTAGCATTCATTCTATAAAGTTTGTAAAGTTGTTCATGTATCAGGCAAAGTTGAATTGCATTTTCTGTGGAAATCTACTTATCTGAGATTAAAGAAGCTTGGTCCTATCGTTATGTCCTACGGTAGAACCCAAATTTAAGAAATGGTTTAGTAAATTATAGTTTATATTTTGTAGAAATAAAATGCAACTATTAAAGGGTTTATAAAAGTTTTTTAATGACATGACACTTTTTAAAACTGTATCTTGTAAACTTACCTGTATAAATAAATAAGTAAATAATAATAAATAAAAATACTGAAATGAGGGGCTGGTGCTGTGGCATACTAGATTAATCCTTCGCTTGTGGTGCCTGCATCCCACATGGGCATTGGTTCATGTCCCAGCTGCTCCACTTCTGATCCAGCTCTCTGCTGTGGCCTGGGAAAGCAGTGGAAGATGGCCCAGAGTGCTTGGGCCTCGGCACCCACATGGGAGACCCGGAAGAAGCTTTTGGCTTCATAACGTCCCCGTTCCAAGCTGCAGCCATTTGGAGAGTGAACCAGAGGATGGAAGACTTCTCTGTCTCTCCCTCTTTGTAACTCTGCCTCTCAAATAAATAAATAAATCCTTTTAAAAAAAAAAAAAGGAACTACTGAAATGAAATACATCAACATGTTAACCTGACTACCTCCAGGTGATAAAATTTTGGTTTAGTAGAGAGGTTTTCTATATTCTATACTGTGAAAAACATACATTGTTTTGATAATCAAAGGGGAAAATAGAATTAAAAACCAAGATAACAAAAAATTCAGTCGGATAAAACAAACTCTATCTTGCTCTCAGTATTCTGATATCTTGGTGTAAGTAGATGGAGTTAATTGAAACTTTATTAGAAGAGCTTGGTAGTTTGCCTCTGGATCTTGGAAATTTTCCTATTTTAAATACTTAATTCTGTTTTTAAACTATCATGATTAGAATATAGGTTTATAAGTTGAATTGAAATATGCACTTATCAGAGCTAAAGTTTAAAATTAACATAAAAATATTCTAATATCATAGATAAAATGTACTTTAAACAAAGGTAGCCGTCTCTGTGTAACCTTAAACATTGAAATACAAGAGAATTTTGAAAAGTTCTTCTCAGGGGCCTGGCTCTGTGGCGCAGCAGGTTAAAGCCCTGGTCTGCAGCCCTTATGGGTGCCAATTCAAGTTCCCGCTGCTCCACTTCTGATCGAGCTCTCTGCTATAGCTTGGGAAGGCGATAGAAGATGGCCCAAGTCCTTGGGCCCCTGCACCCATAGAGATCCAGTAGAAACTCTTGGCTCCTAGCTTTGGATTAGTGCAGCTCTGGCCAGTGCGGCCATCTTAGGAGTAAACCAGCAGATGGAAGACCTCTCTCTCTCTCTGCCTCTGCCTCTCTGTAACTCTACCTTTCAAATAAATAAATAAGTAAATCTTTTTTTTAAAACGTCCTTTTCATACCCTGGATGCTCTTATAAATGAATAAGTAGAAAAATTGAGAAGACATTTGCCTGAATGAGACACAAAGCTATTTCAGTCATTTGTTTTTGATGGGCACCTCTGTGCTGGAGTTACCACTGATTCACCATAACCTATAGAATAAAATTCAAATACTTCAGCTTCACAGTCCTTTGTAACCACCCTCGTCTCCC
This sequence comes from Lepus europaeus, assembly GCF_033115175.1. Taxonomy (NCBI): domain Eukaryota; kingdom Metazoa; phylum Chordata; class Mammalia; order Lagomorpha; family Leporidae; genus Lepus; species Lepus europaeus. The sequence continues at coordinate 12,609,239 of NC_084842.1, forward strand.
ACAGTTTCCCCCTCATATTCAAGCCACATTGAAGTCTTTCTGTATACCCATGTAACAATGTCTCTGATACTTCTGTAGTACTTTTTGCTTGTTTTTCTCACATGATAGGGTATGTATTAGGTAGTTTTTGTTTTTTTGTTTTTTGTTTTTTTTAAGATTTATCTATTTATCTGAAGAGTTACTCACAGAGAGAGAGAGAGGTCTTCCATCCGATGGTTCACTCTCCAATTGGCCGCAATGGCCGGAGCTCCGCCAATCCAAAGCCAGGAGCTAGGAGCTTCTTCCAGGTCTCCCACACAGGCTCAGGGGCCCAAGGACTTGGGCCAACCTCCACTGCTTTTCCAGGCCACAGCAGAGAGCTGGATTGGAAGTGGAGCAGCCAGGTCTCGAACCGCCGCCCATATAGGATGCCAGCACCTTAGGCCAGGGCGCCAATCTGCTGCGCCACAGCGCCGGCCCCATTTTTTAGGTAGTATTGCAATAAACTGTTACTGTTCTGTTCTCTCCTTGGCCCACAAAATGTTTTAAACAGGACTGGAAACTTTTTATCTGAGAAAAACTGCACAGGAGGATAGAAAACATGACTTTTTTTCTCTTTGGGTGAATTTTATACCATTGTTGATGATACAGGGGATAAACACCAAACATAGTGGATATAGCATACCTGTAAACTTAAGACACTTCAGTTTCTGAAATAGGGAATTTTTTTTTTAATTTGAGAGGCAGAGTGTGTGTACATGCACTCATGTGTGTGCACTGGTTCACTCCTCAAATACCCATGGTGCTGAGGCTGGGCTGGCCGGGCCAGGCCAAAGCTATAATCTCAGTCCAACTCTCTCCCACTTCGGTGGCAGGAACCCAGTTCTTGAGTGATCACTGTTGCTTCCCAAGGTCAGCACCAGCATAAAGCTGGAATCAGAGCTGGAGCTGATAATCAAACCCAGCCATTCTGTGGAATGTGGGCATCCTAACTACTAGGCTGAAATACCAGTTCCCTGAAATAAGAAATCTTGATTGCAGTTACTTCGTAAAAGCTCTCATTTTTTTTGGACTTTCTTGTGTTCTTAGTAGTTGTGTGTGATGTTTAAAAAGATAGCTCTGAATCAAGTCCAGCCGTGACTATGAAAAATCTGAATGACTGTCTCCTCGGTTATTTTGGTTGAGTGAAAATAAAAGAAAAAGTATTACTTCCAGTAGCCAAACATCACTCTTAAAAAATGAAGCAATTACAATGTTAGAAGAACATCTTTCAGTTTTCTTGAGTGCAAATGATCCACAGAATCACTTCTCTTAAAAAGATGTAAGGAACAAGCATTTAGCTGAGTGACTATATGCCGATGAACACATATCCACATCAGTTTGCTTAGGTTTGTGATCACAGCTCCAGCTCCTAACTCCAGCTGCTGTTGTTGCAGACCCTAGGAGGCAGCATACTAGCTCGTGCAGTTGGGTTCCTGCCACCCACTGGAAGACCTGGTTTGAGTTCTAGGCTTCTGGCTTTGGCCTCGCCCACCCCAACCATTAGAGGCTTCTAGGGAGGACCCATTAGATAAGAGCATGCTCCTTTCTCTCTCTCTCTCTCTCTCTCCCCCCTTCTTCCTCTCTCCGCCCCACCTCTGTCCATCCTTTCCTCTCTCTAACCCTCTCCATCTCCCTGTCAAATAAATAAAATTTAAGGAGAAGGTGTGAAAATTCCTTTAACCCATTTTATCACTGTTTTGCTCATGACGCTTTCTGTTTGGCCCCAGGAAATGGGACTTAGGAAGGTGCCTGATTGAGTCCTGTGAGCCAGGTGCCTCATGTCCTTTGTTACATCTGATTCGTACATGACACCTGAGAAATGAGGGAAGCCCCCTCCTAGAGCCTACATAACTGAAGATCTTATAGCTGGGCTGCCTCTGGCTTAAACTCCGATTCTTTCCACTGTACCATTATAGTCCACTGGTCTGCTTCATCGATCTCCAATTTTTGTGTCTCCTTTGTCTTGCAGCTCCATGGCAACAAGAACCCTTTCATCCAGGATATTGAAAGTAGTCTTCTGTCTACTGAAATAAAGGAGATTTAACAAGTTTTTCCAAGTATTTTTTGCTTATATATTTTTATTGTAACATTTAACATTTTAAGTGTATGTAAATGTGGTAGAAAATATCATATGGCTCTTTATAAAATTATAAAGACAACAATATATCACTTAGGTAATAGGAAATCAATTTCTAACATCTGAAACACCAAAATTTTTTCTATGTAATATAAGGGGAGTTAATGTAACATTTAATATGATTAAGCATTAAGTGGTGCTGGTAAAACCTTTAAATCCACATTCGTGTTTCTGTTATTTTTTTTAGTACTTTGTTTATGGTGCTGTGCCATTTGGCTTGAAAATAGTTATTTTCTTGGGATAATTTTATATTTGTTTCATATTTTGTTCATATAATTTATAATTCTGTGTCAGATATGGTGAATTATTTTAATTTCAATGTTTGATAATTTTTACTTGTAAAATACTTTTAAATAGAGGAAGTGGTTTGTATATTTTCAGTCTTTACTTGAGTAGAGGTTTTTTTAAATTTTATGTTAAAGCAGTTTTAATTTACTGTGTTGGAATTAAAGCACTTTTAATGCCTTTTTCCACAAGAGCCATCCTCACAATAGTATAATTATTTATTTCTATTTCAGAATTTAAGTAGGTCTTTTAATGATTTTGAAGCAAATAATAGGAAATAGTGTTTATCTTAGGCAGTTAGCTGTGTTGCAGTAACTCAAATAATGCAGGACAAATACCAAGTTTTTTAATGCTCTGTTTTTTTTTTTTTTTCTTTTTCAACACTTAGCAAAAGTAAATTATCTCTAAGCAATAATTATCATAGGACAACAGAATTTCATATGAAGCTACAGTCTTGCTCAGTGTCTGTGTGCGTCCATTACCTTTCTTGCTCAGTCAGCAGCCAATCCTGTTTTCTCTTACGTTCCCAGTCAGAAAGTCTTCAGAATTGGATAGCCTTTTCCCAAGCTCTGCTTGGCCTGGAAACTTGGCAAGGGATTTGCTTTGACTGAACTTAAATAAGTAGCAAAGCTTCAGTGACTTTTATGTTAGCAAATGTTGTTTGTTACCTGGCACAGGCCTCCAAAGAGTATAATCCTTCCTGTTTCATGTAAAATAACTATTTTTTTCAGTTTAGAAATAACACTGAGGAGCTCCCAAGAGAAGACCCTTCAGATGTATTAACCAAATATAGTGGAATTCAGGATACTTAGTTAACTTTTATATCTTTAAAAAAAAAAAAAAAGTTAAGGAAATTATTGTAATTAAAAGAAAGAATTTGGAAAGGTAGAATTAAAGCAGTTTTAAAATAACAACTTTTTGTTCAGAGAGTTGTTTTATTTGAAAATAGTCTGTGAAAATCAGAACTCCTAAATTGGTATGAAAGCAGTAGTATTAACTGTTAGTCAAAAATTGATTTTGTCTCAGCTGTTTGTGTTTGGTTGTAGAAAGATGTTGCAAAGTTTATTAAAGAACTTCTGTGAGATAAACCAAAAGTTAAATATTCTTACTAAGAACTCTTAGACAACTTTCAAATTCTGTTGACATTGTCTTTCTGATACTTTTTATTTCATGGGTTTTAATGTATAAAAAAATAAAGAAAAGGGAAAAAAAAAACCTAAGTATTTTGTTTCATTTAAAGATACATACTTTTGACAGAACACAAAAAAAAATTTCCCCTCAGGTGTGTTGTGATTCTAAAAATAAAAATACAACAAATTAAAATAGAGCAAACATTGCAAGCGCAAGAAACACTTTATTTGTAGATACTGTTTTTGGAAATGAAGAAGTTTTTAATAAACTATATTTCTCCTAATTTCAGTTATTTTTGTCTTTTTGTTTTTTGAATAATGAGCATAAATGATGGTCCTTGCTTCACACATACTCATTACACAGAAAACCCACAAAAAGCTGACTTCAGTAACAACTAAACAGACTGCTGCAGCAACCCTTGTATTCCAGCTGCTTTGGCCTTCACCTTCATGCGTATTTTTCTCCTTATTTTTAGAAACTTCATTAGTGTCTGCAGTTTCATATAACAAGCCAAAATCCCTATCCTCATGCAATTCTCATTCTAATCAAGAAAAACAATAAATATGTAAATTTAAATAACTACACATCATGATTAGTGACAAATTACAACAAAAACTGATAACAAAATAATGGAATAGGGAATGACTGAATACTGCATAAGCTGAGAGGTTGGGGAGGCCTCTTTAAGAAGGAAACCATTCATGAATTAAGACACATAGAGAGCTGTGGCAGTTTTCCCAGTGAGTGGATTGCTGCACAACAGTATTTTTCTAAGTGACCTAAATGTCAAAAACAGATAGGTGTCTTGCTGTCACAGCTCATACTCAGTGTGGACCTTTCTCAAAGTTTGTATTGTGCGTTTGTCCAGAACTGCCTGGAGGAGAGCCAAATTCTTGGCCATGTTTGATGGGAAATTTTTTCAACCAGTAGGCCTGTTTTCAAATTTTCATACACATGTAGAACAGGGAAAGTACACTGGAAGTCTTGTGTAAATGTTGACTCTCTGGCCTTTCTCCATCCTCAGGCTCTCATCAAGGTGGTAAGTTTGGCTTTGTAACTGAGGTGTTGGGTAATAATGCCTGAGTTTCCACAATTTGGGTAAGATCTGCTATTGGCATATCCTGTCTCTCTGAATACTGCATGAAACTGCTATCAATGAACCAGTCACCATCCTAGCTTTCCTGAAGTTCATCCTGTAGACCTGGTCTAGGTCTGCTAGAGTAGACCTGTTCTGTGGTCTCTAGCTTCTCAGTAGCTTTAGATGGCAAAACAGTACCTGGAGTGAAGACCTGGAATGTCTGAGAGTTAATTCTGGTCGATCTAGAAGGAGAACCTGATATTTAGTAAGGCATTGGTGTCCTTTAATCTTTAGAACCCTTTGTACTAGGTGTGGCATTTGAACTTGAAGAGGCTGGCCTAAAGTCAATTTGGTGGTTTCCTCTACCAGTAAAGTGTGGTAGCAGCAACTGTTCTCAAGTATCAAAGTTACCCTGTGGCCACTAAGTCCAGTTGTTTAGAAAAGTAGGCTAGTTGGCCGGCGCTGCGGCTCAATAGGCTAATCCTCCGCCTTGCGGTGCCGGCACACCGAGTTCTAGTCCCGGTCGGGGCACCGATCCTGTCCCGGTTGCCCCTCTTCCAGGCCAGCTCTCTGCTGTGGCCAGGGAGTGCAGTGGAGGATGGCCCAAGTGCTTGGGCCCTGCACCCCATGGGAGACCAGGAGAAGCACCTGGCTCCTGCCATCGGCTCAGCGTGGTGCGCCGGCCGCAGCGCACCAGCCGTGGCGGCCATTGGAGGGTGAACCAACGGGAAAAGGAAGACCTTTCTCTCTGTCTCTCTCTCTCACTGTCCACTCTGCCTGTCAAAAAAAAAAAAAAAATCCTAGTGCAGGGGCCATTATCAACAGACCCTTAATTTTTTGAAAGTCCTCAATTTGCTTTCCTGTCCATTTAAGTGAACCAATATCAGGAACCTTTAAGGCCTCATACAGAGGTCTAGCTGTCAACCCAAATCCAGGAATCCAGATCCTTCAGAATCCTGCCTTCTCGGGAATGCCCTTCAGCCATCTGTGTGGCAGCCTGACACATAGTATGGCTTCCTTTTGTTGAAGCAAGAGTATGCTTTCCCGGAATCAGGACATATCCCAGGTAGGCTACTTCTTGTTTGGAGATCTGGGCTTGATTGGGGCAAATTTTATATCCTTATTCCCCTAAAAAAAGGTCTGGCCTGATTGGTGTTTTCATCCAAGCCCTCCTTGGGGGAGGGGGGGGGGATTACAGATAAAGATCTCATTTACACATTGTAAAATAACTCTGATGTTTAATTTGAGCTGAGTTCCTTGGCAAGGGCGTTACCAAACAGAGAGCTATCCCTGACACCTTTAGGAAGGCCTCTCCAGGTTTATTATTACATTTGAGGCTGGATGAATCCATTCAAATGTGAACTGGGATTCTGAAAGGTATATATATAGTCTTTCAGGTCTAGGACTGACCTAGGTGGTACTTTCAGACATCTGGGCTAGATAATATAGGGGTTTGGTACAATAGGATGAAACAAGATGACAGCCTCATTATTAGTCTTGAGGCCCTAAGCCATTCAATATTCCTCATGTGACTTTTTTTAATTTTATTAAAGATGTCATTTATTTGAGAGGTAGAGTTACAGACAGGGAGAGACAAGAAAGAAAGGCCTTCGATCTGTTGGTTCACTCCCCAAATGGCCACAATGGCCAGAGCTGGGCCGATCTGAAGCCAGGAGCCAGGAACTGCTTCTGGGTCTCCCACGTGGGTACAGGGGCCCAAGCACTTGGATCACATGGGTTGTGGAAGCCACCTGAGTTCCTTAGCCCTGTCATAGTTGATGAAATGGGTACTGAGTAAAAACTGTCTTTGAGCAGTACCAGAGTCAATGTTGGTAAATCTCATGAAGGCCTCAATTAGCCATCCCTGGAATAAAACTGGATTCTCCTCTTTATGCTGTTACCTCCCTGACTGTCCTCATATATGGGCTTGATAATATTTTTTCATCCTAGCCACTAGATGGATAGTCATATATGCTCATGGCACCCTAAATCCTTAGGACCTCTTTTGTAATTCCAAGTAGGTTCTGTTGACTTCCATGGTTCCCGCAGCATATTGGCTGGACTCTTGGGCTGCCAGGGAGTCAACATGAGCTTGGGCCTCAACCCAGATTTAGTTTTTCCTCTGGGGTGCAGAAAGTGGACAGGACAGGGCTGGCGCCGTGGCTCACTAGGCTAATCCTCTGCCTGCGGCGCTGGCACCGCGTGTTCTAGTCCCGTTGGGGCGCCGGATTCTGTACTGGTTGCTCCTCTTCCAGTCCAGCTCTCTGCTGTGGTCCGGGAGTGCAGTGGAGGATGGCCCAAGTGCTTGGGCCCTGCACCCACATGGGAGACCAGGAGGAAGCATCTGGCTCCTGGCTTCGGATCTGTGCAGTGTGCCGGCCGCACTGCGCCGGCCGTAGTGGCCACTTGGGGGGTGAACCAACAGAAAAAGGAAGACCTTTCTCTTTCTCTCACTGTCTAATTCTGCCTGTCCAAAAAAAAAAAAAAAAAAAAAAGTGGACATGACAATGTGCAGGTCACTCAAAGTCAAATCAAAGGCCAGAGGTAGGTCTGAAAATCCTTAGCTGCTGTTTTTGTTGAATTCTATCAGTCACAGAGGGACATGTGCTGTAATTCAGCATCTCCATTAGCCACCTCTCTCAGAAAACCAAGCTTACTTGTACCCAGATGGAAATGACCCACTGTGAGTCATTAGAGCCAGACTGTTCTCTAGGTGAGGGTGATGGGCAGGTAATAGGGTGGAGGCCATAGGCTTGTGAGATGTGAAAGAATTGGGACCTGAGGGTGAGGAGGGCCAGCACCCCCTGGAGATGGTTCCCAGCCCTGGGACAAGCTGTCCAGTAGCTTGACTACTGGGTGGTGAAGGACCACTCAGGTCGTCCAACACATCCATCTGTTGCTCCTCTATCATGTGTCTAGGAGGGTATGGGCATAATAGAGCCTGCAGCTCCTTCTAAAGGGATTTTGGAAGAGTTCCTTAAAGGCCTGGATGCAAGGAATTTCCAACCAGTTTTTTTCTGTCTCTTACAGAAGAGGTCAAGTTGGAAGATAGTATTAAAGTTGAGAGTCCTGTTTGGTGGCCATTCTGTATTCTGATCAGTGATGCTAATGATCATAATTATCTTGTCCTTGTTAACAACACCTAAGAGTTCCCAGTTTTTAAGGAGGTGACCCAAGGGTGAGTCAGTGAGGGAGGAAGAGGAGTTACCCATGGTTGAAAAATTGTTCATGACTTAGAGAACTAGTAGGGGGGAGGAGGACTTGCTCTGTGATAACCCTGTTAGACTGAGGCCTCCACGTCCCCTGGGGCTTTCTGTGAGGTATGGACTAGGCCAGATCTGGTGTCTCAAGATCTCAGCCAGGTCCTTCAGCACCTCAGGTGTCCCCAGGGGTCCCCTTGTGGACTGATTCAGATCTGGCATCCCAAGTCTCATTTAAGCTCCATGGTGCCCCATTATCCTTGGGCCCCTTCATTGTGCCCAGACAGCTCTGGGAGGACAGGTGGAGGATGGGTTGCATACAAGGACTTTCAGCAAAATGGTGGCCTGTCTGGCCCTTCAGGTCCAGCCAGGAGCAGTCTGATATGCCTGCTAAAATAATTCTGAAACTTAGGGGAGGCTAGATGGCCCTTTTGAAGAATATGGAGGAGGCCGGCCCCACGGCTCACTAGGCTAATCCTCCACCTGCGTCACCGTTACCCCAGGTTCTAGTCCTGGTTGGGGTGCCGGATTCTGTCCCAGTTGCTCCTCTTCCAGGCCAGCTCTCTGCTGTGGCCTGGGAAGGCAGTGGAGGATGGCCCATGTCCTTGGGCCCTGCACCCGCATGGGAGACCAGGAGGAAACACCTGGCTCCTGGCTTTGGATCGGTGCAGTGCATCAGCCATAGCAACCATTTTGGGGGTGAACCAACAGAAGGAAGACCTTTCTCTCTGTCTCTCTATATCTCACTGTCTTAACTCTGCCTGTCAAAAAATAAAAAAATTAAAATTAAAAAAAAATATGGAGAAACTTCCTAATGGAGTGTCTTAGAGCACCCATTGTTAGTCATGTCCCAGCACCACATCCATACCCCTCATTCTGGGATTTGCCATGAGAGATGACAATATCTTAACAGTGAAGAAAACAGAACCCCAAAGTAAATGTGGAGGTGTTGGGGTCACATAGGGGTTGGGCACAGGAACATGAGGATGACCGTATGCCAAGGGGTTTTCCACAGAATGTTTAAGGAATCAGGGGATGACAGAATTTATTTGCCATATGTAGGCAGATGCTAACTGCCGTGGGCCCAAACACCTCATTGGTAAGGGTGACAAACTATGCATCAGGTACTCCTCTTGAAACAAAATGCAGGAGGTTTGGAAGTCATAAGTGAAAGGTGAGGCAATGTAGCAAGTCCATGGCTAGATGCTGATAGAAACTGGGAGTCCTGGTGGGCACTACACAGCCTGAGAGCAAGTCCCAGCTTCTCATCAGCTTTTGCCACAAAGGACCCAAAGATGTTGATCTGTGTGGTGCATCTCTGGGCCTTCCCACGTCCACAGTCTTTGGAAGGTGCAGATATGATTGAGTTAATAGGAGTTAATCAGGAGTGGGTAGGGGCAGAGTAAAGAAGAGAAAAAAATGAAGCCAAAACCCTCCAGCGCAAGACAGGAGGAAGTTGGGAGGAAAAGCTTGGAGGCTAGTGTCTGGGTGGGCTTTGAACTCTGGCTCCAGGCCCCTGGCTTGCTCGGCTCTGATGTGGGGTGGCTGCATTCATCTCTTAATATCTGACACAAGAAGGAATTCAAGAAGGCAAAGGTCAGCAAAGAAGCAAGACTGACTTACATCCAAAGTGAAAGTAAACACTCAAGAAGGAGTGCAGGCAAGTTTGATTGAATTCAGCCATCAAAAGATGCATTAAGATTTGTAAAAATGTGTTTCGCTCTTCTGTCTTCAATGACACCACCATCTGGGTGTCTTCAAGTGCAATTTTGATGCTTAACGTGGAGTTAGCACAGACCCCATTAAGTCAAGGGCACACTCTCACAAGACTGTCCTGCCTTCAGCCTCCAGCTTAAGTTTCAGATATTCCCAAGCTTTGCTGGCTACAAATTGGCAGATCTCCTTGACCCCCTCAGTCTCCATAATTAGTTCAAGTGACTCACGGAATTTAGTGCAGGTGCTATATTTGTGAATACAGCTTTGTTTAAAAAAAGGAGAGAGACCAGGAAGAGCCCAAGAGACACATAGTCCAAGGTCTTGGGAGATGGAGAAGAATGCAGTGTCCTCAACTTGTGGAATCCAGTCAGGAAACTCCCTTGACTTGTGGTGCTTTTTACATAAGCACAATGGATTACATCATCAGTCACGTGATTGAATTTAATCTCTGCTCCCCTCTTCCCTGGAGGTCAAGCTGGCTAAAAGCTGACTGATCACAAGGTTGGTCTTTCTGGTTACCAACAATGGGGAATTAACAATAAAAACAAAGTGCTGGTAGTAGAGTCCAGCATTGTGGAATAGCAGGTTAGTGCAATGCCAGCATCCCATGTAGGTGCCTGTTTGAGTCCCAGCTGCTCCAATTCAGATCTAGTTCCCTGCTAATGTGCCTGGAAAAGCAGAGGGAAGATGGCCCAAATGTTTGGGCTCCTGCACCCATGTGGGAGACCCAGATGAAGTACCTGGCTTGGGCCCATCCCGGCTCCAGCTGTTGCAGCCAATTGAGGAATGAACCAGTGGATGGATGATTCTCTCTCTCTCTCTCTCTCTCTCTCTCTCTTCCTTTCTCTAACTCTGCCTAACAAATAAATAAATAAACCTTTAAAAAATACGGATACACACACAGCATGTGTATGCAAAGTGTCTGAATTATACAAAGTGAAAGAAACAGACACAGAGGCTTGTTACCTCATTTTTGTGGGATTCTAGAAAAGGCTAAACTAATGTTTAGGAAGTAGATCACTAGTTGCTAGGGGTCACAGGTTGAGTGAAGGACTGACACAAAGACTATAAGGGAAGTTTCAGAATAAAGAAGATGTTCTATATCAGTATTGACTATGCAGCTGTTAAAGCTCCACAGAATGTACACTGAAAATTGGTAAAAATTGCATGTAAATCATATCTAAATAGTTGATTTTTATAATTTATATACAGCTGACTCTACCATTCCACTGATTGTAAAGACCTAATTTCAGAGATGTTGAACAGAAAAAAAAAATTTTACAATGAAACATTATATGTAATATGGGGAAATGTAAATTAAATCAATAATCCAAGAGCTATAATAAACACCAAACTTCTTTGGAATATCAAAAAAGGGCCGGCACCGTGGCTTATCAGGCTAATCCTCCGCCTTGCGGTGCCGGCACACCGGGTTCTAGTCCCGGTTGGGGTACCGGATTCAATCCCGGTTGCCCCTCTTCCAGGCCAGCTCTCTGCTATGGCCCGGGAAGGCAGTGGAGGATGGCCCAAGTCCTTGGGCCCTGCCACCCGCATGGGAGACCAGGAGAAGCACCTGGCTCCTGGCTTCGGATCAGTGAGATGCACCGGCCGCAGAGGCCATTGGAGGGTGAACCAACGGCAAAAAGGAAGACCTTTCTCTCTGTCTCTCTCTCACTATCCACTCTGCCTGTCAAAAAAAAAAAGGACCCCTCCATCCACAGTAATATATGCTGTACATGTATATTGGGGAATGAGGAGTTTAATCACAGTACAGAATTTCTAATTGCTATGATAAGAAGGTTCCCAAGATGCTAGTGTGATGGACGGGTGCACAACACTGTGAAGGCACTTAATGGCTACTAGAATTTTCTGCTTTAAGGTGGAGGTGGGCATTTGGTGCAGTGGTTAAGACACCGTTGGGACGCCTATATCCCGTATCAGAGTGCCTGGGTTCAACTCCTGGCTCAGCGTTTGATTCCAGCACAGCAGTGACAACTCAAGTGCTTGGGCCCCTGCCACCCACAGAGGGAGACCGGAATTGGGTTCCAAGCTCCTGGCTTCAGCCTAGTTCAGCCCCAGCTGTTGCAGGTCATTGGGGAGTGAACCAGCAGATGTAAGATCTCTCTATCCCCTTCTGTCTTTCAAATAAAGTGAGAATAAGTTTAAAAATTATTAAAATGATAAATTTTTACCAAAATAACCACAATCACCAGTGAAAATGTATTTTAGAAAATCTACAGTAAATCCTGTATTTCAGATATCTGTATATCTGAAGCATAATAAAATACATAATCTTGGGTTGAAGGGCCATGTGGAAACAGTTTTAAAGGCATAATGATTGACAGGATCAGAGAGAGACGGGGGGGGGGGGGCAGAGAGAGAAGATGGAGGTGAAGAGCAGACTGGGGTCAGACTACTTGTCTTCTCAGCTCCAACCAAGTGACCGCACATCAATCACTCATCTGTACCTCAGTCACCCCATTTTAGAACAATGTTAATAGCACTTACTGTACAAGGTTCTTCCGAAGGACGTAAATGAGGTAATAATCTAAGCATTTAGAATACTACCTGACGCAAAACAAGTACTTTTATTGTGACATAAGACTTGAACTCCTTGTATGGTAAAACTCACGAGTAAATGTGAAATCTCAGTCACTCACTGGATAGAATATCTGAAACATACATGAAGCCGCTCAGAAGTCAACAATGAGGAACGAAAAGTGTAAAATAATGTACACTAAATATCTAAATGTCAAAAATACACGAACAGGGGTGGGTGTTTTGTGCGGTGGTTAAGCTACTCATGAGATTCCCTCTTCCCATGTTGGAGTCCCTGGATTCCAGTGCTATCCCCACTGCCAGCTCCAGTCTTCTACTAATGCCATACCCTGGGAGGCAGCAAGTGACAGCTGAAGTACTTAGGTCCCTGCCACCCGTGTGAGAGGCCTGAACTGGGTTCCAGGCTCTTGGATTCGGCCTGGCCCAGCTCTAGCCGTTCGAGGCATTTGGGAAGTGAACCGGCAAGTGAAAGATCTTTGTCTCTATTTTTCTCTCTTTGTTTTACAAATAAAATGAAAAATAAATTTTAAATAAATGTATATAAACAAATTTAAATATATATTAACAATGCTCAACCTCTCTATTCATCAAAAAACGCTTACTTTTCAGCTATCATTTAGTCAAAGCTTAAAGTGGATAGTATCTAGTTGAGTCCTTTGGGCACGTGTTTAGATGTAATAACAAAACCCCCAGATGTAGCATAAACAATTAACAGTTCTATTTTTTTTTCTCATAACAAGACTGCAGGAAGACATACCAGCGCCACTGATCTGGCTCCACAGTATCATCAGGACCCCACTCAGGAGGTTTTGTTTTGTTTTGTTTTGTTTTTTTTTTTTGACAGGCAGAGTGGACAGTGAGAGAGAGACAGAGAGAAAGGTCTTCCTTTTGCCGTTGGTTCACCCTCCAATGGCCACCGCGGTAGGCGTGCTGCGGCCCACGCACCGCGCTGATCCGATGGCGGGAGCCAGGTGCTTCTCCTGGTCTCCCATGGGGTGCAGGGCCCAAGGATTTGGGCCATCCTCCACTGCCCTCCCGGGCCACAGCAGAGAGCTGGCCTGGAAGAGGGGCAACTGGGACAGGATCGGTGCCCCGACCGGGACTAGAACCTGGTGAGCCGCGGCGCCGGCCAGGCATAAGCCTTTTGAGTCTACTCCCCTTAACACACTTTCCTGCAAAGCCCTATTCAGCTGCTTCTCCCTACATCCCTTCACCAGAATTAATGCCATATCCCCACTCCTGGGCAATGTTCAAGTGGGCATTTTGCACGCCAAACAGAATTGTTCATTAAAAAAAGTAAAGTGCACATTGCTAGACAACTAGAAATCTCGGCTATGCTAGGATTAATTGGAATTAAAAATGTGATGTTGAGGCAGGCATTTAGCACAGTGTTTAAGATGCCACTTAGGAGGCCGGCGCCGTGGCTTAACAGGCTAATCCTCTGCCTTGCGGCGCCGGCACACCGGGTTCTAGTCCAGGTTGGGGCGCCGGATTCTATCCCGGTTGCCCCTCTTCCAGGCCAGCTCTCTGCTATGGCCCGGGAAGGCAGTGGAGGATGGCCCAAGTCCTTGGGCCCTGCACCCGCATGGGAGACCAGGAGAAGCACCTGGCTCCTGGCTTTGGATCAGGGCGATGCGCCGGCCGCAGCAGCCATTGGAGGGTGAACCAACGGCAAAAAGGAAGACCTTTCTCTCTGTCTCTCTCACTATCCACTCTGCCTGTCAAAAAAAAAAAAAAAAAAAAAAAAAGATGCCACTTAGGAAGGCTGCATCTCTTATCAGAGTGCCTGAGTGTGAAACCCAGCTCCACTTCCCACTCCAGCCTCCTGCTAGTACACACTCTGGGAGGCCTGGTACATGGGAGACCTGGGCTGGGTTGTGGGCTCCTAGCTTCGGCCTGGCTCAGCACTGGAGTGAACCAGCAGGTAGAAGATGTGGTACGACATTTTAAAATATGCAGGTCTGCGTTCCTTTGGTGTCAGAGTAAGAGGAAGATCTGCATGGAAAAAAATAGTTCTGACACTTGTCTGTGAAGATCGGAGAAGGTCTTTACATGCATGGAGGAGGGAAAAAAGTTTCATGTGGGTGCAAATATTAAGTCATGGAACCAAGAATGTGCGGGGCACGAGAGGGGACAGTAACTGTTTAAGTAAAATTATTAAAGCATGCGATGGCTTAGGGATGGCTTCAGTTTGTCCCCGAAGGATTCATGTGTTGGAGGCTTGGTCCCGAGTGCTGGTGCTGAGGTAGTGGGACCTCCAGGAGCTGGGCCTGATCCGAGGGGCTTAGGTTGTTAGTGGTGCTGCCCATGGAAGAGATCAAAGTGGTTGTCTTGAGACCTTGATTGGGTTGTTACAAAAAAGCAGGCCTGACCCATCCCTGCGCTCTGGCTTCCTGGCTCTCTCTCACTCCTACCACGATGCCGTCCCCTAGGATGTGATGGAGCCTCATCATAAGCCAAACAAATGGGGCCTCGTGGGGCTGGCACTGTGGCTCAGTGGGTGGAGCTGCTGCCTGTGGCCCCAGCATCCTGTATTAGAGTACTGGTTCAAGCCCCAGTTGCTCCACTTCTGATCCAGCTCCCTGGTGGTGCACCTGGGAAAGCAGTGAAAGATAGTCCAAGTGCCTGGGCCCCTGTCACCCATGCAGGGGACCCAGATGGAGTTCCAGGCTCCTGGCTTATTCTGGCCCTGCCTCAGCCATTGCAGCCATCTGGGGAGTGAACCAGTGGATGAAAGCCTTTCTCTCTCAAATAAGTAAATCTTTTCAAACAACAATAAATGGGGCATCTTGCTGTTACACTTTCAGTGAACCAGTGGATGGAAAATATCTTTCTTCTTGGCCAGTGCCGTGGCTCACTAGGCTAATCCTCCGCCTTGCGGCGCCGGCACACCGGGTTCTAGTCCAGGTTGGGGCGCCGGATTCTATCCCGGTTGCCCCTCTTCCAGGCCAGCTCTCTGCTGTGGCCAGGGAGTGCAGTGGAGGATGGCCCAAGTGCTTGGGCCCTGCACCCCATGGGAGACCAGGATAAGCACCTGGCTCCTGCCATCAGATCAGCGCAGTGCGCCGGCCGCAGCGCGCCAGCCGCGGCGGCCATTGGAGGGTGAACCAACGGCAAAGGAAGACCTTTCTCTCTGTCTCTCTCTCTCACTATCCACTCTGCCTGTCCAAAAAAAAAAAAAAAAAATCTTCTTCTCTCTCCGTATCTCTGCCTTTCAAATAAATATATTTTTTAAAAGGAGGTATAATTTTACTGTAGAATATAACTGTATACATTAAAAGATATGATTCACATTTCATATTTTTACTTTTTAAAAAAGATTTTTATTTATTTACTTGAAAGCCAGAGTTGGAGAGAGGTAGAAACAGAGAAAGCTTCCACCTCCTGGTATACTCCCCACATAGCTGCAACAGCCAGGACTGGGCCAAGCCAAAGCCAGGAGCTTCAACCAGGTCTCCCACATGGGTAGCAGGGGCCCAAACATGTAGACCATTTTCCATTGTTTTTCCCAGGCCATTAGCAGGGAACTGTATGGGAAGTGGAGCAACTGAGACAGAAACTGGTGTCCATATGGCACACCACACATCACAAGTGGTGGCTTTACCTGCTATGCCACAATGCTGGCTCCACACTTCATATTTTTAGACGGTATAGTACACCAAGAAAAATACCAACATTTATATATATATTAAAAGCAGCCTAATCAACTGTGTAGGAATAAAATCTTAACATGTAATAAATTTTAAAGCAAAGGATTTGCTGAAGTCAACAATTTTAAAAACCTTTGGCCAAGAGGAGAAAGGTAAACAGAATAAAAATGAAACCACTTCTAGAGAACAAAAAATCTTGAAACTGGCCTATAAATCTAAGATTAAATGCGGTTTTATATGGCAAGTAATTTTTTATAGTTGGAAACAGGAAACCTATATGCCAAGTAATTAGCAAGGACTGGGAACTGATGACTGTGTTCTGTAAGCACAAACACAGGGGCTGGTGCTATGGTGTAGCGGTTAAAGCCACCGCCTGCAGTGCCGGCATCCCATATGGGCGCTGGTTCAAATCCTGGCTGCTCCACTTCCAATCCAGCTCTCTGCTCTGGCCTGGGAAGATGGTCCAAGTCCTTGGGCCCCTGCACCCATGCGGGAGACCTGGAAGAAGCTCCTGGCTCCTGGCTTCAGATCAGCCTAGCTTTGGCCCCTTGCAGCCATCTGGGGAGTGAACCAGCAGATGGAAGACCTCTCTCTCTCTCTCTCTCTCTCTCTCTCTCACTGCCTCTGCCTCTCTATAATTCTGCCTTTCAAATAAATAAATACATCTTTAAAAAGATTTAAAAAACACACCCTAATACATGCCTACATATGTAAAAGCAAAGAGCAAAGAAAACAAAGAATTCTAGTTTCCATTTTTATTGACTGATTTTCATCTGCATGAAAGGCAGAGTGACAGAAAGAGAGAGAGAGAAGTATCTTCCATTTCTGGTTCATTCCCAAATGCCTGCAATTAGCAAGGGCTGGCCCTAGTCCAAGCCGGGAACCAGGAACTATACCCAGGTCTCATACCTAAGTGGCAGGGGCTCAGGTACTTGAACTGCCTCCCAGGATGCTGGATCAGAATTGGAGTGGCTGAGACTCGAACCAGCACTCAAATATAGAATGCAGGGTGTTCCACACAGTGCCTTAGCCCATTGAGCCACAATGCCCATTCCTCTAGCTTCTGGTTTTAATTATGATGACTTCACAAATGAAAGAGTGAAAACTGATGTTGCAAAGATCAAGCCTGCAGCGCTGGCACCCCAGGTTCTAGTCCCGGTTGGGGCACCGGTTCTGTCCCAGTTGCTCCTCTTCCAGTCCAGCTCTCTGCTATGGCCCGGGAAGGCAGTGAAGGATGGCCCAAGTGCTTGGGCCCTGCACCCCATGGGAAACCAGGAGGAAGCACGTGGCTCCTGGCTTTGGATCAGCGCAGCTCCAGCCGTGGCTGCCATTTGGGGGGAGGGGGTGAACCAATAGAAGGAAGACCTTTCTCTCTGTCTCTCTCTCACTGCCTAACTCTGCCTGTCAAAAAAAAAAAAAAAAAAGTCAAGCTTTTGTCACTCTGCCACCTTGGCTTTTCTTGCTCCCGCCTATACTAAAGAGGCCATAAAACATAAGGCATGGGCGTGGATGTCAGACTGACAGACACGGTGTCAAGTCTTACTCCACCAGTACTGTTTGTGTGACTTGAACACGTTTTCATACGTTTGCATGTTGGTTCTCTTATCTATAAAATGCAGGATAGCAACACCTGCCTCACAGGCTTACTGGAGTATTTAAATGAGAATATACATATAAAACACATAGTATATAGAAAGTGCTCCAGGGGCCAGCTCTGTGGCATAGCAAGTAAAGCCACCGCCTGCAGTGCCAGCATCACATATGGGTGCCGGTTCGAGTCCCAGCTGCTCCACTTCCAGTCCAGCTCTCTGCTATGGCCTGGGAAAGCAGTAGATGATGGCCCAAGTCCTTGGGCCCCTGTACCCATGTGGGAGACCCAGAGGAAGCTTCTGGCTTCAGATCGGTGCAGCTCTGGCTGTTGTGGCCATCTTGGGAGTAAACCAGTGGATGAAAGAGCCTCTCTCTCTCTCTCTCTCTCTCTCTGCCTCTCTCTGTAACTCTGCCTTTCAAATAAACAAATATTTTTTAAAAAGTGCTCCAAAAAAGCATCCTGATTTATTCTATAGCACTATTTGATAAAACTTTCTGGAAGTATTAGTTTCACAAATTCACCTAACCCCCCCACCCCCCAACTCCAAGAACATTCTCGAAGATTAATTCCAAACACACTTGCTTCTATTTTACCCATCTTCCTCTCTAACCACCATTTCCCTTCAGGGTACATTTTCTGTTTTTAGCCCATCTACTGTAGGAATTCCAGAAAAATTCTCAGTCTGCTTTCCAGGTTTAGGTGAACTTCAGCCTCCGGAGAGAGAGCAATGTCTACTACGATTGTCCAGGTACCCCACCTTTCCAGTATCTGCTCATCGCTCCATTGGTTTGCTACCTTTTACAAGTTGCTTGAAAGCAAGAACCCTTCCAGCGTCATTTCCCACCATGTGACCTATGTCTGTTGCTGGGAGTATTTACAGCTTTGCAGACAGACAATAGTCTTGGGTACATCTGTCCTCTGGTGTGCACACACACACAGATTCCTTAAAACTTCCTTCCTGTTCTCCAGGCAGCTTCAGGGTTTTGTGGGGGGGGGGTGGGGGGTGGGGGGGGGAGGTGGAATTGGAGGAGGGTAAGTTTCAAAATGCAGGTTGGGAGTGGACGTTTGGTATAGCAGTTAAGCCCCCCACCTTGGTATGCCACAGCCCATGTCAGAGTGCCTGGGTTCAGGACCAACCTCCTAGTAATGCACCCTAGGAGGCAGCAGGTGATGGCTCAAGTACTTGGGCCCCTGACTCCCATGGGGGAGACCCAGGTTGAGTTCCTGTCTCCTGGCTTGTTATGTGGCCCAGCTCTAGCCGTTTGGGGGCATTGGGGGAGAGAACCAGCAGATGGGACACATCTCTCCTCTTTCTCTCTCTCAAAATTCAGGGCAGGCATTGTGGTGTAGTGGGTTAAAGCTGTTGCCTACAAGGCTAGCATTCCATAAGGGAGCCAGTTGGTGTCCCGGCTGCTCCACTTCCAATCCAGCTTCCTGCTCATGAACCTGGGGAAAGCAGCAGCAGATGGCCCAAGTGCTTGGGCCCCTTCCACCCATGTGGGAGACCCAGATGTAGTGCCTGGCTCCTGGCTTCAGCCTGGCCTAGTGCCAGCTATTGTGGCCAGCTGGGAGTGAACCAGTGGGTGGAAGATCTCTCTCTCTCTCTCTCTCTCTCTCTCTACCTTTCCAACTTTTTCAAAATAAAAAAAAAAAGCTTTTTAGTAATTCAGTTCAAAATGCTCCCATTCTAAAGCCCTTTGAAATTGTTCCCTAGGACAGTAAAAACAACAGACACATGGCTCCCATGGCGTACCACGGGACAGGCACTTTTAACCTCTGATCCTCACAGCCCGAGAAGGTAGACCTTGCTAGCAAGGGAAGCTGATGCCTGAGCAGGTGTGGCGACTGCCAGGTCAGGAACTCTTGCCCTCTCGCCCAGGATGCCGCCTGCCTCTGGGGTTCCGCCCAGCACTGCGAATCTCTAAGGGAAGAAGTGTGGTTGGTTAGCATGGGCCGGACAAGGTGCCTGGCCAGCAGCCGGCAGCCGGCACCAAGAGCATGTTGACCAAATCACTACACCTCGGTAAACACTGCTGGAGCTGGAAACGGCCCAGACGATCGCACAAAACAATCATCTCATCTTCCCGGTATTGCAAGGGAGCGTTTGAGACGCCCGGCTCCAAGTAATTTATTCTGTAAATAATTGAATGTCTGCTTCGGAAGAGTGCCTGACGCTGGGGAGAATAAAATTCCTTGTCCAGAGCGGCGGAAACGCATTGCGGGAGCTTCAGGTGAACACGACGTTGCCCTAGGACAAGATGCTGGGGAAGAAATCAGGGGCGCCAAGACCAGGCTAGGAGGAAAGGACCAGAGGAAGCAAGAGGACCCACAGGCGCCCCCAGCCCCGGGTCCCCAGGGCCGTTTCTCCGCCGAGCCGCGCGAGGGCGCTGCTCCGCTCCTCGCCTGCCGTGCCCCGGCGGCGCCGCCCGCTCGCCTCTTCCCGGCGGAAATGCCCGGGCGATGACGGAAACCCTCCGGGAGGGGAGAGAAAGGGCGAGAGAGAAGGGGCGACGGAGCCGGGAGCGGGCGGCGGGCGGCGGCAGCGGTCGCGGGCGGCCATCGCCCGGCGGGGGCTGCGTCCAGAGCGTCCTCGCCGCGCTCCCCACCCCCTGACCCCGACCCCGACCCCGACCCCTCCGCCTCCCTCACAGACTCCCCGGGCGGGGACGGACGGGGGGCGTCCTCGGGGAGCCGCCCGCTGGCCTTGAGCCGGGCGCGGGGCCCGCGGCCACCCTCCCCGACTCCTTCCGGTCCCGCCCGGGGCGCGGCGGCGGCGGCGGCGGGGGAGGGGCGCGGCGCCCGGGGCGGGGGCGGGGGCGGGAGGGGGAGGGGCGCGGGCCGCCATGGACGACAAGACGTTCACCAAGGAGCTGGACCAGTGGGTCGAGCAGCTCAACGAGTGTAAACAGCTCAACGAGAACCAAGTGCGGACGCTGTGCGAGAAGGTGAGGGCCGGCCGCGGGGGAACGCGGGGCGCTGGGCCGGGTGGGCCGCGGCGGCCCCGACCCCCGGCGCCGGAGTCGGCTCGCCGCAGAGCCCGCGCTCCCGCGTTTTCGCGTTGCGGACTCGGGTGTCCGCCAGGAACGGGCGTGACGGCCCGAAAAGGGAGCCGGCCCCTCGTCGTCGGCGCTGGCGCACCGGCCCCCGAGCGCCGGCGCGGTGGGCGTGATGGCAGACGGTGGCTTTTTTAAAACAGAGGTGCGCGCAGGTGGCGCGCGTGGAGTGGCAGCGCCCGCGCCGCGGGGCCGGAGCTCGGGGCCTTCGGACGGTTCGTGGGAGATGCCTAGGAGCGTTAACAACTGCTCGTGGATTCAAAAATCGTTTTACACCAAAAAAAAAAAAAAAATTCTTAAGGTCCCGTCCTTTGAGTTGTCATACAGGGTGGCACTTCGCAGAAAGTTGTTCCCATTCCCAAAACGGGGGTAAACCCTGCAAGCTGTGCGTTGTCGTCACTTGTCTGGTCTTAGCTTCCTGAATTCGCTAGCCATTGTTTTCTGACCCCGTGGAATTCTCACCTGTGCGGGTGGTGTGCTGCTTCGGAGCCTCCAGTGGTTCCTCATTCATCTTTTGCGCTGTGGACTAAATAGTGTTCATGTATTTGTATGTCGGAAAGTCCCCTCGGAAGTCCACGAGGTAGTGGAGTAAGGAGGTTATTTCAGGTTATTTTCTTAAATGGGTTTGGAAGCCAGCATACCTCAGAAATGCACTGAGGAAGTAATTTTTTAAGCCTTAGTAATAGGGCACTTTTTTAAAAGACAGGTTTATTTATTTGAAAGGCAAAGTTACAGAGAGCAAGAGACAGATCTCTCATCTGCTGGTTCACTCGCCAAATGGCGGGGGCCCTGCCCGAGCCAGGAGCCGCCTCCGGGTTTCCCACGCAGATGCACATTAGCAAGGAGCTGGATCAGAAGTGGAGCAGCCAGGACTCAACCAGCCTCCGTCATCAAGTAAAGATGTGGCCCGTTACATTACAGCACAGGCCCCAGTAGGGCACTTTTTAAATTATGCAACTAAAGGATGGAGGGGCAGCCAGTGTTTTTAACAAGTGCCCAGGGAGCTTATTGAATAACTACTTGTTATTTATTTCTGCAGATAAAAGTGAATTTGAATTTATTTCTGCAGATAGAAGTGCCACAGACATGGTATATTTCTCTTCCTGAAGCAAACTGCTTGCTTGTACCTTCATTCCACATTTCTGTGTGTGTGTGTGTGTGTGTGTGAGAGATAACCTGTGATTTCATGGGTCTTACAATGTATGCTTTACTAAACTCTCAAGCTCCAGCATCAAGTTTGAAGTGCCCAGTTTTGTAATTAGCTGAATCGGTTAACCTCTCTGTGGACGTCGGATACAGACTTGAAGTTATGACCAAAGTGTTAGTTGAATCAGTTTTTCTTTTTGACTTTCTAATAATTTTAATTTCCTAGAGAAGACTATTTTACCAGTACATTGAAATAATTACACTCAAATCTTAATCACGCCAGGAGACTGTGTATTTGTCGAGAGACTATTTTCACTTCACCTCCTAAATAAGTTGAACTACCTAGGATCTTATAGCTATATTTTACTTTCGTGTTAACCTGTTATATCTTTGATTGTAGTTATCCGCAAAAAGTGAAGCTCAAGTGAAAATCGCCTTGCATTTGTGTTTGTGCTCGGTGCATTTTGATAGCGTTGCCAGTGGAGCAGTGACAGTAGTACTCCAGCAGCTCTCAGTGTAGCTGCCTTTTTCTGGCAACTGTGGTTTACCTTCGTGGCATATGTGGTGCCTCGGTATCTGTGCTGGATTGGTCCAGGTCCTATAAGAATGCCAAAAGTCCCCATGCTCAAGTCCCTTTTATAAAATGGTGTAGTGTTTGCATGTAATATACATACCTCCTCTTGTGTGTGTATATACATATATATATATATATATTTTTTTTTTTTTTTTTTGACAGAGATAGAAAGGTCTTCCTTCCTTTGGTTCACCCCCCAAATGGCTGCTACGGGCGGCACTGCGCCGATCCGAAGCCAGGAGCCAGGTACTTCCTCCTGGTCTCCCATGTGGGTGCAGGGGCCCAAGGACCTGGGCCATCCTCCACTGCCCTCCCAGGCCACAGCAGAGAGCTGGACTGGAAGAAGAGCAACCGGGACTAGAACCCGGCACCCATATGGGATGCCGGCGCCACAGGTGGAGGATTAGCCAAGTGAGCCACGGCGTTGGTCCCCTCTTGTATATTTTTAATCATCTCTAAGTTGTAACACCTGGTATGATGAAAATATTATGTAAATAGTTCTTATACTGTGTTTTTAGAGAATAATAAGTAAAATGTCTGTGTTCAGTACAGAGGCAGTTTTTCCCCCATATCATAATTTCTGGTTGGTTGAATCTGAGGATGGAAAATCTATGGATATAGAGTACCAACTAGGTACTAACCTAGGGTCTACCTGTAGTCCTTAGTTCTGGTTTTATATCCCTACCTCATCCTCGTTAGTAACAGGTGTAGCGTTCCACCCGTCTGGATTCAAATTGTGCTCCACTTGCTAGCTGCCCATCTGGCACCTTTGACTTCTTACCTGCGAGACAGGGATCATATTTACTGATCTCGGCCAGTGCCGTGGCTTAACAGGCTAATCCTCCGCCTTGTGGCGCCGGCACATCAGGTTCTAGTCCCGGTTGGGGAGCCGGATTCTATCCCAGTTGCCCCTCTTCCAGGCCAGCTCTCTGCTATGGCCCGGGAAGGCAGTGGAGGATGGCCCAAGTCCTTGGGCCCTGCACCTGCATGGGAGACCAGGAGAAGCACCTGGCCCCTGGCTTCGGATCAGCGTGATGAGCCGGCCGCAGCGGCCATTGGAGGGTTAACCAACGGCAAAAAGGAAGACCTTTCTCTCTGTCTCTCTCTCTCACTATCCACTCTGCCTCTCAAAAAAAAAAAAATTTACTGATCTTTTGAACTGATTATATTAAGATAGTGCCTGTGTGTGGGGCCGACATTGAGACATAGAGGGTTTAGGCTGCCTCCTGTGAAGCTGGCATCCCATATCAGCACTGGTTCCACACGGTTTCTGGCTTGGGCTTGGCCCATACCTGGTGGTTGCAGCCATTCGGAGAGTGAACCAGTGGATGGGAGCCATCTCTCTCTCTCTCTCTCTCTCTCTCTCTCTCTCTCTCACACTCTCACACTCTCTCACTCTGCCTTTCAAATAAATAAAATTTTTTTAAATAAAGTACCCATGTGACATCCTGACAAAAAGTGAAAGCAGTCAGTGAGTGTTAAATGAGGGAAAGCTAAAAATGTGGATCTTGTGTTAAATTCCTTATCATTTTCTTTAGGAAATAAGTGCAAAATAAATAGATACCACTTCTGTGGTGAATCAAAGGGGAATGTATGTATAGTGGCTATAGGACCCTGAAAATTAGTGTCCTCATTATCTGAAGCACAAAATGCTGGGAGGAGTGCCATCTTTAATTCCTTGCAACTAGATTTTAGTTTAATTTTTTATAATTTTTTTATTCTACTGGAAATACTATATAGGAAGTTACATTATATGGTGATGGTTTTTCAGTTAGGATTAATTTCCTTTTCTAAATCAGATTGCCTTAAAACAAGGAGTCCTCAAGACCAAAGGAGTACTAGTAAAGGCCTATTGTGGGGTAGTGCCAGTGGGCAAACGACCACAAAAAATAGTGTGAATAGTGTGGTGTGTCTGCATCTGAGGTTACTTCCTGTGTAGTGATGAAACACTGCATAAAATGGTAAGGCATATCTTCTGAGAAGACGAGCTAGTAACACCTAATTAGTAAGCCAGCTTTGGAAGCCGGTCGTGAATTTGACATCCCTAATGTCTGCAGAGAAATTGGGTCTGTGATCCACTGTTGTCACAGCAGTATGCACAGGAATTTTACAACTGATCTGGTGCTGTTAAGGACATTCTGTGATGAGAACTTTATTTAACTGTTGTGTCCAGAAGAGTCAAAGTAAAAGAGTAAAAATTCTTAGGCTCTTTGTCCTGATAAATGCTATGACTGAAGAACCCTGATTATGATTCTCTAGGTGGGCAGGAAAAATGAGCTAGTTTGTGTGCTGGCAGATCTAATTATAAAAGCTGCTGAGGAAAATGTTGAGGCTTGTGCAGGAGATGAATGTGAACTGATGGGTATGTTTCTGGGTTCTGGCCTTGAAATAAGTGAAAATACCTTCAGCATGTTACTTCATTCTTCATGTGAAATGGTATACTTAAATTCCTGATTGCCCAAAACCACCTTAATGAAGACTAGATCCTGGTTAAAAATGAACTGGTTTTGTTAGTCGAGAAAAGTTTTTTAGGTTATTCTTTGTGATAGGTTCAGCTTAAGAACAATAGTGATCTTGAAAAAGCCTAATCAGTACTTTCATTTTTAATTTTCCCGTTAACAAAGATTAATGCCAGCCTTGGTGGTCCATTGATAAAGTCTGAAATGCAGTGATGTAGAAAACAGCTCCTTTCTTTCTATAACAAAGAATGCCATGATTGCAGTGGAATACGAGGTTGAGACCCAGTTCTACTGACTGAACAAAATGATTTCATGCTATCTAAGCCGCCTGCTTTAGCAGACAGGTTAAGATACTAATCCAGACTAGACCAGCATTAAGTATTGCTAATGACTAGGAAACAGACTTTGTTAAATCACCTCATTTCTGGACCATGTATGATGTATAAAATCATGTACATAGGTCGATAAACCAAAGATGTGTATATTATAAAGTTTCTTTTTATTTAATGGTTTTATTTGTCGTATATGCTTTTTATTCTTTTTTTTTTTTTTTTTTTTTTTGACAGAGTGGACAGTGAGAGAGAGAGAGACAGAGAAAGGTCTTCCTTTGCCATTGGTTCACCCTCTAATGGCCGCTGCGGCCGGTGCACTGTGGCTGGCGCACCGCGCTGATCCGAAGGCAGGAGCCAGGTGCTTCTCCTGGTCTCCCATGGGGTGCAGCGCCCAAGCACTTGGGCCATCCTCCACTGCACTCCCAGGCCACAGCAGAGAGCTGGCCTGGAAGAGAGGCAACCGGGACAGAATCCAGTGCCCTGACCGGGACTAGAACCTGGTGTGCCGGCGCCGCAAGGCAGAGGATTAGCCTATTGAGCCGTGGCGCTGGCCCTGCTTTTTATCCTAATACGAAGATCCTGCAGAAATTTTTCTTTCAGTCTTTTCTTCAGGACAAATGCTATGAATAACTTGGCAAATGAAGTTCTTTGACAGGAAACCAAAATGCCAGAAATTGAAGACAAAACTAGTGCTTGCTTTATTTTTGTGAATTCTGTTTTCCAAATTTATTTTTTCCTAAGAAAATGGTATTAAAATCACTCGCTTAATCAAATATGTATGAAAAATGTGAGTTCATATTAGATTAAATAGGAATTTTCAGTTGTTTTGAACTGATTAGCTTGTAAGTTCTCCTTCAAGTAAATGTAATGAAATGTTACCTAATCTAAAGGTAACTCATGTGATGACTTCTTTCACACACGCTATCCCTGATTAGCTGATTGTTACCTAATACTTCCTGCACATTACTTTTTTTTATTTTTTATTTTTTAGATTTATTTATTTATTTGAAAGGCAAAGATACAGAGAGAAAGGGAGAGAGAGATCTACCTGCTGGTTCACTCCCCAAATGACCACAAGGGCCGGGGATGAGCCAGGCAGAAACCAGGAGCTAGGAGCTTCTTCCAGGTCTCCCATGTGGGTGCAAGGGCCCAAGCACCTGGGTCGTCTTCTGTTGCTTTCCCAGGCGCATTAGCAGGAGGCTAGATTGGAAATGGAGCAGTGGGACTTGAACCCTTGCCCATATGGGATGCCAACACTGCAGGTGGAAGCTCAAAACCTTCTATGCCACAGTGCCACCCCCCTTGCACATTACTTTCAAGCCTGAATTTCTTTAATAACTAGCCCTGAGAAGGCTGTCTGTATATTACACATGGAATTTTCCTTTCTAGGGAATGAGAAACTCAAGTCCAGGCTTGATTTGTTGTGTCTTTTGTAAACTGGGGCGTTTTATCGTTCTTTGTAAACTTAGTATTTGACGGAGATACTTTTTTGATTGAAAGAATTAAAATACAATTTGAAGTATAGCCTGAGTTTTTAATTGCACAAAGGAAGAGAAACTTAGAGCAGAATCGAGGAGGAGTTAATGTCTTTTTTTTTTTTTTATTTGAAGGACAGAGATGCAGAGAGAGAGAGATCTTCCATCTGCTGGGTCACTCCCCAAATGGCTGCAACGGCCAGGACTGGGCCAGGTGGAAGCCAGGAGCTTCTTCCTGGTCTCCAACGTGGGTGCAGGGGTCCAAGGACTTGGGCCATCTTCTGCTGCTTTTCCACATTTCCCACATGCATTAGCAGGGAGCTGGATCAGAAGTGGAGCAGCCACTACTTGAACCAGCATCCATATGGGATGCCAGCACTGCAGGCAGAGGCTTAGCCTTTTATGCCACAGTGCCAGCCCTGGGGCTGATGTCTTTAGTCTCCAGTTCCTCCAAACTGAGACCTAGCATCATAAATACAATTTTTTATATATATATACACAATATATATGTATTATATATATTGTGTATATATATATCACATATATATATATATATAATGTAAATAAATAATAAATCCAGTTGTTACACTGTCTGCTGGTTGGGACTCCCAGAGACACTCTTTTTAAGGTATGACATTCGAAGGGTTGGGTTAAATCTTCACTACCAGATTTTTATTCCATAACAGATTACAGGTAATAAGAACTTAATAGATAAAAATAATACCAAAATACTATAAAGAAAATATGGGTGGATTTATTATCAGAATCATAGATTATATACAGTGTGTGGGTTTTTTTTTCCCTAATTGAGCTGGCTTTTTTGGTTTAATTTTTTAAAAAGATTTATTTTGAAAGAGTTAGCGGCGCTAGCGCTGTGGTACAGCAGGTTAACGCCCTGGCCTAAGGTGCCGGCATCCCATATGGGCCCCAGTTCGAGACCCAGCTGCTCCACTTCCAATCCAGCTCTCTGCTATGGCCTGGGAAAGCAGTGGAAGATGCCCCGAGTCCTTGGGTCCCTGCACCCACATGGGAGACCTGGAAGAAGCTCTTGGTTCCTGGCTCCTGGCTTCAGATCAGCACAGCTCCAGCTGTTGTGGCTAACTGGGGAGTAAACCATCGGTTAGAAGACCTCTCCCTCCTCCCGCTCCCCCTCCCACTCTCCCCTCTCCCCCCTCTCCCCTCTCCCCTCTCCCTTCTCTCCCTTCTCCCTCTCCCTCTGTAACTCTTTCAAATAAATAAATAAATCTTTAAAGAAAAAAAGAGAGAGAGAGTTAGAAAGGGGAGACACAGAGGTCTTCCATCCACTGGTTTACTCCCCAGATGACCTCAGTGGCCAGCACTGGGCCAGGCTGAAACCAGGAGCTTCATTGGGGACTCCCTTGTGGGTATCAGGGACCCAAACACTTGAGCCATCTTCCACTGCTTTCCCAGGCACATTAGCAGGGAACTGGTCAGAAGTTCATCAGCTCAGACATGAAAGAGCACCCATATGGGATGCTGGCATCCCAGGCAATGACTTTACCTGCAATGCCACCTGTTGTCCTCTTTTATTTTAATTTTGTATTTTGTCTTTTCTTGATTCTGTGCATTCTTTGGAACTTAAGTTAACCAGTTTAAAACATTTATTCCTTACCAAGGTTTTTGCAGATTTTTACTACGCAGGCTTTAGCTTTAGCATTTTTATGTAGCTAAATCATCCATCTTTTCCTTAATCTTTAAATATGGGTAAGAATCACTTGGAAAGGAAAGGAAATTTACATTCCCTGGCTCTACCCACAGGACGGACCGACTGTGTCTTGGGCAGGTCCAGGAAGACAGTTTGCACTTTGAGAAATACCATTTGATGATACACACTGTTTCACTCTTAGCTTAGGTGACAGCTAAGAAAGCTCACACAGGTAGTTTGACTGTAAATGGTAGTGTAATTCATGTGTGAAGCAGAATTCCTTTCCCTAAGTATTGGGGTTTTTTTCTTTAATAATAAGTAGAAGGCATGAACAATATTGAAAATGGTCTTATGGAATAAACTTTGTTTCTGGCAAGATTGTTTGTTGTGTTATTGATGTTTCTGAGCCATTTGTCACATTCTGCAGGAGACGCTTAAAGATGTCTAAAATTCCTCTTGGTTCTAATTGGAATTACACGTGGTAGTTTGTTCTAGTCATGTTCTGGTGATTGGCTCTGGTAGGGAATAGGGCACCTCTCAGCTGACCAGTGAGGAGGTTCAGGCGAAGCTGAGTGTAGGTCTTGGGGAACTTTGTAAAATGGGCAGGCTAGGTTGGCACAAACCCTTTGGCGTTGCCCTTTCTGTACTCTTAACTGAGATATCAGATACAGTGCCTGGAGATGCACTACCATGTTATGACCATGCAGAGACGATCATTTTGGGAAAGATTAGCTATTTCTAGATTAGACATGTGGAAGATAGGACTTCATATTTTAGAAATGCAGGGTCCTCGTCTAAACAGCATCAAGGACTAAAAGGCCTTAAACTTACACAGTTAAAGTTAGAACTGTGAAGTGAACCTATGTTTTCTGGAAAACTTGGGTATATATAACTTCATTCTAACTACTTATAGGCAAGTTTAAGGAAAAAAGAAAAAAAGTGTGGGCTGTGTTGTACTTAACTGTTGGGAAATCTGCCAGGCTAACTTGAGCAGAAAACCCATTTGTTGGAAGAATATTTGGTACCCTGACTCAGAACAAAAGCTGAAGTCCCAAGCTTGGAATTTCTGCAGATTCCAGGGATTTTGGAGGTACACTGAGAAACATACCATACCTTAGAAGCGTTTGAGAACACTGATGGGAATACCTCTGCTGGAACAGAACTTGTCATTGTTCCCACTGCTCAGAGTCACTTCTGATTAGTAAATGTGGGCTGGGTGTATCCAGTTGGCCTGAGTCAGTTTGGGGATAGAATGGCTTTGTGCTTCTTGACAGTGCATAACAAATTTTATTTAATATCACAATGCTAAATCAATACTTTGTGTAATACAAAGACAGAACATTAACAGTCCCTGGAAAATAAGTCAAACATGATAGTGTCTTTGTAGAAATGTGAAACCACATGGTCTGTTTCTTTCATGTTGATATGTAGGTCAACCACGTAGATGCAGTAATATTAATAAAGTGATTTTCAAGATTTTCAATCTCTTAAGTTTATTAAGGGCCAGAAAGAGCTTTTGTTTATATGGGTTATATGATGTTTACTGTGTTGGCAATTAAAATTGAGATTTTATTTTTGAAATACATTTTTCAAAAGCAGTAGTAAGTCGATGAAGGATCACACTTTGAAAATTGCTGCATAAATCAAACATCTGTGTATTAAGTTTTTAAATAAGACTTCATAATTATAGTCTTGCAAATCTTAAATACAGAAAATGTTAGCTAGACTTAGAACCTTTTGATGTTAAAGTACAGGGAAATATAAACATTTTAAGTTAATTGGTATAAAGAGTTAACATGCCTTCTAGTGTTTAGCAGTTTAGATAAAGGTGGCTGATTCAGCTGTATATTCTCAAAAGCTCCTGTATAGTTTCATATGGCTTCTCAAAAATGTGGCCATAATTTGGTTAACTGAGTCGGTGGTTTTTGAGACGTTTTGAGTTTATGCTATGAATATCTTTATACAACAGATGTCAGTATGTTTCTGTCATACTATGTCTTATAAATATTTTCCAAGGCTTTTATTTATCTTTGTTAAAATAGAAAACAAGTTTTCATTTTGTTTGCTTGGGCCAACCTAAGCCAGGGTGTTTGAAGTTAGAGAGCATATCTTCATTTTTAAAATTTCTGGGGGGCGGCGCTGTGGCGTAATGGGTAAAGCTGCTGCCTACAGTGCTGGCATCCCATATGGGTGCTTGTTTGAGTCCCAGCTGCTCCTTCAGATCCAGCTCTCTGCTGTGGTCTGGGAAAGCAGTGGAAGATGGCCCAAGTCCTTGGGCCTCTACATCCATGTGGGAGACCTGGAAGAAACCTGGCCTATAACCAACACCTGATAAATGTTAATTATATGAATACATGAACCCTACTCTTAGGAGTATTTTGATGTGTGAAGTGATGTGATCTCTTTGTAGGTGTACTTCAGAATGAATAATTTGCCAAGCTTATAACTATTGTGTTGATATACTATATTTTAAATAATTTTTTCTGTGTTTTTGGTAATGCTTCCTTAAGTGGATTTTAAGTAGGATTTGCTTACTAGAGGATTCCGCTTTATTTCTAAAAAATGTTGGTTAACTGTTCCTATTTGACTTGGAAAATGATTTAATTGATGTTTGCTGAACAAATGACATTATTTAACCAATTTCTAAGCTTGTTACCATTGTAACTTAGTTCCATTTCTGCAGGTTATATTGCTTTTGAAAGACCTCTGCTAATGTTTTTTTAAAAGATTTATTTAGTTATTTCAAAGGCAGAGTTGCAGAGGCAGAGAGAGGTCTTCCTTCCACTGGTTCACTCCCCAAATGGCTGTGACAGCTGGAGCTGGGCCGATCTGAAGCTAGGAGCCTGGAGCTTCTTCCAGGTCTCCCACATGGATGCACTTGGGCCTTCTTCTGCTGTTTTCCCAGGCCATAGCAGAGAGCTGAATCGGAAGTGGAGTAGCCAGGATTTGAGCAAGTGCCCATGTGAGATGCCAGCACTGCTGGTGGCCGTGCTACCTGCTATGCCATAGTGCTGGCCCCTGCTAATGTTTTCTTAATCTTATACTAAAATTTTTTTATCTGTGGGATTTGGTTTCTGTAAATTGGTTTTATGTTAAGGATTCTTTTTCCCTTTACCCTGATGCTTTGGCTTGACTTGACTGACTGGGCTGTAAGTACTTCGTTCCTGTAATCTAAACCAGCTTTTGGGAGAACTTAACATGACATGTCTGAAAAATGTTAGAGCAGCTTCTTGGTGTGGAAGTCTAAGACGATTCTCCTGATTAACCAGGTTATCATACAGCTTTGTGGCTTGACTTTTCAAATATACTTCAATAATTTTTATTATTATTGTTGTTGTTGAAAGACTGCTGGTTCACTCCCCAAATGGTTCTGCAATGATCAGGGCTAGTGCTAAAGCTGGAAGCTAGGAACTCCGTGTACGTCTCTCAGGTCTGTGACAGAAACCCAATTACTTGACCTAATACTGCTGCCTCCTGGGATCTGCATTGCCAGGAGGCTAGAATCACAAGCCAGAGCCAGGACTTGAACCTAGGCACTCCTGCATGGAACCACAGACATCGTAACCACGAGGCCAGATGCCTATCTCTTTAATAATAATTTTAATGACTTAATGTCCCATTCCTTGGGCATTTGTTTTCTTAACTATCCAGTGGATGTTTATAATTTACTGTTTTTTCTCTTAAAAGGAAACATACTTGTACATCAATCCATGGGTATTTATCTTATTTTATTCATAGCATAAGTGTCTTAAAGTAGAGATGGCTTGGTCCAAGAGTATAATCATCTATCAGTTAGAGGTAGGTTTGGAATGTATAAATGGGGGGCCAGCTCTGTGGTGCCTCCTGCAATGCCAGTATCCCATATGGGCGCCAGTTCGAGTTCTGGCTGCTCCACTTCTGATCCAGCTCTCTGCTATGGCCTGGGAAAACAGTAGAAGATGGCCCAAGTGCACCCATATGGGAGACCTGGAGGAAGCTCCTGGCTCCTGGCTTTGGATTGGCGCAGCTCTTGGAGAGTGAACCAGCGGATGGAAGACCTCCCTCTCCGTCTCCCTCTCTCTCTCCATAACGCTGATTTTCAAATAAATCTTTAAAAAAAAAAGAAAAACTATTAGCTGTTAGTTATATAACTATGTAGATTTTTTGCTGTATTGTTTCAAATAAAGAAAATAGCTGTCTCCAATGAAGGCTTAAACAAGGCAGTAGTTTGTGTTTCCCTATTACAGGAAAACCCAGAGATGATGTGGTAGTTCTGCAAAATTTTCCAGAAACCAGACATCTTCCTGTGTTAGATTTTTGTGACTACTTCAACAAATCACTATGAACTGGCTTAAAACAGCATACTCCAAAATCAAGGTGTTGGCAGAGCCGCAACCGCTTTGTAGACTCTAGGAGAGAGTCCATTCCTTTCCCTTTGACTTCTGGGGCTTGCCATGTAGAAGCTCAGAATCCGTGTTTTAGATGCTGTTTCTATTTTCAGATCACTGTGGTGGGGGGATCGGGCAGAGAATCATCTGTTCATCAAATTCCATCCTCCTACCAGTCCTAACAGCCCTCTGCTGGCTTCTGCTTCACACTTCATCCTTCATAAGCACTTCATGAGTGCTTAACTTACTGCCATATATTCTCACTGCCATTGCCTTCTCATTATTTCTTAGTTTACAAGTCAGCGTTAGTTCCAGTTTGTTCCCATTTGTGATTTTCTGTTTCCATTGTCAGAGACTTGAAACTGGATAAGTGGCTAATTGAGATTTTGCATATAAAAAGTAAATGCATGTCTTTACTGTTGATGGGGTACTGGGGAGAGATCCCATCTTTTCTTCTTATCTCTATTTTAAAGGCCTTTTTTGGTTTCCTCTTTAAAGGTTCTTTTTCCTATTCGGCAAGGTTACTAGGTAGATGGGTGTTAATAAACCTGAATTTAGTTATTAGTATGTTTTCTTTTCCACTGTTTATATGTAACCTCTACTTTAGCACCTCCTAATGGTATAGTCTAACCTAATTCTCTAAAAATAGTTGGAATAAAAAAGTTCAAGGTTGGCCTATGAAGTGGTCTAAGAATGTGTTTGTTTACACCAGAAACTGAATACAGTCGACCCTCTGTATCTGAGTTCTGCATCCTTGGATTCAACCAATCTCAGATTGAAAATATTCAGGAAAAATTATGTCTGTATTGAACACATATAGACTTTTTTCTTGTTATTACCCCATGAACAGTAGAATAACTGTACAGCAGTTCTGTTTTAGCTATTATCAGTAATCTGGAGGTGATTTAAAGTAGAGAAGGTAGATGTATGTAGGTATGCAGACACTATGCCATTTCATTTAAGAGATTTGAGCACCCACAGATTTGTTATCGTCTGAGCACGCTCTCTATACAGGGATGATTGTAACTTTTTTCTTCATTAACATTTTTAAACTTAGAAGATTATTATTCCAAAAATACAGTTTTTGTGTTTTTTTTTTTTTTTTTTTTTTGAGAGGTAGAGTTACAGTGAGAGGGAGAGACAGAAAGGTCTTCCTTCCGTTGGTTCACTCCCCAAATGGCCACAACGGCCGGAGCTATGCCGAGCCTAAGCCAGGAGCCAGGTGCTTCCTCCTGGTCTCCCATTCAGGTACAGGGGCTCAAGCACTTGGTCCATCCTCCACTGCCCTCCTGGGCCACAGCAGAGAGCCAGATTGGAAGAGGAGTAGCCAGGACTAGAACCGGCGCCCATATGGGATACCGGTGCCACAGGTGGAGGATTAACCCACTGTGCCACGGCGCCAGCCCATCAAAAACACAGTTTTATTGAGTTAAAATTCCTAAGCCATGCAATTCCCTGAGAATGTACAGTTCAGTGTCAGTGTCTTCCAGTACCTTCACATTGTTACTCATCAATCACACTGTTAACATTTTTATTACCCACAGAAGAAAACTTGAATCCGCTGCTGTTAGGCACCATTCCCTCCAGTCTTACCTAAGCAACCATTAATCTACTTTCTGCTTCTGGATTTGCTTATTTTGCACATTTCATGTAAATGGGATTGTACATTATGTGATCATTTGTGACCTACTTAGCATAATGTTTTCAAAATTGTAGCATGGGTCAGTACTTCATTTCTTTATTGTTGAGGAATATTCCATGTTTGGATATACTACATTTTATTTACTCATTAGTTGGTAGGCATTTGGGTGGATTCTACTTTCTTGGCCATTACAAGTAATGTTCTCATTGAACATAAGTTCTTAGGTATATACTTTTTCCTAGGTATATACTTAGGAATGGAATTGTTGGATGATACAATAACTCTTTAACTTTTATTATTTTTAAGAGACAGAGAGTGTTCCCGTCAGATGTCTGCAGCAACTAGGACTGGGGTAGACCAGGCCCAAGATAAGAATCAGGAACTCAGTCCAGGTCTCCCACATGGCTGGCAGGAACCCAAGAGCCAGAGCTAGGAATTCAACCCAAGCACTCCAATACAGAAAATGATCATCTTAACCACTAGGCTTGCCCCTATGTTTAACTTTTAAAAAAAATTCTTAGAAGGGGGCAGGTGAAAGCTGGGCTGGAAGTTGAGTAGCCAGGAGTCAAACCAGGCATTCTGCAACAGCAACTTTACCTGTACCATAGCACCTCGGGGTTTAACTTCTTGAGGAACTACCAGATTGTTAGTTCCAGTGGCTTGCCAATTTCACATGCCCATCAGTAGCGTCTGAGGGATCTGATTTCTCTGCATCCTTGGAAACACTTGTTTTATTAAAGCTATCAGTATCTTATTGTGGTTCTCTTTTATACTTTCATAAGAAAAACTTCACAAGTGTTTTAGTAGATAAGAAATAACACCTTGCCAGTGCCGTGGCTCAATAGGCTAATCCTCCGCCTGCGGCGCCGGCACACCAGGTTCTAGTCCCAGTCGGGGCACCGAGTTCTGTCCCGGTTGCCCCTCTTCCAGGCCAGCTCTCTGCTGTGGCCCGGGAAGGCAGTGGAGGATGGCCCACGTGCTTGGGCCCTGCACCCCACGGGAGACCAGGAGAAGCACCTGGCTCCTGGCTTCGGATCAGCGCCGCGCCAGCCATGATGGCCATTGGAGGGTGAACCAATGGCAAAGGAAGACTTTTCTCTCTGTCCACTCTGCCTGTCAAAAAAAATAAATAACACCTTTAAGTTTGTGATAGAATATTTTTTAAATTGTTTATTTCATTTTTCTAACAGGCTAAGGAAATTTTAACAAAAGAATCAAATGTGCAAGAGGTTCGTTGTCCTGTTACCGTCTGTGGAGATGTGCATGGTCAATTCCATGATCTTATGGAACTCTTTAGAATTGGTGGGAAATCACCGGATACAAACTATCTATTCATGGGAGACTACGTTGACAGAGGTTATTACTCAGTGGAGACTGTGACTCTTCTTGTAGCATTAAAGGTATGATCAATATAATTCAGTTTTCTTTTTTTCAAGTTGTTTTTAAACCAGGCAAAAGGTAAAAATGACAGTATTAAATGTCATCTCTACTATCTTAGGGTTAATTCAGTTTATAGCCCCTTAAAATAATAATTAGTTTTATGACTTTTAAAGAGAGAGGTGAAAATAATACACTAAACTTGTCCTGTCTACTGCCATTCTTTTGGGTATTCCATAGCTGAAGTCTTCGAATCATATTTGACTTAAGCATATTTGACTTCATATTGAATCACTAAACAGGTCTTTATTTCTTGCCTTGAAAGTTCTGTTATTCCTAAGTTTTTATTTCATGACACAATCTAATACTTCACACTTCAATTACTGCATTAACTTGGTAACTAATATTTCTACCTTCAAGATCTCATCTTTGCAAGTCCACCTTGTATATGTTGCCAGATCAAGTCACTCTTGTATCTTACTACTGCCCTGCTCCCAAACCTGCAGTTACTCGTGTTGCCTAACTCAAACTCCTTGCCTGGCTCTCCATACTCTGAATTTGCCACAGTGGTCTGTTTCCTGAAATCTTCACCTCTTGCATCTCCTTAGTGAGATCAGGCCCGTCAACAGCAGACCTGGCACTGAGCTTCATAGTGCTGAGCTCAGTGTGGCATACATAGTGGATGCTTAGTAAGCACGGATGTATATGAGATACAGTTTTTTGGTCCTGTCACGGAAATGAGCCTTAAAAATCCACATAAACCAACTTAAGTTGAAAAAGAACAAGAACTTAGCCTCTAGAAGACTTTATCTCAGGTTCAAACCACAGCTAACCAGTAACCATTCAGCAGTGAAGAAGTAATAGAATTCTGAAAAGATGTCCAAGACTAGTGATAGAGCATAAAGATGATGACAGAAACATGCTAAGATACAAACTAAGATTCTAATGATACTCATAATGAGGGACAATAAAAATTATTTCAAAGGTTAATAAGACCTAGTTAGGAATGACAAATATTTTAAATTTGCTAGTGGACACAAGAACCATTTGAAGAAATGGGTTGGAAGTTAATGTGCTCAGATAACATGATATTAAAAATATTCTGTGGATTTCTTTTCCTTTGCTTCAGGTGCGTTATCCAGAACGCATTACAATATTGAGAGGAAATCATGAAAGCCGACAAATTACCCAAGTGTATGGCTTTTATGATGAATGTCTACGGAAGTACGGAAATGCCAATGTGTGGAAATATTTTACAGATCTATTTGATTATCTTCCACTTACAGCTTTGGTAGATGGACAGGTATGTATCTGTGTGCTTACATCTTGCAATGGAGGGGGAAATTAGACTATTAACAGGGGCTAGATTTACATGACATCTATGTCTACATTTCTTTGGCCTTCGTGCCTCTCTTAAAATTTTATGAGCAGGCATTGTGGCGTAGCAGGTTAAGCTGCCATTTGGGATGACTGCATCCAGTATTGGAAAGCCTGGTTCAAGTTCTGGCTGCTCCACTTTCCTGATCCAGTTTCTTGCTAGCGCACCTAGGAGGCAGCAAATGATGGCCTGAATACTTGGGTTCCTGCTACCCATGTGGTAACCTTGGGTGGATGGCCTTGGGGGACTGAACCTGCTGATAGGAAGATCTCTCTCCTTTCAAATAAATAAACCTTAAGAAAAAAAAATTTTTTTCAGAGCAGATAATTGGATAAGTTTTTTTAAGATTTATTTTATTTATTTGAAAGAGTTAGAGAGGAGAGGCAGAGAGAGTCTCCCATCCACTGGTTCACTTCCCAGATGGCCACAACGGAGAGCTGCGCCAATCAGATGCCAGGAGCTTCTGCCAGGTCTCCCACGTGGGTGCTGGGCCCAAGGACTTGGGCCATCCTCTGCTGCATTCCCAGGCCACAGCAGAGATCTGGATTGGAAGAGGAGCAGCCGGAACTAGAACTGGCACCTACATGGGATGCCGGCACTTCAGGCCAGGGCTTTAACCCACTGTGCCATGGTGCCAGTTCCAGTTGGATAAGTTTTATGCATGTTTAAAACATTTCCCTGTGATTCTCAGATCTTATATAAATGTGTTGGCCAAAGAACATGTAATATACTTTAAAAATTATAAGTAAATTTTTAAGACCCCAATGTACAATACTACTCAAGCAAGATTTTTTTTTAAAACAAGGGCCACACAGATTCAGTATCTACTAGTTAGCATTAAAGTTTTTTATTCCTATTTTTATGGTAATTGTATTATGTGTCTTATACTTTCTTCCCTAAGTGAATGCTTTGTTTCCACCTGTGACAAGTATTGGCACATACTCTAAAACATTCAAATGTGTAAGAAAAATTATGCGAATATTCTGTTATCGCTGTAAGCATGAACTTGAGTATTATCACCATGTTTTACATTTAAACTAAATTATAAACGCGCAGTGTTGTCAAGTGTATGGTAGATACTCTTGTACTGCTGATGTGAATGTAATTTGGTTATGACCTTCTCTAATTTTTTTTCTTCATCTACTGGTTCACTCCCCAAATGGCCACAACAGCTGAGGCTGGTCCAGACCAAAGCCAGAGCTCCATGTGGGTGGCAGGGACCCAAGTTAATGGGCCATCACCCACTGCCTTTCCAGGCACATTAGTAGGGAACTAGATGGCAAGTAGAGCAGCTGGGATGCAAACCAGCTCTCCAATATTGGATGCTGGTGTTGCAGGTGGTAGCTTAGCTCATTCTGCTACAATGCTGTGTTCCCTCTGAAATCTTGACATGTGGTATTTTCCTAGCCATGATTTTGGACACTGTAGTAATCAGTTTCCAAGGGCAGTACGTAGCCTGAACTTGGTAAAATGAAAGAAAACATGAATTTAAAAAGGTAATACATTTTTCAAAATTATTTATTTGAAAGAGTGAGAAGGAGAGAGGTCTTCCATCTACTGGTTCACTCCCTAATTGGCCAGAACTGTGCCGATCCAAAGCCAGGAGTTTCTTCTGGGTCTCCCACATGAATGCAGGGGCCCAAGGACTTGGGCCATCTTCCACTGCTTTACCAGGCCATAGCCAAGAGCTGGATCAGAAGTGGAGCAGCCGGGTCTCAAACTGGCACCCAAATGGGATGCCAGCACTGCAGGCAGCAGCCTTACTTGCTACACCACAGTGCAAGCCCTGATAAATTTTACTTAAAAAAATTAAAAACGGCCTTCAGATTTTAATCTGGGAGGCAGAGTTACAGACAGAGAAAGGTCTTCCATCCACTGGTTCACTCCCCAAACGGCTGCAACAGCTGGAGCTGGGCCGATCTGAAACCAGGAGCTTCTTGCAGTTCTCCCACACAGGTGTAAGGGCCGGAACACCTGGGCCATCTTCTACTGCTTTCCCAGGCCACAACAGAAAGTTGGATGGGAAGAGGAGCAACCATACTTCATCTGGCACCCATGTGGGATGCTGGTGCCACAGGCGGAGGCTTAGCCCACTTTTCCACAGTGCTGGCCCCTGTTTAATTATTTTTAAAGCAATATAGTCATTAAAATGAATGGGCAGTTACTTTTGAAAGATAGCCCTTCCGCGTTCATGATGGATCCAGTTTTTTCAGATGAGTGCATTAGCTGAGCTCTTATATATTTTTCCACCTCCGTCCCCCAAACCATTATCCTTCCACGGGCCTCTGATCTTTACTGTTGGAATGCTTTTAAGGAACAAAACAAACACGTATGATTGGTGACACATTATCTAATATAATATCAAACTTTGTTACTAGGGCAGGCACGTTAAACTACTGCTCGAGACACCCACATCCCATGTTGAGAGTGCTTGGGACAGAGTCCCTGCTGCTCTACTTTCAGTCAAGCATCTTACCTATGCACATCCTGGGAAGCAGCAGATGATGGCTCAAGTTCAAACAATCTCCCATCTGCTGGTTCACTCTTTAGATACCTGCCAGTGCTGGGCCAGGCTGGAGCCAGGAGCTTCCTCCAGGTCTCCCACATGGGTGCAGGAACCCAAGGCACTTGGACCATCTTCCTCTGCTTTGTCAGGCACTTTAGAAGGCAGCTGGATCAGAAGTGGAGCAGCAAGGACACAAACCAATATTAATATGGGGTGCTAGTGTCACAGGCAGCAGCTTCACCCAGTATGCTGGCCACCCCTATCTTCACTTTAAAAAGTAACTAAAAAAGGCCGGCACCGTGGCTTAACAGGCTAATCCTCCACCTTGCGGCACTGGCACACAGGGTTCTAGTCCCGGTTGGGGCACCAGATTCTATCCCGGTTGCCCCTCTTCCAGGCCAGCTCTCTGCTATGGCCCAGGAAGGCAGTGGAGGATGGCCCAAGTCCTTGGGCCCTGCACCCGCATGGGAGACCAGGAGAAGCACCTGGCTCCTTGCTTCGGATCAGCGAGATGCGCCGGCCGCAGCGGCCATTGGAGGGTGAACCAACGGCAAAAGGAAGACCTTTCTCTCTCTCTCATTATCCACTCTGCCTGTCAAAAAAAAAGTAACTAAAAAAGAAATATAGGCAATATTGATCTGGCAATAGGAAGGGCACACAAAACAGAAGGAATGAAATAAGGCATAACTATAAAAAGAGGTACTTACATATCACAATAACGTACAACTTTATTTTAATAAATTTGAAAAAGAATTTATTGGAGCAAAATAAAAGTATTTTTGCAGAAATTAGTACAGTTTAAATAATCACCAAGCTTAAAAGAAATTGGAAAAGTAACCAAGTTTAAGTAGTTTTATAAGGCTAATTCTACCAGACCTTTAAGTATATGCCTTGTGAAACTCTTTAATACCAAACCAGACATGGCAAGTTCAGAAAGACAAAATTTAAAACCTTTTGGGGAAAAAATCCTGTATCCATGATTTAAAACTCAGTTCTTAAGAAATATCGCAGAGGAGCCAGCGCCTATATGGGAGCCAGTTCAAGTCCCAGCTGTTCCTGTTCTGATCCAACTCTACCTGTGGTCTGGGAAAGCGGTAGAAGATGGCCCAAGTCCTTGGGGTCCCTGCACCCGCGTGGGAGACCCGGAGGAAGCTCCTGGATTGAGATTGGCTCTGGCCACTGTGGCCATTTGAGGAGTGAACCAGTGGATGAAAGACGCTTTTCTGTCTTTCCCTCCCTCCGTCTGTAATTCTGTCTCTCAGATAAATAACTCTGAAGAAATATATCAAGTATTAAATAGTTACACTGATCATACTTACCAGTAAAACATTAGAAACCTCATTAAAGTCAAAGGAATGCTCAATAAAGCATGTTTCTCTCTGAGGATACCTCAGAGGATAGGTAACAAAATAGATGGTTTATAAAACACACACATAGGCCGGCACCGTGGCTAACTAGGCTAATCCTCCGCCTTGCGGCGCCGGCATACCAGGTTCTAGTCCCGGTCGGGGAACCGGTCCTGTCCCGGTTGCCCCTCTTCCAGGCCAGCTCTCTGCTGTGGCCAGGGAGTGCAGTGGAGGATGGCCCAAGTGCTTGGGCCCTGCACCCGCATGGGAGACCAGGAGAAGCACCTGGCTCCTGCCTTGGGATCAGCGCGGTGCGCCGGCTGCAGCGGCCATTGGAGGGTGAACCAACGGCAAAAGGAAGACCTTTCTCTCTGTCTCTCTCTCACTGTCCACTCTGCCTGTCAAAAAAAAAAAAAAATTTAAAAAAATTTAAAAAAAAACACACACACACATATACACATGTTTGTATTGGTTTTGTTTTAGGAGTCTTAGCCAGTACACTGAGCAATAAAAACAATTAAAAGGTATAAATATTGAGAAGAAAAAAACAGAAGCATTTCTGCAAATGACATGATTGTATACTCCAAGAATCTGAGAAAAGTGAAAGGTCACTATGATAATAATCTGTAGAACGTTTGTGAAACAAACGAAACTTTATACATTAGCAGTAACCTATAGAGAAAGTAATAGAAAGTCACAGTCATGGAGATCCTATTAAAAGACATGTAATAATTGCATGTATTTGTGGGGTACAACATGTAATGACCAAATCAGAATAATTAACATTTCTCATTATTGGAAGCCTTTAAATGTCTCTTCTAGTTCTTGATAAAGTACAAAATGTTATAAACTGGTCACCCTACTGTGCTATAGAACTCAATTCCTCCTATCCAGCTGTGTTTTGGTACCCATTATCCACCCCCTCCTCTGTTCCTTCAACTCCCTTCTTTGCTAGCAAATAGTGAACCCAGTTTTCTTACTTTGTGAACAGATATTCTGCCTCCATGGTGGCCTGTCTCCATCCATAGATACACTGGATCATATAAGAGCCCTGGATCGTTTACAAGAAGTTCCACACGAGGTAAACTTAGAAACCACATTGTGGGAAAGCTACATTTGTGAAATATTTTTGACTCCTAATAATTTATACTTTATTTTCTTGGCCAGGGCCCAATGTGTGATCTGTTGTGGTCTGATCCAGATGATCGTGGTGGGTGGGGTATTTCACCACGTGGTGCTGGCTACACTTTTGGACAAGACATTTCTGAAACATTTAACCACGCCAATGGTCTCACACTGGTCTCTCGTGCTCACCAGCTTGTGATGGAGGTATGTGCTTTTCTCATAGAATCATCTTCCTCAGGCTAGATTAGCACATGTGTCTGCATGTCTGTAATAGGTCTTCAAGATCGAGAGTATTGGAAACATGCCTTCTCTACCAAAAGAGGAGAAAAAACTTGTTTATTTTACCAAGGAAGAAGGTACCAATGGCAAAGTTACTTTTAAAATTCCTAGAGAAAATTTGCATAAATAGCACCCCAAAATTCCCTTGTATTCTTCACTTGAATTCACAATTATAAATATTTTATGGTTATTTTCCTCATCATTCTCCCTTCTCCTTCTGCTCCACATTTGAACCAGCTGTTGCTATAATCAGGAAATAGGTTATAGTACTTTATCAATGCCAAAGTATTTGACTCATTTTGCTAATTATGTCACTAATGTCTTTTTTTTAAGACATTAATTTATCTATTTGGAAGGGTCTTCCATCTGCTGGTTAACTCCCCAGTTGGCCATAATGGCCAGAGCTGCTCCAATCCGAAGCCAGGAGCTTCTTCCAGGTCTCTCATGTGGATGCAAGGGCCCAAGGACTTGGGCCATCTTCTACTGCTTTCCCAGACCATAGCAGAGAGCTGGATTGGAAATGGAGCAGCTGGGGCTCCAACCGGCGTCCATGGGTGATGCCAGCACTGCAGGCAGCGACTTTACCCACTATGCCACAGTACCAGCCCCACTACTGTCCTTTAAAACAAAGTTTAATTGATGGGGAAATAATTCCTCAGATTTTGTTTTGCATGATCTCTTTTGGGAAACTATAATCAATTTATTTTGTAGAAATCTCTTAGGTTTGACTGATGTTTCCTTATGAGTGTAGATTGAGGATGTGCATTTTTGTCAGGTATACTGTAGAAGGGTGTATCTCCTCAGTGCATCATATCCAGGGGTCTTGAAATACCACTGCTGTTGGTAACTAAGACTACTTCTTTAAGGGGATGTCTGGGCCGGCGCCGTGGCTCAACAGGCTAATCCTCCGCCTTGCGGCGCCGGCACACCGGGTTCTAGTCCCGGTCGGGGCACCGATCCTGTCCCGGTTGCCCCTCTTCCAGGCCAGCTCTCTGCTGTGGCCAGGGAGTGCAGTGGAGGATGGCCCAAGTGCTTGGGCCCTGCACCCCATGGGAGACCAGGAGAAGCACCTGGCTCCTGCCATCGGAACAGCGCGGTGCGCCGGCGGCAGCGCGCTACCGCGGCGGCCATTGGAGGGTGAACCAACGGCAAAAGGAAGACCTTTCTCCCTGTCTCTCTCTCACTGTCCACTCTGCCTGTCAAAAAAAAAAAAGATTTATAAGGGGATGTCTGCCAAGTTTTTCCACTATATTACTTATGTGTAACTACTAAAGGAATATAAGTGATCATATAATCCAACTAAACCATTCAGTACTACCTTTAAGATGTTAGAGAAAACTTCACTAGCCAAATAGGGCAAGTCAGGGGGAGTAGGTACAAGATAATAACACAAATTTAAATTTATATAGTAAAAGTAAGTCTAAAAAGGAGGGAGGGAGAAAAGGCATATCATTATATTTGAATTGTATCTTAACTATATTGAATATGTTTAAAACAAAATATTTAATGCCGTCAATAATCATAAGACATTTGTAAATTGACTAAAATTGGATAATCAAATTCAAATATTTGGAACATACCTAAAACATAGTATCACCACAAACTAGAGATAAGGGATAGAAAATTGTATACTGTTTTATCGAGTAAGTAATTATTCAAAATACAGCTAATAGGAATCAGAACAAGAAATAAAAAGGTCGTCATTGATGAGAACTG
Source organism: Lepus europaeus (assembly GCF_033115175.1). Lineage (NCBI taxonomy): Eukaryota > Metazoa > Chordata > Mammalia > Lagomorpha > Leporidae > Lepus > Lepus europaeus. The sequence goes on from NC_084842.1 coordinate 12,653,048, forward strand.
AGCCAGTTCTCTAGAAAGTATAAGTGTATATTCAGTAATAGCTTCAAAATAAAAGCAAAACTTAACAGTTATGAGGGAAAACTGAGAACTGTCATCTTTGTGGGTAACGTTTCAGGAAGCCCCCTACCCAAGATCTCAAAGCAGAACAGCACAGTTAACAGAGCTGCAGATAACAGCCCTCTGCCTAACAGTTGTACAGCATTCTGTGCTAGTGCACAGACTATGGAAGGTGGAGACCATGTAAGGCAGCATAGATGTCTGTTTCCTTAGAGAATTATCTGTAATTTTTTAGTTCTTCTAAATTTACCTATCTTAAGATTACAATTTCATAATGGAATACTGTGTTTTAATGTTGCAGGGATACAACTGGTGTCATGACCGGAATGTGGTTACCATTTTCAGTGCACCTAATTACTGTTACCGTTGTGGGAACCAGGCTGCTATCATGGAATTAGATGACACTTTAAAATATTCCTTGTAAGTAACTTTAGATTTTTCTTGTATATAATCACTGAAATTTTTGAATATAAGACATTAAAAATAGAGGTAGAAAATTCTGCTTCTGGAATAGTGCAGCAAGAGCATTGGCGAAGCTTCTTCCCTGCAAAAACTTATCACAGTGGAATACAGCAAATGGAGAAAAATGTACTAGATTTCAGTAATAACAAGCCATTACTTCATCTGCCTATTTCAAAATCCTTCTTACAGACACACACCAGGCCCTCTACTCTGGGTAGATCAAGAAAATGGGGGTGTCCCCTTCCCTCCCTGCCAGTCTAGTGTTGTAGTTTCACCCTGGATGCCAGCTGTAGGGGTGCAAGCTGTCTTCCAGGCAGGCATGGCAGGAGAATTCTGCACCATCCGTTGCTCTCACCCCAGAGCCTGTTCATGGAACAAGGGATATCTGAGAAATAGCTGCCTGTGCCCCCAGCACTGGCACAAAACTTCAGTGAGAGAGGCAGGCCAAAGATGTACCTTAGCACAGCCTGAGGGAACTGACCTACTTACAGAACAAGGGGTAGAGAATTCCAAGCCTGAGTACTTTGTTTAGAGCCATGATATAGACCAGTTAAGAGGGTGAGACCATAGCTCCCCTTGTAGGAGCAACAAGAAGTTGAGCTGATAAATACTTGTGCCTTCCAAAAACCCATGCCCACTCAGAACCTCGGAATTTGGAAATAGAAGGGTCTTTGCAGATGTAATTATTGAAGATAAAGTTATACAGGATTCCAGTGGGCCCTAAATCCAACTGTTATCCTTTCTAAGAGGAAAATAAAGACACACGGGGAGGATTGCCACCTAAAGACAGATTGGAGCCAGGTACTGAAGCCAAGAAGTGCCCAAGCCCCCAGAAGTAGGGAGAGGCAAGAAAGGATTATTCTCTAGAAGCTTCAGTGGGAACATGGCCCAGTGAACATCCTTGAATGTCAGACTCATACCCTCAGTCCTTACAGTTTGTGGTAATTATTACAGCAGCCCTAGGAAACTAATCAGTAGGTGGATCTGCAAAGGGCATCACCCACACTGGCCGTAATGAAACACTCCCTCAGTAAGGTGCTCGGAAGCAACTCCTAGGAACCGGGCTTCAAAAGTCACGCTCATCCCTGACAGTCTAGAAGGCTGTACATGCCCAGGGCCACATCCTCAGGGCTAGTTGGAGACAAGCTGCTAGTCCCTGGCTGAATGATAAGTTGAAATGGAAATTTCCTTCAACTTTGGTAGCATTCTCCAAGCCATGTAACTTTTTTTTTTAAAGATTTATTTATTTGAAAGGCAGATTGCTGTTCACTCCCCAAATGGCTGCAATGGCCAGAGCTGGACCAGTCCAAAGCCAGGAGCTTCTTCGGTGTCTCTTTCAGGTACAGGGGCTTGAGGACTCGGGCCATCTCCTGCTTTCTCAGACCACAGCAGAGAGCTGGATTGGAAGTGGAGCAGCTGGGACTCAAACCAGCACCCATAAGGAATGCTGGCACTGCAGGTGGCGGCTTTACCTGCTACGCCGTAGTGCCAGTGCCACCCTAATCTAACGTTTCAACAAGGTGGGCCATCAGATGTAATGGAACGAAGGTGCTTCAGTACAGCATTAAATCAGCAAGTGACTTACGCCTGCCCTGAAGCCGCCTCTCAGTAACCAAGTTAAAACAAGCAGGGTGTGCATTTGGCACAGCAGTTAGAAGTACTGCTTCAGATGCCTGCACCCCTTATTGGAGCATGTTTGTGTCCCAGCTCTGCTTCTCATTTCAGCTTCTTGCTAATGTAAACCTTGGGAGGGCAGCAGGAGATGACTCGGATGCTTGGGTCCGTGTCAGCCATGTGGGAGACCAGATGGAGTTCCCAGCTTCTGGCTTCAGCCTGGCCCAGCCTTGGCTGTTGGAGGCCCTTGGAAGTGAATTGCAGGATGAAAGAGCTCCATTTTTCTCTGCCTTTCAAACAGAACAACAGTAAATAGTTTTTAAAAAATTGAAACTGGTTTAAAAAAAATCTGAGGCCAGAGAAGCTGTTTACCAAGGGGCTGATAGACTTCACAGTGTTACCTTAGCCAAGTTATTAAACCACCCAAAAAGCCAACAAGACCACTCTCTAGGTAGATCAGTATCCAGAATTAATGTCCAGTGTTTCAACGATAAATTCTAAGGTCTGGAAAGGGACAAGAAATTGTGACTTGTACCCAAGAAGAAAGAAGTAGGCAGTGGAAACCATGTCTCCTGCATGGAACAGCTAGGCAGAAGACCAAGGAAACAGAAGACTTGGGCAACACCATACCGTAAATGCCTAACATATGCAAACCACTGCCCAACAGCAGCAAAACACACAGTCATGTTCTCAAATGCATAGGGAATGTTCTTCAAAATACTCTTTTGCTAGGCAATAAACAAACCTCAGTAAACTTAGGAAGTTTGGAATCATACAAATTATGGTCTCCAAACTAACAGAATGACATGAAAAATAATGGAAGGAAAGCTGAAAAATTGGCAAATACGTGAAAAGTAGCACACTCCCAGATAGCCAGTAGGTCAAAGAAGCAGTCACAAGGAAAATTAAAGAATATGCTGAGATATATATATATATAAAAAACAGTGTGACAAAACTTACAGGATGCAGCACAGAGAAGTTTACAGCTGTAGCCACGTGTATTTCTTTTACATCTGGCAAAAGAAGAGCAAATTAAACCCAATACAAGAATCTCAAGTTTAGAGGGAGTGAAATAGAACAATAGAGAGATCAGTAAAGCCAAAAGTTAGTTCTTTGGAAAGCTAAATAAGATTGAAAAACTTTAGGAAGATGTGAGAAGAATTCAATAAGTAACTATAGTGACAAACTGGGCAGCTTGGACAAAATGGGCAAATTCCTGTAAAGATGGAAATTACCACAATTGACTCATGAAGAAATACAGTCTGAGTAGACCTGTAACAAAGAACGGAATAAATTTTAAAATTGTATTTGAAAAGCAGACTTGAGAGGAAGGGGGAGAGAAAGAGATAGTGGCTACCTAGTGGTTCAGTCCCCAAATAGCCACAACAGCCAGGCTGTCCCATGCCAAAGCCAGGAGCCTGAACCCCATCCAGGTCTCCCATGTAGGTAACTGGGGCCATATTCTACTGCTTTCCCCAGGCGCATTATCAAGGAACTCAATCAGAAATACAGCCAGAACTCAAACCAGCACTGGAATGGAATGCCGGCATCACAATCAGCCACTTAACCCTCTGTGCCACAGCTCCAGTCCCCAATTTAAACAGAAAAGTCCGGGCCCAGCTGGCTTTGGTGGTGAATACCACCCAATGTTTAAAAATGAATCAGTACCAGGGCTAGGACTATGGTGTAGTGGGTAAAGCCACTGCCTGTACCAGCATCCCACATGGGCACTGGGTCAAGTCTTAGCTGTTCCACTTCCAATCCAGCTCCCTGCTAACGTGCCTGGGAAAGCAGCAGAGGATGGCCTAAGTACTTAGGCCCCTGCGCCTACATGGGAGACCTGGAGGTATGCTCCTGGCTCAGATCAGCCCAGCACTGTCTGTTGTGGCCATTTGGGGAGTGAACCAGCAATTGGAAGATTTCTGTCTCTCCAACTCTTGCCTCTCAAATAAATAAATCTTTAAAAAAAAAAAAAGTGCATTAACACCAGTCTTCACAAAACACTCAACAGAAGAATGGCAAGCACTTCCTAGCTTGTTCTCCGAGACCCATTTTACCCGATACTAAGGACCGATCAGCTAAGACTTACCCAGTGCTCATGTAGAGCTGTGGCACAGAGGGTTAAGTGGCTGATTGTGATGCTGGCATTCCATTCCAGTGCTGGTTTGAGTTCTGGCTGTATTACCCATTTCCAAACAAGGAAACGATACACCAATGCCCTTTATGAATATAGATGCAAAAAGTTTCAACATAATACTAGCGAACTGAATCCAGCAATGTATAAAAAATGGTAAACATAACCAAATGGAATGTATCCCAGGAATGCAAAGTTGGTTTAAAACATGAAAATCAATCTGACATATTAATATTAAAAAATAATCACATGATCTTCTCAGTAGAGGCAGAAAAAGCACTTGATAAAACCTAACATCCTTTCATAATAAAAATACTCAGCAAATTAGTGAAAGGAAACTTTCAGCCTGATAAAAGACATCTGTGGGAAAAACCCACCAATAACACATTTTTGTGAAAAACAAAATGCTCTCCCCATAAAATGAGGAACAAGAGTAGCATGTTCATTCTCGTCACTTCCAGTCAACTGATGATATTAAAACATTTCATGCCAGGCACCAAACCACATTTTCCAGAGCTCTGTGAAGAACACTGTTGTGACTTACCCAGTTCATCCCAGCAGCAGGGACAAGAGATCGGGACTCTGTTCTGTTACAGTGCTTGTTCTTTATTTGCTTGCCTTTTCTCTTCCGTCACTTACAGCCTTCAGTTCGATCCAGCACCTCGTCGTGGAGAGCCTCACGTAACCCGGCGCACCCCAGATTACTTCCTGTAAAGTCCTCCTGGGAAAACCTGCCTTTCTTTGTGGAAGTATACCTGGCTTTTTAAAATATATATATATATATTTAAAAGCAAACAAAGCAACAGTAATCTATGTGTTTCTGTAACAAATTGGGATCTGTCTTGGCATTAAACCATATCATGGACCAAAATGTGCCATACTAATGATGAGCATTTAGCACAATTTGAGACTGAAATTTAGTACACTATGTTCTAGATTGGTCAGTCTAACAGTTTGCCTGCTGTATTTGTAGTAACCATTTTCCTCTGGACTGTTCAAGCAAAAAAAAAGGTAACTAATTTGTTCCATCTCCTTTTGCGCTTATTTGGAAATTTTAGTTATAGTGTTTAACTGGCATGGATTAATAGAGTTGGAGTTTTATTTTTTAAAATATTCACAAGCTAACATCCAATTAACCCATTACCCTTTATTTTATTGAAATGTGTAATTAACTTAACTGAAGAAAGTCTTCTTGGGAGTATGTTGTCATAACATTTAAAGAAATTTTCATTTAAGCTAAATTACTGTTTTATGTTGATCTGCATATTTCTGTATATTTGTCACAACAATGCTTGCATCCTATTTGGTGTACTGAGCAAATAAACTTTCCATTTTAAACAAAAACATTGATTTACTGTGGTGTGTATTAAATGAAAGCTTTAAACGTGATATAGTCTACTGACTTGTAATAAACAGTTGTTCTGAGTTAATTTGAGAAGCAGAGACAGAGGGCTCCCATCTACTGGTTCACTTCCCAAATGCTGCAGTGGCCAGGGTTGGCAAAGCTGGGCGCAGGAACCCCACTCCAGGTGAGCAGTGAGCACTGCTTCCCCATGTCCGCATTAGCAGGAAGCTAGACACTAGGAGTCCAACACAAGCACTCTGATGTCGGACGCAGGTATCTAACCTGTAGGCCTAACACCCAGCCCTGTTGTCATTTAAGTTTATTAGTACAGGACTTATGTTCAGAAGAAGAAATGCAAATATTAGCTGATAATTTGTAGTCTGAAAAACCACTTTGGGGGCAGGCATTTAGCGTAGCAGGTAAGGGCACAGCTCGGGATGTCCGCATCCCAGACTGGAGTGCCTGATTGAGTCCTGGCTGCTCTGCTTTCAGTCCAGACTCCTGCCGGGGCACCCTGGGAGCAGCAGATGATGGCTTGAGTGCTTGCATCTGCCACCCACATGGGAGACCCAGATTGAGTTCTACAGTCCTGGCTATTGGGAGCATTTGGGGAGTGAACCAACAGATGTAAGATCTGTCTCTCAAATAAAAATGAAAAATTTTAAATGTTTTAATCCATTTTTATTCCTAAATATTAGATATTTATGGTTTTTAATTACAAACTCTAGCTTGAGTGCTAAAACTGTAAAGTAAGTGGGAAGAAGTCCAGCTCTCTGCTGTGGCCAGGGAGTGCAGTGGAGGATGGCCCAGGTGCTTGGGCCCTGCACCCGCATGGGAGACCGGGAGGAAGCACCTGGCTCCCGACTTCGGATCAGCGCTGCGTGCTGGCCATGGCAGCCATTTGTGGGGTGAACCAACTGAAGGAAGACCTTTCTAACTGCCTGTCAAAAAAAATATAAGTGGGAAGAAAAATTTTTAAATACATTATTTTATTGCTACCTTTTAATCTAGAAACAGGAATCAGCTGATCAGCTGATCTGCAGAATAGTTTAACAGAGGTATTAATGATGCTACTATTCAGATGTATAATATAAATTCCAAATAGTGGATGGGAAAAATACTAAGTAGTGAGAGTAGGGGTAAGTCATTTTTATTTATTTTTTTATTTTTTTAATTTTTGACAGGCAGAGTGGACAGTAGAGGGAGTCAGAGAGAAAGGTCTTCCTTTTTTTGCCGTTGGTTCACCCTCCAATGGCCGCCGCGGTAGGCGCGCTGCGGCCGGCGCACCGTGCTGATCCGATGGCAGGAGCCAGGGGCTTCTCCTGGTCTCCCATGGGGTGCAGGGCCCAAGAACTTGGGCCATCCTCCACTGCACTCCCTGGCCACAGCAGAGAGCTGGCCTGGAAGAGGTTCAACCGGGACAGGATCAGTGCCCCGACCGGGACTAGAACCCGGTGTGCCGGCGCCGCAAGGCGGAGGATTAGCCTACTGAGCCACGGCGCTGGCCCGGGGTAAGTCATTTTTAAAAAGAAAATGAGATGGTAGGGCGAGTGTTGTGGCACAGTGGGTTAGGCTGCCTCCATGTTGGAACACCAGTTTAGATCCTGCTACTCCCACTTTTTTTTTAAGCATTTTTTTTTTTTTTTAAATTTTTGACAGGCAGAGTGGATTGTGAGAGAGACAGAGAGAAAGGTCTTCCTTTGCCGTTGGTTCACCCTCCAATGGCCGCCGCGGCAGGCGCGCTGTGGCCGGCACACCGCACTGATCCGATGGCAGGAGCCAGGTGCTTATCCTGGTCTCCCATGCGGGTGTAGGGCCCAAAGACTTGGGCCATCCTCCACTGCACTCCCTGGCCACAGCAGAGAGCTGGCCTGGAAGAGGGGCAACCGGGACAGAATCCGGCACCCTGACCGGGACTAGAACCTGGTGTGCCGGCGCCGCTAGGCGGAGGATTAGCCTATTGAGCCACGGCGCCGGCTTGCTACTCCCACTTTGGATCCATCTCCCCACTCGCCTGGGAAAGCAGCAGGAAATGGCCCAAGTACTTGGGCCCCAGCCACCCGTGTGGGAGACCCAGAAGGGATTCCAAACCCTTGGCTTTGGTGTGGCCCAGCACTGACCACTGTGGGAGTGAACCAGTGTCTGTCTCTCCCACTCTAACTCTGCCTTTCATATTAAAAAAAAAAAACCACATAAGAGTATACTTACTTCGGTCCTCAAATACTGTCTCCTAAATCACAGTCAATACAGACTGGATTCTCTAGCTAAAGACTTAGGTTGGGGTACTTTTTTAATAAGTAACTTATGTAAATTAGAACTTCACAGTGTAAAAGATAGAACAAGAAAATACTCAGCAAAAGCAATCTGGATTTGCTATTTTAGTATTAGAACATCTGAAACAATTTTAAATCCGTATGTGCCTGCAAAAATCACCTCAGTGTGTTTCCTGTGGTTTCAGTATCTCCACAGTTCAGCCTGTTGGTCATGAGGGCTGCTTAGCCATGAATCGGAGAATGGCACTACCAAAAACCTGGCTCTTGGTGAGCGAGTTTGTTACAGAACCGTGTCTGCCTTCCCTTACTTGGCCTTCCCCCTTCCAGCATGAGATGACACAGTAAAAAGGCCCTTACCAGAAGCCAGCCCTTTCATCTTGGACTGGAGCGCCTCAGACCGATAAAGGGATCTTTGTTCTTGGGGCTGGCGCTGTGGTGTAGTAGGTTAAGCCTCCACCTGCTGCGCCAGCATCCCCTATGAGCCCCAGCTGCTCCAGCGGACTGAAAACGAGCTAAGCATTTACAACGCAATTGTTAAAAATTTAAGAGAAGGGGTGGGCGTTTGGTAAGCAATTAAGACATAGGTTGGGCTGCCCACATTCCACCGGGAGCTCCTGGCTCCTAGCTTCAGGCTGGCCCAGCCCTGGCTCTTGCAGGCATTTGGAGAGTGAACCAAAGGATAGAAGATCTTGATCTCTCCCCATTTCTCTAATAAAATGAAAATGTTTTTAAGTTAAGAGAAAATATCAAAAGAAATAAAAGAAAGGACCCACAGAACCAAACTTTGTATTTCAAAAGACTGTTAAAGTTTAAAATTGCCCCCAAAAAATAAATAAAGCATGAATTTGCAAACTCAAGTGATCAAAAAGTTTAGGATACTATGAACATTTGCCTATAAATTAAAAGAAATTACGGAAGTAAATTACTATTTAAATAAACTGACTCATGAAGAAATACTCTATTGCTATTAAATAAATGGAATTGGGGGCTGGCGTTGTGGCGCAGTGGGTTAATGCCCTAGCCTGAAGCGCCCCATATGGGTGCTGGTTTGAGACCCAGCTGCTCCACTTCCGATCCAGCTCTCTGCTGTGGCCTGGGAAGGCAGTACAAGATGGCCCAGCTCCTTGGGCCCCTGCACCCGCATGGGCGACCCAGAGGAGGCTCCTGGCGCCTGGCTTCGGATCAGCGCAGCTCCGGCTGTTGAGGCCAGTTGCGGAGTGAACCACTGGATGGAAGACCTCTCTCTCTCTCTGCCTCTCCTCTCTCTGTGTAACTCTGCCTTGCAAGTGGAATCACTCTAAGTCTTACAAAGAATACACTAAGTACCAGTGTTCATAGCAGCATTACTCACGGTAGCCAAAAGGTGAGACTGACCTAACTGTCCATCAACAGCTCATTAGCTGAACTAAATGTGGTATATACATACAATGGATTATTAGTCACAAAAAGTAAAGACATTCCATTACATGCTACCTCAGGGTGAACCTTGAAAACATGCCAAATGAAGCAAGCCGAGACACAAAAATAAAATGCTTGTGTGATTCCACTGATATGAGGTACCTAGAAAAGACAGATTCACAGGCCCAGAAAGTAGAACAGAGGTTACTAGAGGCAGAGGGAGACAAGATCAGGGACTTTGATTTAATGAGTGTAAAGTGTCTGTCTGGGATGATGAAAAGTTCTGGAAATGGATAGAGGTGGTAACGCAAATCCTGTGAATGCATTTAGTCCTACTTAGTTACAGACTAAAATTATTTCAATGGTAAGTTTCTTTTTTAATTAACATATTTGAGAGGCAAAGTTACAGAGAGGCAGAGAGGAGAGGACTTCTCATTCCCTGGTTCACTCCCCAGATGGCCACATGGCCAGAGCTGTGCTGAACCAAAGCCAGGAGCCTGGAGCTTCTTCCGGGTCTCCCACATAGGTGCAGGGGCCCAAGGACTTGGGCCACTTTGCGCTGTTTTCCCAGGCACGTTAGCAGAGAGCTGGATGGGAAGTGGAGCAGCCAGGACTCAAACCAGCACCCTACGGGATGCCGGCCCTGCAGGCAGCAGCTTAAGCCACTACAACCACAGTGCTGGCCCTAAATGTTTTATGCCACATACATTTTATCACAATTTTTTAAAATTTAGAATAAGCTTATTACATTTACACACTGGAGATATGGGGATGGGTAACTCGGATTTTGAACAGAATTGAAGAGTGTCACCTTGGAAAAAGACTTATTTAAAACACACACTCACACATACGCACACACACACACACACACACGAGTCTTCCACCCCATGGAGATGGCATAAGCCTCTTTTGACTGATCCTTAATTTCTCCCAACAGTGAATTATAGTATTTGGTGTTGCTGTCTTACCATCTAGTCATATTATTTGATTTGAAAATGTTGTTCTGTGGAGTCTATGTTCACAAATGGCCTCCATAGCCCTGGTAGCTCACGACAAGGGCCTCAGATGATCACTGACATCATAAAAAAAAAAAAAAAAAGTGTTAATTGTTAAAGGAACAACAGTAGTCACTGTGCACTTGCTCCCCAAGTAGGACTTCTGTCCCTATTGAATTGCAATAGGAGAACTGACTGCAATTTCTCTCCCCAATCTGTACTCTATGTGTTGTGTGTGGGCGTGGGGATAAATTGTTGAACTCTATGATTAGCATAGAGATGGTCCTCTCTATATAAAGTCATACTAAAAATGATCTATAATGAAGAAGGAGATGGGAGAGGGAATGGGAGGTGGGAAGGGAGCAGGGTGGGAGGCATGAGGGAAAGAACCACTGTATTCCTTAAATAAATAAAATTAAAAAATACTATTGATTAAAAAAAAGGCCTACAAGTGCCCTGTGGATGAATACAATAGAACATTGAAGGCTCTGAGAAAGAGCAGGGGTAGAACTCTAGGGAAATGAGGACATTTGAGAGCAGGCAAGCATAGAAGGGAATCCAGAGAAGAATACCCAAGAAAGGCTGAAGAGGATCTTCAGCATTCAAAGTGTAACAGATAGTAAAGGTCTTCCCCAGCACAGAGCCAGTATCCAAAGAATGGGTGATGTGGCTGATTCTTTCAAAGACCCAATATTCAACAGGAGATCATGAATCATGCAAAGAGGAAAACAGTGTGCATGCAGAGGAACAAAAATAAATATGCAGAAACTTGTTTCAAGTCTACTTAATAAAGATTACGAGGGCTGGTTCTAGTCCTGGCTACTTTACACTCCTGGTACAGTTTTCTCCTGATGTGCTGAGCGGCAGCAGATGATGGCCTAAGTGCCATCTTGGGAACCTGCCACCAAGTGGGAGACCTGGGTGGAGTTCTACACTCCTGGCTTTATCCTGGTCTAGTGGGCATTTGGGGAGTGAAGCTGCAGATGGAAGGTCTCTATCTCTCTTCCATTCTGCCTTTCTAATAAATATTTTTAAAAATTCCGTATCTGGCAAAACTGAATGAAAGACAAGATACTTTCAGATACACAGAAGCTGATGGAGCCAATTGCCATTAGACCTTTATACAAGACACACTAAGAGGAGTTCTTTAGTATTTATCCAGAGTGCTAGATAATAAAACCATACAAAAATCAGTTTCTCTAGAAAGGTGACTACTTAGAAGAAATAGATAGATTTCTGGACACATACAACCCACCCAATTTGAGCAATGAAGACAGAAAACCTAAACAGACCAAAAACTAAGGTGGAAATTGAATCAGCAATGAAAACCCTCCCAAGAAAGTGTAGCCCAGGACCAGACGGCTTTACTGATTAATTCACCAGACGTTTAAAAAGAACTTCAATCCTTCTCAAGCTATTCAAAACCATTCAAAGGGAAGGAACCCTCCCAACCCCCTCTAAGAAGTCAGCATCACCTTAATTCCTGAACCTAAAAAAGATACAACAGAGAAAGAGAACTACAGACCAATTTCCCTGATGAACATAGATGCAAAAATCCTGAACAAAATACTAGCCAACTGAATCCGCAAGCCATCAAAAAAAATCATTCACCTGGACCAAGTAGGACTCATCCCTGATAGGCAGGTCTGGCTCAACATTTGCAAATCAATGTGATATATCACATTAATAAATTGAAGAACAATTGATTATCTCAATAGATGCAGAGAAAGCATTTGATAAAATCCAACATCTTTTCATGCTGAAAACTTTAAGCAAATTGTGTACAGAAGGAACATTCCTCAACACAGTCAAAGCAATGTATGACAAACCCATGGCCAGTGTCCTATTGAGTGGGGAAAATTTGTAAGCTTTCCCATTGAGATCTGGAACCAGACAAGGATGCCCACTCTCACCATTGCTTTCAATATAGTTCTGGACATTTCAGCCAGAGCTATTAGGAAAAAAGAAAGAAAATGGGATACAATTTGGGAAGGAAGAAATCAAACTATGCCTATTTGCAGATGACATGATTCTATATATAGGGGATCCAAAAGATGCCACTAAAAACTATTGGAGGCCGGCGCTGAGGCTCAATAGGCTAATCCTCCGCTTTGTGGCGCCGGCACCCCAGGTTCTAGTCCTGGTCGGGGCGCCGGATTCTGTCCTAGTTGCCCCTCTTCCAGGCCAGCTCTCTGCTGTGGCCCGGGAGTGCAGTGGAGGATGGCCCAAGTGCTTGGGCCCTGCACCCGCTTGGGAAACCAGGAGAAGCACCTGGCTCCTGGCTTCGGATCATCGTGGTGTGCCGGCCGCAGCACGCCGGCCGCGGCAGCCATTGGAGGGTGAACCAACGGCAAAGGAAGATCTTTCTCTCTCTCTCTCTCTCACTGTCCACTCTGCCTGTTGAAACAAAACAAAACAAAAACAAAAACAAAAACAAAAACAAAAACAAAAACAAAAAAAAACTATTGGAACTCACAGTAGAGCTCGGTAAAGCAGCAGAATATAAAATCAACAGACAAAACCCAGTAGCCTTTGTATACAGAGACAATGCCACGGCTGTGAAAAACTTCTAACATTAATCCCATTCACAAAAGCTATAAAAAAAATCAAATACCTTAGAATAAATTTAACTATAGATGTCTGAGATCTCTACAATGAGAATTATAAAACACTAAAGAAAGATACAAAAAAAAATTGAAAAATCTTCCATGTTCATGTACTGGAAGAATCAGTATCATCAAAATGTTCATACTAGCAAAAGCAATTTACAGATTCAATGCAATACCAATCAAAATACCAAGGACATTCTTAGATACAGAAAAAATGATGCCGAAATTCATATGGAAACACAAGAGCCCCAGAATACCTAAAGCAATCTTAATACAACAAAAACAAAGCCAGAGGCACCACAATACCAGATTTCAAGACATGCCACAGGGCAGCTATAATCAAAGGAGCCTGGTACTGGTACAAAAACAGATGGATAGACCAATGGAACAGAATAGAAATGCCAGAAACCCAGCCATGCATCTACAACCAACTTATCTTTGACAGAAGAGCTAAAACCAATTCCTGGAGCAAGGACAGTCTCCTCAACAAATGGTGCTGGGAAAACTGGATCTCCACATGCAGAAGTATGAAGCAAGACCCCTACCTCACACAAATTAACTCAAAATGGAATAGAGAATGATACTATCAAATTTTTAGAGAACATTTGGGGAAACTCTACAAGACATTGGCATAGGCAAAGAGTTCTTGGAAAAGACCCCAGAGGCACAGGCAATCAGAACCCAAAATTGACAAACTGGATTACATCAAAATGAGAAGCTCCAGCACTGCAAAATAAACAGCCAGGGGTGGTGCTCTGATGCAGTACTTTATTTTCTTTTTTATTTGACAGGTAGAGTCAGAGAGAGAGAGAGAGAGAGAGAGAGAGAGAGAGAGAGAGAGAAAGGTCTTCCCTCCATTGGTTCACTCCCCAAATGGCCACCACAGCCGGCACTGCACCAATCCGAAGCCAGGAACCAGGTGCTTCTCCTGGCCTCCCACGCGGGTGCAAGAGCCCAAGCACTTGGGCCATCCTCCACTGCCCTCCTGGGCCACAGCAGAGAGCTGGACTGGAAGAGGAGCAACCAGGACTAGAACCCGGCACCCATATGGGATGCTGGCGCCGCAGGCGGAGGATTAACCAAGTGAGCCACGGTGCCGGCCCTGATGCAGTAGTTTAATTATCCACCTGCAGTGCCGGCATCCCATAAGGGAGCCACTTCTAGTCCTGGAGCTCCTCTTCTGATCCAGCTCTCTGCTATAACCTTACAAGTGCATAGAACTTTCTCTAGGGTTGACCACATACTAGGCCATAAAGCAAGGTGCAGCAAATTCAAAAAAATCAAAATCATACCATACATGTTCTCAGACCACAATGGAACGAATCTGGAAATCAGCAACTCAGGAATCCCTAGAGCACATACAAACACATGGGGACTGAACAATGTGCTCCTGAATAACAGTGGGTCATAGAAGAAATCAAAAGAGAAATCTTCATTTGCTTCCAGAAAGTTTTTGATAACACATCAAAACTTATGGGATACAGCAAAAGCGGTGTTAAGAGGAAAGTTTATAGCAATAGGTGCCTACATCAAGAAATTGGAAAGGCATCAAAATAAATGAGCTATCGATGCATCTCATGGACCTAGAAAAACTACAGCAAACCAAACCCAAAACTAGTAGGAGAAAAGAAATAATTAAAATTAGAGAAGAAATCAACAAAACTGAATAAAAAAAAAAAAAACATCACTACAAAAGATCAGCAAAACGAAGAGCTGGTTTCCTGAAAAAATAAACAAAATTGACACACCATTGGCCCACTAACAAAAAAAAAAAAGGAGAGAAGACCCAAGTCAGTAAAACTAGAAATGAAAAAGGGAATATAACAGACACCACAGAAATAAAGTCATCAGAAATTACTACAAAGAGTTGTATGCCAACAAACTGGGAAATCTAGCAGAAATATTCCTGGACACATACAACCTATCTAAATTGAACCATGAAGACATAGAAAACCTAGACCTGGATGGAGTTTTTGGCTTTGGTCTGGTCTGATTCTAGCTGTTGTGGCCATTTGAGGAATGTAAAAGCAGATGAACCACCTCCCTCCCTGTCACTCTGCCTTTCAAAAAAGTCTTTAAAAAAGTATATTTAGTATGACTGCTGGATGTAAGCACAATATAAAAACTATCAATCTAAAAAGATTAATTAATTTGAAAGGCAGAGCTAGAGAGAGAGATCTTCCATCCCACTGGTTCACTCCCAAATGCCGCAACAGCCAGGGCTGGGCCAGGTGAAAGCCAGGAACTCCATCTGGGTCTCCTGGGTGGAGAGGTGGTAAAGGCCCAAGCACTTGGGCCATCATCTGCTGCTTTCTCACGCATTTTACCAAGGGGCTGGATCAGAAGTGTAACAGCCAAAACTCGAACCACAGCAACTGGGATTCAAAGCAGGGCTCGGCTTAGCCCACTATGCCCCAAAGCCAGCCCCTTACCACATTTCTTGTACATAATAGATATTGTTTTTAATTTATTTATTTGAAAGTCAGAGTTACGCAGAGAGAGGAGAGGGAGAGGGAGAGAGAGGCCTTTCATCCACTGGTTCACTCCCCCAAATGATCACAACGGCCGGAGCTACGCTGATCTGAAGCCAGGAGCTTCCTCGGGGTCTTCCCCCGCGGGTGCAGGGGTCTGAGGACTTGGGCCATCTTCTACTGCTTTTCCAGGCCACAGCAGAGAGCTGGATTGGAAGTAGAGCAGCTGGGACTTGAACCAGCGCCCATATGGGATGCCGGCAATGCAGGTGCCGGCTCTGTTGTTTCTTTCAATCTAACATTCTTCTTAACTGGGAATAGTTAGACCATTGACATTTAATGTGATCAAAGGTATGGTTTGGTGTAAATGTGTCATCTTGCTATGTGTTTTCTATTTGTCCCATTTCTTCCCTCTTCTGAATTATTTTGGGTTAGTGGTACTTTCGCTCTGTTTCCTTTGTGGCTTATTACATAACCTCTTTGTTTTACTTTACGGGGTGCTTTAGCGTGTGTGGTATCCATCCTCACCTTAACACGGCTACCTTCGAGCGATACTACAGCACTTCGCACACACGATCAGACCACATGAGTGCTGGCACGTTGGGTGGACATCCATTGCAAATGCATACATTACTACTGCTTCTGTTTAAACACTAAACTCTCACTTAAAGGGGCTTAAATAAGAAAAACCTTCCACGCTTACTCACATAAAAATGCTCTGAGTCCGCCTAGTCCTCTTCATTCCTCCGTGTAAATTCACACTGCCATCTGGTCTAACTCCTCTTCTGCGACTTAACTATTTCTTGGAGCGCGGGTCAGCTGGTGATGTTCCTATGTCTTTTTTTTTTTTTTTTTTTTTTGACAGGCAGAGTGGACAGTGAGAGACAGAGAGAAAGGTCTTCCTTTTTGCCATTGGTTCACCCTCCAATGGCCGCCGCAGCCGGCGCACCGTGCTGATCCAAAGCCAGCGAGCCAGGTGCTTCTCTTGGTCTCCCATGGGGTGCAGGGCCCAAGCACTTGGGCCATCCTCCTCTGCACTCCCGGGCCACAGCAGAGAGCTGGCCTGGAAGAGGGGCAACCAGGATAGAATCTGGCGCCCTGACCGGGACTAGAACCCGGTGTGCAGGCGCTGCAAGGTGGAGGATTCGCCTGTTGAGCCACGGCGCCGGCCTGGGTTCCTATGTCTTTAAGACCAGGTCCAGGCACCAACGCTGTGGCCTCACAGGTTCCTGAAGCGACCACGTCCCAAATGGCTAAGCTGTCACCTGTAACCTGGCGTCCCGTAAGAGCGCTGCTTCAGCTCCAGGCTGCTCCATTTCCGATCCAGCTCCCTGCTAATGTGCCTGGGAAAGCAGGGAAGATGGCCCAAGTGCCTGGGCCCCTGCCACCGGCATGGGAGACCTGGATGAAGCTCCTGGCTTCAGTCTGGCCCAGCCTTGGCTCTTGTGGCCATTTGGGGAGTGAACCAGAAGATGCAAGATCTCTAACTGCGTCTTTCAAATAAATAAATCTTAAAAAAAAAAAAAAAAAAAAAAAAAAAAAAGCAGCCGGCGCCTCGGCTCACTAGGCTAATCCTTCGCCTTGCGGCGCCGGCACACCGGATTCTAGTCCCAGTCGGGGCGCCGGATTCTGTCCCGGTTGCCCCTCTTCCAGGCCAGCTCTCTGCTGTGGCCTGGGAGTGCAGTGGAGGATGGCCCAAGTGCTTGGGCCCTGCACCCCATGGGAGACCAGGAGAAGCACCTGGCTCCTGCCTTCGGATCAGCGCGGTGCACCGGCTGCAGTGCGCCAGCCACGGCGGCCATTGGAGGGTGAACCAACGGCAAAAAGGAAGACCTTTCTCTCTGTCTCTCTCACTGTCCACTCTGCCTATCAAAAAAAAAAAAAAAAAAAAAAAGCAAAGAGCAGGTCCAAACTTCTATTCTTACCCAGAACCAGGCCTCAAACCCCAGTAATGCTGGCTGCTGTTACCTGGTGCTTAGGACAAGCATTTTCCTCCCTTTTTCTGGGGCAGAGGGGAAGCGGAAAGGTGGAGGTGGTGGTGGAGAGGGCACTCCCATCCACGGGCTCTCTCCCACCTGCCTGGGCCCCCACACCACCCACACCCCCCCGCGAGTGGCAGGAACCCAATTATGTGAGCCGCCCCCCGGGGTGGCCCAGGGGCTGCATTAGCCAGAGAAGCCGGGCCGCCCATGCACGTGGTGCGTTCTAACCTGTGTCTTGCCAGCTCCCCTCGGGCTCTTCCCAGGTCGTGTTGCTGGCTTCAGCCGCTGCTCGTTCCTGGGCATCGGGCACCTGCGCACTTGCTGCAGGAGGGGGTCCCTGGTGTCTGAGTCCTGCGTCCACCTCGGGCTGGCCCTGTGTGCCTCCAGGGCGACGTTGCCCGAGGCAGCCAAGCTCTGCCTGGCACCTGCGGACCGCGCACCCCGGGCCTGTGTCTGCCCAACCCACCCTGGGGCTGACCCTCTGTGCTCCACCCTGCAACACACCTTTGCAGGCTGGTTTTCCTGCTCCAGAAGTCGTGGGTCTCTGCGCCGGGGCCTTGCGACAGGCGGTGCGGGTCGCCTTCCCCGGGAAGCCCAGGTGTGGCTGGTGGAGAGGAGCCGTGTGGCGAGCAGGAACCCAGCCTCAGGGCCCCTACACGGAGCAGGGCTCGGCGCCTGGCTTCGTGCTCTGCTGTTGCCGTCTTGCAATTCGGCATTTTTGAGCAAGGGCCTCCACTTGCCTTATGCATTAAGGGCCTACGAATGAAGCCCGTAGTCCTGTTCCAATCGGATGCAGAAGCCCGGGCCTGCGGTTTAAAACCAGGACAATCTGGCGCAAGGTGCTAGGCCCCTATGGACGCCAGAGGAGTCCCGGCTGCTCCACTTCTGATCCAGCTCCTAGGAAAGCCACGGAGGATGCCCGAGTGCTTGGGCCCCTGGGCCCACGTGGGAGACCCAGGTGGAGTTTGAGGCTCCTGGCTCCGGCCTGGCCATTCGGGGAGGTGGGGCTGCGTCATAGGGGGCTGAGCCATCGCCTGGGGCTCCAGCATCTCTATGGGCGCTGGTTTGGGTCCTGGCTGCTCCTCTTCTGATGCAGCTCTCTGCCACAACCTGGGAAAGCAGTGGAAGATGGCCCAAGTGCTTGGGTCTCCGCACCCGCGTGGAAGACCCGAGAGAAGCTCTTGGCTTTGGAGAGCATCGGATGCCGCCTTTGCAGCCACTGGCTCCCGCCGTTTTGCGGCCATTTGGGGAATGAACTGTGGAAGACCTTTATATCTCGCCCTCTCTCTGTAGCTCTACCTCTCAAATAAAGTATTTTTAAAATAACAATAAAAACATATGTGCTCTCAACCTAGTGTAGACCCCTAATCTTATGAGTATAAAAAATAACTGAAAATTAATCGGTAAAAATTAAGATTGGGAAAGGGAGAGGGAGGAGGAAGAAAGGCGTGTATGGGTGGGAGGGAGGTGGCCAGGGAAGAAGAATCATGTTCCCAAAGCTGTACATATTAAATGCATGACACTTAAACAGAATAAGCGAAAACATATATGAAAATCAGCTTACAGAACAGCTCCCGCGCTTTGCCAGAGGGAAGATGGTTCTGTGGCCTCGCCTCACGCAGCAATACCCTCCTTGGAACTCAGCTCGCAGGGTTTACGTTGCAGGCTCCGCGGGCTGAGGGTTCAGCCAGGTTAGGAATTTGTGCCTCACCCAGCTGTTCCCTGCTGCCAGGATGGCCCCAAGACTCCTTGCAGCTCCCTGTGTCCCACGTGGAGATCCTGAAAGGCTGTGTGTGATTGCGAACCTGGTAGTTTTAGACTCTTGATTGCAGCTGGCAGAGCAGTTAACACATTAAAGCTGGGTCCTCCCTCTGAAAGGAGGATTTCATGATTCAACATTCTCCTTCACAAAAATATAGCTCTGTTAGTTTCTTTTCTCCCCACAACAGAATACCCTTTAGTGCCCCCTGCTAACATGATTTCTTAATATTCTTTTGAAAGTAAATTTATTTATTTGAAAGGCAGAGAGAGAGAGAGAGAGAGACAGAGAGAGAGAGAGAGAAAGTCTTCCATCAGGTGGTTCACTCCCCAAATGGCCGCAATGGCCAGAGCTAGGCTGATCCAAAGCGTGCAGGGGCCCAGGCACTTGGGCCATCTTCTACTGCTTTCCCAGGCCATAGCAGAGAGCAGGATAGGAAGTGGAGCAGCCAGGACTTAACCCAGCGCCCATATGGGATGCCGGTGCTACAGGCGGCAGCTTTACCCGCTACGCCACAGTGCCGGCCCCCATAATATTCTTTCAATAGCGGCCGGCTGTTGGATTATTCCCTCCAGGTGAGTAGATGGCCCAGGCCCCAAGTCAGGCAGAGAGTTTGCAGAGCAAAGCACGGACAGACAGGAGGACTAAGAAGATGAGGGCAAACTCTGTCCATCAGGACCCCTGGCTCGGGCCAGGGATGCCCGTGAAATCGAACGCTGGGGCGCCCCTGCCCCTGGGCGCACCAGCGGCCCCTGGTCCTTAGCATCGCGTACTCTCTAGAAAGGCCTCAGAAGCAAATTCTTCAGTAGAGCCAGGTGTGTGTCTTTTACATTTGCAGTTTCACTCCACCACTGAAGGGGAACACTAAAAACAACAGCACATGGCTACAATAGGATGCACGTTGTTTTCGCTGGGGCCTTCTGATGAAACAAGTTTCCTAAGGCAGAGTCTCTCCTGTATCAGGTGCACCACTCGGCCTCCTTTATTGCAAGCTTGTTGGTGTCTTTGAGCAGCAGCACCCTCAAGGACCCGCCACTTAGCCTTAATGTTTATTCAGTTTTATCCCTAACTACTGCCCCTACCCCAGATTATTATTTTTTTTCCTTTTTGACAGGCAGAGTGGATAGTGAGAGAGAGAGACAGAGAGAAAGGTCTTCCTTTTTGCCGTTGGTTCACCCTCCAATGGCCGCTGCGGCCGGCGCATCTCGCAGATCCGAAGCCAGGAGCCAGGTGCTTCTCCTGGTCTCCCATGCGGGTGCAGGGCCCAAGGACTTGGGCCATCCTCCACTGCACTCCCGGGCCATAGCAGAGAGCTGGCCTGGAAGAGGGGCAACCGGGACAGGATCCGGCGCCCCGACCGGGACTAGAACCTGGTGTGCCGGCGCCGCTAGGCGGAGGATTAGCCTGTTAAGCCATGGCGCCGGCCTCCTACCCCCAGATTATTAAGTAGCACATGGTAGCCATCATCCCTATCATATTGTAGTATACTTGAAAACCTCAGAGAGTTTGTGGAAAATTTAATTAAAAGTTTATTTTGGTGCACAAAGCTTAACATTCATGCATACGAGGGGTCTTTTAAAACAAGATCTCGAGGTGCAGGTGTTTAGTGATTAAGATGCTCGTTGAGATACCAACTCCCATATCAGAGTAGCTCACTGGATACCTGCCTCCAACTTCCTCGTAATGCACCCTCTGGGAGACAAAGGTGACGGCTCAAGTAATTAAGTTCCTGCCACCCACATGGAAGACCTGAATTAAGTTCCTCAATCCTGGCTTCAGCCCCAGGCCACCGCTGGCCCTTGCAGGCACCTGGGAGTAACCCAGCAAATGAGCGATTTCTTTCTCTGTTCTCTGCTCTTTGTCAGCATACAGTTCAAGTGTTTGCTTTTTTTTTTTTATAAATAAAAAAATAAAATTTTTTGAGAAATAGCACCACCTGCTGGTTCACTCCCAGACTTGCAATAGCTGGGCCCGGCCAGGAGCTGGGAATGCAATCCAGGTCACCTGTGTGGCTCTCGGGGACCCAACTGCTTGAGCCATGATCACTGCCTCCCAGAGCCTGCGCTGACCAGAATCTGGAAGCCTGAGCTCCATTGGGATTCGAACACAGGCACTTCAGTGTAGGACACAGGCATCTTTTTAAAGATGTGCTTCAAATGCAGAAAGAGACCTTCCATCCACCACTTCACTCCCCCAAGTGCTGCTAACAGCCAGGGCTGGGCCGGGCTGAAGCCAGGAACTCTATCTGGGTCTCCCCAGGGGAAATGTCGTCGGAGAAAGTGCCCTCAGTATCTCCTGTGGACAGCTGTGCGTCAGGAATCCCAGAGCAGCGCGGCTGAGCCACTCAGCGGGGCTCGCCCCATGCTCACGCACGGCCCTCCAGGGAGGAGGCTTCGTGCAGGTCCGTGGCACGGGGTCGTCTGCACGGGGCAGTTAACACCACGGTTCCCGCTAGAGCACGTGGTGAGACAGGGAGGTAGAGACACAGGGAGACAGAGAACCAGGACGACGTGCAGTCCTTCTGGTCAGTTCCATCGGTCACACATGCACCATCACTGTAGGACGGGGCACACAGGGTGTGGACACCAGGTGGGCGCTGGCTCCCGCAGTGCTCTCTACCCTCACATGAAAACACACCCGCCCCCTCCCGAGAAACACCAAAGCTTCCCGTCACGCCGCATCAGCATCTAGGAGGTCTGGGGACAGACGAGGGCACACCAGCGCTGTGGTGTGGTGGGCGCCACCATCCTAGACTGACGCTGGTTCAAGTCCCGGTAATGTGGCCTGAGAAAGCAGAAGATGGCCCAAGTCCCTGCACCCACATGGGAGACCAGGAGGAAGCTCCTGGCTCTGGATCAGCCCAGCTCCCACCGGATCAGCCCAGCTCCCACCGTTGTAGCCATCTGGGGAGTGAACCGGCAGATGGAAGACCTCGCTCTCTCTGCAACTCTGCTTTTCAAATACAATAATCTTTAAAAAGAAAACAAAACAGCACCCCTGATCTACAGACCTGGAAACCTGAGACTGGTCAGCGCCCCTCCCCGTGGTAAGCACGCTTCAGTGGGACACGGATGGCTCCCTGGGTACCCCTGGTCAGGTCCACGCGCGGTTCTGAAACACAGGCACGCAGCTGCTGGAAGGATGGCCCCTCGGTCAGACCTGCTGCCAGGCACCGCCTTTCCACAGCTCTTGCCGGCCAGGAGGCGTGGCCTTCACCTTCAGCACACATGGACTCTAAGGCCTCTTTTAATGTTGACTCTCTCGCCTCTTTCAAGCTGACAAGGTCACCGCTGAAGTCGCGATTCTGAAGCCGTGGAGTCTTCGGGAATCTTCTTCAGAGGCATCTCCGTGACCTTCCTCAGGTCTGAGCAAAGCAGCTTAGAACTGCAGCCTCACCTCCACTCTAAAAGGGCCCCGAGTTGACCCTGGCTTTGACACTGAATTCTGCACCACCTGCCACCTGGAGAGGCTGGGCGTCTGCCGCACCTGGAGGCCGCTTCCTTCTCAGCCCGTCTCTTTCCTCTCCCGTTCTAACCGAGGGAGCGTGGAAGCGGCCTTTTTTTTTTTTTTTTTTTTTTTTGACAGGCAGAGTTAGACAGTGAGAGAGAGACAGAGAGAAAGGTCTTCCTTCCATTGGTTCACCCCCCAAATGGCCGCTACAACCGGTGTGCTGCGCCGATCCGAAGCCTGGAGCCAGGTGCTTCCTCCTGGTCTCCCATGTGGGTGCAGGGCCCAAGCACTCGGGCCATCCTCCACTGCCTTCCCCAGCCACAGCAGAGAGCTGACCTGGAAGAGGAGCAACCAGGACAGGATCAGTGCCCCGACCAGGACTAGAACCCGGGGTGCCGGTGCCACAAGTGGAGGATTAGCCTAGTGAGCCGCAGCGCGGGCCGGAAGAGGCCTTTTCAGTATTTGGATAATTAGGTCATTGGCTGCGTGTTCCACCTTCCGAATGGCTGTGGCTGACAGTGTTGTCAAACTCCTGACAGCTACACAACCAGGACTCCTTCCTCCAGCTCCCAGTCTTACTGACCTCCGTTTCCTGCAAGTCCACACCAGCAGGCTGATCAGAAACAACCGGGCAATCATCCACAACTTCCAGACACTTCGGGCTTCCACTCACACGCTCCTCAAAGCCGCTCCCACAAGGGAGGCTTTGTCGTGGAAGCACTTTGCTCACAGCACCCAGACCCACATTACACATTGCTCCCTTAGCCATGAGCTCAAAACTTGGCAAGTAAAAATTTACTTGATTTTTAAAAAGATTTATTTGAATGTGTTACAAAGAGAGAATAGACAGAGAAAGAAACAGAGAAAGAGAAATCTTCCATCCACTGGTTCACTTCTCAAGTAGCTGCAACGGCTAGGGCTGGGCCAGGCTGAAGCCAGGAGCTTCTTCCTGGTCTCCCATGTGGGTGCAGGGGCCCAAGCACTTGGGCCATCCTTCACTGCTTTCCCAGGCACATTAACAGGGAGCTGGATCAGAAGTGAAGCAGCCAGGTCTTGAACTGGCACCCATATGGGATGCTGGCATTCCAGGAGGCGGCTTTACCTGCTACGCCACAATGCTAATCTAATCTCTTGATTTTCTTAACAACCTACAATTTAAAAAATTTTTTTTTGCATTTGAGAGAAACAGAGCGAGCTCCCATTCACTGATTTAGTCCTCAAATGCCCACAACTGATGGAGCTGCAGTGGGCCAAGGGTGAGAACTCAACCCAGGTCTCCCATGAGGGTAGCAGGATTCCAGCCTCAGCTCCCAGGTACACATCACAGCAGGAAGCTGGAGCCAGGAACCAATCCAGGCACTCCAATGTGGAACACTGATTTCTTAACTGGCCTTTCAACCACTAGGCAAAACACCTGTCCCAGCATCACCACACAAGTGCTGCGGGCCAGCAAGCTCGGAGAATCTTAGCTGGGTGGTGCTGGTTCGAGGCTCCGTGAAGTTACACTCACACTGTTGGCCACAGCTGCAGTCTTAGGAGTTACTTACGCTTATTTCTGGGTATTGAGGCTATTAAATATCAAAATATTTAATTTTATTTTTGCAAACTTGTAAAATCTTGAAACTCTTTTATAATTAATTTTTTTTTTTAGATTTATTTATTTATTTGAAAGTCAGAATTAGAGAGAGAGGAGAGGCAGAGATCTTCCATCCACTTGGCCGCAATGGCCAGAGCTGTGCCGATCCAAAGCCAGGAGCCAGGAGTGCCTTCCAAGTCTCCCACGCAGGTGCAGGGACCCAAGGACTTGGGCCATCCTCCACTGCTTTCCCAGGCCATAGCAGAGGGCTGGATAGGAAGTGAAGCAGCCAGGACTCGAACCGCACCCATATGAGATGCAGGCACTGCTGGCAGCAGCTTTACCCACTGCGCCACAGCACTGGTCCCAATTAATTTGTATTCAGAAAAAAATTTTGTTTTTCAACATGGGATATTGTAGAGACAAGAAAAAAAAGACTGAGACAACGTCCTGTTGATTTTCAAAGATATATTAAGCATCTATTATGTAGCAAGTATTTCTGGTGTGAAGAAAAGACCACAGCCTCTGTCTTTAAGGAATTATGGATTTGTGAACACAAAAATATAGCTAATAACACAACGTGAAACACATGTGGGGGCTGGCACTGTGGCACAGCGGATAAAGCTGCTGCCTGCAACACCGGCATCCCATATGGGTGCCAGTTCATGTCCCAGCTGTTCCATTTCTGATCCACCTCCCTGCTATGGCCTGGGAAAAGCAGTAGAACATGGCCCAAGTGTTTGGGCCCCTGCCACCCACTTGGGAGACCCAAATGAGGCTCTTAGCTTTGGCTTGGCCCAGCACTAGCTATTGGAACCAACTGGGGATTGAATCAGTGGACTGAAGATCTCTTGTGTCTCTCCTCTCTCTGTAACTCTTTCAAAATGATTAAGTTTTTTAAAAATTTAAAAGATAAATTTTGCTCAAGTGGTAAATATAATACTAAAAGATGGGCAGGTTAGGGGTCAGCATTGTGGTACAGCAGTGTAAGCTGCTGCCTGCAGAGCCAGCATCCAGTATCAGAGCACGGGTTCAAGTCCTGGCTGCTCTGCTTCTGATCCAGCTCCCTGTTAATACACCTGGGAAGCAGCAGAGACTGGCCCAAGCACTTGGGCCCCTGCCACCCATCAGAAGACCCAGATGGAATGCCTGGCTCCTGGTTTTGGCCTGGCCCAGCCCTGGCTGTTATAGATGTTTGGGGAGTGAACCAGCATTCCTCCCTCTCTGTTTCACTCTGCCTTTCAAATGAATAAACAAATAAATCTTTGAAAAAAAAAAAAAAAAAAAAAACGAGTCAGATGAGCAGACTGCAGACAGACCCTGAGAAAGTAGCTGGAGAAAACAAATAGCCTTTCATACCGCACTCGGATTCTGAACTTGTGCATGGTCTGTAAGCAGGAAAACGCGATGACCAGATATATTAAAATATATGTGTTTTAATGCTTGCATGGTTTTATTCTTAAAAATATCGATCCACCTGGAACTTTTCAAATGTTACAACTTCGTACAAGGCAAAAGTATACAAACTGCAGACATTAGTACAGAAAACAGTAATGCATACTTACCAAGAACGTTAAAACCGTAGAGAGCTTTGAATCCTCTTTGGGGTTTTAATTTCTAGAAAAGCAGCAGGAATGGACATTCCTATTCAAGAGGCTGAAGGTTCCCCTGAATTGGCAAATAGTCCCTGTGTGCTGAACTGGGCTGAACACTCCGAACGTGGTTCCTAGCACTCTGTGTTTCAGCACCCTGAGAAACGTCAGCTGGGGAAGTGTCAGTGAGGAAGGGCCTTGCTAGACACTGCAGGCTGGCACAACCCACAAACGACCGGAGGCAGAGAGCGGGCCTTTTCTAATCCTTTATGTTGGCCAATCCCCACGAGTGGCAACGGTAAAGCGGCCACTGCCTTGCGCTCAGTCAAGGTGCAGCCGGGTTTTAATCCCTTGATTGTCCTGGAAGGCGTGGTGCAGCTGGCTGTACGTGCAGCAGGGAGTTCTCCCTCTACACCTCGGCGCTCTGCTCTTTCTCTTCTACATTGAGCACGGTGTCCACGGTTATCCCCACGTCCTCCAGGGACCAGTCTCCTGCCACTTCCAGAGGCTTTCTGGGAAAGGAGGTAGAGAGGCTGTAGAGAGCCGTGTGGTAGCCGACGTTCATCATCCAGTCCAGTAAGACCTGGAAGACAAGAGCTCAGTCACCACCACACACGGAGCACGCGGGCGCCTGTGGCTCGCGGGATTGGTCACGGCCGTGACGTGGGATCCCGTGTGCGGGAGCCGCGGGACAGAACGTCCACCCCCTCAGAGACACTTGTGGGCAGCTAACGGGAAGCAGCGTGCCACGAGCCTTGTCCCAGGGAAGGCACTACTGCCTCTTACAGGCGGTACCTACAAGAGCTCCACCCACACGTGAGCAACAGCCAGAGTTTTCACCCAGTAAGCGCAGAACAAAAGGCTAGCGTTTAGGAAAATGATCACTCAGATCAAAATCTCTCAGGGGCTTTGTCACAACAGACATGTCTACACTCTAGACTCTGCCTGAGGATGGCCTCATTTCCTTTTTTCAACTTTACTTGAGAGGCAGACAGACAGACAAGGGAGCTCTCATCTGTGGGTTCACTCGCCAAATGCCTGAGACAGCTGGGATTGGGCTGAGGTGGAAGCCAGAAGCCAGGGACCCAATCCAGGTCTCCCATGTGGGTGGCAAGAGCCCAATCACTTGTGCCATTACTGTCTCCTGGGGCTCGAGATAGCAGGAGGCTGCAGCGAGGAGCTGGAGGCAGGTATCAAATGCAGACCCTCGGGGCTGGTGCTATGGCGCAGCGGGTTAATGCCCTGGCCTGAAGGCCGGCATCCCTTATGGGCGCCGGTTCTAGTCCCAGCTGCTCCTCTTCCAATCCAGCCCTCTGCTATGGCCTGAGAAAGCCATGGAAGATAGCCCAAGGCCTTGGGCCCCTGCACCCCTGTGGGATACCCGAAAGAAATTCTTGGCTCCTGGCTTCGGATCAGCTCAGCTCTGGCCATTATGGCCATTTGGGGAGTGAACCAGCAGATGGAAGACCTCTCTCTCTCTGTCTCTATCTCTCTCCGTAACTCTGTCTTTCAAATAAATAAAAATAATCTAAAAAAAATAAATAAAATGCAAACCCTCCAACATGAAAAAGGTGGCGCCTTAACCCCACCTGGTGGGATGACCTGACTCTCAAGTTCACACTTCCTGTCATGAGGAGTCCCACAGTGATGATGAAAACGTCCACTTACTATTCCTAATAATGATGCCTGCCTCAAAACACACAATGTTTATTTCAAACGAAGGATGGTTTGTTGCATCAGGAAGAAAGGTGGATGACAGAATGTTCTAGAAGGAAGCTGCAGTTTCAAATATAGATAGTCCAAGAAACTACGGACATTCCATATAATAGATGTATACCTGTGTCAGGGTTTCTAAAACTCCGCAATATTCAGTATATGGGTATGCCTTAATTTAACCAATGCTTACATAAACACTTACAACTCTGAACATTGGTTTTATTTCTACAGAATAGATTCTTATAAATGAAATGGCTCAAAGATTTTTATCTAAAAAATATAATGGTAAATTCTCCCATAAGAACAGTGGTCCAACTGACATTATTAACAAGTTGTTGGAACCCTGGTGTGTTCCCCAAATACTTGATCCTCACTGATTCGAAATGAGGCCAAGTTTTTCCTTCATATTTTGATCTGCTTCTGTTTTAGGAAATCCTAACTCATGCTTTTTATCTGCCATCCTACTGAGGTGATTATCTTTTTGTAGATTTGTATAAGTTCCTTACAAAAATGACTATCAAACATGAAGATTAAATTTTTTTTTCAAATCAGCTTTTAACTTTATGAACATTTTCTTTGTAGAATTAGTTTTTATGTGGTTAAATCCATCAGTAATGCAACAATCAGGACAGAAAATTTATCATATTTTTAATGCACAAATAATTAAATGATGAAATGTACTTAGACAAGAAAATATACCAAACTCAGTGTGGCAACAGATCAAATTCTTTTCCCCTCTGCTCTTCTGTTTTCCAAATTATCTCTAACACACACAGTATTGTTTTTAAAAGAAAAAACAAAAACCGACTAAGACTGTTCTGGACACAAGCAATGGGGCATGGGTTAATAATCCATCAGCAACAAGGGGAGAAAAGTTAATACTGGCTGCTTCCTAAGAGCTTAATAGCGTCTTACTACCAACTGTGACAACGTACTCACACCAACACAACCAGCAAAAGGAAGAACCAGAACCCGACAACACTGGGATGCAGAGCTCACAGTCCAAAGCTGCCCAGCCAGTCCCACGCACAGGCCAGCGCCCCGTGTCCTTGTGGATGGGCAGGCCTGGGGACACACCACAGGTCAACCACTCCCACAGTCAGCAACCAGGCTTCTCACAGCAGGGACGGCCTCACTCACCTGTGCCCTGCAGGACTTAAAGAACCTTCTCCTCAGGACACTCCCAGTTGGACATCGGAGCGCCACAGTGACCACCTGGGGGACAAAGACGTTCACATTAGAATTCCGATCCACTGCTCCCGCAACTCCAGAAGCGCACACAGAGAGCGGCAGACATTCTGCTCTGAACAGGGGTCCAGATGAAGTTCACCCTCAACGCTGAAATAATTCTTCCAGAACGAAAGCGAGCGTCCTCCTCCGGCCTGCGGAGGGCAGCAGGAACTGCAGGTGTCTGCCCAGACAGGGAACCACGGCGTGGGGAACTAGCCCTGCATATTATGATAACATCTACAAATTTCAAACATTTATTCACTACAATAAATTTATCTTTTTAAATAATTTTTTTTTTTAATTTGAGAGATAGACAAAAGCATATATATATAGAGAGAGAACTCCTATCTGCTGTTTCACTCCTCAAATGCTTGCAATGGCCTGGACTGGGCTGGGCTGAAGCTGGGAGCCAGGAGCACAGTCCAAGTCTCCCACGTAGGTGGCAGGGACTGAACTGCCTGAGCCACCGTCACTGGCTCCCAGGATCTGAGTTAGCAGGAAAGGGGCCAAGAGCCAGGGTCGAGCACTAAAGGCAGGCACTCTGCTGCCGGATTGCAGGCATCTTGACTACTACCCACCTGCCCCTTAAACTGAATTCCATTTTCCACAAGCTTTTTGAAGTACCTTCAGAGAGAGAGAAAGTGAGAGAGAAGGAGAGGGAGAAAGCGATCTTCCGTCAAGCGGTTCACTTCCTAAATGCTTGCAACAGCCAGGGTTGGGCCAGGCCAAAGTCAGGGGCCAGGAACTCTATCCTGGCCTCCTGCATGGGTGACAGGAACCCACGTACTTGAGCCATCAATTGCTGCCACCCAAGATCATCAACAGGAAGTTAGATAGAAGCAGAGGTACCCTAACTCAAACCAGCACTATGATATGCAGGCATCCCGTGGGGTACCTTAACCCACTGCACCCCAAAACACCTACTCTGATATAAGACATTTCTACTTCCTCGCTATTACTTCTACTAAACAAAAGGTTTATAATAAATTATAAAATAAATCACAGGACTAAAAGCAAATTTTGCTGATTTTTTTTAAAAACAATATTTAGCTTTTTCATTCAGGTTTTGTTTAAGCTGCAATGATCTAGTAGAATTTAAAGCCAACTGCTGGGACCAGTGTTGTGGCACAGTGGGTTAAGCCACTGCTTTCGATATGAGTGCCTGTTCAAGTCCCAGCTGCTCTGCTTCTAATCCAGCTCCCTGCTTATGTGCCTTGGAAAGCAGCAGATGATGGCCCCAAGCACCAGGGCCCCACCACCCAGGTAGGAGACCCAGACGGTGTTCCAGGCTCCTGGCTTCAGCCTGGCCCAGCCCTGGCTGTTGTGAACTTTTGGGAAGTAAACCAGCAGATGGAAGATCTATCACTCTGCCTTTTCAAATAAATAAATATTTTGTAAACGGAAAAGGCCAACTGTGTTATGAGGAACCAGGGTTAAAATATAGTAAATTGCTGGCGCCGCGGCTCACTAGGCTAATCCTCTGCCTTGCGGCGCCGGCACACCGGGTTCTAGTCCCGGTCGGGGCACCGGTTCTGTCCTGGTTGCCCCTCTTCCAGGCCAGCTCTCTGCTGTGGCCAGGGAGTGCAGTGGAGGATGGCCCAGGTCCTTGGGCCCTGCACCCCATGGGAGACCAGGAGAAGCACCTGGCTCCTGCCATCGGAACAGCGCGGTGCGCCGGCCGCAGCGCGCTACTGCAGCGGCCATTGGAGGGTGAACCAACGGCAAAAGGAAGACCTTTCTCTCTGTCTCTGTCTCTCTCACTATCCACTCTGCCTGTCCAAAAAAAAAATATATATATATATATAGTAAATTACAGGCGGGTATTATGGCCCAATAGGTACACACCCACATTCCACAACGAAGTGCCTGGGATCAAATTCCACTTCTGCTTCCAATCCAGCTTCCTGCTAACAGGCCGGGGAGGCAGCAGAAGACAGCCCAAGAACTTGGGTTCCAACCACCCATGTGGGAAACCTGCGTGGAGTTCTTGGCTTTGGCTTGGCCCAACCCCAGCTGTTGTGGGCATTTGGGGAGTAAACCAGAGGATGGAAGATCTCTCCCTCTGTCTGACACCCTGCTTTTCAAATAAATAAATCTTTTTAAAAAAATATAGTGAATGAATGTTTTTAATTATGATAAGACAAATACTTGTGGGAAATGAACTATCACTATTTGAAATGTGGCAACTGTCTTTCTATTATATTTACTCTGAGGGTTGGCTATGCAATTTCTCCTAATATTACTAACAGTGCAGAGGGCTGATGTATGAATAGATAAAAATGCACGGGCCACAAACCAAACTGGGAAGTAAGTCAGGCTCCCAAACAATCTGCTAAATGAAATTTAACTCAAAAGTAGAAGCCACAATTAAAATTTGTTTTCCCGGTACTCTTGAAATAAGATAACATACAATGAAAATAACTGCCATGGAAATATATGATGATTTATAAAATTATTTCCAAATTATCTTACAATCTATGGCTACTGGATTTTCAAGTTAACAGTGGAACTGTGGGGTAAGTCTTGTGGTATGGTGGGTTAAGTCACTGCTTGGGGCATCTGTGATACATAGTAGAGGGCCTGGGGTTGAATCCTGCCTCTGCTTCCAATTCAGCTTCCTGCTAACGCACACCCTGGTAGGCAGCAGATGATGGCTCAGGTACTGCGTCTCTGCCACATGGGAGACCTGGATGAAGTTTCTGACTCCCAACTTTGGCCTGGCCCAGACCCAGCTATTGTGGGTATTTAGGAAGTGAGCCAGCAGATGGAAGATCCCTCTCTCTCTCTCTCTCTCTCTCTCTCTCTCTCTCTCTCGTTGCTATGCCTTTCCAATAAATAAAAATAAGTAAACTTTAAAAAATAAAAGTGAACAGTAACATAAGGTGAATATTCTATTGAGAATACTGGATTTCCATGAATTATTTTCTTCTCCCATTGAAAAATCTAAACATCACTGGTATTTTAATTCTGTAGATAGCTATAATACTAAACACGTAACGGGCCCTGAATAAGTCAGAGTGTACTGTGCAAGTAAGCACTGTATTATTTTTCAGATCCCTCCTGCTATTAGAAATCCATGTAGTTCCCTCGTCCTTTATTCTGCCCTTAAATCCAAGCAGGCTTGCAGTATATCAAGACTATCTCATCTGGTTCAATAGTATAACAGAGGCACAGGTACTACACATACAGAAATATACAAGGAGATGTCAGTAAATTCATCGAGAATGGAGTCAAAAGTTTACTTTGGGGGTGGGCGTTTTGGCGCGGTGGGTTACCATCACTTGGGAGGCTCACACCACATCCAGAGTGCTGGTGGAGGCCCAGCTCCTCCACCTGGGATCCAGCTTCCTGTTCATGCATCTGGGAAAGCAGTACTTGGGAAATCTGGATGGAGTTCCTGGCTCTTCTCTCTGTTACTACTTCTCCATCTCCCTCTGTATGCTGCCTTGTAAATAAATTATTCTTTAAAAACATTCTGGGGGCCCAGCGTGTGGCTTCACAGCAGGTTAAGCCACTGCCTACAATACTAGAATCCCGACTGCTCAGCTTCTGATCCAGCTCCCTGCTAATGACCCTGGGAAAGCAGCAGAGGATGGCCCAAGTGCTTGGACTGCTGCTACCCACATGGGAGACCTGAAGGAAACTCCTGGCTTTGGCCTGGCCCAGTCCTGACCATTACAGGGATTTGGGAAATGACCCAGCAGACTGAAGATCTCTCTTTTTCTGTCTCTCCCTCAACCTCTATTACTCTGCCTTTCAAATTAAAAAAAAAAAAAATTTTTTTTTTTATAAAGACTTATTTATTTGAAAGAGTTAAAAGGGGAGTGGGGGAGAGAGAGAGAGAGATCTTCTATCCACTGGTTCACACCCCAGATAGACATAAATGGCCAGGCTGAAGCCAGGAGCTTCATCTGGGTCTTCCACATGGGTGGCAGGGGGCCCAAACAAGTAGGCCATCTTCCCCTGCTTTTCCCGGGCCATTAGCAGGGGGCTGGATCAGAAGTGGAGCAGCCAGGATATGAGTTGGCACCCATATAGGACACTGGTGTTGCAGGTGGCAGCCTAACCCATTACGCCATAGTGCCAGCTCCAATAAACTTATCTTTTAATTCCATTTTCTACAAACTGTTTGAAGTACTCTTGTGTATATATATATATATATATATATATGAATGAAGGCTTTATCTAGTTCTGATCTTTAAAAAGATTTATTTATTTTAAAGGCAGAGTTACAGAGAGAAAGAGACCTTCCATCCGCTGGTTCACTCCCCAAATGGCCACAATGGCCAGGGCTAAGACAAGCCAAAGCTAGGAGCCCAAAACTCCATCTGGGTCTCCCATGTGGGTGCAGGCGCTGAAGCATTTGAGCCATCCTCCACTGCTTTCCCAGGCCATTAGCGGGGAGCTGGATTCAAAGCTGGGTCTCCAACTGGAGCTCATGTTAGATGCTGGTGTCAGAGGCAGCGGCTTTACCTGCTGCATAACAACACCTCCCCGGAAGTACTTTGCTAGGGTCATACGGTGGGAGCTGCTGGAAAGGTTACAGTCCCCAAATAGAATGCTTTCCTCTTTTTCTTTATTTTTTCTGCTCGTTTGTTTGGCTTTTAACTTTCTTTTCTCTTTTTTTAAAGATTTATTTATTTGAAAGGCAGAGTTGCAGAGAGGCAGAGGCAGAGAGAGAGAGAGAGAGAGAGAAAGGTCTTCCATCCGCTGGTTCACTCCTCAGTTGGCCACGATGGCCAAAGCTATGCCAATCCAAAGCCAGGAAACAGGAGCTTCCTCTGGGTCTCCCAAGCGGGTGCAGGGGCCCAAGCACTTAGGCCATCCTCCACTGCTTTCCCAGGCCACAGCAGAGAGCTGAATAGGAAGTGGAGCAGCCAGGACTAGAACCAGTGTCCTAATGGAATGCCAGCACTGCAGGCGGCAGCTTTACCAGCTGTGCCACAGCGCCGGCCCCCAGCTTTTAACTTTCTTGACAATAACACATCAAGCTTAAAGACTGTTGACATTATTGTGGAAAAGCGCTGAGTGGAGGCAGACATGTCCAGAGGAACCAGGCCTGGGAACAGGTGAGCACATCAGGGGGAAGAGAACAAGACAGAGTGAGAAAATCACTGAAAGATGGAATGGGACGTGTGAAGCCATCCGAGACCGTGAATGGCTAGCAGGCAATAAAGAACTTCTGCAGTGAATTCTTCAAAATCCATGAGCAGTGCTAACTGTGCACAGAAAAAGCCCAACACCCAAGGATGATCCTGTTAGGATCAAAATGTTTCGTTGTTATTGTCTCTTGATTAGTACAGAATAGAATGTTCTATAAAAGTATCAAATAGCATCAATGACACATTAATGGTATCCACTACAAGCCCTCATTATATAATATAAACATTGCTTGTACCAATTAATTCAGTGTCTAGAAATCATATGTTATGTATATATATTTTTAAAGGTTTATTTATTTATTTGAAAGTCAGAGTTACACAGAGAGAGAAGGAGAGGCAGAGAGAGAGAGAGATCTTCTATCCGCTGGTTCACTCCCCAACTGGCTGCAATAGTCAGAGCTGGGTCCATCCGAAGCCAGAAGCCAGGAGCTTCTTCCAGGTCTCCCATGTGAGTGCAGGGGCCCAAACACTTGGGCCATCTTCCACTGCCTTCCCAGGCCATAGCAGAGCTGGATCGGAAGTGGAGCAGCTGGGACTCGAACCGGTGCCCATATAGAATGCTGGCACTGCAGGCGATGGCTTTACCTGCTACGCCACAGTGCCAGCCCCATGCTGTATATATTTGTATATATTTGACATGTGCATTTTTCTGGTAATAATTATTTACTATAATTCTATTGACATTATTAACCAAAAACGAAGCAGACAGAAGCAATAAGCAGAGAAGAGAGAAGCAAATGGAACCAGGACTGCTTATAAAGTACTGAGAGGAGAGTACCAGGGAGAGGCGGGACCCCTGGCTCTAATCCTGGCCCCGGCAGCAGGTACTGGACCCTCCGTCTCCTGTGGCGTCAGCCTCAGCTGAGATGGAATGGGACTGTTTTGAAGTCTGCTCTAGCTCCAGAATGCCACTGCTGTCACATTTCCGTAAAGAGTGTAACACAGAATGCCATCTGCCAAATACAGGGAGAACGTGGCCAGGCAGCAAAATGCAGCGCTGATCAGTCACACAAGGAGAGCAGCGCCGCCCGCCGGTGACGGCGCCAGCCTCTGCACCTGCTTCTCAGCCCATGAGGGTCACAGACCCAAGCCTCAGCAGGAACATACAGCCGTCTCCCATCATCACAGACAGGCGCAGCTCTCAGGGCTTCACTGGCGCCCTGATGTCCGCGATCCACAAACCTCGGTCCCGAGCTGTGCTTCTGCAGGAATCCCCTCACATGCTGCAAAGCCAGGGTTCATTCATAATAGTCTCTTCCTGCCGGGCCTAAGCTAGACGTAATTACTCCTGTGTCACACAATGGCTGTGGTGGATACCAACCTAGGGCCTGACGAGAAGTGAGGATCGGGACAGGACACGGACAGGGAATCAGGAGTCTTTAAAAAAGCTGTTTTTCTCCCACGGGTCAGGAGTCGGCACTGTACACGTGCACTGTCTCTATCTCTGTGTGACTTGCAGGTTTTCCTCAGCTATCCAAAGTACTCATCTCAAGTTTTATGAATGTGTTCACAAAAATGAGGCCCTTCCGGGGCAGGCATTTGGAAGACTGGTTAAGCTACTGGATGGGATGCCTGCTTCCCATATCAGAGTTTCTGGGTTCAAGTCTCATCTCCCCTTCTGATTCTAGCATTCTGGGAGGCAGCAGGTAATGCCTCAAGGACTTGGGCACCTGCCACCTACGTGGGAGACCAAGATTGAGTTCAAACTTCTGGCTTTGGCCTGGCCCAGCCCCGGCTATTGGAGCACTTGGGGAGTGAACCAGCACATGGAAGATGTCTGTCTGTCTCTGTCTTTCAAATAAATAAAGATAAATAAAATTTTTAGGCTAAAAAAGAAAAAGGAAACAAGAAAAATAAGACCCTCCCAATTGCTTTCATGGCTGATGCAAAAATGGTTCTGTGTTGACCAGCGCAGTAGCAGAGAGCCCCGGGAAAGTGAAGGCCAGGTGGTCACTCCTGACCATCGCCCAGATGCCTTCCTGGCTGATAAGGCGTGTGCTCTCCACCCGTCAGAGGTGTGTGACCTCAGTGGTCGGGAACAGGAGGGCAGCACAGACTGTGACAAAGCAGCGGGGAGGAAGCAGCTCAGGACACAGTGGGGACGAGCTGACCCCAAGGCCCCCAACAGCAAGCCGTCCTCAAATTACAACATCCACAAGACCACGTGCAGCCTTCACTGCGATTCAATTTGGAGTCATCTTCCGATTTTCACTTTGTTGAAGTAAGTACCTCGTTTGCTGACCAGAAGGTCTGGAAAAGCCCACATGTATCTTACCTTGACCTGAGGCAATCAATGAGTGAGGTGGCTCTAAAAGACAGCAGGCTGGGGCCAGCACTGTGCTGCCTGCGGCACCGGCATCTCACATGGACACTGGTTTGAGTCCTGGCTGCTCTATTTCCTATCCAGCTCTCTGCTATGGCCTGGAAAGGCAGTAGAAGATGGTCCAAGACCTTGGGCCTCTGCACCCACGTGGGAGACCTGGAAGAAGCTCCTGGCTCCTGGCTTTAGATTGGCTCAGCTCCAGCCATTGCAGCCATCTGGGGAGTGAACCAGCAGATGGAAAACCTCTCTCTCTCTCTGTCTGTAACTCTGTCTCTCAAATAAATAAATAAAATCTTAAAAAAAAAAAAAAAAAAAAAAGACAGCAGGCAGCAGGCATCCAAAGCAAGACTCAGCCAAGGGCTGAAGGGATGTGACACCAACATTCAGGACAAGACCCACCTACAGTGCAACCCCGTGAGCACTGCCACTCTTTCTTCACCTGAGTTTAGATAAGACATACTTGACGTTAAACAAGAAGACAGAAGACACATTTAAACTCTCAAAGAAAGAAATGAGCTTACTTCTCTAGCTGTTGGGGAAGGCTCTTCAGGCAGATCAACAACCTAAAGAAAAACAAACACTGGTGAGAGGAATGTCACCAAGGATGACTGCTCAATGAAAAGAATTCCTTTCAGTATAGAGTTTAGACACAGCTAAGCTTAATGTAACCTTTTATTTCAATATATTTGTAAAGTGTTTACAATGGGGTTGGTGTATGGCACATCAGGTTAGGCCACCGCTTCCAATGCCAGCACCCTATATGGGTGCTTGGTTCAAGTCCCAGCTGCTCCACTTCCAATCCAACTCCTGGCTTATGTGCCTGAGAAAGCAGGGGAAGATGGCCCAAGTACATAGGTCCCTGCCGCTCACGTGGGACACCTGGATGGAGTTCCAGGCTCCTGACTTTGGCCTGGCCCAGCCTGGACCATTATGGCCATTTGGGGAGTGAACCAGTGGATATAAGATTGAATCTCTCTCTCTCCTCCCCCACCTCTATGCATGTCTGCCTTTCGAATAATAAATAAATAAATAAATATTTTTTTAAAAAGAGTTTATAATGAAAATAGGAGCTCAATTAATAAACATTATTGGGTAAGCAACTTTGTATTAACAATAATTCATGAAAATAAAATTTAAGATGGCAGCTACACAATTAAAATTTTTTGATTTTACGATATCCAAAGAAAGTATATGAGAATGCTTCAAGTTTGTGGAAAATGGAATAAAAAGATAAAGTTAGGGCATTTAGCCTAGCAGTCAAGACCCTGGTTAGAATGCCTAGACTGGTGGTGTGGCACAGTGGCTTAAACCCATTGCCTGCACACCAGCATCCCAAATAATATTGATTCAAGTCCTGGCTGCTCTAATTCTGATCCAGCTCCCCACTAATGCACCTGGGAAAGCAGTGGAAGATAGCCCAAGTGCTTGGGCCCATGTAGGAGACCCAGAGGAAGTTCCAGGTTCCTGGTTTCAATCTGGCCCAGCCCCGGCTATTGCTCCCTCTCCCTCAGTAACACTGCCTTTCAAATAAATAAGTATTAAAAAAAAAAAAAAAGAAAGAAAAAAGAATGCCTGAGTCTCCTACTGGAGTCCCTGGCTTCCACAACAACCTGACTCCCTGTCCTAGCATCGTGCTAATGCGCACCCTAGAAGGCAGCAGGTGATGGGTCAACTAATTGGGTTCCTGCCTCATATGTAGGAGACCTAGATGGGGTTACTAGCTCCCAGTTTTGGCCTCAAGGCCATTATGAACTTTTATATATATATAAAATATATATATATATATATTTAAATTTTCATTTGAAAGACAGAAATAGAGACAGATCTTTCATCCACTGGTTCACTTCCCAAATGTCTGCAACAGGCATGGCTGGACCAGGCTGAAGCCAGGAACTGGGAACTCCATCCAGGTTCCCACGTAATTGGCAAGGACCCAGGTAAGCACCACCTGCTGCCTCCCAGAGTGTTCACTGGCAAGATGCCGGATTGGCCATGTGGGATGTGGGTGTCCCAAGTGGAGACTTAACTGCTATGCCACAGATTTCACTGTAGGCATTTGAGGAGCGAACCAGGGGATGCAAGCTCTCTCCTATCTGTGTCTCTCTCTGCCTCTCAAATAAATAAATAAGTAAATAATTTACTTTAAAAAAGATAAATTTGTCGTGATCAAAAATTTTTTTAAATCCATCATTTTTTTTTTTTTATTTTTGACAGGCAGAGTGGACAGTGAGAGAGAGAGAGAGAGACAGAGAGAAAGGTCTTCCTTTGCCGTTGGTTCACCCTCCAATGGCCGCCGCGGCAGGCGCGCTGCGACCCGCGCACCGCGCTGATCCGATGGCAGGAGCCAGGTGCTTCTCCTGGTCTCCCATGGGATGCAGGGCCCAAGCACTTGGGCCATCCTCCACTGCACTCCCTGGCCACAGCAGAGAGCTGGCCTGGAAGAGGGGCAACCGGGACAGAATCCGGTGCCCCGACCGGGACTAGAACCCGGTGTGCCGGCGCCGCAAGGCGGAGGATTAGCCTAGTGAGCCGCGGCGCCGGCGCGAAATCCATCATTTTTTAATAGCATGCATTTTCCATGAACTTAAAGTATCCACATATAAATTACTGTTTTAAAGAAACAGATAAATGTTAACATGAATTAAGTTTTAATAAGACCCTCAAAGTATTTAAGTTCATACACACACACACACACACACCTTAATAGGAATACAGTATTTCTCTTCATTGGTGCTCCTAGGGGACTGGGTAGCAACCATTCACTTTGCTTGCTTTTGTCTTTTTATTCACATTTCCCTCTCTCTGTTAATCTATTAGAAACCAGAAGTTCAGATCATTTTCTCTCACTAAAACCACTGTTGGGGCCACAGCTGTGGCATAGCGGGTTAAGCCACCACTTGCAACATCAACATAACATATCATAGTGACAGTTTAAGTTCCAATTACTCTGTTTCTGATCTAGCTCCCTGCTAATGCCCCTGTGAAGGGGGTGGAAGACGGCCCAAGTGCTTGGGTCCCTGCACCCACATGGGAAACCCAGAAGCAGCTCCTGGCTCCTGGCTTTGGATCAGCTCAGCTCTGGCCATTGTGGCCCATCTAGGGAGTGAACCAGCAGATGGAAGACCTTTCTCTCTCTCTCCCTCTCTGCCTATAACTCCACCTCTCAAGTAAATAAATAAAACCCACATGTGAATATCAAACAAAATTTCCCATCAGCAGGGGATAATGTTACCAACAAAAAGCAAAGCAAGTTTAATGACTCCATGGAGCTGACGACAGGTGTGTGAAATGTTAACAGTCCAATAACCTCATTTGCCCTCTCACACTCTGCTACAGCCCCAGGAAATCTCCACCTTGAAGGGCAAGGTAATGCACACTACCTTCAGGGACGAGGCAGCCCCCAGATCTCTCCAAGAGTCAGAAAAACAGATCTCTCTGCCCCAACCTTTGCCAACTGCAAATTAAAATCAACTCAGGGATTAAAGATGTGAAAGCAGCACAGGACTAATAAACCTGGGCACTATTCCAAAGTGGTTGATGGCTGGCCGCAAAGGGTCAGTGAGGAAAATTACACACTCACGCTAATTGTAGGAATTAGCCTCTCACGAAACACAGCTTAATAACAGGTTAAGCTACCTAACAGGAATGGCTCCCTTAGTAAACACTGTATTTTCCGTTTCTACGTAATATTATTTCCTCAGTAAAAATGATTTTCTGAATTGCTATCATTTATCGCTATAGCTTTCCTCTACATTGCTATCAGACACCCTATTCCTATTGAACATTAACATGAAAACGAAAATCTTACACCTCACCCTCAGTGCAGCTGATCACTTTGGACGGTGGTGAGGTTGCGTCCCCAGGATTAAAAGCCAGCTGCCCCCTTCACCCATTCTGCCTGCCACAAGACAGTACTCCCACTGTGCACGGCTACAGTTCACGGAGCAGGGATTAAGCAACGAACCTCCTTCTGCACGGGCTGGACGGCAGGTGGCAGAGCTTCCCTTGGAGGCTTGCGTCTCCTTGCTGCATCTCGGCTAGAGGTTTCCACAGACGTCGGATTTGCATCTTCAGGCACCGAATCTTCATCGCCCTGGTCAGAAACAGACAATTTCTGAACAGATGGTCTCAGTCCCTTTCATCCTACTGACAATGGCTCTTTTATCCTGAAGGCATTTCAGTAGAAAACAGGAGTCTAAACAAGCCATCATTAGACCCAGGCAATTAAAGCATTACCTCCTTGACAAGAAAACTGCAGGCTTCCTGTCGTCCAGAAACCACCCTCACCCAGCGCTGGGCCTCCAGCTCACAGGCAAGGCTGGAAAAGGCCCTTCCCTCTGTGACTAACCCCCGGTCCCTCAGCAGGACGGAAAGGGAAAAAGCCCGAATGACATCTTTCCTCCTGTCAGCAAAGGAAGCAAGGGGGTGCACGGGGCGATGGCTTCAGAGACCAGGAACACAGGACACCTATGTAAAAACCTACGGCTGGACTCAGGAGTGTGTTACACAGAAACACATTTTAGGTTTCAAACATTCACTTTCCTTTTTTTTTTTTTTTTTTTCTTTTTTATTCATTGGGGCCATTACTGTGGTACAGTGGGTTAAAGCCCTTGCCTGAAGCGCCAGTTCAAGTCCTGGCTACTCCACTTCAGATACAGCTCTTTCTCTGCTATGGCCTGGGAAAGCAGTAGAAGAAGGCCCAAATGCTTGGGGCCCTGCACCCACGTGGGAGACCTGGAGAAGCTCCTGGCTCCTGGCTTTGGATCGGCACAGCTCCAGCTGTTGGGGCCATCTGGGGAGTGAACTAACAGATGGAGGACTTCTCTTTCTCTCT
This sequence comes from Lepus europaeus, assembly GCF_033115175.1. Classification (NCBI taxonomy): domain Eukaryota; kingdom Metazoa; phylum Chordata; class Mammalia; order Lagomorpha; family Leporidae; genus Lepus; species Lepus europaeus. Next base: position 12,694,030 of record NC_084842.1, read on the forward strand.
ACCTCTCTCTGTAACTCTTTCAAATAAACAAAATAAATCTTTTTAAAAAATTACTTATTTATTTGAAAGTCAGAGTTACACACAGAGAGAGTTTCTACCGGGTCTCCCACATGGGTGCAGGGGTTCAAGTACTGGGGTCATCTTCCACTGCTTTCCCACGTACATGAGCAGGGAGCTGGATCAGAAGTGGAGCAGCCAGGACTTGAACTGGCGGCCATATGGGATGCCGGCACTGCAGGTGCCCCTATCTTCATGTTCTTTAACAGTCCTAATGGCCTTAAGTCAGAAGGACATCAACAGCCTACTCTGTCTCCCTGACATTTTGTTGTGCCCATTAATCGAGTTAAAAATAGAAACTAGTAGCACCCTTGAAGACCTAGCCTAACAGCAACAGGCTAATGACTATTTTTGAAAGAGACTTGCCACGCTGGAAAAAACAATAAACCCACCAATGTCTGTCAACCCCACAATGGAACAGAAGACAAACTCAACTCTGAAGCGAAACCACGGAGCAGGTGTTCAGCCCCGTGGGTAAGCGGGCACTTGGGATACCCACATCCCGTAACAGGATGCCAGTGTTGGAGTCTTGGCTCTGTTCCCTCTCCCAGCTTCCTGTGAACGCACACTCTGCTGGCAGCAGTGATACTTAGGTGAGTACTTGGGTTGCTATCACCCATGTGGGAGAACCGAATTAAAGTTCCTGGCTTCTGGCTTCCACCTGGCTCAGCCCTGCCTATTGTAGGCACTACTGTAGGCTATTGGGGACTGAACCAGGAGACGGGCAGTTTCTCTTTATTCTCCCTCTCCCTGTCTCTCCACCTCTTCAACAAAACTAAGTAAATTTTTAAAAGTCTATAAAAAGAAGAGAAATCACAACTTAAAATGTTGCCTATCTTTCATGCTAACTTTATGATCTACTTTTTTTTTTTTTTTTTTGGACAGGCAGAGTGGACAGTGAGAGAGAGACAGAGAGAAAGGTCTTCCTTTGCCGTTGGTTCACTGTGCTGATATGATCTACTCTTGATTGTTTTATGACATTTTTCCACTATGAATGAATATGGTAAAAACTGATATGGTTAGAGGCCAGCACTGTGGCATATTAGGCTAGGCCTCTCTGTCTATGGTGCTTGCATCCTATATGGGCACCTGTTGCTTCTCTTCCGATCCAGCACCCATGAGGGAGACCTGGAAGAAGCTCCTGGCTCCTGGCTTTGGATCAGCAAGCTCCAGCCATTGCAGACATCTGGGGAGTGAACCAGCGGACGGAAGACATTTCTCTGTCTCTTCCTCGCTCTCTGTAAGTCTACTTCGTAAATAAATAAATAAAATCTTTAAAAAAAATTGATATGGTTCACTATAAAAATCCTGTTTACCTTTACTGGATCATTTTCTTTACAAGGTGGTAAAAGATAAAATATAAATAGAGGGGCCAGCGCCATGGCGCAGTAGGTTAATCCTCCGCCTGCGGCGCCGGCATCCCATATGGGCACTGGTTCTAGTCCCGGCTGCTCCTCTTCCAATCCAGCTCTCTGCTATGGCCTGGGAAAAGCTCCTGGCTCCTGGCTTTGGATCAGTGCAGCTCTGGCTGTTGTAGCTATTTGGGGAGTGAACCAACGGAAGGAAGACCTTTCTCTCTGTCTCTCCCTCTCACTGTCTGTAACTCTCTCGAATAAATAAAAAAAACTTTATATATACATATATATGTGTATATATATACACATACACACATATATGTACATATATATGTACATATATACATATATATGTATATACACACACACATATATATATGTACATATATATATATATAGAGAGAGAGAAAGGAAACATAAAAAATTCAGGAACATCTTTGGCACAGGAATGGCCCAAATCTGTACTGAGTTACTCTAAGACTTCATGTCTTTATGAATATCCTAACTCTGTAAGAAAACTTAAATTATGAACTGCTATTAGGAAATTAAAAACTTCATACACAATACTAAAGGAAAAAAACAGCCAAAGGCTAATTGTACTCTCAAGTAACAGCCAAATGGGGTGGGAATCACAGCTCGGCAGCTTAAGCTGCCACTTTGGATACTTACATCCTACATCAGAGTTCAGTTCAACTACTACCCTGCTTCTACTCCAGCTTCCTGCTAATGCGTCCAGGAAGGCATCGGATGATGGCCCAAGGACTTGGGCTGCCCATGAGAGAGACCCAGAAGCAGTTTCAGGTTCTTGGCATTGGCCTTGCCCACTCCTTGCTGTTGGGCAGTGAAACAGCAGATGGCAATGCTCTGTCTCTCCCTCTCTGTCACTCTGCCTTTCAAATATATACATAATCTAAAACAAACAAGCAAACAAATAAAAACCGCCAAACATAATGAATAGAATGTGAGTTTAAACCTTGGAGATGTCACCTAAGGAAAGATTAATACTACCCCACAGAGAAAACAGTGATTTTTAGTGACAGAATTCAAAATATACAATGAGAATATTTTCTAACCCCAAGTTTATGTCCACTGCTTAACTTCCAGGTTTCCCCTGTCATTTGATAAAAACGCTCTTCCAGTTTTTTCAACTTCATTTCTTGTTGAGGCTTTAAAACATTCTCCATGTATCTGCTAGCCTGTTTAAAAAAAAAAAAATTAGGTGTTAATATATGCATTAATGTTTCTACAAATTTATACTCCCTATAAGACTGTAAATAAGAACCATTCAAGAAATTTTTACACTGATTCAATTTTGCCAGAAATGTAGCTTCTTCCAATTCTGCATCACTTTCTAAAAATCGATTTTGTACGTAATACAAACAAAACCGAATGTTTTATACTTAATGCTTGTATGGCAATGTGCTTGTGTGTATGAGTGCTTTTATATTCTTTAAGTGCATTTTGTATTTTATTATTTTAATTGTATTTATGAGATACTGTGTAATAATTCAATGTACACATTGTAGAATAATCAAGTTAGCATGTCAACTCCTTACACATTTTAAAACATTTTTTGATTGGCACTTAACAGCTGTACATATTTATGAAGTACACTATGCTTTTTCAATAAATGAATACAATATGTACTGATCAAATCAGGGTAATTAATGGTTCCATTTTCTTTTTTTTTAAAGATGTATTTATTTATGTATTTGAAAGGCAGAGTTACAGAGAGGCAGAGGCAGAGAAAGAGAGAGATCTTCCATCCGCTGGTTCACTCCCCAGTCCATCTCCTTTTCTCTACTTTATGTCCACCTAGAGCCTTCCCTCTTCTGTTTCTTCCTAGAATATACAACGGGTTATTGTGGACCATGGTACCCCTGCCCACTGTGCAGTGGAACACTAGGACTTGTTCCTCTCATCACACTGTGTTTGGAATCTGTTATCCAACCTCCCTGACCACAGCCAATCCCTACCCTTCCCAGCATCCAGGACTCACTACTCTACATTTAGATCAACTTATGTTCTTAGCTCCCACATATAAGAGAAAATGCAGTTTTTGTCTTCTGTGTCATATTTCACTTAACATGTCCTTCAGGTCTATCCACATTGGCACAAATGATGTTTTGTTTGTTTGTCTTTAAGATTTTGAAAGGCAGTTACAGAGAGAGGGAAACAGAGAGAGAGGTCTTTCAATTGCTGGTTCACTCCCCAAATGGCCATAACGGCCAGAGCTGGGCCAGATGAAAGTCAGGAGTCAGGAGTTTCATCTGAGTCTGTGTGTACAGGGGCCCAAGTATTTGGGCCATCCTCTGCTGCTTTCCCAGGCACTATAGCAGGGAGCTGGATCCTAAGTGGAGCAGCTAGGACTTGAACTGACATCCAAATGGGATGCCAGCACTGTAGGTGGAAGCATAACCCTCTATACCCCTCTAAATGCATTCTCTGTGTTTTCACTGTAATACTAGGAACCATGGATATAGAGATGCACCTGACATGGCCCCAACATAGAAAAGTTTAAAGTCTGAGCAGTTTGTTCAAAGCATGACTGCCTTCTCTAGCTGGTGGATCCTAGAAAGCATGAACTTGTTGGGAAGAATGCTAGATGTACAGTCCAATAATGTTAAAGCAGAAAATATTCTTGGAGTGAAAAGAACCATAGACTTCTGATTTTACTTAAAAAAGGAAAAAAGATTTGTTTTAAAATTAGAATTAGCTCTCTGCTATGGGCTGGGAAAGCAGTAGAAGATGGCCCAAGTCCTTGGGCCTCTGCACCCATGTGGGAGACCGGGAAGAAACACCTGGCTCCTAGCTTTAGACTGGTGCAGTTCCGACCGTTGTGGCCACCTGGGGAGTGAACCAACAGAAGGAAGACCTTTCTCTCTGTCTCTCCCTCTCACTGTCTGTAACTCTACCTCTCAAATAAATAAATAAAATCTTAAAATAAATAAATCTAAAAAAAAAAAAAAGGAAGGGGGGAAAAAAAAACATGATCAAAAAAATCTGACAAAATCCCATAACCCAGCCGGCGCCACGGCTCACTAGGCTAATCGTCCGCCTGAGGCGCCGGCACACCGGGTTCTAGTCCCGGTCGGGGCGCCGGATTCTGTCCCGGTTGCCCCTCTTCCAGGCCATCTCTCTGCTGTGGCCCGGGAAGGCAGTGCAGGATGGCCCAAGTGCTTGTGCCCTGCACCCACATGGGAGACCAGGAGAAGCACCTGGCTCCTGGATTTGGATCAGCGCGGTGCGCCAGCTGCAGCACACCGGCCGCAGGGGCCATTGGAGGGTGAACCAATGGAAAAAGGAAGACCTTTCTCTCTGTCTCTCTCTCTCACTGTCCACTCTGCCTGTCAAAAAAAAAAAAAAAAAAAAATCCCATAACCCCCTTTATGATAAAAACACTTAACTACAAAGAGGGGGCCAGCACTGTGGCGTTGTAGTGAGTAAAGCCACCGCCTGAAATGCCAGGACCCCAAGTGGGCACTGGTTCAAGTCCCAGTTGCTCCTCTTCCAATCCAGCTCTCTGCTGTGGCCTGGGAAAGCAGTACAAGATGGCCCAAGTGCTCAGGCTCCTACACCCTTGTGGAAGTCCTGGAAGAAGCTCCTGGCTAGAGATCAGCCCAGCTCTGGCCACTGGTGGCCATTTAGGGAGTGAACCAGTGGATGGAAGACCTCTCTCTCTCTGCTTCTGCCTCTCTGTAACTCTACCTTTCAAATAAATAAATAAACCTTAAAAAAAATTATAGGCCGGCGCCACGGCTCAATAGGCTAATCCTCCGCCTTGCAGCGCCGGCACACCGGGTTCTAGTCCCGGTCAGGGCACCGGATTCTGTCCTGCTTGCCCCTCTTCCAGGCCAGCTTTCTGCTGTGGCCAGGGAGTGCAGTGGAGGATGGCCCAAGTGCTTGGGCCCTGCACCCCATGGGAGACCAGGAGAAGCACCTGGCTCCTGCCATCAGATCAGCGCAGTGCGCCGGCCGCAGCGCGCCAACCGCGGCGGCCATTGGAGGGTGAACCAACGGCAAAGGAAGACCTTTCTCTCTGTCTCTCTCTCTCACTATCCACTCTGTCAAAAAAAAAAAAAAAAAAATTATAAAGAGAAAAGAATTTGCCCAAATGATAAAAACCACCTACAAAAACCTAGTTAACATTAGCTCCAAAACAATACAATTTAAAAATGAGCAAAAGAATAGATATTTCACCAAAAAGATACATAAACAGCAAATAAGCATATGAAAAGATACTTAACATCATTAGTCATTAGAGAAATGCAAGCCAGGGCTGGCACTGTGGCATAGCAGGAAAAGCCGCCACCTGCACTGCCAGCATCCCATATGGGCGCTGGTTCAAGTCCTGGCTGCTCCACTTCCGATCCAGCTCTCTGCTATGGCCTGGGAAAGCAGTGGAAGTCGGCCCAAATCCTTGGGCCCCTGCACCCAAGTGGGAAGACCCAGAGGAAGCTCCTGGCTCCAGCCGTTGTGGCCAACTGGGGAGTGAACCAACAAATGGAAGACCTCTCTCTCTGTCTCTTCTTCTCTCTCTATGTAATTCTTTCAAATAAATCTTGAAAAGAAAGAAAGAAAGAAAGAGAGAAAGCAAAAGAAAGAGAGAAAGAGAAAGAGAAAGAAAGAAAGAGAGAGAGAGAGAGAAGAAATGCAAGTCAAAACCATGAGATACCATTTCACATGCACTACACACTACAATGGGTATCTTAAAGAAAGAAGGGGGAGCTGGGGCTGACACCATGGCATAGCAGGTAAGGCTACCTCCTGCAGTGCCAGCATCCCATACGGGCACTGGTTCGAGACCCAGCTGCTCCACTTCCAATCCAGCTCTCTGCTATTGCCTGGGGAAAAGGTAAAGGGCCCCTGCACCCATGTGGGAGACCTGGAAGAAGCTCCCGGGTCCTGGCTCCTGGCTTCGGATTAGCAAAGCTACGGCCATTGCGACCATCTGGGGAGTGAACCAGCGGATGGAAGACCTCTGTCTCTCTGTCTCTCTCTCTCTCTGCCTCTGCCTCTCTGTAACTCGGCCTTTCAAATAAATAAATAAATCTATTAAAAAAAAAAAAAAAAAGGAGAGTCAGCGTAGTGGTGCAGTGGGAGAAGCTGCTGCCTGCAACACCACCATCCCATATGAGTGCAGGTTCCAGTCCCCACTGCTCCACTTCCCATCCAGCTTGCTGCTAATGTACCTGGGAAAGCAGCAGAGGATGATCCAAGTCCTTGGGCCCCCACCACCCACGTGGAAGACCCGGATGAAGTTCCAAGCCCCTGGCTCCAGCCCGGCTCAGCACTAGCACCAGCCCCAGCAGCCATCTGAGAGTGAGTCAGCAGATGGAAGATCTCTCTCTCTCTCCTTCTCTCTCTGTAACTGTGTGTATCAAACAAATAAATATTGAACAATAAAAATAAAAAGGAACCAAGACTACCATGGGGGAGAGAAACTGGGACCCCTGAAAATTGCTACTGGGAATGTAAAATGGTGGGGCCGGCACTGCAGGGCAGCTGGTTTAGTTGACGTTTGTGATGCCGGCATCCCACATGAGAACACCAGGTCAAGTCCCAGCTGCTCTGCTTCTAATCTGGTTCTCTGCTATGCTCCTGGGAAGATGGCCCAAGGACTTGCGTCCCTGCCACCCACACAGGAGACCCACGTGGAGTTCCTGGCTCCTGGCCATGCCTGGCCTACCCCAGGTGTTGCAACCACTTGGGGAGGGAACCAGCAGATGGAAGATATAAATCTCTCTCTTGTGTCTTGCACCCTCCCACGTCACTCTGGTTTTCAAACAAATAAAACAAATGTTTAACATAAAATAGTTAAGGGTGTGAAATGGTACACAACAGTGTGGAAATCATTTTGGCAGTTCCTCAAAAAGTTAACCACAGAATTATCATGACTCATCAATTCCACGGATAGCTAAAGAACTAGAAACAGGTACTCAGAGGGTGGCACTTGCGCCTACTGGTTAGGACATGTGTGGGAGGTGGCATCCCATACTGAAGTGACTGGGACCCTGGTTCCTGATCCCAGAGGCAGCAGGCAATGGTTCCTTGTCACCCATGTGGGAAACCTGGCTTGAGTTTCTGCTTTCAGTTCCACTCAGTGCCAACCACTGCAGGCATCTGGGGAGTAAGCCAGTGGATGGGAGCTCTCCTCTCTGTCTCTCCAATAATGAAATAATTCAAATAAAAAACAGGCTCTTGGCGCAGTGGGTTAAAGCCCTGGCCTAAAGCACCAGCATCCCATATGGGCGCTGGTTCTAGTCCTGGCTGCTCCTCTTCTGATCCAGCTCTCTGCTATGGCCTGGGAAAGCAACAGAAGATGGTCCAAGTCCTCGGGCCCCTGCACCCACGTGGGAGACCTAGAAGAAACTCCTGGCTCCTGGCTTCGGATGGGTGCAGCTCCAGCCATTGTGGCCATCTGGGAAGTGAACCAGTGGATGGAAGATCTCTCTCTGTCTCTACCTCTCTCTATAACTCTATCTTTCAAATAAAATAAATCTTAAAAAAAAAAACAACAACAAAAAACAGGTACTTAATACTTGCACACAAACGTTCAGAGCTATTTTGGGCCATTCGTAATAGACATTTGGTTTGATTATTCGAAGTAACCAAAAGGTAGATACAACTGAAATATCTGTCAACAACTGAACAGATAGACAAATTGTGGTATATCCATACAACAGACTATTATTCAGCCATGAAGCACTGATACAGGCTACAGCATGGATGAACCTGGAAAACACTGAGCTAAGTCAAAGAAGTTGGACTTCGACAAATGGTCGTGCTTGTACAATCCCATGTAAAGGAAATATCCAGACGAGGTAAATCCATGCCAACAGAAAGCAGATCGGTGACTGCCACAGGATGGACGGAAGGGTGAGTGGGGAGTGACCATTCAATGGATAAGGGATTTTCTTTCAGGAGAGACAAAAAATGTTTTGGAACTGGATAGTGGTGATAACTGTGTAAGAGTGTGTGTGTGCTAATGCCACTGACCTGTGGACTCTCAAATGGTCCATTTTATGTCACCTGGATGTTACTGCAGTCCTAAGTTTACGTAATTTCAGCGCCAACACAGAAAGCCTCAGACCGCAGTTTTAATGCCCAGGAATCTCTGAATTCGCTCCCTACATTCACTCTAAAAATCACGCTTTACCTTCTCACCCTGGGCCTCTTGTTGTTTCTTCCTCACGAGTCTTTGCCTTTTCTCATTCTCTTCTTCTTCTTCTAAGACATGAAAACACATGAAAGTGTATTTTAATTCCCAAATATCAGTAAGTCAAAAGGAATGTTCTCTGAAAATAGCCTACATTTTAACATTTTGGGGAAGACAAGAAACCATCAAAAAAGAGATTATTTTTTCAAGTAATGCAAATAAGATTCATGCAGACAGTTGAGACAACAAAACATGCAAGTGAAATCTATTGCAAAACCTCTGTTCTGAAACTAGAATCCTCTGACATATGTTGTAAGTAAGTAACAATTTTGCTAATAAGGAGGCTTCACAAGGTGCTGGTGAGTTTTCCTTTATGGGCCTGACAGGGCTACAGCAGCTCCAAGGCACAACATGGAAGCCCACTGCTGTGCAAGAAGTGTGGAATGCTACACTGCAGGCATGAGGGGAGCTATCCCAAATCTCTAGACAGGACAATAAAGGCAACATGCCTATTCCCCAAAGGTGGGATGTACTTAGCAGCTCCCAGACTGACTGACACAATACTAGGCTGTGACCCAATGGACATCAACAGAAAGGATTTCTGCTGTTGTATGGACCTGGTTTTACTCTTGGTATAATAAATATCAATCCAATATCTTGGTATAATAAATATCATTTACGTAACTGGCTCCATCCTTCAAACATCATTTAAAGAATGGATTTTGTAGTACTGCAATATGCACAAAATGGCTCACATACAGTAACAACAAACCAGAAACCATTCCCTTTGGAATGACCCATCCTTAAGAAAACACATCAACCCTTTGAACTTCGACAGCAACATTCACTTCTGCTGATAACTTTAGCTCTTTGGCAGTACATTTTTGTATTTCCTCAAATTACAAAACAAAGGTTAGGGCAATGAAGCCCAGCAAAAAATTGGAAGCCACTAACTTGCTATTAGACAGATCAGGCTCTGTGGTCTTAAGACACTTCTAAACTCTGAATCCAAGAATATACTTTTTTTCAAGACACAGGAAACTTGGATTGAGTTCTTGGCTCCTGGCTTTGGCACTGGCACAGCTCCAGTGATTGTGAGCATTTCGGGAGTTAACCAGTGGCTGGGAGCTGGCTCGCTCTCTCTCTCTGCCTCTCAAGTAATAAAAATAAACAATCATGACTACAGTTGTAACGATTACTCCTCCTTAAAATTAAACATCACAAGTTAATGGTAAAATAGTTTTACGAGGCAAAGTTATAGAATAAAGGAAAGAAAGTTGAGTAGAAAAATATAAAAGAATAGCATAAATAATCAGCTTACCTTTCAGATAAACTTGGGAAGACTTAAATGAGTTCAGCCATGAGGTAGTCACAGAAATAATTAAAGTAAGAACAGCAAGTGCTAAGAAAATCCGGCCACACAGCAAAAAGAGATCTTTAAGTCCTTAAAAAAATTAAGTAAAGTTAAAATTCAAAACACTTTTTGTTGATACTACTACTACTAACAATAAAACACATTAAAAGGTTAATTCTACTAGAAAAGTAATAGAAGGTATGAGCTGCCACCTGCAATGCCAGCATCCCATACGTATGCCAGTTTGAGTCCCAGCTGCTCCACTTTCAATACTGCTCCCTGCTAATGAACCTGTGAAAGCAGCAGAAGATGACAAGTGCTTGGGCTCCTGCACCCAATGTGGGAGACCCGGAGGAAGCTCCCGGCTTTAGCCTGGCTCACCCTGGCGGTTGTGGCTATCTGAGGAGTGAACCAGCAGACAGAAGCTCTCTTTCTCTGTCTCCCCCTCCCCAAAACTGTGCCTCTCAAATAAATAAAATAAATATATTTTTAAAGATTTTTTATTTATTTGTTTGACAGGTAGAGTTACAGAGAGAGAGAGAGAGAGACAGAGAGAAAGGGGTCTTCCTTCCATTGGTTCACCCCCCCAAATGGCCGCTATGGCCCGTGCACTGCGCCGATCCGAAGCCAGGAGCCAGGTGCTTCCTCCTGGTCTCCCATGCAGGTGCAGGGCCCAAGCACTTGGGCAATCCTCCACTGCCTTCCTGGGCCACAGCAGAGAGCTGGACTGGAAGAGGAGCAACCAGGACTAGAACCTGGTGCCCATATGGGACGCCGGTGCTGCAGGCAAAGGATCAACCAAGTGAGCCACAGTGCCGGGCCCTAAAATAAATATTTTTTAAAAAGAAGTTATTAACTGTCATGATTATTTCATGTATTCTGCTTTGGGAACTGTAATTCATCCTGGCTGTCACTACCAAAACAAGTTTTCAGAAAATAATTCTAGAATGAACACCTCAGTCTTAAAAATGTAAGTATAATAAGAGTGTCAGGCTACATTGCAAATAATATGGCTATCTATGAAGCCTAAGTTCTAGATTCCCCTCCTGCCTAGGGAAGGCAAATGATCTACACAATTGGGAATCAGACTGTGAGAGCACCGTCAAATATGAATTCTACCCAAAACAGTCATTCCCCCTGCAATCCCACATCCTGACTTGTCACAACTACACATGCAAACTGTGAGCTTCTCTACTTCTCCGTATTTCTCCATTCATTTGCAAATAAAATTACTCTTGGTCTAGAGAAAAAGCAAAAAGTCAGTAGTTGGTCTCTCATTATTTTAAGCACCAAAGTGAAAATTAAGTCAGCAAAAACTGTAATGAGCGCCTACTTTGTGTGATACAATTTGCTAAACAGCGAAGGGTGCAGGGGACATAAAGCGGGATTGCATATGACTTCTCTCTCCAGGAGTTTTTTTGTTTTGTGATTTTTCAAAAGTTACTTGGCAGACAGAAAGGAAGCATCACACAAATGGAATCTGCACTGATTGTTAATTAGCCAAAGATGAAAGAAGTCATAAACGCTTACACATACGAATTTAAAAGTTCTTTTAAAATGAAAAGATGCAACCTTAAAAAAGAAACAGCAACAGTAAGTTGTTTAGAGAAGCAATATGATTTTTTATATAATTTTTTAAATGGGTGCTGTCAACTTTCTTTTTTTTTTTTTTTTTAAGATTTATTGATTTGCAAGTCAGAGTTGGGGAGGGGGGAGAGAGGGAGATCTTCTATCTGCTAGTTCACTCTGCAGGTAGCTGCAACAGCCAGGGCCAGGCCAGGCTGAAACCAGGAGCCAGGAGCTTCTTCCCGTTCTCCCACATGGGTGTTGGGGCCCAAACACTTGGGCTACCTTCTGCTGCTTTTCCCAGGCCATGAGCAGAGAGCTAGATCAGAAGTGGAGCAGCCAGGACACAAACTGCCACCCAAATGGGATGCTGGCATCGCAGGAGGCAGCTTAACCCGCCAGGCCACAACACAGGCCCCTCTTTTCTTGCATCACAGCTCCTCCAGCTCTCAATAGCAGTAACTACTGATTCACATGTTGTTCATTATAGATGTAATTAAATCTAGGGTATCTCTGGCCATGGCAGAAATAATTTTTAAAAATATTTATTATTTATTTGAAAGGTAGAGTTAGAGAAGGAGGGAGGGAGGGAGAGAGATCTTCCATTTATGGGTTCAGTCCCCAAATGGCCACAATGGCTGGGGCTGGGCCAGACTGAAGCCAGGAGCTTTTTCCAGGTCTCCCTCATGGGTGTAGAGGACCAAGAACTTGGGCCATCCTCTACTGCTTTCCCAGGAGCACTAGCAGGGAGCTGGATGGGAAGTGGAGCAGCTGGAACTCAAACCACTGCCCAAATGGGATGCTGGTATTGCAGGCAGTGGCTTTACCTGCTATGGCACAACACTGGCCCCACAAAAGTAATTTAATATATACATTTTTGGTATGATACCTCAAGAAGTTCACAGAGGGGCTAACAACATGGTGCAGTGGGTTAGCATACTACTTTGTGACGCCTGCATCCCCTATCAGAGTGCTCATTAGAATCCTGGCTGCTCTGTTTCCAATCCAGCTTCCTGCTAGTCCACCTGAGAGAGCAGTGGAGGGGGGCCAAGTGCTTAAGACCCTGCCACCCACATGGGAGACTTGGATGGAGTTCCTGGCTCCTGGCTTCCACCTGGCCCAGCCCTAGCTGTTTGACCATTTGGGGAGTATATCAGCATATGGAAGACCTCTCTCTATCACTCTGCCTTTCAAATAAATAAACAAGCAAATAAATCTGTTTTTAGCAGTTCATAGAAAATGGAATGAAAACAATGAAATGAAAAGCTTATTTCATTAAAAATGTTTGAAATTCGTGCAGTTTTTTCATAGTGTGCATAATGTGCAAAAGGTCTTTTTGAAGGTAAAGAAGCAATGGAGCCATAGGATTTATGTTCCACAGCACTGCTTTCTGTTCTCACAAGCAAACAACCTGCAAGTGTCACATGGGATCATACAAGAGAACTAGATTTGTGTGCATACCTTTCAAGTAAAAATTTTTAAATTAAGGTGATTTTTCCTTTTGTTACCTAAATTAGAGATCTCAAAAGCACAGAACTTTAAGAAACTAGCCTTAACATCCTTGGCTTAATTACAAATGAAATGTACTGGTAATGAGGGCTTTTACACAGCAGAAAAAGACAGGAACCATTTTTCAGGACTATACATCTAAAAATAGAGTGCAAGTGAAGGAAGAGGTCTAGGAGTTCCATTTTTACCCCTGGGAATCCAATTAGCAACTCCCACCAGGAATATTAGTATCTAAGTACTGTTCCAGATACAACCCAGTAGCTGTTGTGTTATGAGGCATGGTTTGTAAAATAGACTTAAACACTGTTAGAAGATACTAGGCCGGCACCATGGCTCAACAGGCTAATCCAGGCACACCGGGTTCTAGTCCCGGTTGGGGCGCCGGATTCTGTCCTGGTTGCCCCTCTTCCAGGCCAGCTCTCTGCTGTGGCCCGGGAAGGCAGTGGAGGATGGCCCAAGTCCTTGGGCCCTGCACCCCATGGGAGACCAGGAGAAGCACCTGGCTCCTGCCTTCGGATCAGGGCAGTGCGCCAGCCGCAGCGTGCCGGCCGCGGTGGCCATTGGAGGGTGAACCAACTAAGGAAGACCTTTCTCTCTGTCTCTCTCTCACTATCCACTCTGCCTGTCAAAAATAAAATTAAAAAAAAAAAAAAAAGAAGATACTTGGAAGCCCACCATCAAGAAATCAAAGAAAACTACCAACTACCACAAGTTTACAACAGAAGGTTCCAGAAGAAAGGTTAAGTGAAAAGTTCAGGAACTAAATGGAGATGCTGCCAGGCGTCAAGTTGCCTTTTCTAGAATTCTTGGCCTGGTTTTATAAAAATCAGACATTGTGATAAGTGCCTGGAATACAAAACAAATCCCATGTGATCTCTGCCCTGGAGGGGCGTGTTTTCCTGGGGTCAGGGCTGACTGGGAGAGCAGATCTCCTACAAGCTTCAGGAAGGATCCTCTCATTGACTAGTAACTGAAACACAGTGCAAAGCAGATTCTGGAAAAGCAGAGCAGGAGTGGGTGCTGGAAAAGCAAGGGAGCAGGTGAATTCTGGGACAGGTGAGTGTGAATTTCACATTTCTGGGTAACCCCTGGACACAGATCTTGTTATATTTCAATATAGCTTGACTAACCATTAAGCTTCGGGAGGGCCTTCATAAATTTTATAAAAGCATTTTACTAATTTCTCGTTTCAAGCAACATTTCTGGGCACCCAACTTCCTGTGGCAGAGGGAGAAGAGAACAGATACACTACGCTTTCATCCTGGTGTCTAACTTCAAAACTGAGTTTAAGGAGGGAGACAGACGTGTAAACTGATGACTAATATACCAAAAACTCAACACCTGCCGTTCCACATCTGCAGATTTCCCTTTCCCTGTGGCACTGTGTGTAGGAGTTATCACAACAAAGTCTACAGATTCTAGCTCATTAATAGCCAAACCTGTCCACATTCCATATCCTTTGTTACCATCCTGCTCCAGGCCGTTGTTACCACCTGCCTACTTCAAAAGCTTCCCTTGCCTCACTGCTCCCATTAAACACAGCTTCCTCTCAATATCATTCTCCAGGGGACGGTGCTGTGGCATGGCGGGTGAAGTCGCTGCTGTACTGTCATCCCATATGGGCGCTGGTTTGAGTCCCGGCTGCTCCACTTCTGATCCAGCTCTCTGCAATGGCCTGGGAAAGCAGTAGAAGGTGGCCCAAGTGCTTGGGCCCCTGCACCCAGGTGGGAAACCTGGAAGAAGCTCCTAGCTCCTGATCAGCCCAGCTCTGGCAGTTGCAGCCAGTTGAGCAGTGAACTAGCAGATGGAAGACCTCTCTCTCTCTCTCTCTCTCTCTCTCTCTCTGTGCCTCTCCTTATTTCTCTGTGAAACTCCGACTTTCAAATAAATAAATAAATCTTTTAAAAAAAAATCATTCTCTGGCAGGCGCCGTGGCTCACTTGGCTAATCCTCCACCTGCAGCGCTGGCACCCCGGAGTTCTAGTCCTGGTCGGGGCGCCGGATTCTGTCCCGGTTGCTCCTCTTTCAGTCCAGCTCTCTGCTGTGGCTGGGAAGGCAGTGGAGGATGGCCCAGGTGCTTGGGCCTGCACCCACATGGGAGACCAGGAGGAGGCACCTGGCTCCTGGCTTCGGATCAGCACAGCGTGCCGGCCGTAGCAGCCATTTGGGGGGTGAACCAACGGCAAAGGAAGACCTTTCTCTCTGTCTCTCTCTCTCTCACTGTCTAACTCTGCCTGTCAAAAAAAAAAAAAAGAAAGAAAAAGTCATTCTCCATCCTTCATCCAAAGTGGCCTTTTAAAACCTCAGGAAGGGGCAGGAGTCGTCGCTCTGAGAGTTAAACCGCAGTTTGGCACGACCACGTCCCATATCACAGTCCATCCTCTGCTTCTGATCCAACTTCCCGCTAACGGGCATCCTGAGAGGCCGTGGTGATGGCTCAAGTGCTTGGGCCTAGGACACCAGCCTGAGAGACCAGGATGGAGGTCCTGGTTCCTGGCTTCAGCATGGCCTATTCCTGGCTGTTGTGGGCACTTGAGGAGTGAATCGGAAAACAGAGTATCTCATTCTGCCTTTCAAATAAGTGAATAAACTTGAAACAAATAAACCTTTAGGGAAGTCACTTCACTGCCCTAGCTCTGTAAAATGCGGATTGTAACAATGCCTACCCATGGTTGTAGTGCAAATTAAATAAGACAATCAACAGCGCTGGGTGTCTGGCCTAAAACAGGTGTCCAATAAACGAAATTACCCCTGACTCTCCTCGGTCCAGCCACTTGGCCCTCATCATGTCACAACTCTTTGCCTTTCCCCTTCCCGGTCCCTTGCCCCCCCAAAAGCTCTTCCCTTTGTCGTGTAAATCTAAGTCCAAATTCCTCAGAAGGCCTTTATCCTATCAGCCTCTTAATTTTGTCCTGAGCACTAACCAGGATTTGAAAATACTGTCTAGGCAGTCACTACGGCGCTGGCTCCCGGCCCCCTAACACCAACGTGCCGGATCTGCAGGGAACCGCCTTCCGGAAGAGGCGGGCAGCCGCGTTGCAGTCTGGGAATTGTAGTCAGAGCCACCGGGAAGAGAGGCGGCAAGGCAAGTCCGCGCAACACTCTTGAGAAAACTATCCAGCTGTGCGCACCAACGGGAGGTCACACTTACCTAGGTCCGGGATCCCACGCCGGAACTCCAGACACAAGATGGGAAGAGCAAAGAGGATAAAAATGCCAACAACACCACGAGAAGCCATGGCGGCTTAAGGCCCCCGAGTGTGGGCGGAAATCCCGCCCCTTCCGGTCGCGCTTTCCTGGGAGGGCGGAGTGGAACCCTTCTGAGGCGGGATGTCGGGGAGGAGTTAGACCCTGAGAGGGTCGTTGGTCGTGCAGAAATCAGTCACTCTGTTCGTGCACTCAGTCTGTAGCCTTGTTTCAGGAGTGCAAGTCACCTCCTCACGTCACATAATGTCCAGGGCAGCGTGGGTTTTAGGGAGGTGACTCCCTAGAGGGCAGGGGACACAGGACACCTTATGTCCTTAGTGGTTCCTGGCCCCTTAGGCAGTATCTGGTTCCTGTGGGAAGGCAACTCCAAAGTGGGGCCTGGCACCAAACACCTGTCCCCCCTCCCCCACACACACCCCCTAAAGACTGAAGACCCCTATCCCTAGCTCCGCCCTTTATCTGTGTTGCCGGCAGGTGTTACTGTTAATGCCAACCTCTGCCTCACTGTTCTATGACCTCATTGCCGTCCCGTGACCCTTCCCCACGTTGCATTTCCCAACCTGCAGTTCTGTTAAGCTACTGAGGTCCTTGTGACTTGCAAGATTTCAAAGTTTAAAATTCCTTCTGACCCATCCATCAGTCCACCTACTTTATTCTTAAATTTAATCCAACCAGGGAGGAAGGAAAAAAAAATACCTAAAGGAAGAGATCATATCAAATATGGTAGGAACTGTAGAAGTCCCTTTCTGACATCAGTGGGAGTAGTGAGCCCACCCATTTGTCTGGTAATGTAGAACTCACGGAGATTCAGTTGTGTGTAAGTTTGGATTTGTACTCAGGAAATTCAGCTTACTGGAAAAGATACCCTGTAAACAGGTAAATATAATATGAGCACACTGCCTAGGTGCTGTGAGAGGGGTATACACAGCGTGCTACAGAGCCATGCTGAGGGCTTGACTCACAGGTTTCCACTGATGTCTGTATAGATAACTGACGTCCATCACACATGAGGACAGAAGGGACTTCTACAGTTCCTACCATGTTTGATATGATCTCCTCCTTCAGGTATTTTTTATTCTTCCTCCCTAGTTTAATCTGTTGATGCAGCCAGTGAATCTCTGGAGGATAAAACAGAGGATCCCAACTGCTCTAGATTTGCTTTGCATGTTGATACATAGGAAAGGTACCCTTTCGTGACCTTTGTGGATTGTGAACTCTGTTAACTGCAATTGTCAGGTGCCACAAAAGACCACCGGAATATCCTGTTCGTTAAATAAAGCCGATTTTCTTACTGCTTTAAAGGAGAATACTACTTTTTAGTTTCTCATAGCAGAGCTCAAGGGTAATTTTTTTTTTTTTGACAGGCAGAGTGGACAGTGAGAGAGAGACAGAGAGAAAGGTCTTCCTTTGCCGGTGGTTCACCCTCTAATGGCCGCTGCAGACGGCGCATCTCGCTGATCCGAAGCCAGGAGTCAGGTGCTTCTCCTGGTCTCCCATGCGGGTGCAGGGCCCAAGGACTTGGGCCATCCTCCACTGCCTTCCCGGGCCATAGCAGAGAGCTGGCCTGGAAGAGGGGCAACTGGGATAGCATCCGGCACCCCAACTGGGACTAGAACCCGGTGTGCCGGCGCCGCAAGGCGGAAGATTAGCCTGTTAAGCCACAGCGCCGGCCGATTTTTTTTTTTCACTATGAAGTTTCATTATGATTGGACAGAGTTTATGGTACAATAATTTGGGACTTATACATTAAACAAGATGAGGGAATTGAAGGCAGATTTTTTTAACCTAGAAACCTTTTATTTAAAGTATACAAATTTCGCCAGCGGCATGGCTCACTTGGTTAATCCTCCACCTGCGGCACCGGCATCCCATATGGCTGCTGAATTCTAGTCCCGGTTGCTCCTCTTCCAGTCCAGCTCTCTGCTGTGGCCTGGGAGGGCAGTGGAGGATGGGCCCCTTCACCCGTGTGGGAGACCAGGAGGAAGCACCTGGCTCCTGGCTTTGTATCGGCGTAGCTCCGGCCATGGTGGCCATTTGGGGGGTGAACCAAGGGAAGGAAGACCTCTCTTTCTGTCTCTCTATCTGTAAAAAAATTAATTAAAAAATAAAGTACACAAATTTCATACATTTCATATATACATTTTGGAACATAGTGATTCTTCCCACTTTACCCGCCTGCGTGGACTCCCATCCTTCTTCCTCCTCCCTCTCCTATTTCATTCTTATTTTTCACAAAGATCTATTTTCAATTAACACATACAATTAACCCTACACTAAGTAAAGAGTTCAACAAATAGTTAAAAAAGAACACAAAACACTGTTCCTGAACAGTTGAGACAAGGGCTGTTCAAAATCACTGCATCTCAAAGTGTCAATTTCACAATAGATTTCCCTTTAGGTACTCTGTTAGTTACCACAGATCAGGGAGCATTTATGGTATTAGTCTTTTTGGGCTTGAAGGCAGATTTGGCTGTTTATAGAAGGAAGGAGATTTGCCCAATTGATCAGTGCAAATTCTGCATGCGTGAGAAGGAGACATGGAGCCAGATAAGAAACTCTTTATTTGGATAAACAGATTTTAGGAAGCCTCTAAGCCTGACAATGAAGGTGTGTGTTGATTCACAGCCTATCTTCATGGGAAAAAATTTTTTGGAATAGTAAAATCCTATTGATTGAAAAGATTTAGTTCTTGGTGGTGATAATTAAGCTATGGGTTATAGGATTCTCCATTTTCTCAATCAAATCTTTTGAACACCTCCTGAGTATGAGATGTGAGATTTTTAAATCTAGATAGTTTATTTTAAACCATTCTCTCTTTTTTTAAAGATTTATTTATTTATTTGAAAGGCAAAGTTAGCAAGAGAAAGTGAGAGAGAGAGAAAGAGAGAGAGAGAGAGTCTTTCCATCTGTTGGTTCACTCCCTAAATGGCTGCAATGGCTGGAGCTGGGCCGACCCGAAGCCAGGAGCCAGGAGCTTCCTCCGGGTCTCCTACACATGTGCAGAAGGACTTGGGCCACCTTCTGCTGCTTTCGCAGGCCATAGCAGAAAGCTGGATCAGAAGTGGAGCAGTCAAGAACTGGTACCCATATGGGATGCCTCCACAGCAAGGGGGTGCTTTACCCACTACAACACAGCACCGGACCCTTAAAGCATTCTCGTAACACAAACATGTTTTTATTACTTAACAAGTGATGCAACCTGCTTTATGTATAAAAGGGTAGGGTTCCCTTTTATGTTAAGTATTTACTTGAGGGGCCAGCGCTGTGCCGCAGCGGGTTAAAGCCCCAGCCTACAGCACTAGCATCCCATATGGGCGCCGGTTCTAGTCCCGGCTGCTCCCTTCTGATCCAGCTCTCTGCTATGGCCTGGGAAAGCAGTGGAAAATAACCCAAGTCCTTGAGCCCCTGCACCCACATGGGAGACCCGGAAGAAGCTCCTGGCTCCTGGCTTTGGATCGGCGTAGCTCCCACCGTTGCGGCCATCTGGGGAGTGAATCAGCGGATGGAAGACTTCTCTCTGTTTCTATCTCTGTAACTCTGTCTTTCAAATAAATAAAACAAATCTTAAAAAAAAAAAAAAAAAGTACTTGTTTGAGAGTCAGAGAGAGAATGATAGGATGAGAATTCTTCCAATCCACTGGTCCCTCTCCAAATGCCCATAACAGCTGGGCCAAGCCAAAGCTGGGAGCCAGAAATGCAATCCAGGTCTTCCCATGGGTGACAGGGACCCAATTATTTGAGCCGTAAGAACTGCTTTCCAGGCCGGCGCCATGGCTTAACAGGCTAATCCTCCGCCTTGCGGTGCCAGCACACCGGGTTCTAGTCCCGGTTGGGGCACCGGATTCTATCCCGGTTGCCCCTCTTCCAGGCCAGCTCTCTGCTGTGGCCTGGGAAGGCAGTGGAGGATGGCCCAAGTGCCTGGGCTCTGCACCCCATGGGAGACCAGGAGAAGCACCTGGCTCCTGGCTTCAGATAGCACGATGTGCCAGCCGCAGCGGCCATTGGAGGGTGAACCAACGGCAAAAAGGAAGACCTTTCTCTCTGTCTCTCTCTCTCTCACTATCCACTCTGCCTGTCCAAAAAAAAAAAAAAAAAAGAAAAAAGAACTGCTTTCCAGAATCTGCAGAATCAGGGAGCTGGGATTGAGAGTGGAGCCGGGACTTTAACCCAGGCACTCTGATACGGGATGTGGCCACGAACACTGCCTTATGCTGCCTT
This sequence comes from Lepus europaeus, assembly GCF_033115175.1. Lineage (NCBI taxonomy): Eukaryota > Metazoa > Chordata > Mammalia > Lagomorpha > Leporidae > Lepus > Lepus europaeus. The sequence continues at coordinate 12,714,455 of NC_084842.1, forward strand.
TTTATAGCTATAGGAACCGTCCTTTCTGTCCCTCACCACCAACCTCCAGGCAACCACTTATCTGTTCTCCATCTCTCTTCCCCTCCAATTTTATTGAGGTATAATTGAAAAAAATCCATCTTTTTAATTTTGTCATTTCAAGACTCTTCGTAAGTGGAATCGTACAGCAAACAATGATTTAGGTTTGAATTTTTCACTTGGCATAAAAGTTTTTATGTAAATCAACATTCATTCCTTTTTATTGCTGAATGGCATCCTTGTGATGATTAACCATTCACCTGTGAAGGACATGTGGGCTGTTTCCAGTACAAGCTATCACGAAATAAAGCTGCTATGAATATTTGTGCACAAGTTTTTCTTTGAATGTAGGCTTTCATTTCTTTAGAATAAATGCCCAAGAATGAATTTTTTTGTATCACAGTAAGTAGGTGTTTACTTTTGTAAGAAATTGTGATACTTCTTCAAAGTAGCTATACCATCTCACATTTCCACCAGCAACATAGGAATGATCTGGTCTCTGTATCCTTGCTACCATTTGGTGTTGTCACTATATTTTATTTTAACCATTCTGGTGAATGTTTTAATTTGTGTTCTCCTGGTGACTAATGATAGTGAGATCTTGTTTGTGTGTTTTTCGGTCATTCACTCACCTTCCCTTTTGAATCATCTACTCAAATCTTTCTAATTGTGTTCTTTTTCTTTCACATTGAGCTAGCCTGGCTAACTGTCAGATATATGTTTTGTAAATGTTTATCCTAGTCTCTGGCTTACCTGTTTATTTTCTTGATGACTTTTTGCTGAACAGAAGTTTTGCGTTTTGTTGCAGACCAATATATGTTCTGTTTAAAAAACCTTTGCCTATCATGAGGTTAAGAAAAATTCTCTGCTATTTGCTTTCCAAAAGGTTTATGTCCAGCTTTTACATTTAAGTTTATAAAAATAATTTATCTTTGTAGTTTTTTTCCCTCCCCGTAAATATTGTTAAGATGGCTACTTTAAAAAAATTGTTTGAGGGAAAGACAGAGAGAAAGAGAGAGGAAGTACAGACCTCCATTTGCTGGTTCATTTCCCCAAACGCCTACAATGATTGGGATGGGAGAAAGGAGACTGCAGCTCATTCTGGGTCTCCCACATGAGTGGCAGAGCCCCAAGTACTTGAGCCATCACCTACTGTCTCCAGGGGCATGCATTAGCAGGAGGCTGGAATCAGAATCCATGCCAAGACTTGAACCCTGGTCCTTTAATATGGGATGTGGGCATCCCAAGTGGCAGTTGCACTGATGCACCCAATGCCCGCCCCCGATAAGAATGTTAACCAGATGGACGCAACTTTGTGATCTGGTAGGAAAGTTTTGTGAATTTGTGGATTAATATTTTCATGTCCTCTAATAATTTTTATTTACATATCAATGTTCTTTGGCTTCCTATTCTTACCATGCTCTATTGTACATATAAATTAAGTATATGACCAAGAATATAAGCTATTCACGACTGTAAACTGGTCAAAGACGTCCACAGAGGCTTCATTGTTCATCATCCCCAGTGACTTTTTCTTTCTCTAACCTCATGGCACTCACTGCATTTTCCATTTATTGTAATTTGCATAATCTCACTCTTACATTGTTATTTGGTTAGTGTATTAGATATTTTAAATTCTCTTTAGAAGGAGCAGAATATAAACACATACTACAGGAGAGTGTTACAGTAATATATACAGCATAGTATATAAATGCATGGCATATAAATTTTTATGGAATTCCTTGTATATGGACTTGTTGTCCAGAGTTTCTAGTTTAGGAGCTATTAGTCAAAGCTGTACAGGAAAATTAGGTAAGCCACATGTAGATGACAGTAAGGAGAAAAGGGAGAGACAATTTCATCAGGGCATGATATGTCTGGGGGGACCAAAGTTATAGACTTAGAGACTTGATTCATCTAATCAATATTAAATACGATGCACCTACCATGTGTCAGGTATTGTTACTGATGCAGGAGATATAGCCACACATGAGGTAAGATTCCTGCTCAGTATGGAATTTATACTCTAGTATGTAGTGGTGATTTTTATGTCAGCTTGGGAGTGTTTTGGAAGAGCTTTACATTTAAATCAGTGAATTTTTTTTTTTTTTGACAGGCAGAGTGGATAGTGAGAGAGAAAGAGAGAAAGGTCTTCCTTTTTGCCGTTGGTTCACCCTCCAATGGCTGCTGCGGCCGGCGCATTGCGCTGATCCGAAGCCAGGAGCCAGGTGCTTCTCCTGGTCTTCCATGGGGTGCAGGGCCCAATCACTTGGGCCATCCTCCACTGCACTCCCGGGCCATAGCAGAGAGCTGGCCTGGAAGAGGGGCAACCGGGATAGAATCCGGCGCCCCAACCGGGACTAGAACCTGGTGTGCCAGCGCCGCAAGGTGGAGGATTAGTCTGTTAAGCCACAGCACTGGCAAATCAGTGAAATTTTAAAAAAATTTTATGTATTTGAGAGAGAGACTCCATCTGCTGGTTCACCCCCCAAATGCCCACAATGGGGGGCTGTGTCAAAGCCAGGAACCAGAAACTCCATCTAGGTCTCACACATGGGCAGCTGAGACCCAATTACTTGAGCCATCACCACTGCCTTCTATGGTGTGCATTAGCACGAAGCTGGAATTGGGATCAGAGCTGAGACTTGAACCCAGGCACTTCAATATGGGATATAGGCATCCCATATACATCTTAACTTTTATGCCAAATATTCGCCCCTAAATCATTGAACTTTGAGTAAGCAGATTGCTGTCCATAATGCAGGAGGTTCTCACCAAACCAACTGAGGGCCTAAACAGAATGAAAAGATCAGCCTCCTAGAACAAGAGTGACTTCTCCAACAGACCGCCTTTGGACGGGATCAGCACCACCAGCTGTCCTGGCTCTTCAGCCTACTGACCCACACTACAGATTTCAGACTTGTCATTCTCCATGATTTGCATGAGCCAATCACTTACAGTAAATCTCTCACTACATTCTCTCTCTCTCTCAACCTTGAGTAAGAGGGAGACCGAGAAGGAAACCAACATAATATTTTCAGGAAATGACACAAGCTATGAAGACATTATGGCATTATGGTTATGTAATAGATAATGTAGACAGAGACATTTGAGGTTATTTTAGGTCTTCCTTCCATTGGTTCACCCTCCAAATGGCCTCCACAGCTCTGAAGCCAGGAGCCAGGTGCCTCCCCCTGGTCTTCCATGTGGGTGCAGGGCCCAAGCACTTGGGCCATCCTCCACTGCCCTCCTGGGCCACAGCAGAGAGCAGGACTGGAAGAGGAGCAACCGGGACAAAATCCAGCGCCCTGACCAGGACTAGAACCCGGGGTACTGGCACCTAGTGAGCCACGGTGCCGGCCAGATCAGTGGTTCTTAAAATAGTGTCCTGTGGATGAAGCCAAGCTCCTTACCCCTAATGCCTTTGATGTTCACTTTATCGGGCCCCAATATCTATCTCACCCTTAGCTTGCAGTTCCTCTATAAAGATAAACCCATTAAATTAGAGGAGTGACACAAAGGCAAGAGACCTGGCCTTACAGTAACATCTCAATGGTAGCCTCTATTCTGAGAACTTTTACAGGAACTCATGGGCCCTGATCAAAGAAATTCTTTTTAAAAATTTATTTATTTATTTGAAAGGCAGAGTTATAGAGAGGCAGAGGGAGAGAGGTCTTCCCATCTGCTGGTTCACTCCCCAAGTGGCCGCAATGGATGGAGCTGGGCCTATCTGAAGCCAGGAGACAGGAGCCTCTTCTGGGTCTCCCACATGGGTGTAGGAGCCCAAGCACTTGGTCCACCTTCTGCTGCTTTCCCAGGCACATTAGCAGGGAGCTGGATTGGAAGAGGAGCAGCTAGGAATCGAACCAGTGCCCATATGGAATGCCAGCACTGCAGGCAGTGGCTTTACCTGCTATGCCACAACACTGGCTCCAGATCAATAAATTAATTTCCAGTACCTTCAACCCCACACAGATTGGAGCTCACCTTTGCCATTCCAAAGGAAGCATGCTGGCCCAGTCACTGACCAATCAGAGAGAGAGAGAGATCTTCCATCTGCTGGTTCACTCCAAAAATGGCTGCAACAGCCAGAGCTGGGCTAATCCAAAGCCAGGACCTGGAGCTTCTACCGGGTCTCCCATGTGGGTGCAGGGGCCCAAGGACTTGGGCCATCTTCTACTGCTTTCCCAGGCCATAGCAGAGAGCTAGATTGGAAGTGGGGCAGCTGGGTCTTGAACTAACACTCACATACGGGATACCAATGGTGTAAGTAGCGGCTCAAACTGCTGTGCCACAACACTGGCCCCTTACCCAATTTATTTTTAACAATTAGATTACTTAAGAAACTAAAATATTAAACAAACATGGTTGTCTTCTTGTCAAAGACAAACTCTGAAAACTAAATTGTACCTTATCCATATACATAGGAAACAATGAACACTGTACCATATCTTCACCTGCGTTATTTGGCCAAAGTTATAATTTCATGATTTAAAAATATCTAAACAAAATAAGTACCACTTTTGCTTGGCCAGCACATTCAGGTTCAAAATATGTTAACAATTCTGATAACATCATTACTTTGTTCTTTTTTTTAAAGATTTATTTACTTATTTGAAAGGCAGCGTTACACAGAGGGGCAGAGGTCTTTCAACTGCTGGTTCACTCCCCAGATGGCTGCAACGGCCAGAGCTATGCTGATCCGAAGCCAGGAGCCAGGAGCTTCTTCTGGGTCTCCCAAGCAGGTGCAGGGACCCAAGGACTTGGGCCATTATCCACTGCTTTCCCAGGCCAAAGCAGAGAGCTGGATCAGAAGAGCAGCCAGGACCGGAACTAGAGCCCTTACAGGATGCCAGCACTGCAGGCGGCGGCTTTACCTGCTAAGCCACAGCACCAGTCCCCCATTACTTTGTTCTTTTTTTAATTTTATTTTATTTTTATTTTTGACAGGCAGAGTGGACAGTGAGAGAGAGAGACAGAAAGTTCTTCCTTTTGCCGTTGGTTCACCCTCCAATGGCTGCCGCGGCCAGCGCACTGCGGCTGGCACATCGTGCCGATCCGAAGCCAGGAGCCAGGTGCTTCTTCTGGTCTCCCATGTGGGTGCAGGGCCCAAGCACTTGGGCCATCCTCCACTGCACTCCTGGGCCACAGCAGAGAACTGGACTGGAAGAGGGGCTACCAGGACAGAATCCAGCGCCCCAACCAGGACTAGAACCCGGTGTGCCGGTGCCGCAAGGCGGAGGATTAGCCTGTTGAGCCGCGGTGCCGGCTGCTTTGTTCTTACCAACAACTTTAAAACAACCTATTAACCAGAGATTTACTTGTCACATGAGCTGAAAGACATTTGGGTTAATTTCAGTTTAACTTATGCAGAGTGCTCATTTTCTGTATGCCAATTGGAAATAAATAATAGGGAACATTTACCATATAGACAGGACAAGTAACAGACAAATGCGAAACACACATATCAGTTCTCTACAAAAATCACAACCACAACGTGAACAGCACTAATAAGAAGATAGATAAAAACACCAGGGTGCACCAGGGTGGACGGCAGGCTTCTACCTGGGTTTCTTGGGAGCACCTCTTCAATCAAGTCCTGCCTCTATTGGAGGCCTGTTTCCCCTCGTCAGGGCCCAAAAGGCCAACTTTCCCAAATCCACAAAGGGCGGCTACTCCAGAACACACGAGGTGCTAGCCAGCATCTATAAGAGGGGGCAGGCACTGTGCACAGCAGGTTAAGCTACCACCTGTGATGCCCGCATCCCACATGGATGCCAGTTTTGAAACCGTATTGCTTATCAATATTTCTTTTATTATTTTTTTTTTGACAGAGTGGATAGTGAGAGAGACAGAGAGAGAGGTCTTCCTTTGCCGTTGGTTCACCTTCCAATGGCTGCCGCTGCCGGTGCACTGCACTGATCTGAAGCCAGGAGCCAGATGCTTCTCCTGGTCTCCCATGCGGGTGCAGGGCCCAAGGACTTGGGCCATCCGCCTCTGCACTCCCGGGCCATAGCAGAGAGCTGGCCTGGAAGAGGGGCAACCGGGACAGAATCCGGTGCCCCGACCGGGACTAGAACCTGGTGTGCCGGCGCCGCAGGCAGAGGATTAGCCTATTGAGCCGCAGCGCCGGCCGCTTATCAATATTTCTGCAATAAGCTGTGTGGGTTCTTGCCACGGATTCAGAGAAGTCTGAATACTGGCTCAAATAGACCAGGCAGCATGGTAAGTTTCTTAAGCTTTTTATTTAGTGAGAGAAATGTATAGAGGAGTGAAGGCTTTATCTAATGGAGAAAGAGAAGTCTAGAGACGAAGTTGGGATCCACACCGAGCAGAGAGCAGGCCAGGAGCCATGAGCAGCCACAAGTAGCTTAGCACAAGTAGCGAAATGAAGGCAGAGAGAACGGGCAGCCTGAAGGCTTGATGCAACATGGGCAACAAAGGGCAATAAGGGGTAAAAAGGGTAAAAAGGGCCACGTTCACTGTGTTCCAGGCTTTTTATCCACTTGCAAAGGGGCGTGGTTACGTAGCTTGATTGGCAGGAGAACACACAAATGAGGTCACACAGCAGAGCGTGGTGAAGGTATGGTCGTCCAGCTCACAAATCTAATCAATCTTATCCTCTCTACCTGCCTACATCAGTTTGAGTCCCAGCTGCTTCACGTCCAGCTTCCTGCTAATGCACCTTGGAGGGCAGCAGAGGATGGCCAAGTGCTTGGGCCCCTGTCACTCACCTGGGAGACCTGGATAGAGCTGCAGGCTATTGGCTTCGGCTTGGCCCACCCCTGGCTGTTGCAACCATTTTGGGAGTGAACCAGCAAACCGATTTCTCTGTTTCTCCCTCTCTCTCTGTAACTCTGTCTTTCAAACAAATAAAAAAAAAAAAACTATAAAAAAATGAAAAGAACCTGTGGCCAGAGCTATGGCACAGTTGGTTAAGCTGCTGCCTGAGATGCCTGCGCCCCATATGGGCCCTGGTTTGAGTCCTGGCTGCTCTACTTCTGATCCAGCTCCCTGCTAATGGCCTGGGAAAGTAGCAGAAGATGGCCCAAGTCCTTGGGCCCCTGCATACCATGTGGGAGACCTGAGGGAAGCTCCTGGCTCCTAGCTTCAGCCTGCTGCAGTCCTGGCTGATGTGGCCATTGTGGCCATTTCAGGTGGCACCAGCGGATGGACTATCCCTCTGTCTTGCCCTCTCTCTCTGTAACTCTACCTTCAAACAAATAAATAAATCTTAAAAAAAAAAAAATCTATGAAAAGGGCTACCAGAGAGGCAGGAAGGAAATAAAATTGGTTTTGAGGTCACTCACCCAGAACCAAGTTACTAAAACCGGTTTGTCAAGTTGCAAAGCAATTTCTTAAAGGTAGGAATCTCTTTTTAGCTGCAAAATGGAAGGTCCAAATTAGCACACCTCACACCGTCATTCTCATTCGTAGATTGCTAAGCCTAGTTTTCTCCACCCAAAAAGTGCTTTAGCCAACAGCACCCATTCAGCAGCCAGCAAGTAGGAGGCTGACTTAAAGCCCTCAAGGAGGCTGGCGCCGTGGCTCACCGGGTTCTAGTCCCGGTCGGGGCACCTGGTTGCCCCTCTTCCAGGCCAGCTCTCTGCTGTGGCCCGGGAGTGCAGTGGAGGATGGCCCAAGTCCTTGGGCCCTGCACCCCATGGGAGACCAGGATAAGCACCTGGCTCCTGCCTTCGGATCAGCGCGGTGTGCCGGCAGCAGCGCGCTAGCCGCGGTGGCCATTGGAGGGTGAACCAACGGCAAAGGAAGACCTTTCTCTCTTCTCTCTCTCACTGTCCACTCTGGCTGTCAAAAAGAAAAAGAAAAGAAAAGCCCTCAAGGAGCCCCGGGACAGCTCCCCAGGGTGCCTTCTGGCCAGGGGTCAGTGTACAAAGGGCAAGACATCTTCTAGGACTGTGGTTCCTTTGTGGTCGGCACTGCCTGCAGTGTGGGATCCCACAGGGGCGACAGTTCGAGTCCTAGCTGCTCCACTTGCTATGGCCTAGGAAGGCAGTGGAAGATGGCCCTAGGCCCCTGTGCCGACATGGGTGACCTGGAAGAAGCTCCTGGCTGTTGGCTTCAGATCAGCCCAGCTCCAGCCTTTCCAGCCATTTGGGGAGTGAACCAGCAGATGGAAGACCTCTCTTTCTCTCTCTGCTTCTGCCTCTCTGCAACTCTGCCTTTCAAATAAATAAATAAATCTTTTAAAAAATAACTTCGGTAAGTGTAAAAGACTATTGTTTATTTTCCAGCCATCTTCTGAACTGCAGCTTCTTCTGTACGTAATTTCTGTTTAATTGGTGACTTTTCCTCATTTCCCTAGACTTGTAGTGATGGGGAAAATCTGGCCCATGGGATGGATAAGGCTGGTGAAATCATTGGTCTGGCCCTGCCAAAGAAACTGCAGGTGGGACTCAAAATCCAATGAATCTATGGCAGGCTAATTTTTTTAAGTTGATAATTTTATATAGCCTGTGGGTGGCAGGGGCCCAAACACTTGGGCCATCTTATGCTGCCTTCCCAGGCACATTAGCAAGGAGCTAGATCAGAAGTGGAGCAGCTGGGACTTGAACCAATGCTCATAAAGGATGTTGGCTTCACAGGCAGCGGCTCAAGCCCCTGTGCTACAACATCAGCTCCGGATGGAATACCTTTGTGAAAATCTGCTGTGTTTTTTTATTATTATTATTTGACAGACAGAGTTAGACAGTGAGAGAGAGAGACAGAGAGAAAGGTCTTCCTTCTGTTGGTTCACTCCCCAAATGGCCGCTATGGCCGGAGCTACACTGATCCGAAGCCAGGAGCCAGGTGCTTCTTCCTGGTCTCCCATGTGGGTACAGGGGCCCAAGCACTTGGGCCATCCTCCACTGCACTCCCGGGCCACAGCAGAGAGCTGGACTGGAAGAGGAGCAACTGGGACTAGAACTGGCATCCATATGGGATGCTGGCGCCACAGGCGGAGGACTAACCAAGTAAGCCACTGCGCTGGCCCTGATGTGCTTTTTAATTGCTGCATCAAATCTCAAATCTCCTTCCCAATTGCTAAACTGTTATCAAACTTTTAATCATGGTAATTTTAGTCTTTTGTCATCCACAGTTCTTGTTCTTCTCTGGAAACATGTACAATCAGAAAAGATGCTAAAAAAAATTTATAAATACAGATTTCTGACCAAAGATCAGTAGACTAATGAAAAATTTCTAGAACTCTGATTAAAAAAATAACTGTCAGATTCATGGAGATCAGATAAGACAAGAATTACACAATAGGCCAGCGCCTTGGCTTAACAGGCTAATCCTCCGCCTTGCGGCGCTAGCACACCGGATTCTAGTCCCGGTTGGGGCGCTGGATCCTATCCCAGTTGCCCCTCTTCCAGGCCAGCTCTCTGCTGTGGCCCGGGAAGGCAGTGGAGGATGGCCCAAGTCCTTGGGCCCTGCACCCGCATGGGAGACCAGGAGAAGCACCTGGCTCCTGGCTTTGGATCAGCGAGATGCGCCGGCCACGGCGGCCATTGGAGGGTGAACCAACGGCAAAAAGGAAGACCTTTCTCTCTGTTTTTTTCTCTCACTATCCACTCTGCCTGTCGAAAAGAAAAGAAAAGAAAAAAGAATTACACAATAAACTGGTAAAATCTGTGGGTTTCCTTGTATTTTACCTAAAATATTATTAATTAGTTTTAAAAATTTTTAAATGTATTTGAAAGGCAGAGCTACAGGGGTTGGGGGTCTCCTGGCTTCTTTCCTGACTGACACAGAGAGAGAGATCTTCCATCAGCTGCTTTTCTCCTCAAATGGCTTCAATGGCCAGAGCTGGGCCAGACCAAAACCAGGAGCCAGGGGCTTCCTTGGGGTCTCCCATACGAGTGCAGGGGCCCAAGCACTTGGGCCACATTTTGCTGCCTTCCCAGGCATATTAGCAAGGAGCTGGATTGGAAATAGAGCAGCCAGACTTGAACCGGTGCCCATATGGGATGCCGGCATTGCAGGTGGTGACTTAACCTGGTATTCCACAATGCATAAGTATAGTTGTTAATTCTATACTTAAGTGTTTTGTCTTCTAGACTTAAAGAATTTTTTCTTATGTTTTCTAGGGTTTGCAGCATTTCGGTAAAGTATGCTTTTGTGAACAAATATAAAACATTTATTTTCCTCACGAAATACCAAGTAGTATTTTTGGTGGCTATTCTTTTGGGGGGGTGGCAATGTGATTAATTGTGTGAATTCATATAGATCTTTTCTCATCAAAATATATACAATTTGAAAAATTGGCATATTGGGTCGGCTCCATGGCTCACTTGGTTAATCCTCCGCCTTTGGCTCCGGCATCCCATTTGGGCGCTGGTTCTAGTCCCAGTTGCTCCTTTTCCAGTCCAGCTCTCTGCTGTGGCCTGGGAGGGCAGTGGAGGATGGCCCAAGTGCTTGGGGCCCTGCACCCACATGGGAGACCAGGAAGAAGCACCTGGCTCCTGGCTTCAGACCAGTGTAGCTCCAGCCATAGCGGCCATTTTGGGGGTGAACCAACGGGAGGAAGACCTTTCTCTCTGTCTCTCTTTCTCTCTTTCTCACTGTCTAATTCTATCTGTCAAATAAATTTTTAAAAATTGGCATATCAAAAAATATCCACAGAATGCTTGATTTCAAGGGCTTCCAGCCTTGCAGTGGCAAATTGTCAATTCATGGCAGATCTTAAAATTTAAGAGATTTAGTACTATAGTTAATAAAAAATAAGTCTGCGTTGGTTAGGCTTCCTAACTTTGGGAGCTTTCTAAATCTGAGATGACTACATGGTTAATCAACTTTTCTTGCTGTACTTATGCAAACAGTCAACGATGATATGCCTGCTATTAGTGCATGACTCTGTTCATTGTTTTTTAAGACACAAACCTGGATTATTGTTCTCTTGTGGGTTTTGGACTTTATGCCTGTTGCCTGACAGAATTCTACAGAAGTACAACGCCCAGCAAGATAATGCTAGCCCCGCCCTTTGAAATGATGACTTTTGCCCACAGAGCTGATAAAGCTAAATTTAACAATGGATTCCAGGAAAACTTAGCATAAGAATCCCTCCTTCTAAAGCTCCTTTGTTGCTCAAGTGTGGTTAAAAGTTGTGTTTTGTTTTGTTTTTAACAATTGAACCCAACAGATCTTTTTTTAATTAATTAATTTGAAAGGCAGAGTTACAGAGAAAGAAGGAGAAACTGAAAGAGATCTTCCATCCGCTGGTTCACTCCCCAGATGGTCTTGATGGCCGGAGCTAGGCCAATCTGAAGCCTGGAGCCAGGAGCTTCTTCTGGGTCTCCCACGTGGATGCAGGGGCCCAGGGACTTCAGCCATCCTCTGCTGCTTTCCCAGGCACATCAGCAGGGAGCCAGATGGGAAGTAAGTGGTGTAGCTGGGCCTCATGGGATGTGGTGGCTTAACCCACTGGGCCACAGCGCTGGCCCCTTAAAAGGATTTTTGACACTAACCCTTGGTTGTCAGTCATTTCCCCTCCAGTATGGGACAAGATCAGGCCAACAACCACAAGTCAATCCTAGCAATAAGGAGCAAATAGAATCTAAACATAGGGTGACTGATCAGCAATGTTTCAAAGTAAGATGACAAGGGGGGAATGTAAAAGTTAAGGTGGAGTCACTGGTGTCAACCCTAAGCTAAAATACATAAAGCTGAAAGGTTATAAAGAAGGGATTCTCATCTCAAAAGACTACCAAGGGGCCAGCACTGTGGCCTAGCAGGTGGGGCTACTGCCTGAGACTCTGGCAACCCACATGGGTGCCGGTGCAAGTCCTGGCTACTCCACTTCCGATCCAGCCCTCTGCTATGGCCTGGGAAAGCAGTAGAAGATGGCCCAGGTGCTTGGGTCCCTGCACCCGCGTGGGAGACCCCGGAAGAAGCTCCTGGCTCCTGGCTTCAGATTGGCCCAGCTCTAGCCATTGCAGTCATTTGGGGAGTGAACCAGTAGACAGAGGATCTCTCTTCTCTCTCTCTGACTTTTCTTCTTTTAACTCTTTCAATAAACAAGTGAATATTAAATAAAAATAAAAATAAAATGACTCTACCAGAGCTACAGAGGGCCATAATTTCAAGAGAACGTTGCCCGCTAGATATGACATCGGTATCCTCACACCTCACCCCAGGATCTATATAAAGCACCCACACTGTGATTGCCACACCTGAGAAAGAGCCTTTGACTACTGCGCTCCTTTGTACACAAGAGGTAAGGATTAGAACCCAGATATGGACTCAGAACCTGAGAAAATGGAAATGCCAGATGGCATATTTTTCAGAGAATCTGGATATTGGTATCCAAGGCTGCCTGCCTTGTCTGAGAACAGTCGCGCCCACCTGTGATGTGCTTGTTGTAAGAGGCAAAGCAGTTCACTTGGGCAGCTCCCCTCACTCTGTGCCGCCTCTTGGAACAACAGGGAGATCGCTGGCTCCTTCCAGCCACTCGGGGAAATCCCACACTGAAGCATTTGACAATATTACTGTAAAAACCATCAGCTTTAAACCCAGCCTCCGTGTCTCTGAGGCCCTCTGGAGAACCCACGCGTGACTGCTTACGGGTTGTTGAACACTATATTCCCGCAGGTTGTACCTGACCAATGTCCCCTTGGAGACTCCAGATCTGAGCTATTCTTTGTGGATGGAAGCAGTAGGAAAAGAAAAGGCTGAGTATGTAGTAGCAATCTTCCAGGACTTTGAAAGGAAAAGCATTGCCACCAGGGACCTCGGCCCAAAAGGCTAAAGTCATAACCCTCAGCGTTGCCTTGTGCCTTAGAAGAGATAGGAGAGTGAGCATTCATACAAAGCATGCTTTTTCTGTATTACGTGCCTAGAGGGTTATTTAGAAGCAAAGAGGATTGTTCTTGTTAAATAATAAAGTTTTTGTACTAAGGAAGGCAGTCCTCCAAACCATGTGATTGCAACTTCAAGCATCTCGTGGTCAGCCAAGGGAGGATGTGTGCCCTCTTTACACAGGATGTTTTAATCACTCTGGGAACATCTGTCTAGCTCTCCAAGATATGCCCACCCACATCAGTGCTGTCTGACTTCGCACTGAGCCTTAACCAATAGCTCTACACTTGGTTTGAGAATCAAAGTCCCTGGAGACTAACTACCGATCTTTCTGGTTTGCATTCTGGGTGTAGGAATTAATATGTTGTTGCTTGAAAGCCAGCGCCGTGGCTTAACAGGCTAATCCTCTGCCTTGCGGCGCCGGCACACCGGGTTCTAGTCCCGGTCGGGGTGCCGGATTCTATCCCGGTTGCCCCTCTTCCAGGCCAGTTCTCTGCTATGGCCCGGGAAGGCAGTGGAGGATGGCCCAAGTGCTTGGGCCCTGCACCCGCATGGGAGACCAGGAGAACCTGGCTCCTGGCTTCGGATCAGCGAGATGTGCTGGCTGTAGCGGCCATTGGAGGGTGAACCAACGGCAAAAAGGAAGACCTTTCTCCTGTCTCTCTCTCTCTCACTATCCACTCTGCCTGTCAAAAAAAAAAAAAAAATCAATAATATGTTGTTGCTTGAAATGATGAAAGACCTGTAAATTATGCAGACACTACCTCAGCCAAACCTCATCACGATGCAGACTCTCCTGAGTTGAACCCAATTTGAAAAGGGTTTTTGAAGAAATGCCTACAGCTTCCTCTCTTCCAGAGAGGAAGAGAGAAAGAGAGAGATTGATTTTCCATCTGCTGGTTCACTCCTCAAATGGCTGTAACCAACAGGGCTAGGCCAGGCTGAAAGCCAGGAACAGGCGCTTATCCGGGTCTCCCACGTGGGTGGCAAACAAGGGCCCAAACACTTGGGCCATCTGCTGCTGCCTTCCCAGGTGCATTAGCAGGGAGCTGGATTGGAAGCGGAGCATCTGAGACTTGGTGCCTACACGGGATGCCAGCATGGCAGGCACTGGCTCAACCCACTGTGCCACAGTGCCAGGCCCCTCTCCTCCAGTCTTGAAACTTCCATTTCAGCAAGAAGCAGCTAGAATGATCCATATACACCTCAAGATTGAGGAGAGAAAAGGAAAAGAGGGGACTGAAGTGGAGCTCCTTACCGGTAATGCCCCTGATGCTCACTTTATCAGGCCCTAGTATCTCTTTCTTAGCTTTCATTCTTCTAAAGATAAACCCATTAAGCTACAGGAGTGACACAAGGGTAAGAGATCCTCCAGTTACCATCTCAACGGTAGTCTATTCTGAGAGCTTTTGCAAGAACACCTAGACCCTGATTAAAAAAAACAAAAAACAAAAAACACAATACCCAGGGGCCGGCGCTGTGACTAAGTGGGTAAAGCTGCTGCGTGCAGTGCCGGCATCCCCTATGGGCACCGGTTCTAGTCCCAGCTGCTCCATTTCCAATCCAGCTCTCTGTTATGGCCTGGGAAAGCAGCAGAAGATGGCCAAAGCCCTTGGGCCCCTGCACTGATGGGAGAGACCCGAAGGAATCTCCTGGCTCCTCTTCGGATGGGCGCAGCTCTGCCTGTTGTGGACACCTGGGGTGTGAACCAGCAGATGGAACCTCTCTCTCTCTCTCTCTCTCTCTCTCAAATAAATATTATCTTTAAAAAAAGAAAAGAACCACACAGGTTGGAGCCTACCTTTGTCATTTCAAAGGCAGCTTGCTGATCTCTATCACTGACCACAACTCCTCCAACCAGTTTCCAGGATGTTCAATAGCAGGAAGCCACGGGTTTCCATTCCCTGCTTAGGTCCTAGCTGTTCTCTGACCTCGACTTTCATTTCTTTGCCTCTAGGTGTCTAAGCCTCACCCTCCAGGTGCTTAGTCATGGTGAGCCTGGTGCTTGGTCATGATGAGGCTGTGCCAGCCTGGGCTAGATGCTCATGTCCTTGTGGGCAATGGGAAAGGGATCGAGGCCTATCAAGACACAAATTCAAGGCACCTAGGCTTTTTTTGTGTAATTGGCAGTTCTAGATATTCCAAAGCCTCCATCTTGGGAGGATAACAATTCTTTAAAAATTCATTCATTTATTTGAAAGGCAGAGCAACAAGCAGAAAGATCTTCCAGCTGCTGACTCACTCCCCAAATCCTGGCCAAGGGCAGGGGCTGGGCCAGGCCAGCCTGGAACCAGAAATTCTATCCGGGTGTCCCCCGTGGGCGGCACACGTACCAACACTTGGGCCATTTCCCCCTGCCTTCCCCAGGTACGTTAGCAGGCTGCAGCCGGGCTTCCAGCCTGGCAATCCGATATGAGAGGCCCCCGTCCCGCGACTGTAACCGGCCCAGGACAACACGTTTGTGTCTCCACCTTTACTCTCTATACTTCTTTGGTGGACTACAAAAATCGTGCTTTTGATTCAACCCATTATGTCAATGCTTCTCACGCTACATGCTTTTATTAGAATCAGCAGAAGGCGGGGAAGTGTCCTTTAAAACGGCACTTCCTGGGGGGGCGCCCCTGGGAAGTCCCGGGTTAGGGCCCAGGAATCAGCACCGCAGGCGCTCACCACTCAGCCGTGCAGAAGCACCAACCCCGAAAATAACGGGGGGGGGGGCAAACTTCTCTTTCCAGAGGCCACCCCGCGCCTTCGGGGCCCTCCGGGTGCCGGCGTCCGGGTGCCGGGGCGGAGAAAGCCCGGGGCCCGGCAGCCGGGGCAGGTGCAGCCGGCCGAGCGGGCGGCAGGCGGACCGGGCAGCGCCCCGCCTCCCGGGGAGCCCCAGCCCCCAGCGCGCGCTCCCCCGCCCCCGCCGCGGGTGCTTAGTCACGGTGAGGCTGCGCCGGCCCGGGGTCCGCGCCCCCCGCCCCCCGCAGCCGGGGACCCGCCCCCGGCCGCCACTTCCGCGTGCATGGCCCTGCTGCCCCGGGCCGTGAGCGCGCGCGCGGGGCCCGGCCGGCTGTGTGCGGCGCGCGCCGCCTCCCTCCTCCCGCCGCCTTCGAGTGGCCCCGCCGGGGCCCTGCGCGCCCTCCGCCGCGCCATGGCGTGCGCACGGGAGCAGCGCCCGCCGCCCGCCGGCGTGACCGCCTACGACTACCTGGTGATCGGGGGCGGCTCGGGCGGGCTGGCGAGCGCCCGGAGGGCGGCCGAGCTCGGCGCCAGGGCCGCCGTGGTGGAGAGCCACAAGCTGGGCGGCACTTGCGTAAGTACCGGCTCCTTCCAGGCGCGGTGGCTCGCGTCCCGCAGCCCTGCTGGCGCCTGGCCTCTCCGGGGACGGCTGGGGGCGTCCCCACCGCGATCCTGCCCAGCTGGGTGGGCGGCCGCTGCGCCCTGCCCTCCGCCTTCCCAGCCGGCCCCTGAGGTCCGAAGGACCCCGGCAGCAGGTGGGACAAGTGTGCGTGTGTGTGGGGTGGGGTGGGGGCCTCTGGGCCGCCCGGCGCAGGTTCGACTTGCACGGAAGCCCTAGCTCTCTAAATGCAGTAGAGCCCAGAGCATCCTCGCGGCTCCGGGTAGGAGGAAAGCATTGCATTCCATGCTTGACCTCGTGCAGGTGCATTTGGGAAGGCTGTGTAGGGGCGAGAGTGGCGGTGAGGGATGTGGATCCTGGTCTCTCCTTCCAGAAGTGCACAAAGACTGAAGGCCGTGGTTCGCAACCTGGGCTGCGCGTTCAGAACCACCCCAGGGGATAAGCTCTGCTCCGTGGGTTCAGCCCCTAGGGCTTCTGACTTACCTTGGTCTATGGTGTAGCCTGGGCTCTGGGTCAGAAGCTCCTGCAATCCTGTGAATTGCAGCCCTGCAGGGCTTACCATTGCCTTTGGTGGATTTTTAAGATTTAATTATTTGAAAGGAAAGAGAGGTGGAAGGAGGGAGAGAGAGGGGGAGCTTCAGTTGGTTCACTCCCCACATGGCTGCAAGGAAGCCAGGAGCCCGGAACTCCATCCAGGGCTGCCACGCGGGGGGCAGGGACTCAGGCACTTGGGCCGGTTTCTTGGAAGCCCAGCAGCCGGCACGGTGTTGGTGGGACACAGCTGGCACTCACATGGGATGCTGGCACAACAGGTGACTGCTTAACCTATGTGCCAGAACACTGGCCCAAAATAAGGTTTGTAAGTCTTGAGACTGAAAAACTATAATTTTTTTCTTTTAATTAATTTATTTATTTGAAAGTCAGAGTTACACAGAGAGAAAAGGAGAGGCAGAGAGAGAGAGAGAGAGAGAGGGAGAGGTCTCCCATCCGCTGGTTCACTCCCCAATTGGCTGCAACCGTCAGAGCTGCGCCAATCTGAAGCCAGGAGCCAGGAGTTTCTTCTGGGTCTCCCACGTGGGTGCAGGGGCCCAAGGACTTGGTCTATCTTCTGCTGCTTTCCCAGGCCACAGCAGAGAGCTGGATAGGAAATGGGGCAGCCAGGACTTGAACCAGCGCCCATATGGGATGCCAGCACTGCAGGCGGCTGCTTTACCCACTATGCCACAGCATTGGCCCTGAAAAACTATAATTTTTACAAATAAGTTTTGTTCCTATGGATTAAAAATATATATTATATTATTTATTTGAAAGAGAGAGGTGTTCCATCTGTTGGTTCATTCCCAAATGCCTACCATGACAGGGGCTAGGTCAGGTCAAAACCAGGAGGTAGGAACTCATCAGGACCTCCCACATGGATGGTAGGAACCCAACTACTTGAGCCATCACTGCAGCCTCCAGGGAGCTGGAGAGAAGAGCCAGCAGGCCAGGGGTCTGACCTACATGCTCTGATATGGGGCACAAGTGCCTTAACTGGGCAGCTTAACCCCGAACTCCAGTGCTTTCTCCCCTCTACTTAACATTGTAATGATGTTACATTAGGGCTGTTCTCCACCCGACTTTTGATTTTTCACTTACAGCTAAGGTTGTACAGTAAGCACTGAATATCAGAGAAGGGGTAAGACACAATTTAGAGGTGTTCAAGGATTCCAGTTATGTGGGCTATCCAGATAGCCACAGTTGAAGTAATAAACTTACCATATACAGTGATATCCAAGCAAGTGTAGGGAAAATGGAGAATTTCTGAAGAACATCATTTCATTTGTTCATTTTTCATTTCTGGGGCAGGCAGAAAAGCACAGATAATAGTAAGATTAAAGTTCCGAGGCTGGCGCTGTGGCGTAGTGGGTAAGGCCTCCGTCTGCAGTGTCCGCATCCTATGTGGGAGCCGGTTCAAATCCCAGCTGCTCCACTTCCCATCCAGCTCTCTGCTATGGCCTGGGAAAGTAATAGAAGATGGCCCAAGTCCTTGGGCCCCTGTACCTGCTCCTGGCAGAAGAAGCTCCTGGCTCCTGGCTTCAGATCGGCACAGCTCTGGCCCTTGCGGCCAATTGGGGAGTGAACCAGCAGATAGAAGACCCTTCTCTCTCTCTCTCCTCTCTCTATGTAACTCTGACTTTTAAGTAAATAAATAAATCTTTAAAAAAAAATTAAGGTCCCGGGGCCGGCACTGTGGTGTGGTGGGTAAGGCTGCCGCCTGCAGTACCAACATCCTATTTGGGTGCCGGTTTGAGTCCTGGCTGCTCCACCTCTGATCCAGCTCTCTGCTGTGGCCTGGGAAAGTGGTAGAGGATGGCCCAAGTCCTTGGGCTCCTGCACTCACATGGGAGACCCAGAAGAAGCTCCTGGCTTCGGATCGGCCTAGCTCCTGCCGTGGCAGCCATTTGGGGAGTGAACCAGCAGGTAGAAGACCTCTCTCTCTCTGCCTCTGCCTCTCTGTAACTCTTTACCTTTTGGAGAAATAAATAAATCTTTTTAAAAAATGTGCAATATTATGGCTTTCTCAGGCCATTGCAGAGAGCTGGATTGGAAGTGGAGCAGCTGGGTGCCCATATAGATGCCGGCACTGCAGGCAGCAGCTTTACCTGCTACACCCCAGCACCAGCCCCAGTATTCTCATTTTTAAAAAAGCTAGTCAGGGGCAGGTGTTTGGTGCAGTGACTTCGACACTACTGAGGATGCCCACATTCCTTATCAGAGTACCTGAGTTCATGTACCACTTCTTCCCATTCCAGCTGCCTGCTGATGTACACCCCAGGAGGCTGCAGGTGATGGCTCAAGTACTTGGGTTCCTGCCATCCGTGTTCCAAACTCTTCAGCTATTATAAGCATTTGGGGAGTGAACTAGCAGTTGGAAGATCTCTGTCCATCTGTCATTACATTTCCCAGTCTTTTTTTTTTTTTAAAGATTTTATTTATTTATTTGAAAGAGCTAGAGAGAGAGAGAGCTCTTCCACCTGCTGGTTTATTCCCCAATTGACTGGGGCTGGGCCAAGCCTAAGCCAGGAGCTTCATCTGGGTCTCCCACAAGGGTGCAGGGTCCCAAGGACTTGTACCATTTTCTGCTGCTTTCTGAGGCACAGTAGCAGGGAGCTGGGTCAGAAGTAGAGCAGCTGGGACTCAAACGGGCACCCATATGGGATGCCGGCACTGCAAGTAGCGGCTTAACTCACTGTGCCACAGCGCCGGCCTTCCAAGGCTGTCTGTGTGGTGTGACCGCTTGCCTTGACTTTCTGATTCCTTGTGGGTTTTCCTTTTCCAGGGCGTTCCCCCCGCCCCCTCCTGTGATATGAGAGTAGGCTCTTCTCTAGAAGACAAGCCTGAGTAGTTTCAAGATGAGTGACAGGTGTTGGTGCCGTGGACTGAATGGTCTGCCCCCTCCAATGTGAGGGTACTTGGAGGTGGGGCTGTTGGGAGGTGAGAGGTCTAGATGAGATCACCATAGTGGGCCTCATGCTGGGTGTCCATCAGAAGAGCAAGGGCCATCAAAGCTCTTGTTCCCTCTGTCCTGTGAAGACACAGGGGAGAGGGGAGCCCTCGCAGGGGTACAGTCACCCAGTCCCCAGACTATGAGAAATAAATGTCTGCTGGGTAAGCCCCCTGGTGTGCGGTATTTTGCAAGACAGGGTTCATTTTTCTTTGACAGAATTCATAGCTTTGAGATCCACAGTAGAGGCCAGGAGTTTCAAAGTTCAGATATGCGATGATCTTGCCCTGTGGGGTGTGTGTGTGTGTGTGTATGTGTGTTCAAAGCAGCGGAGGCAGGAGCTAGTCCTGGAGTCTGTGTACAGACCACAGGTAGAAGCATGTGCAGATGGAGTGGCTTGATCCCACTTTTTTTTTTTTTTTAAGAAAAGAGTTTATTGGGACTGGCGCTGTGGCATAGTGGGTAAAGCCTCTGCCTGCAGTGCCAGCATCCTATGTGGGCACTGGTTCAAGTCCCGGCTGCTCCACATCTAATGCAGCTCTCTGCTATGGCCTGGAGAAGCAGTGGAGGATGGTGCCAATCCTTGGGCCCCTGCACCCGCATGGGAGTCCTGGAAGAAACTCCCGGCTCCTGGCTTCGGATCAGCTCGGCTCTGGCCGTCGTGGCCATTTGAGGAGTGAACTAGCAGATGGAAGACCTCTCCCTCTCTCTCTCTCTCTCTCTGCAACTCTGCCTTTCAAATTAATAAATAAATATAAAAAAAAGAAAATACAGGTACACGAGATGACTTATTTTTAAAGATTTACTTATTTATTTGAAAGGCAGAGTTAGAGAAAGGCAGAAGCAGAGAGAGAGAAGTGTTCCATCCACTGGTTCACTCCCCAAATAGCCACAATGGCCAGAGCTGGGCTGATCCGAAGCCAGGAGCCAGGAGCTTCTTCTGGGTCTCCCGTGTAGGTGCAGGGGTCCAAGGACTTGGGCCATCTTCTATTGTTTTCACAAGGCATAACAGAGAGCTGAATCAGAAGTGGAGCAGCATTGCCCATATGGGATGCCGACACTGTAGGCGGAAGCTTTACCTGCTACGCCACAGCGCCAGCTCCATGAGATGATCTTTGAGTTTTCTTCGAAGTCTCCAAAAAGCCAAATACAGTGCCTCTCTTTAAGATCACGTGTAGGGGCGGCGCAGTGGCACAGTTGGTTAATCCTCCACCTGTGGTGCCGGCATCCCATAAGGGCGCCAATTCTAGTCCTGGCTGCTCCTCTTCCAGGCCAGCCCTCTGCTGTGGCCTGGGAGGGCAGTAGAAGATGACCCAAGTGCTTGGGCCCCTGCACCCGCATGGGAGACCAGGAGGAAGCACCCGGCTCCTGGCTTCGGATCGGCGCAGTGCCAGCCATAGCGGCCATTTGGGGGGTGAACCAATGGAAGGAAGACCTTTCTCTCTCTCTCTCTCTCTGTCTATAACTCTACCTAAAAAAAAAAAAAGATCACGTGTAGCTGGAAGAGAACTGTGAAGCTTGCCCAAAGCCAGGATGGCTCCAGCCTCTGGGAGCCTTGTCAGCTGTGCAGATTGAGTTGTCCCAGGCTGACCTTGGGCGGGTCGGCTTGAGGAGCTGCCCTTTCTGCCCTGGGGCCTGGGGGAGCAGTGTTCAGTGAGTGTTCAGCTGAGTGTTCTGACTCTGAGATGATCACCTGCTGCCTGGCTGCCTGGCGGTGGGTGAGCAGTCCTCGCCGAGGAGGGGTTCAGTAGTGAGAGTTGGCAGGTGGCCGTACCCTCTGCACCTACTTGGTGCCAACGGGACAGCCCCCACGGGACAGGGAAGAAGGGTTTTGAGAGAAGCCTGGGAATCAGGCTGCTTGCTGGATTATCATTCATCTGAGCTGCACACAGTTACTCAGCAATATGTAAATCATAGCCTAGCGGGGAGGCTATAGCGTGTACTTGGATATTACAATGTTTGCATCCCAAGAAGGCTGAACAAGCTTTTTTCTTTTCTTTCTTTCTTTCTTCTTTTTTTTTTTTTGACAGGCAGAGTGGACAGTGAGACAGAGAGAAAGGTCTTCCTTTACCGTTGGTTCACCCTCCAATGGCCGCCACGGCCAGGGCGCTGTGGCCTGCACACCGCGTTGATCCGAAGGCAGGAGCCAGGTGCTTCTCCTGGTCTCCCATGGGGTGCAGGGCCCAAGCACTTGGACCATCCTCCATTGCACTCCCGGGCCACAGCAGAGAGCTGGCCTGGAAGAGGGGCAACCGGGACAGAACCCGGCACCCCAACCGGGACTAGAACCCCGTGTGCCGGTGCCGCAAGGCGGAGGATTAGCCTATTGAGCCGCAGTGCTGGCCCTTGAACAAGCTTTTTAAAGTGGGGTTTACTGAAAGGAACTCAATTTAAAGGAACTCTATTATCAGTGTTGATAGTATCACCAAAACCAGAAAATCGTCTTAATTTGATTGATGGGTTTAGAATTTCATAAAATGGGGTCCACCTATATTCATTGTTATGAAATAAAGGGTGGGGTTAGGTGGAGTAGGCAGATACTATTGTTGAACTTTACCTTTTGATTTGCATAGTTGATTGTTTTGGTTTTTTTTTTTTTTTTTTTTTTTTGCACTGGTCTTAGTGCAATACTGCCTTTTTTATTTATTTATTTGAGAGAGTTACAGAGACAGAGGAAGAGAGATCTTTTATCCACTGGTTCACTCAGTGGCTGCAATGGCTGGGCTGGCACAGGCCGAAGCCAGGAGCATCATCCGGGTCTCCCACATGGGTGCAGGGACCCAAGCACTTGGACCATCTTTTGCTGCTTTCCCAGACCATTAGCAGGGAGCTAGATTGGAGTGGAGCAACTGGGACATGACCCAACGCCCATTTGGGATGCTGGTATCACAGGTGGCAGCTTTACCCACTCAGCCATAACACCAGCCCCTGTAATATTGCTTTTTAATCTGTCTCAGAACCCACTAAATCTGAGTGTCGAGAAAAAGGAAAACTGCCATTGGATCCCTCAAGATTTTCTGTGTTTTTGTTTTTTGTAAAATGTACTTGGGAAAACCATGGAGAATTTTTCTTGTAGAGTGAAATTGAAGGAATGGTATGTTAATACTAACAAACTTTGTCGTTGTGAGTGGATTCCAATCAGCCATAATTAATAACCATTGATTCACTGGGTATTCCAATATTGTGTAAATAGTAGAAGGGAACTTCAATCCGCTGGTTCACTCCCCAAATGACCGTGATGGCCAGAGCTGAGCTGATCTAAAGCCAGGAGCCAGGAGCTTCTTCCGGGTCTCCCACGTGGATGCAGGGGCCCAAGGACTTAGGCCATCTTCCACTGCTTTCCCAGGCCATAGAGAGCTGGATCAGAAGTGGAGCAGCCAGGGTTCGAACCAGTGTCCACATGGGATGCCAGCACTGCAGGCCGGGGCTTTAACCTGCTGCACCACAGCACCAGCCCCGCCCCGTATGAGTTTTAAATATACTGCACTAGAATAAGCTTATCTTCTAATTCTGTTTTTCCATGAACATTTTTAAATACCCTCATATCTGAGATCCTAAATTCTTTTCTTTCTGAGGGGGCAGGATATTGGGGAGTACATATTAACTGTAGAGGGAGCATCAGACATTTTACAAGTTTTGCCTCAAAATCTCTTTCTGGATCCCCAGATTTGCCATAGTAATAATCTTTTTCAATTTAATGATTCCTGGGATAGAGCAAAAACAATTTTAGTTCCAACATTTGTTAATACAGCTTGCAAATGTATCAGTTCATCTTCTTGCTTTAGATTCTGCTGTATGGAGTTTCTCTCTCTCTCTCTCTCTCTCTCTGTCTTTGCTTTTGTCTTTCTCAAGCTTAATGCCTCTTGGACTGGTCTTTTTGGAAAGGAAAAGGCTTTGAAGGTGGAGACTTAGACGTGGAACAGTCACTGTGTGCCAGGGACCGGAGCTAACTGATGCCCATAGCATCTAATGTTTATTTGGCCATTGTTGGTGCAAAGCTGACGAAATGCTACAGAGATGGGGATCTTTACCTGTTTTGATCACCAGTATATCCCAAGCCCTTAGAGGAGGGTCTTGCACATAGCAGGTGCTCAGTATTTAGTAGCTAAAAGAGTTGGTGAATTGATGGTGCTTTGCTTTGTAAACAGAGACTGGCCCATTTTCTAAGTGCTCCTTCCTCGTGATGGTTTTGTGTTTTTTTTTTTTTTTTTTTTTATTCTTGACAGGCAGAGTGGACAGTGAGAGAGAGACAGAGAGAAAGGTCTTCCTTTTGCCATTGGTTCACCCTCCAATGGCCGCCGCGGTAGCGCGCTGCGGCCGGCGCACCGCGCTTTTTCCGATGGCAGGAGCCAGGTGCTTATCCTGGTCTCCCATGGGGTGCAGGGCCCAAGCACTTGGGCCATCCTCCACTGCACTCCCTGGCCACAGCAGAGAGCTGGCCTGGAAGAGGGGCAACCGGGACAGGATCGGTGCCCCGACCGGGACTAGAACCCGGTGTGCCGGCGCCGCAAGGCGGAGGATTAGCCTATTGAGCCACGGCGCCGGCCTCGTGATGGTTTTGAACCAGACTTTAGAAGAAGAGGGAGGAAACTATAGGCAGCTTTGCTATAGCTATAGCTATAGCTTTTATTTATTTATTTTTTGACAGGCAGAGTTAGACAGTGAGAGAGACAGAGAGAAAGGTCTTCCTTCCGTTGGTTCACCCCCCAAATGGCCGCTATGGCTGGCGCTGCACCAATCCGAAGCCAGGAGCCAGGTGCTTCCTCCTGGTCTCCCATGCAGGTGCAGGGGTCCAAGCACTTGGGCCATCCTTCACTGCCTTCCCAGGCCACAGCAGAGAGCTGGACTGGAAGAGGAGCAACCGGGTCAGAATCCGGCGCCCCAACCAGGACTAGAACCTGGGATGCCGGCGCCACAGGCGGAGGGTTAGCCAAGTGAGCCGCGGCGCCAGCCCTATAGCTATAGCTTTGTAAAGAAGAGGGAGGACACTGTAGGCGGCTCTGGTAGGTGCGGGGGAAGGGGAGAACCAGAGGAAGGAATTCCACAGTTAACTCAAGGACAGTGACGTGCTTGGCAGGTGCAATTGTCAAGTGCAATTGTCAGTTAAGCAAGTTCTCATCTTCCTGCTGCACAGGCATTGCGAGGTTTCTACCTGTCTAGGCAGGATTCAAGGTAAGGAGGTCAGCCCTGGGAAAAAGAGTGGAGCCCTGAAATTTGCCACCTGTGTCACCAGAACTGGCACGTGTTCTGTCCCTGCTTGGAGAGGTTCCTGTTCCTGTGAGCCAGTGCTGCCTGGCCCACTGAACAGAAGGAGTTGAAACCCCAGGTTGGTTGGAACAAGAAGCTGTCAGAGATGGAGTTTGGTTTGGAAAAAGAAAACAAGTTCAAGGCCAAGTCTCACTGACCACGAGTGTGCTGGAGAGGGCAAGAAACTTGAGGCCCGGACTCTTCCCTTGGCATACTGGTCAGTGCCCATCTGTGCCAGGGAGTTTGCCAGGTGGAAGTGTTATGTGCACCTGTGGGAAACAGGAGGGCTGATAGAGTAGGAAACTGAGCTTGGAGAGACTGAGAAACGCACGTACCTGTAGTTGCCACCTGGGAGAGCTGGGCGACCTAATGCCCAGGCCAGGAGAAGGGGGCTGTGGAGGGGCTTCCAGCCCTACTGTGCTGAGCTCTTTGCCCTGGGCCCCTAACTTTGTAGGTAACTAAGGGTGCCTCTACTCCCTGCCAAGAGGTGTCTCATGTCAGGCTGAGCTGGACTGTAACTTGGTTTCCAAAACCAGCAGAAACCCCTGGAGGCCCGTTCCCAGGAGCTGCCCAAATAGGTGGAGGGGGAGTTCAGGGTCACAAGCTCCCCTCCAACCGTTGCCCCAGGCCCCAGGGTGCAGCACCCTTTGCAGTGCAGCAGCTCTGGTCCTACAAGGCCACAGTTTTCCCCCACCCTCTTCTGCTTTCTGGCCCAGGGCTCCCCGCTTTAGAGAGTGCAGGGATTCTGCTGATGCCCGGTTGCCCCTCTTCCAGGCCAGCTCTCTGCTGTGGCCCAGGAGTGCAGTGGAGGATGGCCCAAGTGCTTGGGCCCTGCATCCCATGGGAGACCAGGAGAAGCACCTGGCTCCTGACTTCAGATCAGCATGGTGCGCTGACCGTGGCGGCCATTGGACGGTGAACCAACAGCAAGGGAAGACCTTTCTCTCTCTCTCTCTCTCTCTCACTGTCCACTCTGCCTGTCAAAAAAAAAAAAAAAAAAAAAATCAAATAAATAAATCAATCTTCCAAGAAGTAAATAAACCCATTAGTCATACCCTTGGTACCAGTACATGTCAGGCCATCTTGGCCTTTAGGAAAAACTTCTTCCAAACTGTTTTTTTAAGATTCATTTACTTTTGTGGGGCTGGCGCTGTGGCATAGAGGGTTAAGCCTCCGCCTGCACTCTGGCATCCCATATGGGTGCCAGTTCAAGTCCCATCTGCTCGGCTTCCCATCTAGCGTCCTGCTAATGAGCCTGGGAAAGCAACAGAAGATGGCCCAAGTGCTTGGGCCCCTGCACCTACATAGGAGTCCTGGAAGAAGCTCCTGGCTCCTGGCTTCGGTCTGGCCCAGCTCTGGCTGTTAAGGCCATTTGGGAAGTGAAGCAGTAGATGGAAGACTTCTCTCTGTGCCTCTCCCTCTCCCTCGCTGTAACTCTGCCTTTCAAATGAATGAATAAATATTTTAAAAATTTAGGGGCTGGCGCCATGGCTCACTTGTTAATCCTCCGCCTGAGGTGCCGGCATCCCATATGGACGCCAGTTCTAGTCCTGGTTGCTCCTCTTCCAGTCCAGCTCTCTGCTGTGGCCCGGGAGGACAGTGGAGGATGGCCCAAGTGCTTGGGCCCTGCACCCGCATGAGAGACCAGGGGGAAGCTCCTGGCTCCTGTCTCCTGGCTTTGGATTGGTGTGGCTCTGGCCGTAGCGGCCATTTGGGGAGTGAACCAATGGAAGGAAGACCTTTCTCTCTGTCTCTGTCTCTCATCTGTCATCTGTCAAATAAATAAAAAAAATTTTTTTAAAATATTTATTTGAAAGGCAGAGTTATAACACTGGTGTCCACAAACTTGTTTTTTAAGATTTTATTTATTTATTTGAGAGATAGAGTTACAGTGAGAGGGAGAAACAGAGAGAGAGAGAGAGAGAGAGAGAGAGAGAGAGAGAGGTCTTCTACCTGCTGGTTCACTCCCCAGGTGACCGCAATGGCTGGTGCTGAGCCAGTCCGAAGCCAGGAGCCAGGAGCTTCTTCCAGATCTCCCACGTGGGCGCAGGGGCCCAAGCATGTGGATCATCTTCTACTGCTTTCCCAGGCCTAAGCAGAGAGCTGGATTGGAAGTGGAGCAGCCGGGACTTGAACCGGCACCCATATGAGATGCCAGTGCCACAGGCAGAGGATTAACCTATTGCACCACAGCACAGGCACCCTTTTTAAATTTATTTTTTTAAACCGTCCTCCACAACTTTAAAATAGCTTCAAGTAGCCGGCGCCGCGGCTCACTAGGCTAATCCTCGGCCTTGCGGCGCCGGCACACCGGGTTCTAGTCCCGGTCGGGGTGCCGGATTCTGTCCCGGTTGCCCCTCTTCCAGGCCAGCTCTCTGCTGTGGCCAGGGAGTGCAGTGGAGGATGGCCCAAGTCCTTGGGCCCTGCACCCCATGGGAGACCAGGATAAGCGCCTGGCTCCTGCCATCGGATCAGCGCGGTGCGCCGGCCGCAGCGGGCCTACCGCGGCGGCCATTGGAGGGTGAACCTAGGGCAAAGGAAGACCTTTCTCTCTGTCTCTCTCTCACTGTCCACTCTGCCTGTCAAAAAAAAAAAAAAAAAAATAGCTTCAAGTGCACAGGAGGAGTGAACTGGCTATCAGTGAGAGAGTTCCGAGCCAGCCGTGCCTCGGGACAGCTTGAACCTCGGAAGCCAGAGGTGACCAGGGACAGCCAGTATGTTCATGTGGCATGCTGAAATCTTTGCTACCAGTGTCCTTGGGGAACTTGAATCTGGAGTCTGTCCTAGCTGAAGCCTGTCCGTGACCCTGAGCTGCCACCAAGGGTGTATGTTGAAGGCCCTGGAAGCCCTTCACTTGCCAGTGCCCTGCAGAGGGTGGGTTTGCTGGGGAGGCTCTCCCGCAGGCTGTCAGCTGCTTTCCCTTGCTTTTGCCAGGTAAGGAACTCCTGCCATCTTCCTTGCTTGCAAGTGGCTCCATCCAGCTTTTCCCATGACTTTGTGAAGGCCGTGGGGGCTGGGGAATAGCACGGTCAGATGGGAGGGCGGTCACACAGCGCAGTAACTGCTGCTACTAAGTACCCTGTGAATTGCGTGCCTGTAATGCTGCTGCAGCTGTCGATCATTTTACTGGGCTCGAGTTCTGCACCCTTCTCTGGGCACCTGGAGTCGCTGCTCCTGTGCCTCCAGAATCCTTAGTGTAGCACCATCTTACTAAAAAATGCAACTCCGGAACTAGATAGATAGACTCATCTCTTTCTAGGGAAAAACAGATTCGCAAAATAAGTACATAGAAACACAACGCATTCCTTTGTAGATCCTCAGTAGAGCAACAGTAAGTAATAGGCTTATAATGAAATTGTAGCAGTGTGCTGTTCACAGATAGCATTTGAAACAAATATAGGAATGGAAGATTACTATGCAATGAGATCATCGTTTAGACGAGAGATTTGGCCTGCTTTCTTTGAACCTAGCAGTTCATATGAAGTACTTTGGCAGGTACATTTGTGGTTTTGGTTTCACCCTCGAAGGATACCTAGAAAGCATTGTAGTAGCTAGGCTTGGGTTCTTCTGGCTCCACAAAACTAAGCCATGTCCTTATGGTCATTAGTAGCAGTGCTTATGTAAGCATTGGATGTAAACTATGTCTAGAAAGTATCTGTGTTCACATAAAAGAAAAATCATAACAGACAAGAGAAATTGAATCACTCATCTAAATTCCACTTCAAAAATAAGATCATTTTATTTGTCTAAAAAAGTTATGTCAGGGGCCGGTGCTGTGGTGCACTGGGTTAAGCTGCTGCCCAAGATGCCAGCATCCCATATCGGAGTGTACGGATGGAACCTGGCTTCAGCCTGGCCCAGCTCTGGCTGTTGTGGCCATTTGGGGAGTGAGCCAATGACGGAATATGCCGTAGTCTTTCCTTCTGTCAGTCTGCCTTTCAAATCGGTAAGATAAGTCTTTAAAAAGTAAATTTAAATGTTATGTACGTAATAAATGAATCTATATCCATCATAAGAAGTATGGTGTAAATATGAATTTCCCTCTTTAAGAGACAATACTTGACTCTGCAGAGTCCAGCCAGACTCTGTTTAAATGCACATATACATAATGCCCGTATGTAAATACAGAGCTGCTGATGGAAGAGCTGTTGCTTTGCAGCTTTCTTTTTCTCTGACGATACTTGTGTCTCAGAACGCATTCTGTCACAGTACATAAAAACCCACCTTCTCCTTTCCAACGGGTATAGACTCATTCTACAGTAATTTATTTAATACTTCACCTCCTGGGGCACACTTAGTGCTGCCGGTGATTTGTTATGACAGTGCTTCGGGCGCCTCCTTGTGCTCCCACGTTTGCTCACAAGAGCAGCACATGGGACTATTTCTGTAGGTTGCATTCCTGCAAGTAAAATCCCTGCACCAAACCGGGTGTGCTTGCTAACACTGGTTATCGTCAGTCTGCGGACTT
The DNA here is from genome assembly GCF_033115175.1 of Lepus europaeus. NCBI lineage: Eukaryota > Metazoa > Chordata > Mammalia > Lagomorpha > Leporidae > Lepus > Lepus europaeus. The sequence goes on from NC_084842.1 coordinate 12,743,816, forward strand.
GTCACCTATCTGATCATCTCATAGACGCAAGATGTTTTATGACTTAGATGATCTTTTATCTGTAAGATGTGGCTGGCTACTCGGGTTTCTTTTTGCTTTGGTTTTGTTTCAGAGGTGGAAAAAGGGATCTCCCTCCCATGGGTTCACTCCCTAAATACCCACAACAGCTGGCACTGGACCAGGCCAAAGCTAGGAGCCCGGAACTCAGTCACACACATCACACCCACACCTGTGTGGGTGACAGGGACCCAGGTGCCTACCCCATCATCTACTGCTTCCAAGGGAGCACATTTAGCAGGAAGCTGGATGGGCACTCTGATATGGGATGCGGGCATCCCAGATGGTGACTTGGGCATCCCAGATGGTGACTTAACTGCTGTGCCGAACACCTGCCCCATAAGGCAGCTCTTTTTTTTTTTTTTAATATATATATTTATTTATTTGAAAGGTGGAGTTACAGAGAGAGAGGAGGAGAGACAGAGAGAGAGATGTTCTGCCCACTGGTTCACTCTCCAAATAGCCACAGTGGCCGGAGCTGGGTTGATCTGAAGCCAAGGACCAGCAGCTTCTTTCAAGTCTCCCACACGGGTGCAGGGGCCCAAGCACTTGGCCATCTGCTGCTTTCTCAGGCTGTAAGCAGAGAGCTAGATTGGAAGAGGAGTAGCCGGGACCAACACCCATACAGGATGCCAGCGCCGTAGGCAGAGGCTTAGCCCACTGCGCCACAATGCTGGCCCTGTAAAGCAGCTCTTTTTAAAAGAAATTTTAGGAAGGGGTCAATATCAACAGATGTACAAAAAACTGCTTGAGTAAGGGGTGCGTTGTAACTTATTAAATTTGTAAGGGCCCTTGGGTAGCATTTCTCTCTAACTTTACCATTGTGAAGAGTTATTTTCCTAAGTATCTAGTGAGTTTTTAATTGATAATATTTGATAAAATCTTACAACAACCCATGTTTTCTGTGTATACTGACTGAAAAGGCTGAGAGTCATGTTTGTGACCTGTCTCGGGACTGCGTGAGACTTCGTAGCATGGATGACTCCCACCGCTTTGGCCCTGTAGCATGATGTAGGTTTCCAGTAGTTGTGTCAAAGGGGGTTTCTCAGGTATTTCACTCACATGCTCCCTAGTAAATTTCACAGAAATCCTTGATGAGCTCGCAGCTTAAAAGATCTGATCGCCTTTCTCTACCTCATCACGTAAGGAAAATAGCGTTCTGATTTTTTGCAACCTGTAATAGAAGTAACTGGGTGACTTAGAACTTAAGAAAATCTCTGGGGCCAGCGCCGTGGCTCACTTGGCTAATCCTCTGCCTGCGGCGCCGGCATCCCATGTGGGTGCCGGGTTCTAGTCCCGGTTGCTCCTCTTCCAGTCCAGCTCTGCTGTGGCCCAGGTGCTTGGTCCCCTGCACCCACATGGGAGACCAGGAAGAAGCACCTGGCTCCTGGCTTCGGATCGGCGCAGCGCCGACCGTGGTGGACATTTGGGGGGTGAACCAACGGAAGGAAGACCTTTCCATCTCTCTCTCTCTCTCACTGTCGGTAACTCTACTTGTCAAATAAAATAAAGAAGTAAAGAAAATCTCCTTTCTTGGTGCAGCAGGTTTATTTCCTGCAAGTTTGCTTGGTGATTTGAGTGTAACATTCTTAACGTATTTTTTTTTTCTGTTTTTCTCCCCCAGGTGAATGTCGGATGTGTACCCAAAAAGGTAGAATTTTTATTTTTCTTTCCTTCCACATTCCTTTTTCTTATTTGGTAAACCGTTCAGAATAAGAATGTTTACAAATGTATTAGTTAAAATTTGTTCTGCACAAAATAGCTGAGAATCCATCTAATAGTGGCTTACGCAATAGGGTTGGTTTTCTTTGTGGTTTTTAATGTCACCTGCTAAGAAGCTTGAAGACAGGCAGTTCCTGAGAATGACGTAGCTCCCAATGATGTCTGAAAGGGCCCTGGCCTTGTCCTGCTCTCTGTTCTGCCATCTCTGGTGTATAATTAACAGTAAACCCACCACATGGCCGCTGATGGCCCCAGGAGCTCCAGGTAGGATGGTCTCATCCTGCAGTGGCCGCAGATGGCTTTAGATCCTCCTGGCTTGGATTGAGCTGTTCCGGCAGGAGAGACTGGATACATGAGTGAATGACATTTTCAGCCAGGAAGAAGGGGAAGGCGGGGTAGCTGGGGCGATAAGCACAGTGATATTAGCTCCTGGGCGTTAACTGCATCCCACGTGCCAAAGAAATTCACCCTGCACGTTCACTATGCAGTGAGTTCTCCTGGTAGGCACTGTGTGGAGGTAAACCAGGAATGGAGACGCGGTGGTCTGAAGCTGCCGATGGCCTAGCAGGAGCAGAGACCACAGAATGCCCATTCCTGGCGGGAGAGAGGAGCACCATCCATCCACTCAGGCAGGGCCAGCAGCAAGTAAAGTTTCTAGCCCAGGCCCAGCAAGTGCATGATGCAGTGGGTGGATGTTCTTCCCTCCGGTGGCTCTGGTTAAAGGTGGGCAGCTTGGGTGACTTTGCAGCTGTAGTGTGTGTGTGTGTACGTGTGTGTGTGGGGTGTGTGTGTATGTGTGCGGGGGGTGTGAGTGTGATGCTGTCTGCTTCTTTACCTGTGTGTGTGTGTGCTGCCCTCTGCTCCTTCACCTGCGTGTGGGTGGGGGGGTGTGAGTGTGGGGGGGTGCGTGTGTGTGTGTGCGTGTGTGATGCTACCTGCTTCCTCACCTGCATGCATGTGCATGTGTGTGTGTGTGCTGCTATCTGCTCCTTCACCTGCGTGTGTGTGTGCATGTGCATGTGTGTGCGTGTGTGTGCTATCTGCTCCTTCACCTGCGTGTGGGTGTGTGCGTGTGTGTGTGCGTGTGTGTGTGTGCTGCCCTCTGCTTCTTCACCTGCGTGTGGGTGTGGGGGGGGTGTGAGTGTGTGGGAGTGCGTGTGTGTGTGTGCGTGTGTGATGCTACCTGCTTCCTCACCTGCATGCATGTGTGGGTGTGTGCGTGTGTGTGTGTGTGTTGCTCTCTGCTCCTTCACCTGCGTGTGTGTGTGTGCGCGTGTGTGCTGCTATCTGCTCCTTCACCTGCGTGTGTGTGTGTGTGCTGCTCTCTGCTCCTTCACCTGCGTGTGTGTGTGTGCTGCTATCTGCTCTTTCACCTGCGTGTGTGTGTGCATGTGTGTGCTGCTCTCTGCTCCTTCACCTGCGTGTGTGCATGTGTGTGCTGCTCTCTGCTCCTTCACCTGCGTGTGTGTGTGTGTGTGCTGCTCTCTGCTCCTTCACCTGCGTGTGTGTGCGTGTGTGTGCTGCTCTCTGCTCCTTCACCTGCGTGTGTGTGTGTGTGCTGCTCTCTGCTCTTTCACCTGCGTGTGTGTGTGTGTGTGCATATGTGTGTGCTGCTCTCTGCTCCTTCACCTGCTCCGGTGGAGTTCTGAGTTTTCCCAAGGACACTGGAACTGTTAGAACTATCTTTGCTGGAAGGAAGTGTCAGGACTGTGGTGGGTTCCTTGTTTTATTTTGTTGGTGGTAGTTTTTGGTTTGAAACACAGAGGCGTATTCCCCTAGAAATCGCTCATTTTAGTGCCGCGTGTCGTGTGGCTTTAGGTGCCTTGTGGGCGTGCTACAGCCGTGTTTCTCAGGTTGCTTGAATGGCATTTCTAGGCATAGTGTCTGGTACTTTGGTGGAAGTAGTCCCCATCTTTGCTGTTCCAGCAAGTGCAGTTTCTGGGGTGACCTGACACCACAGTGAATCGTATGTCAGAATGGCCCGTCCATGCGCTAGTGTGGAGAGTGAAGTTAGTCTGCACTTAACTGAGATTGGTCGTTTATATCACAACAGTGAGACCCAGCCAGAAACCAAGTTATTGAATGGGCTCTTCTTAAGTATTCCCCCCAGGTCCTGTGGTTTCATGGATTCTCCTTACCCCGTTAGTGATTTTGTTGGTCCTAATGTCAGTGATGAGTGCCACATTGAATGAACTCCTTCTGTACCCTTGACAAAGAGGGAGAACAGTAGCTCTCATTTCTTGCTTTCTTTTTTCTTATTTATTTGAAAGGCAGAGTTACACAGAGAGAGAGAAGTCTTCCATCTACTGGTTCACACCCCAGATGGCCACAATGGCTGGAGCTGTGCCGATCTGAGGCCAGGAGCCAGGAGCTTCTTCCGGATCTCCCATGTGGGGGCAGGGGCCCAAGGACTCAGGGCATCTTCTACTGCTTTCCCAGGCCATAGCAGAGAGCTGAGTCAGAAATGGAGCAGCTGGGAGTTGAACCGGTGCCTGGATGGGATGCTCCTGCTGCAGGCGGCGATTTTATCCACTAAGTCACAGTGCCGGCCCTGTCAGCTCTCATTTCTAATGCTACCTCTTGCTTACAGTTGCAAATCATTTTATGTCCCATGTGAATGTATTTTCAAATGTGTGATCCCAAGTTCACAGCCTTTTGCTACTGAGATGACATTTTATATTGGCAAGCTCAGCAGTGAGCTACATCTAATTTCAGAAAGGTTTTCTGGGGGCCGGTGCCATGGCGCAGAAGGTTAATCCTCCACCTGCAGCGCCGGCTTCCCATATGGGCGCCAGTTCTAGTCCCGGCTGCTCCTCTTCCGATCCAGCTCTCTGCTGTGGCCTGGGAAAGCAGTGGAGGATGGCCCAAGTCCTTGGGCTCCTGTACCCATGTGGGAGACCAGGAGGAAGCACCTGGCTCTTGGCCTTGGATCGGTGCAGCTCCGGCCGTTGTGGCCATTGGGGAGTGAACCAATGGATGGAAGACCTTTCTCTCTGTTTCTCCCTCTCACTGTCTGTAACTCTACCTCTCAAATAAATAACTAAAATTTTTTTAAAAAAAGAAAAAAATTTTCTGAAATCTATTTCCTGTTATAGGTAGATATTTTTTTTTCCTGTTTTAGGAAACTTTTTCATTGGGAAGTTTTTCTTCAGTTATCTGCTTTCCTTTTAGTCCTAGTTTTTGGAATCTGTTTTACTTGGGATCGTGCAGTAATGAATATATGACATAAATTAGTTATAAGGTAGATTTATGTTGTTTAAACCAATAATGCTGGTGAATTCAATGTTGGTTGGTACTGCCTCATTTTTAAAAACACCACAGGGAAAAGACTGGGCTGAAACTTGAGTTTGTGATATTTTTGTTCCCATATGTAGAAGGAAAACATGTATTGTGAAAGTGCTCTGCATAGATTTCAGAATTTTTCCACGAACTCCTTGCAGTCCCCTTGTGTTACATTTCACCTACGCCTTCTGGTCACACGTGCAGACATTTATCCTACGTTATCCTGGGGCTCTGCTGGCTCCAAAGTACTTTTGCATTGCTGAGGACCAGTTGGTAACTGCCTCTTGTGTAGAGTAGCCTGAAGCCCAGAGTCACACCCCTGGCTGCAGACTGGAGTGAAGGAACCAGAGGATGGGCCTGCGTGGCCCCTTCCACCCGAATTGAGTCCGAGCTTAAAAACCCCGGGAAGTTCATGTTAGAGGCACCCCCTCCACAGGGTGTGTGTCACACGTGATATGAATTAGGAATAAGTAAACCAGGGTGATGTGTCTGTTCATGTGACAGTCTGTGGTACTGATGAATCTTTCATATGCATTATGGTAGAGAATTTAGCAAGTGAAGTGGTTGATTGTATGGTACGTGAGTTTCATCTTGAATAAATTAAAATCCAATAAGAGCCATCAATTTATACACCTAGGCATAAAGAGGGAAAAGGACAGAGAAGCCATCTAAGCCTTGTCCAAAACAGAGTCTAAAGCTTGTTTGACAAACTAAAGCAGCGGTTGGCCATTGGGAGTTCTAGATGGTGATTTGAGTGCAGTTGTCCTGATCGGTTGGCGCAGCAGGCATGGGGGCGGGGGGTGGGCTGTGTTCCACAAGAGAAGCATCAACTCTCTGAGTTCCACATGATTAATTACATGCATCCTTAGAAAGGCTGTTCGTAGTGACCAAACACGCAGTAGGAGTGTATTCTGTTAACGTTTTTGATCCAACTTCATCTAATAGTTTCCTTCTAAGAAACCTTGCTGTAAAGTGGCCAGTGCAATTCCGTTTCCTGAGCTTCAAGAAATCTAAAACTTAAAGAATGAGATGACGCGATGGTAGGAGTCACTTCCCGCAGCATTTCGGAAGCCCGGTTGTAACGTCTGCTTGGTCGTGTTTCTGGCCGTCTGTGAATGTGTTTGGTTTGGGCTTTCCATTCAAGGTCCGTCTTGTAGTCCGCAGTTGTATGTGATCAGTGGTGTCTGTCTTCGCCCGGGGTCACGCGCCGCTGTTCTGGCTGCTTTTCCTGCAGGTGATGTGGAACACGGCCATGCACTCCGAGTTCATGCATGATCACGTTGACTATGGCTTTCAGAGCTGTGAGGGTAAATTCAACTGGCGGTAAGTGTTCATGCAAATGTAAATCTTCTTCTTTGGTAACTGAGTAAGCCGTACGCTTTTCTGGGAGAGAGGAGGAGGTGTGTTAGTGTTTAAAATGTTATCTGTTTACCTGGGTGCCTCCCACCTCTTAAATTGTTGTGAATAGTGCTGCTTTGAACATCTGTGTACATGGGTGCCTCTTCCGGTTCTGGGTCTGCACCTCGCGTTGGGATTGCTTCACATGACAGACAGCTGTGCATTTAACTTTTTAGGGAGCTGCCATAAGCTTTTTGAAGCTCTCAGTTTTTCAAAATATTATAGAAAATTCCTTCATTTATTCCACCAGTAATTGTTGAGTAGGCACTGTGTACTAAGCACTATGCCAAAGCAGCTCTCCTGTTTCCTGTGCCGAAGGAGTTTTACGTGCCATGGCTATCATCCGAGAGCTCTCCCCGGAGTGCACTAAGGGTTTGCAGCATGTGGAATGGCAGGTGGATACCAGGGACAGGATGATGGTCTTCGGAGACAGGCCCTTGGCTTTCTCCATTCCCACGGGTGGTCTGTGATGCTCAGCTCAGCGGTGTTCAGGATCAGATGCCCTCGTTACTAACTGAAAGAGGAAAACTGTTTCTGGGTCCTGACTCCAGTTTCCTTGCAGTGTTATAAAGGAAAAGCGAGACGCCTACGTGAGTCGCCTGAATACCATCTATCAGAACAACCTGACCAAGGTATGTGGGTGCTGGCATTTGAACTTTGAGAAGATGCCGTTGACTGCTGGAATACACAACCCCAAAACTGTAGCCTTTGGATATACCTCTTGTTGCTTTCTGTTGTTTTGATCATGGTTAATGATTATGCAGAAACCTCTGCTGTCATAGGCCAGTCTCGTTTTCTGCAGAGTAAGCCGTGTGCATCAAAGTCCACAGGCCAGGTCTTACCTGACAGCTGCTGCTTCTGGCGTCAAACACTGAAAACTGGACTATGCACCAGAGTGCCAGTTTGCTGTTTAAAGTCAGGAGCCCTGGGAGAGAACGTTTGGCCCAACAGTTAAGACACCCACGCCCCACCTTGGAGTGCCTGGTTTGATCCCCAGCCTTGCCACCTGATTCTGGCTTCCTGCTAAGGGGCACCCCGGGAGGCAGTGACGAGGGCTCACGTAATGGCGTTCCTGCTGCTCACATGGGAGACCCAGATTGAGTTCCTGGCTCAGCATTCATTGCTCAGAACAGCCTCATGCTTGGTGACCGGATCTGTTCAGGGAGAGCAAATCATGATACGGAAGGTTGTTGCTGTGAATGAAATCCAGCCAAGAACAGCGCTGGTTTGAGTCTTGGCTGCTCCACTTCCAATCCAGCTCTCTGCTATGACCTAGGAAAACAGTAGAAGATGACCCAAGTCCTTGGGCCCCTGCACCCATGTGGGAGACCAGGAAGAAGCTACTGGCTTCTGATTAGCGTAGCTCCGACCATTGCAACCATGTGGGAAGTGAACCAGCGGATGGAAGACTTCTCTCTCTCTCTCTCTGTAATTCTGACTTTCAAATAAAATAAATAAATCTTTTTTTAAGATTTATTTATTTTATTTGAAAGTCAGAGTTAAGGAGAAACACAGAGAGAGAGAGAGACAGAGACAGAGAGAGATAGAAATCTTCCATCCACGAGTTCACTCTCCACATTGCCACAAAGGCCGGAGCTGGGCCAGGCCAAAGCCAGGAGCCAAGAACTTCCCTCAGATCTCCCACGCGGGTGCAGGGGCCCAAGCACTCAGGCTGTCTTTCACTAATCCCCAGGCACATAGCAGGGAGCTGGATTGGAAGTGGAGTAGCCAGGACTCAAATTGGTGCCATATGGGATGCTAGCACTGCAAACAGTGGCTTAACCCGCTAAACCCCACAGCACTGGCCCCATATACTTGTATCTTGATTCTCACCATTCATTGGATTGGTGTTGGGAGGCTGTTTTCTGATTCTAAACCTCTATTTAGGAGGAAAACTTTAGGGGTCTATAATGCTGCATGTACTGAGGATAAGAGGGTTTAAGGCTTCCACACAGCCCATAAGACATACCACCCAGTTGGGGCTGGCGCTGCAGCGTAGCAGGTAAAGCCGCCACCTGGGACACTGGCATCCGATATGGGCGCTGATTTGAGTCCCAGTCGCTCCCCTTCTGATCCTGCTTCCTGTAATGTGCCTGGGAGAGCACTGCAAGTTAGCCCAAGTGCTTGGCCTTTGCCCCCACACATTGAGACCTGGATGAAGCTCCTGGCCTCAGCCTGGCCCAGTGCTGGCCATTGCAGCCATCTGGGGAGTGAACCAGCAGATGGAAGACCTCTCTCTCTCTCTCTCTCTTTCTGCCTCTGTGTAACTCTGCCTTTCAAATAAATAAATCTGTTTTTTTTTTTTTAATCTTAAAAAGAGAGAGATACCACTCAGTATACATCAATTTTTTTCTTAATGGAGTTGCCAGCTAAAATACTTTTGTAAAAGAAAATTACTCAGGATCGGCTTTTTTTTTTTTTTCCCCCCAAAAGATTTATTTGAAAGGCAGAGTTGGAGAGAGAGAGAGAAATCATCCATCCACTGGTCGGTTCCCCAAATGACTGCAATGGCCAGTGTTCAGCCAGGCCAAAGCCAATAGCCTAGGACTCCATCTGGGTCTCCCACATGGGTGCAGGGCTGAAGCACTGGAGCCATCCTCCACTGCTTTCCAGGCACATTAGCAGGGAGCTGGATTGGAAGTGGAGCAACCAGGACAAAAACCAGTACCCACAGGAGATGCCAGCATTGCAGGCAGCAGCTTAACCGGCTGCAGCACCAACATCAGCCTCAGGAATCAGCATGCTGAAATGCACATCTTGGCATGCGATAGAACTTACTCTGTCCTCACGAGGGGGAGGCACTCAGAGCTGATGGAGAAGCTCGGCATAGGAAGGGAACCTCCTTTGTTTTCAAGATTTACTTACCTATTTGAAAGGCAAAATTACATAGAGAGAAGGTGAGGCAGATGGAGAGAGGTCTTCCATCTGCTGGTTCACTTCCTAGTTGGCCACAATGATCTGAAGCCAGGAGCCAGGAGCTTCTTTCAGGTCTCCCATGTGGGTGCAGGGGCCCATGGACTTGGGCTGTCTTGTACTGCTCTCTCAGGCCACAGCAGAGAGCTGGATTAGAAGTGGAGCAGCTGCGACCCGCCGGCACTGCAGGTGATGGCTTTACCTGCTACGCTACAGCACCAGCCCCAGAGAGGTCTTCTATCCACTGGTTCATTCCCAGGTGGCTGCAACAGCTGCAGCTGGGCCAGGAGCTTCTTCCAGGCCTCCACCGTGGATGCAAGGGCCCAAAGACTTGGGCAATCTTCTACTGCCTCTACTGCCATTAGCAGGGAACTAGATGATAAGTGGAGCAGCCAGGACTTGAACCGGCACCCATTTGGCATGCCAGCTTTTAACCTACTATGCCACAGCTCCGGTCCTGAAAGGGAACTTTTGTACCTGCTGTTCTGAGAACTAAAAATAAAAATTCCATCATTTTCCCCTTCTATCTTCTGTCCCGTCAGCACTCTGCACACACCTCCTTTCATGTAGCAGCGCACGGGAAACCGTGACCTCCTGAAGCAAGGTTGTTCCAGAGGCTTGCGGCATGGATCCTGACTCAGCTGGATTAAGCCGGGCACCTGCAGGAACAGGCCCAAGGGGTGGTTGGGAAGGAGAGAGAACTCAATTTAGAATCAAGCATGTTCTGAGATGTTCAAACATTCCATCCCACAGTCCTGCTCACGTGGTTCCATTATCCTGGTACGCTGTCTGTGTTGGCATGCCAGTGCGTGTGTTTGGGCTGGCAGGCACCTGCCAGCAGGCTCCCAAGCTGAGGTCTCCATCTATCAGAATTCAACGTCATGTGATCCTGTGATACTCTTCCTGTTGTGATTATGAGAACACGAGCCAGGCATCTTCCTCCCTCAGCCGGAGTATCTCTCTTTTGCCTCAATGTTTTTAGTTAAAAAAAAACTTTTTAGGGCCAGTGCTGTGGTGCAGCAGGTTAAAGCCCCGGCCTGTAGCACCAGCATCCCATATGTGTGCTGGTTCGAGTCCCGGTTGCTCCATTTCTGATCCAGCTCCCCGCTAATGTGCCTGGGAAAGCAGCAGAGGATGGGCCAAGCCCTTGGGTCCCTGTACCTACTTGGGAGACCCAGAAGAAGCTCCTGGCTTCCGACTGGCTCAGCTCCAGCTGTTGAGGCCATTTGGGAAGTTAAAGAGCAGAGGGAAGACCTCTTTCTATCTCTCTGTGTCTCTACCTCTCTCTGTAACTCTGTCTTTCAAATAAATAAAACAATTTTTTTAAAAAAGTATTTTTCCAGAGATTTATTTGAATGGCAGAGTTACAGAGACAGAGAGGGAAAGGGACAGAGAGAGAGAGATCCTCCATCCGCTGGTTAGCTCCCCAAACGGCCACAATGGCCAAGGCTTTACCAGGCCAAAGCCAGGAGTCTTTAACTCCATCTGAGTCTCCCATATGGGTGGCAGGGGCCCAAGAACTCAGGTGGTCTCTACTTCTTTCCCAGGCACATTAGCAGGGAGCTGGATCAGAAGTGGAGAAGCCGGGACTCGAACCAGCACTCCTATGAGATTCCTGTGTTTCAGACAGTGATTAACCTGCTACGCCATGATGCCAGCCCCTATTTATTTATTTGAGAGGCAGACAGCTTGTTTCCATCTGCTGCTTCACTTCCTATATGTCTGTAATGGTCCCCAGGGTCCCAAGCCAGGATCTGGGCACTCCAGGTCTTCCATGTACACGGCTGGCTGTCGTGTCTGTCTCAGCCTTGGGCCCCTCCTCCAAGCTGCTGTCACTGCAGGTGTGGAAGACTCCTTCCCTCAGCTCTGTGTCAATAATGTCATCTTTTTTTCTTTGTCCAAGTGACTGGCGTATATATTTTTGGTCTCACTTTTGTCTCAAAGTAGCACCTTGATCTCTCACCATGTACATCCAGCATCTTATAGTAACCCCAAGCTGAGTATCAGTTACCGGTAGAGTTCTGCAGGAACTCAGACCGCAGAACCTACCAATCAGGAGTCAGAATCTTCAGTAGAGGTGTTGAGGACCGGCATTGTGGCACAGGGGGTTAGCGCATTGGCTGTTCTGCTTCTGATCCAGCTCCCTGCTGATGCACGGGGGAAGGCAGCCAAGGATGGTCCCAGTACTTGTCCACGCCATCGCTGTGGGAGACCTGCATAGTGTTCTAGGCTCCTGGCTTCTGTCTGACCCAGCCTTGGCCATTGCAGCCACTTGGGGATGGACCGGAGGATGGAAGATCTCTTTCTGTGTCTTTCCCTCTCTGTCTCTCTGCTTTTCAAATAAATAAAAACATTTTTTTTAATCGCCGCTGGAGAAATGTGTGCTGAGTTGCTGCAGGTGTCTTTAAGAGCAGACTAATGCTGTCCTGGTTCCTTCTCCAGTCCCATATAGACATCATCCATGGCTACGCAGCATTCACCAGTGACCCAGAACCCACGGTAGAGGTCAATGGAAACAAATACACTGCTCCTCACATCCTGATTGCCACCGGGGGTGTGCCTTCACGTCCTCACGAGAGCCAGATCCCTGGTGAGTCCCCCAAAGGCAGCACAATGCTTGTCCACAGCAGTCAGGAAGTTCACTGTTGCTGTCAACCACGCGATGACATCTGGCTGCTCCGCTTCGCCCTCGTGAGAAAGGCCACGGCAGAAGGACTCCGTGGAGCCTCACTGTGGGTGGCCAGTGCTGGCTGGTGATGGGGTGATGATGTTCCCACCAGCCCCAGGCTCAGACGTAGTGCGGGTACTGGGGAGAAAAAGCAGTTGAGGTCCTCAGCCTGGTAGAGATTGTTTCTGGCTTCAGTTCACAGGTGGATGGTTTTTTGAAAGAATCAGACTATGTTTATTGCTTGTTTAAGGAAAAGAAATTTGGTAAGTATGTAGCTTCATTAGCTGGGCTAGTAAGGCTTCCTTCTGTGCAATTTTTTTTATATAGAAAATGATGAAAGATTAAAGCAGCAAAGAGTCTCAGACATGATCATGCCTGCCTTTGCGTTTTTCAATCCATGCACGGGCTAAGCCCTGGGGGTGAATCATGAACCTGTGACCTTATTCTCTCAGAGGAAACACCCATCCGTGTTTTTCTCCCCAGCTAGAAGATAAGGGCTCTGAGGGTGGTGAACATAGCTTATGCATCCTTTGTATTCCGCGGGTTGACTTCTGAAGACCCCGGACCAACCTGAATTCATATGGGAAACGTCGCGGGCGTTTCCTTCTCTGGAGAGAGAATCAGCATCCATGGATTTTTACCAGCTTTAGAAAGGAGTCTTGAGCCACAGGCCTACTGTAGAAGACCCAAAGTCTCCATTCTCAAGTCACTTCAATTTTAGTTGAGGGTTAATATGTACAATTTTTATATTTCACTTAGAAAATTTAGTGCGGAAGGTTGGAGATAAGCATCTCAGTAAGAAAAAGGCAGGAAGACCGTGCTACACACTAGAATATTTCTGGAAGAATACGCAAAACTCTGTAAGGAGAACCTTGGTGAGGGGTGAGAGGAGACCTGCTTACTTGCTTCACCATATGTTTTACTATATACTCCATTGCACCTGTTGAAATTTTTTTAAAGATTTATTTATTTATTTATTTGAAATAGTTACACAGAGAGAGGAGAAGCAGAGAGTGAATTGAGAGAGAGGGGTACAGGCTGGTGCTGTGGCTCAATAGGCTAATCCTCCACCTGTGGCACCAGCACACCGGGTTCTAGTCCTGGTCGAGGCGCCGGATTCTGTCCCAATTGCCCCTCTTCCAGGCCAGCTCTCTGCTATGGCCCGGGAAGGCAGTGGAGGATGGCCCAAGTACTTGGGCCCTGCACCTGCATGGGAGACCAGCAGAAGCACCTGGCTCCTGCCTTCGGATCAGCGCGGTGCGCCGGTCGCAGTGCAGTGGCCGCAGCGGCCATTGAAGGGTGAACCAACGGCAAAGGAAGACCTTTCTCTCTGTCTCTCTCTCACTGTCTGCCTGTCTAAAAAAAAAGAGAGAGAGAGGGGTAGAGAGAGAGAGGTCTTCCATCTGCTGGTTCACTCCCCAATTAGCCTCAATGGCCAGAGCTATGCTGATCCAAAGCCAGCAGCCAGGAGCTTCTTCTGGGTCTCCCACGTGGATGCAGGGGCCCAAGGACTTGGGCCATCTTCTACTGCTTTTCCATGCCACAGCAGAGAGCTGGATCAGAAGAGGAGCAGCCAGGACTAGAACTGGCGCCTATACGGGATGCTGGCGCTTCAGGCCAGGGCGTTAACCCACTGTGCCACAGCGCTAGCCCCCACCTCTTGAAATTTTTAACATACACATTTTTTAAAAAAAAGATTTATTTATTTATTTGAAAGGCAGAGTTACACACACACATACACAGAGAAAGGTCTTCCATCTGCTGGTTCACTCCCCGGAGCTGGGCTGATCCAAAGCCAGGAGCTTATTCTGGGTCTCCCACATGGGCGCAGGGGCCCAAGGACTTGGGCCATCTTCCATTGCTTTTCCAGGCCACAGCAGATAACTGGATCGGAAGAGGAGCAGCAGGGACTTGAACTGGTGCCCATATGGGATGCTGGCACTGCAGGTGGCAGCTTTACCTGCTACGCCACAGCACCAGCCTCATATACAATTATTTTTAAGACAAATGGAAAATTTCTAAATGTCCTATAGCATCATTTCACAGAGTTGGGAGTCTCAGAGGTGGACGAATGGCTGGGTGCTGGTTTGAATCAGAAAGATTTTCCTTGAAAGGGCTCAGAGCATGGTGTGTGGAGGAGAGCAGGACGTGGGAGCCAGCAGGCCTTAAAGCTGTCCTGGAAGGACCTCCGGTCAGTCCAGCTGGCTTCCTAGCTCTGACGTTCTTGAGGCAGATACTTTGACCCGAGACTGGTCCTGTGTCAGGGCCCAATTGTGGAGACCAAAGAATCTCTAAACTCAGGGCAACTGTGCCAAGGAAGTCTTGGTTTATAAATAGAGTAGTGACAAGATCTAAGGGATAATTTTAGGACCTAGTTTGACAGCGACTGCAAAGGGAAGAACACGGAAGTTGGAGCCCTGTTGGAAAGCTGCCACGGTTGTCTGTGCATGCGGTCATGAGATGGTTCTGAGTTCAGATTTGCACAGAAATGTGATGGACGCATCTCAGTTCAGTTCTGCAGCAGCCGCTGAGCCCCTGCTGTAATGCTGGGCACTAAACACAGAAGGAAGACTCATCACTGATGCCAAGACACATGGGATCTGTGTATTTATTAGATTTATTCATTTGAAAGAGTAATAGAGGGAGAGAGAGAGAGATCTTCCATCCACTGATTCACTCTAAATGGCTGCAACAGCCATGGCTGGGCCAGGCCGAAAGTGGGAGCCAGCAACTCCAGCTGGGTCTCCCACGTGGGCAGCAGGGACCCAGCTACCTGAAGAATTACCTGCTGCCTCCCAGGGTGCACAGTAGCAGGAAGCTGGATTGGGAGCCAGAATTTGAACCTCGACACTCTGATAAGTAACCCTGGCATCCCACGTGGCTTCTTAGCCTCTCTGCCAAGTGTGTATTCCACAGGGCAGGTGTTTTGCTGGGAGTTGAGATGCTGCATCCCGTGTCAGAGTGCGTGGGTTTGGTGCCTAACTGCAGCTTCCTGCTGGTTCGAACTCTAAGGGGCAGGGGTGATGGCTCAAGTGATGGGGTCCCTGCCACCCACATGGGAGACCTGAATTAAGCTCTTAGTGGCCTCACCCATTGTTGGCATTTGGGAAGTGAACCAGAGAATGGGTGCTTGCTCTGTGCTGTCCCCCTCTGTCCCCAGTAATTTCCTGTGGTTTTTGTTGTTTTGGATTGATTTATTTGAAAGGCAGAGACACAGAAAGAGCAGAGAGAGACAGAAAGAGATCCTCTATGTGCTGGTTCACTCCCCAAATGGTCACAATGGCCAGAGTTAGGCCAGGCTGAAGTTAGGGGCCAGGAGCTTCCTCCGGGTCTCCCACAGGGGTGCAGGGGCCCAAGCACTTGGGCCATCTTCCATTGCTTTCCCAGGCACATTCGCAGGGAACTGGATCAGAAGTGGAGCAGCCAGGACTTGAACTGGTGCCTATATTGGATACCATTGTCTCAGACAGCAGTTTAACTGGCTATATCACAATGCCAGCCCTTAAGTAATTTTCTAAAAAATTGTATAAAATTATCTTCAGACTATGTATATAAAGTATATACAAAATATAAATGAATTGCATATTTAGGCTTAGGTATCATCCTTAAAATATCTCATATGCAGATATTCCAAAATCCAGAAAAAAATTCAAGCCACTTCTGGTCCCAGCCATTTCAGATACGGGATGCACAGGCTGCCCCGCGTTTGAGACAAAGTACAGTTGCACGGTACAACAGTTAGAGACACAGCCCTGGAACTTGGCGGGGGAGAAGGTCAGACTTGAGCTCTGGATCCGGCCGTCTTCCACAAAGAGGCAAAAGCCTTAGGGGAAAAAACAGAGAGGGCAGGGCCCAGGCTGTATCTAGGGGTTCCTTCTCGGCGTGGAAGGGGCTCGGCGGAGCCAGCACACAGTGTCTACGGAAGCAAAGTGCCTCATTCTTCAGAGACTTGTGAGAGTGACTTAGCCCTCACTGCTCCTGTTTCTGGAAAGAAAAAAAAAAAAAAGACTGTGACTCCGGTTGGATGCGGCTGGCAGCCTCCCACATGGAGACTTCGACAAAGCTCATCCAAACAGAGTGCGTGTTGGCTGAGGGAGTGAGCGTTTTACGGGAGAAAGAGCGGGCTTGTGTGATCTGTTTGTGTTTCTCTACACAGGCGCCAGTCTCGGAATAACCAGCGATGGGTTTTTCGAGTTGGAAGAGCTGCCCAGGTGAGCCGACGTGACCTGCCCGGTCCCTCCTGCCGCAGCCCCCTGAGGTTGTTCCCCCTCCACGCAAACCCTCTACGAAAGCCCTTCCTGAATTCACTTCTCCCAGCTCTTCTCTTCTCTTCCGGCCTCGGGCATGTCATCCCCCTGTAGCCCTCAGATCTTGCAGGCTTTGGCTCAGAGGCCACTGCAAAGTTTTTTGAACCAAAATCCAGTCCTGGGGCAGTTTAGAAGAACGGAGAGGCGAAGCCCAAAAGCGCCTTGGTTCTCAGAGCAGCAGGTGCAGAGGCTAACAAAGGCCCCGTCAGTATTGCAGAAGTGCCTGCTCCCTCGCTGTGTGGGGTTGGGATTCGAGGAGGGAAAAGAGAATGAGGACGGTGGATTCTCTGATGGAAGGTGCTGCGGTTGCAGGCTTTCCAGGCTGGAGGGTCCTCCCCTCCGCTGTGCAAAGAGAGGACCCCACCCCTAGGGACAGGAAGAGGACCCCGTGGCCTGGAGCTGGCCTGTGCCTCGCTCAACTCTGCTGCTCCCCGTCCAGTGTGAGGTCCTCATCCTGGGCTTGAGCAGAGGCCTTCAGGGCTGCTGACTCGTGATGTGTGCTCGCTGCACCCCTGGAGGCACATGGGGGAAGGGCGGCCTCGCACAGCCACACCACCGGTGGAGTTGTCCCATGAAGACAGAGCCAGGGTCCTCTGTGACGTTCACACAAAGCACGCAGTGTTTCTAGGCTTGCTGTCAGGGCACGACAGCCTCCCATCCCTTGGGATTGCGTGGTTGTAGGGTTGATTGAGGTGACACGTGTGGGCTTGCGTCCAGAAACGGGGTCCTGGGTCTTCATGTTTAGCCGACGTAACACAGCCTAGACTCGCCCTCAGAGGATGTTCCTTATAGATTTCTGCCCATTAGAGATCTTAAATCATTTATTAAACTTTGGGGCTTAAATCATTTATTAAACAGGGGCTGGCGTTGTGGTGTAGCGGATAAAGTGCCAGTGTCTCATATGGGTCTCATATGGGTGCCGGTTCAAGTCCCAGCTGCTCCACTTCCGATCCAGCTCTCTGCTGTGGCCTGGGAAGGCAGTGGAGAATGGCGCAAGTCTTTGGGCCCCAGCACCCACATGGGAGACCTGGAAGAAGCTCCTGGCTCCAGATAGGCTCAGGAGTGAACCAGCGATGGAAGACCTCTCTCTCTCTCTCTCTCTTTGCCTCTTCTTTCTCTGTGTAACTCTGACTTTCAAATAAATAAATAAATCTTTAGAAAAAGAAAAAGCTACCGTGAGGGAGCAAAGGGCTGAAGGGGGGTATCTGCATTGTCTGCGACTTCGGTTACGTCTGAGATTCCAAGCTGGGCTTACGTAAGAATATGGATCTGTGCGCTTCTCCAGGCGGAGTGTCGTCGTTGGAGCAGGCTACATCGCTGTGGAGATAGCGGGGATCTTCTCGGCCCTGGGTTCTAAGACGTCGCTGATGATACGGCATGATAAGGTAAGCTCTGTCCTTTTCCCTTCTCTTTCCTTGAAGTTAATTTCTGAGTGGTGATCTCTTACGTTATCATCGCATGCCCAGGTGCAGAGCAGTCGGAGGCCAGGGCTACACAGGGCTGCATCTGAGTTCTTTGGATGAGGCCCTGCCTCCCCTCCCAGCTGCTGAATGATGACGGTTTTGAGGTGGTCAAACTGGCTGGTGTTTTCATAGATGGTTTATCAGCCACACTAATAAGGAAGGAGCCATGCAGGCCTACATCCAAATGTTAAGCAGACTGTCGGGTTAATTTCTTAATGATAAAACTCAGTGCCACGTGATCAGGTAGTATTGGATTGTTAACACTCAATCAAAACATTTCACCAGTTCTTTGCGTTAAAAGGAATTTTAGAGGTCAACCAGTTGAATTTTATTTTATCTTTTTAAGGTTTTTTATTTATTTATTTTTTATTTGAGAGGCAGAGAGAGAGAAAAACAAGAGGGAACTTCCATCTGCTGGTTCCCTCCCAAATGCCCACAGCAGCTGGGGCTGGGCCAGGCTGAATCTGGGAACCAGAAACTCAGTCCAGGTCCTCCCATGTGGGTAAGAGGAACCTGATTACTTGAGCCTTCATCTGCAGCCACCCAGGACGCACACTGGCAGGAAGCTGGAATCGAAAGTGGAGCCAGGGCTCTGTCCTAGGAACTCCAGCATGTGATGTGGTTGTCCCGAGCAGCATCCTTACCGCTCCCCAAATGCCCACAGTGGCAGGGTAGGCCACGCCAGAGCCAAGAGTCAGGTGCTCCATCCAGGTCTCCCATGTAGGTGACAGGGACCCAAGGACGTGAGCCATCACCTGCTGCCTCCCAGGGTGCACACTAGCAGAAAGCTGCATGAGCAGAGCTAGGACTTGAACCCGGGCACTCTGATACGGGATTTGGTGTCTCGACTGCTACACTAAACACTGGCCCCCAGGCTTACCTTGAATTCCATTTGCACCAACTTTTTGAAGTTCCCTGCTGTGTGTGGTTGATCAGGCCTCACAGGCACCATACCAGGGCTCTCAGAATCGTGTGTGGAGCAGTACCGAGCGTGCTGGCCTGTGGATCTGGGCCTGCTGCTGCCTGTCTCCAAGGAGCCTGTGACCTGAGCAGGTCATTTAATGCCCGCTGCAGGGACAGGGTTTATCAGACCTCTGCCCACTCAAATGCTGTAGCTCTTAATTCTTTTTTTTTTTTTTTTAAGATTTATTTATTTGAAAGGTAGAGTTACAGAGAGGCAGAGGCAGAGAGAGGGGTCTTCCATCTGCTGGTTCACTCTTCAATTGGCCACAATTCCTCCAGGTTTCCCATGTGGGTGCAGGGGCCCAAGCACTTGGGCCATCTTCTACTGCTTTCCTAGGCCACAGCAGAGAGCTGGATCGGAAGTGGAGCAACCGGGACTCGAACCGGTGCCCATATGCAGGCTGGGGCTTTACCCGCTATGCCACAGCACCGGCCCCAATGGCTCTTAATTCTTACTTGAGTGGACAAAGGGAGATGAGAGATGCTGACTGTCCTAGTCGGTGTGCACTCCCAGGAACTTTCTCCTGGGCTTTGAAACTTGTCTTGTCATTGATGCCCGGGACATTTACATTCTGAATAGAGTTTCTTCGTAGAAAAATCCAACTTTGCATTGCTGGAATATCTCCAGCAAATGGGAAGGAAGCGAAAGGCAGCAGGCTAGCCTGCCCGAACTTAAAGTAAGGCAGTCGCAGTCTTGTGTCCACAGAGTGGCCAATTCCTACAGTTGGAAGGGGTGCGTCAGACTCACCCTCCCTCTCTCTGTCCACTCAGTAAATAACGCACAACCTCCCACCTCCCACTTTCATTCTGTCGGGGGGTGGAGGAGAGGGTGTGTTCCATGTGGGCTGTCCAAGACTTCGAGGCCAAGCTGTTATTTCTGGGTCCATAAAGAGATGTTGCTATGGCACCTTCCCTTACGAAGCTGGCCCTTGGGTCCTAAAAGTGGGAAGCTGGCTTTTCACGTAGAGTTACAGAAAAGAGAAGCGAGCTTGGGAGAAGAGGTGCGTGAAGAGATGACAGTGGAGGCCCAAGGGGGAGGTGACTGTCCCTTGACCCTGAAACAGGAGTTGGTGAAGTCAAATGTGAATAGGGGATTTCTCAAAACTCTACTCCCAATAATAAACCCTAGAGGAGGAGGTAGGAGGGCAGGTGATTCCATCCTGGCATGTCCCTCCCAAATATGTGGTGAGTCTTTTATTTTTTTAAACGTTTTATTAATTTGAAAGAGTTACAGAGGTAGAGAGAGAGAGAGAGAGAGAGAGAGAGAGAGAGGTCTTCCATCTGCTGGTTTACACTCCCCAAATGGCTGCAATGGCCAGAGCTGAGCTAGGAGCTGGGAGCTTCTTCCAAGTCTCCCACGTGGGTGCAGGGGCCCAAGTACATGGGCCATCTCTCACTGCTTTCCCAGGTGCATTAGCAGGGAGCTGCATTGCAAGTGGAGCAGCCTAAGACTTGAACTGGCACCCATATGGGAATGCTGGTGCTGCAGGCTGGGGCTTTAACCCACTGTGCTACAGCGCCGGCCCCAGTGTGGCGAGTCTTTAATCAACGCTCCTTCCTTTCCTGCCATCGACCTCTTGCTGCCTTTGTTTGTGCACAGGTGCTTAGAAACTTTGACTCACTGATCAGTTCCAACTGCACGGAGGAGCTGGAGAACGCGGGCATAGAGGTGCTGAAGTACTCCCAGGTATGTGCGCCACACCTGGGGCTTCCAGTCCCTGATCTTCGCCGCTCCCGGCCCCCGGTCCATGCCACACTGCACCGCTCCCAGCCCCTGGTCTGCCCTGCACCCGGGGCTGCTCTGGCCCCCAGTCATCCCCGATTGGCCTCACCCCATAGTTTTGGAAGCATAGAGTCTTACCTACCCCAGGCAGTGCCTCCCACTTCTGTATTTCCACTCTCTCTTACGAAGCTGTATTTCACATTAATGTGGAAATGAAACCAAGGGGTAAAAGATTAGAAACCTGGCAGTGAGTTTAGAACGAAAACTTTGAGTTCTGTGCTCAGATGCCTTGTTGCATGACCTTATTGTTCACTTTTTAAATTTATTTTAAGGAAATATAGACTCTCAAATCGGTTTTTACTTTTTCATTTTAAATTGAATCGAGAGAGCTTCCATCTGCTAGTGCACTCTTCAAATGCCTGCAGTGGCCGGGACTGAGCCAGGCCAAAGCCAGGAGGAACATGATCCATGTCTCCAGCATGGGTGGCAGGGACCCAACCACTTACGCCATCGCCACTACCCCTTGGGATCTGCATTAGCAGGAAGCTGGAGTCAGGAGCCGGAGCTGGGACTTGAACTATGCACGCCAATGTGGGATTCTGGCATTCTTACCACTAGGCTGAATGTGCACTCCAGAGTCTATTTTTTTTTTTTTTAAGAGATTTATTTATGTATTTGAAAGGCAGAGTTACAGAGAGGCAGAGAGAGTCTTTATCCACTGGTTCACTCCCCAAATGGCCACATCGGCCAGAGCTGAGCTGATCCAGGAGCCAGGAGCTTCTTTTGGGTCTCCCACGTGGGTGCAGGGGCCCAAGGACTTGGACCATCTTCCATTGCTTTCCCAGGCCATAGCAGAGAGCTGGATCGGAAGTGGAGCATCAGGGACTTGAACCGGTGCCCATATGGGATGCCTGCACTGCAGGCCATGGCTGTTACCCGCTACGCCACAGCACCGGCCCCCAGAATCTATTCTGAAGGCACGCCCTGTTGAGTGTTGTGGGTGGAAAGAATTTCAGAGTACCTGACTCCTCAGGGAATGACTGGAATTTCATAAAAATTAGCCTCCAGAAATGATATCTTTCTCCCTACAACTTTGTTCATGTGAAATTAGAAATGCGAGCATGCACTGGGAGTCAGAGTGCAGAGCACTAGAGTGGTGGTGGGGGTTACGTCAGAATCACCGTGCGACCTTCACTGAACTGCACCGTCTGCACGCTGCACGCCGCGCTCCTCACCCTGCCCCCACTCCACCTCACTTCCGCCTGGAATGTCCAGGGAGAAGCAGTGCCTGCAGTTTGGAAAAGTTTCCTGCTGATGCTGCTACTGTGCTTACATTGATAACATAAACTTTTATTGCCGCTTTTAAGAAGTACCCTTTAAAAACACTTTGTTTTTTTTTTTAATTTTAACTTTTATTTTTTATTATTTTTTCTGAATTTGGAAGGAGATAGAGAAAGACCGACAGATCTATTTACTGGTTCACTCTCCAAATGCCTACAATAGCCAGGGTGGGGCCAGGCTGAAGCCTGGGACCTAGAACTTAATCTAAGTCTTACAGCTGGGTGGCAGGGGCCCAAATATTAGAGCCATCAGCACTGCCATCTAGGGTTTGTATTGGCAGGAAGCTGGAGTTGGAAGGAGAGCCAGGACTCAGACCCAGGCACTCTGAAAATACTTTGTTTTTAAGCGGAAGCGTTATGATGGTGACGTGAGCTGACACTGCTGGCCATCGGCAGGACAGAAGATTTCGGGCAACCCGGGAAGCAGGAACCTAGGGTCAGCCAAATATGGGCCAAAGTGTGAATGTCTATTTCAACATACAGGATTCAGTGGGGATTTTTCAGTGTTTTAAGTTCAGTTTTCCTGTGTCTACTCCTTACCCAACACACGTTTACAACAGTTTATTTACCAACAGGTTAAGGAAGTTAAACAGACTTCATCGGGCTTGGAAGTCTGCATGGTCACTGCGGCTCCTGGTAGGAAACCCACCTTCACCACAATTCCAAATGTTGACTGCCTGCTCTGGGCCATCGGGCGGGACCCAAATTCCAGTGGCCTGAATTTAAACAATGTGGTAAGCTAACCAAAACCTTCTTGAACCTGTCTGCCCCGTGATCACCCAAAACTTGGATGGGTTCTGTTGGATTCTTTCTTTCTTTTTTTTTTTAATTTATTTATTTACTTATTTGAAAGTCAGAGTTACACAGAGAGAGGAGAGGCAGAGAGAGAGATAGAGAGAGGTCCTCCTTCCACTGGTTCACTCCCCAATTGGCCGCCACGGCCGGAGCTGCGCCGATCTGAAGCCAGGAGCCAGGAGCTTCTTCCAGGTCTCCCATGCGGGTGCAGGAGCTCAAGCACTTGGGCCATCTTCCACTGCTTTCCCAGGCCACAGCAGAGAGCTGGATGGGAAGTGGAGCCGTCAGGACTCGAACCGGCGCCCATCTGGAATGCCAGCACTGCAGGCGGTGGCTTTACCCGCTATGTCAAAACACCGGCCACTCTGTTGGATCCTTTTTCTCCTTATTCCCTGTATCCAGTTTGTCACCAAATCCCGTCACCTTTTCCTTTAAAATCAACAAACAAATCCTTTGCCATTTCTGGCGCCCTGGTCCTGGGTCAGATCCCTGCCACATCTGGTCTATTTAGCGGTGGTTTCCTGCCTGGCTCCTTCTCTGACTTCCTTTTTGCTCTGTGGATGTCTCTTTGAAGTCCTGCACTGATTCCGTCTTGTCCAGGTGTCCAGTCCAGGTTGCTGCGTGTGTGACTGGTTCTGGACATTGTGATGCTGGAGACACTTGGGGAGCTGCCCCTCCCTCGGCTGCACCTGTCTTGCACATGCAGATGGATATCATTCTTTTTGTTCAGTCTTGAAATGCAGTCCGTTATAGCAGCCTGGGCTGTGGTCCCCAGAGTTTGACCCAAGTGTGAACCTTACTTCCACTACCTGCCAGATGGAATGGCATTGAGCAAGCAGCTTCATTTCTTTACGTTTCCATTGCTTCATAGACAAGAGAAAATAAAAATAATAAACGAGAAAGTGAATGCAAAGTAACTAGCGTAGACCTTGGCTTATAGTATGGGCACAAAAAATATTAACTCGGTGCTGATGGTGATGACAATGGT
Organism: Lepus europaeus; assembly: GCF_033115175.1. Classification (NCBI taxonomy): domain Eukaryota; kingdom Metazoa; phylum Chordata; class Mammalia; order Lagomorpha; family Leporidae; genus Lepus; species Lepus europaeus. The sequence goes on from NC_084842.1 coordinate 12,767,435, forward strand.
TTCTCTGACACTATACTATTCTGTGAGTAATAATGGGATATTTTATGTTAGTGGTTGATATATTTGATGGAGTGTGCAGCTGTTCAGTTTATGTCCTAGTAATTTCTGTTGTAATGTGGATACCTTTTTCATTTTTATAACAGGTGGTTTTTCATCATTTTAAAGAGTAAAATACCTAGGGAGGTATTTGGCTTTTTTTAGTCTTATGGTTCAATAAAAGTTTTTAAAACCAGATGTCTATTTTCACGTTCACCAGTCATTCAGCTTCTGAGCTTTTAGTAACTGTTTTGCCATTGTGCACATACAGACACTGGTAGGTCTAGACTTTAACTGTACTTGCTGCATTGTTAAAGAATGAGGCAGAAGATATTCCCAGCCTCATTCAATGTTAAGATGCAGTTGCATAATGGAGACTGAATGATTGCCATGTGCTTGGCCTGTCGACATGTCACTGATGTTGTTTAACATTGCCAATGACTCCATGAGGCTCAGGACGGGGAACCAGGAGTGCAAGGACGTCAGGGCCCACAGCAGGCCAGAAACTGTGGGTAGGGAGGATGTTTGTCCATGTTCCTGCTGTGTTGCAGTGATTAGATTAAGCTTTGTGATAGAAGCTCGGGTACTTGTTGATAAACAGTAGTTACACAAGGTCTCATAGCCAGTATATGGCAGAGCTGGGATTTGAACTCTGACCTCTTTGGTTCCAAAGGTTGTACTCTTTTCTTCTTTAAAGTTAATTCATTAATTTTCATTTATATGCAAGGCAGAGTAAGAGTGAAAGAGATCTTCTGTCTGGGGCCAGCACCATGGCTCACTTGGTTAATCCTCCGCCTGCGGCGCCGGCATCCCATAAGGGCACTGGGTTCTAGTCCCGGTTGCTCCTCTTCTAGTCCAGCTCTCTGCTGTGGCCCGGGAAGGCCACAAGTGCTTGGGCTCCTGCACCTGCATGGGAGACCAGGAGGAAGCACCTGGCTCCTGGCTTAGGATCGGCACAGCTCCAGCTGTTGTGGCCATTTGGGGGGGTGAACCAATGGAAAAGGAAGACCTTTCTCTCTGTCTCTCTCTTTCACTGTCTGTAACTCTACCTGTCAAATAAATAAATAAAAATCTTCTAAAAAAAAAAAAAAGAAGATCTTCTGTCCACTGATTCACTCCCCAAATGCCCAGAATAGCCAGAGCTGGGCCAGGTTGGCCAGGAGCCTGGAACTCCCTCCAGAACTCCCATATGGGTAACAGGGACCGAGCACCCAAGTCGTCACCTGCTTCCCCTCAGGAGGCTGGACCAGAAACAGAGCAGCCAGGACTCAAAGCAGAGATGCAGGTATCCCGAGTGGTAACTTACCCGCTATGCCAGATGCCTGCCCCCAAAAGTTGTGCTCTTAACCGCTATGCCATCCACTTCCTCCCTCTGCTCTGCCTCTACTTCTCGCACTGCATTACGGCTGCTTGGGTTCTGCAAAGCCACAAGATGAAAACGACACAGCTGAGCACAAATTTGATTAAATGTGTAAGAACAAACGTTGGTGAAGTGGTTTTAGAGCCGGGTGCACAATTCGCTTGAATTTTTTAAGATAAAAGGGCAAGCTCTCTTGCCGGCGCCGTGGCTCAATAGGCTAATCCTCCGCCTTGCGGCACCGGCACACCGGGTTCTAGTCCCGGTCGGGGCGCCGGATTCTATCCCGGTTGCTCCTCTTCCAGGCCAGCTCTCTGCTGTGGCCTGGGAAGGCAGTGGAAGATGGCCCAAGTCCTTGGGCCCTGCACCTGCACGGGAGACCAGGAGAAGCACCTGGCTCCTGGCTTTAGATCAGCGTGGTGCACCGGCCGCAGCAGCCATTGAAGGGTGAATCAACGGCAAAAAGGAAGACCTTTCTCTCTGACTCTCTCTCTCTCTCTCTCTCACTATCCACTCTGCCTGTCAAAAAATAAATAAATAAATCTTTAAAAAAAATAAAAAGGGCAAGTTCCCAAAGCCCATGTTTTTGGTGACTGTGTCAGGAGAGTCTCTCGGGGCAACAGTTGGGAAGCCCTGTCTTAGCTGGGTTCCACGGGGAGAGCAAGCAGCACACTGGCTAGTTGGGTGGTACCTGGCCCGGTGAGTTGTACGTTGCAGTGTTAAACCCTGCTAAAGCACCTCCGAGTCGGCTAATGGATTTACCTTTTCCGTTCATCAAAAGATAGGAAACTTGCCAGCTTGAACACTTCTCGTGTTGGGGTTGAGTCTTGGGTATTCAGGCTGAATGGGTGCTGGTGTGAACAGAGACAGGCCTGGAAGTCTGATCTGCCATTTTTAGTTGATGGGCTAAGGATTTGTGTGGCTTCGTTCTGCATTTTTAGGGGATCAAAACTGATGACAAAGGGCACGTCATAGTAGATGAGTTCCAGAATACCAACGTAAGAGGCATCTACGCAGTCGGGGACGTGTGTGGGAAAGCTCTTCTTACGCCAGGTAACATGTCCCCCCTTTCTTGGTTAAGAGGGGCCCTGTGTGTTACCTGGAGCTGGGGGGCCCTTCACGGTCGGATGCACCTGGGCAAAGCTCTAAGGATGCGAGCTTGAGGTCGTCAGAATGGTAGAACTGCCACAGAGGAGATGCAGGTTGGATACCTGACACTCCCCAGTAACACCTGAAATGCTTTACGGAGACTTAACATTTGCATCCCGGTGACATGAGCCCCCTCTGACCACGCTCTAAGTTAGTACCAGGGTTGTGTGTGGTGACAGTGGAAGGGAGGGAGGGAGGTTTTGGACAGGGCAGCTTAGATTGGCATTGGGTGATGGCTTGGTTTTGATGCTGCCAGCATTGGCTCCACATCCCCTGCATCCCATGCTGCGGCCCACTTCCTGAGTTAACCACACCACTGCCACTGTGTCCCACCTCCATCCTTTAGTGATGTCACATCAACTGCTCTCCCAAAGTCTTTTAGCTCCTCTAGGAAGCTCTCTCTATAAATATTTTTAAATGTATTTGTTTGTTTTTAAAAGCTTTACTTATTTATTTGAAAGGCAGACTTACAGAGTAGGAGAGGGAGAGACAGAAAGAAATCTTGCATCCATTGGTTCACTCCCCAAATAGCCACAGTGGTCGGAGCTGGGCCAGGCTGAAGCCAGGAGCTTCTCCTGGGTCTTCCACGTGGGTGCAGAGGCCCAAGCACTTGGGTCATCCTCTTCCTGGTGCTTTCCCTGGCACATTAGCAGGGAGCTGGATCAAAAGTGGAGCAGCAGTAACTCGAACCAGCACCCATGGAGTACTATGCCACAATGGCAGTTCCAAGGGTAATTTTTTTTTTTAAGATTTATTTATCTTAAAGGCAGAGTTACACAGAGACAGGTATAGACAAGAAAGACCATCTTCCATCTTCTGGTTCACTCTCCAAATGGCCACAGAGGTCAGGGCTGGGCCAGGCCGAAGCCCTGACTCCCTGTGGGACACCCACATGGGTGCAGGGGCCCAAGCACTTGGGCCATCTTCCGTTGCTTTCCCCAGGCACAATAGCAGAGAGCTGGAGTGGAAGTGGAGCAGCCAGGACTTTAATCAGTGCTCCCATATGGGATACTGGCATTGCAGGCAATGACTTAACCCACTGTGCCACAATGCTGGGCCCAGGAGAATAAATTTTTGAGTAAAAAAAAAAAAAAAACAAGGCCGGCGCCATGGCTTAACAGGCTAATCCTCCACCTTGCGGTGCTGGCACACCGGTTCTAGTCCTGGTTGGGGCGCCGGACTCTATCCCGGTTGCCCCTCTTCCAGGCCAGCTCTCTGCTATGGCCCGGGAAGGCAGTGGAGGATGGCCCAAGTGCTTGGGCCCTGCACCCGCATGGGAGACCAGGACAAGCACTTGGCTCCTGGCTTCGGATCAGCGCTATGCGCCGGCCACAGCGGCCATTGGAGGGTGAACCAACGACAAAAAGGAAGACCTTTCTCTCTGTCTCTCTCTCACTATCCACTCTGCCTGTCAAAAAAAAAAAAAAAAAAAAGCATAAAAAAAAGTTATGGAAAAATGAATAGGGTTATAAAGTAGAACTGAAGATGTTTGAAACTGTTACAGTTTGTTCCATAAAAGTGGTATCCAAATGCTAGTGTCCTCATTAAGTAGATTAACTGCCAAATGACTAAGCACTTGTGAGTGTATGTCTTTGTTTTTCCCCTTTCCTTATTTTGAGTCATACTGCAATGTTACAGAATTCACATCAGCCAATAGTTTCAAATTGTTCGCGAATGCATTGTTATCTCTCTTCATGATGTTGTATTTAACACTATCATGAGAATGAACATAAAACTTGATCAGAATTGGTTTTTATGTCAGGACAACTCTGCGCTGAAATGAACGTAAGATAAACACTGATTGTGCAATCTCTTTGTAGTTGCAATAGCTGCTGGCCGCAAACTTGCCCACAGACTTTTTGAATGTAAAAAAGATTCCAAGTTAGACTACGACAACATCCCCACTGTGGTCTTCAGCCACCCTCCTATTGGGACAGTGGGACTCACGGAAGGTAGGTATTTAAAACTGAAAGTCGTTTAAAGTTTTCCCATGTATGTGTTTGAAGGGCAGAGAAAGATCTTCCATCCACTGGTTCACTCCCCAAATGCCCACAACTGCCGGGCTGAAGCCAAGAGCCCAGAACTCCATGTGAGTTTCCCATGTAGGTAGCAGGAACCCGAGCCATCATCGGCTGCCTCCTAGGGTGTGCTTCTGCAGGCTGAGTGGTAAGCAGAGGAGCTGGAACCCGACCCAGGCACTCTGATCCGGGTGCTGGCATCCCCGGCAGCGTCCTAACCACTGTGCCAGACACTCAACCCTCAAGGTCATTTTTTTAAAAGTTACAAAACCAGTACAACAGACTCCTGGATACCCTTACCATTTTTCTTTTATGATTTGCTCACTGCACATGCAAACTCACCCATACATAGCTACTCCTTACTATGTATTTCCTAAGAGCAAAGTTAATCTCTTACAGAAACACAGGATGGTTTTCAAAATGAAAACACTTCAACTGTTACAGCATTATCTAAACCTTAGACCTTACACAAACTTTGCCAAATGTCTCAAATAATGTTGTTTTTTTTTTTTTTTTAAACATTTCTCTGCAAATCCAGAATGGAATCCAGGATAATGTATTACATTTAGTTCTCATACCTCTTTGGTGTCCTAATTTGATCTAAAGACAGAATTCCTTGGCCTTTCTTTGTCTTCAGTGACATAGATATTTATTTGATAGAATGGCCCTCATTTGGGTATTGTTTGATATTTCCTTGTGATTTGAGTCTGGTCATCTCTTTTTGATAGCTTGGTGTTATTTTGATTTTTTTTTTTAATGTACATTATAGATGAGGCCATTTATAAATACGGAAAAGAAAACGTGAAGACCTACTCAACCTCCTTTACCCCGATGTATCATGCGGTTACCACCAGGAAAACAAAATGCGTGATGAAGATGGTGTGTGCCAACCAAGAGGAGAAGGTAAGGAGCTGCCTTGGTTGCGCTCTCAGACTTCATGGGGGTGGTGGGGCTCTGGTGAGGAGATCACGCAGTTAAGGCTTCTGATTCCACTGGACACCCAGTTTTGTCTGTCTCCTATGTACTTTGGGGTTTTCATAATATTTCACTTAGAAAATATATTCTACTCCTTTTAGAAAATAAGGGAGGAAGGGCCAATGCTGTGGTGTAACAAGTAAAGCTGCTACCTGTGAAGCCAGCATCCCATATGGGCACTGGTTTGAGTCCCAGCTGCTCCACTTCCCATCCAGCTCCCTGCTAATGCACCTGGGAAAGCAGCAGCAGATGACCCAAGTGCTTGGGCCCCTACCACCCATGTGGGAGACCTGGAAGAAGCTCCTGGGTCTTATCTTCAGCCTGGCCCAGCTCTGGTGTTGTGGCCATCTAGGGCGTTAACCAGCAGATGGAAGACCTGTCTCGTCCTCTCTGTCTGTAACTCTGACTTTTGCATAAATTAAATATAAAAAGAAGAGAGGAAGCTCGAAAACCACTAGGCCAGAATAGAAGGGAAACTTAGAAATAGTGGTAAATGTAAGAGTTTTATCAATCTATTTTTTTAAAGATATATTTATTTATCTGAAAGAGTTACACAGAGAGAGAAGGAGAGGCAGAGAGAGAGGTCTTCCATCCGCTGGTTCACTCCCCAGTTGACTGCAACAGCCGGAGCTGCGCCAGTCCGAAGCATGTGGGTGTCTTTTTTTTTATTTATTTTATTTTATTTTTTTATTTTTTATTTTTTTGACAGGCAGAGTGGACAGTGAGAGAGAGAGAGTCAGAGAGAAAGGTCTTCCTTTTGCCGTTGGTTCACCCACCAATGGCCGCCGCGGTTGGCACGCTGTGGCCAGCGCACTGCGCTGATCCGATGGCAGGAGCCAGATACTAATCCTGGTCTCCCATGGGGTGCAGGGCCCAAGCACTTGGGCCATCCTCCACTGCACTCCCTGGCCACAGCAGAGAGCTGGCCTGGAAGAGGGGCAACTGGGACAGAATCCGGCGCCCCGACCGGGACTAGAACCCGGTGTGCCGGCCCGCGTGTGGGTGTCTTAACCACAAGACCAAATGCCCACTCCTTGACCATTGCTAAATTAACTATTTTTAAGCAAATTATTTTTCTGACTTTGTTTTATACATCTTACAAATCTTCATCTTATCTCCCCATGGGTGGCTGGGGAAAGGGGCTGACCAGCATCCACAGCTGTATTCTCTAACTTTGCTTCTCGCTGGTATATCTACCCTAACTGTATTTGTGGACGGCACACATCAGCAGTTGTAAGGTTTGTTGCAAAGCCTTGCTGAAGAATGTGACTTGTAACAAACGCCTCTTGACCGTTGTTCGTGTAGGCAGCCAGCATGTGTGCCTGCTGAGCGCTGGTCTTTGTGCTTGGCCATGGGAGTAGGGTAAGGAGGAGAGGCAGGATTGATGCCCTGTGTAAAAGAGGGACCCCTGGGGCTGGCGCTGTGGCATAGCAGGTAAAGCTGCGCCTGCATTGCCAGCATCCCAAATGGGCACCAGTTCCCATCCTGGCTGCTCCACTTCCAATCCAGCTCTCTGCTATGGCCTGGGAAAGCAGTGGAAGATGGCTCAGTCCTTGGGCCCCTGCACCCACATGGGAGACCTGGAGGAGACCTGGCTTCAGATCGGCACAGCTCCAGACGTTGTGGCCATTGGGGAATGAACCAGTAGATGGAAGACCTCTGTCTCTCTCTGCCTCTGCCTCTCTGTAACTCTGCCTTTCAAATGAATACATTTAAAAAAAAAAAAAAAAGAGGGGCCCCTCCAGAGATGTAACAGTACAGTTCTGATGGAATGATAGACCGATGAAGGAGAAATAAATACCAGTACCGAGGCATCGCGTGATAGAGGATTTCACTTGGTCGGGAAAGCACAACTGTGTGAGCAGCTGAATAATGAGCGGGCTTCAGAGGGAGCGGGAGAGAGCAGGTGAGAGGGCTTCTGAGCCAGGAGAGCCGGAGGGGGCCATCCAGGCAGGATTCTCTGCCGGGCCATGTAGCTATGTTAGCCATATTTGGGATTCACAACATAAGGTCTTTTTAGGGGCTTTTTAAAAAAATATTTACTTACTTATTTGAAAGTCAGAGTTACACAGAGAGAGAAGGAGAGGCAGAGAGAGAGAGAGGTCTTCCATCTGCTGGTTCATTCCCCAGATGGCCGCAACGGCTACAGCTGTGCCGATCTGTAGCCAGGAGCCAGGAGCTTCCTCAGGTTTTCCCACATGGGTGCAGGGGCCCAAGGACTTGGGCCATCTTCCACTGCTTTCCCAGGCCACAGCAGAGAGCTGGATTGGAAGTGGAGCAGCCGGGACTCAAACCGGCGCCCATATGGGATGCCTACACTGCAGGTGGCGGCTTTACCCACTACGCCACAGCGCCAGCCCCTTTAGGGGCTTTTAAAATGTCATATATTACTCATCACTGTCTATGTAATTAAACATTTCACATTTCAAATTGTTCTCTTTTTGCCCAGGTGGTTGGGATCCACATGCAGGGAATCGGGTGTGATGAAATGCTGCAGGGCTTTGCCGTCGCGGTCAAAATGGGAGCAACAAAGGCGGACTTTGACAACACGGTGGCCATTCACCCTACCTCTGCAGAAGAGCTGGTCACCCTCCGCTGAGCAGCCAGAGACGGGGGTGGCCGGTGGCCAGACCCGTGGGCCTTCCGCAAGGAACCAAATCATCACGTTTACTGACTCTTCCCGTTTCGTGTATGTCTTTATTTTTAATCAGCTTCCTCTGATAGTGGAATTTTTTTTTTTTTTTTTTTTTTTTTTTTTGGTAAACAGTAGAATCTATTTATGTAATCAGAAATGTGTTGTGTTATCCAGGATTGGTTTTCATTTGATCATATCTCACAGTCATTAACAGTTTCACGTTTTTTATCGATTGCCCCGTGCTGGATTGTCGTTTTGTTTTGTTTTGTTTTGTTTCAGCCTCTTCCCAGGTTTAAAAACGATATGAAGTACAATCAAGTGAATGTTCTTGAATGAATATAACTTGCTAATTTTCTAGGGGGAGGTGATTCCACTTCCTGTGTAAGTAATGCAAGTGCACAGACTCTTTATGTAATTGTGAAGCCAGTCCTGTGTTCTGCATATTGCAAGGCTGCTTCCGGGGTGTGACCCCTCTAAAAGCACATAACACGAGGGCCACCACCCTTATTTTATTCTTCCTTTTGTTTTACGTGATTAAAATGGTGTGTATTCTTTCTAGGAGATGAAGGGCATCAAACATGGGAGAGATTTGAGGAGCTGGTTATCCATATGGGGGTGTTTTAGAAGTGGTGCTTGTTCTCAGAGGTGGTGGATTCCCAGATCCTTCCCTCTGCTAAGAGTTCGGAATGAGGAATTGCGGCACGTCTATGTGTCCTTGTTGTTCTCTCCTCCTCTGAAAACGATTCCAAACATTTGCAATAAAATCTCAGCCTTTTCTTCCTATAAAATTTGTGAGTATGAACTTAATTGGTACCAGTTTATTTATTTATTTATTTTGACAGGCAGAGTGAGACAGAGAGACAGAGAGAAAGGTCTTCCTTTTTGCCGTTGGTTCACCCTCCAATGGCCGCTGCAGTCGGCGCATCGTGCTGATCCGAAGCCAGGAGCCAGGTGCTTCTCCCGATCTCCCATGCGGGTGCAGGGCCCAAGGAGTTGGGCCATCCTCCACTGCCTTCCCGGGCCATAGCAGAGAGCTGGCCTGGAAGAGGGGCAACTGGGATAGAATCCGGCGCCCCGACCGGGACTAGAACCTGGTGTGCCGGCGCCGCAAGGTGGAGGATTAGCCTGTTAAGCCACGGCACCGGCTGCAGTTTATTTTCTAAGAATATTTCATAAGGATCAGATGCCAACACAAACGAGCAAAGAAAGAGGCTTCTCTTTTAAAAATAGAGACCAGAGCTGGAAAAGGAACGTTTAGCAGATTTGTCACAGAGCTGAGAGAACAGACCAGAATTCTCTTAGCTTTTTAGCATTGTATTTCCAACAGCCTTTACCACCGAGGTAAGCTGGTTAGGGGATTTTTCCATGATTTTCATTAGTGATACAGTGCTAATGGATTCTTTCATTAAGCTTTAAAAAAAAAAAAAACAATTTATTTATTTATTTGAAAGTCAGAGTTACACAGAGAGAAGGAAGGGAAGACAGAAAGAGGTCTTCCATCCGCTGGTTCACTCCCCAAATGGCTGCAATGGCTGGAGCTGTGCCTATCTGAAGCCAGGAGCCAGGAGCTTCTTCCGGGTCTCCCACGCGGGTGCAGGGGCCCAAGGACATGGGCCGTCTTCTGTTGCTTTCCCAGGCCATAGCAGAGAGCTGGATCAGAAGTGGAGTAGCCAGGTCTCAAACTGGTGTCCATATGGGATGCCAGCACTGCAGGTGGTGGCTTTACCCACTACGACCCAGTGCAGGCCCCTTTCATTAAGCTTTTACAGAATTTCCAACTGGTGGTGGGCAGTTGTTCGACTTGCTTCAAAGTAGGCGCAGTGCCAATGAAAGAAAAATATCAAGTTAGTAACCAGGAAATGGGATCTCCAAACCTGGATATAGACTGAGCAAGCTGTTCCCTTCTTTCCCCTTGAGCCCAAAAGTCAGTGGAGCGAGGTTTCGGGGTCCACTGTCCTGCTCAGTTTCTCACTCCGCACAGGCCCCAAACTTGAGTGGTGCCTTTGTCAGGAAAACGGGAGACCCCTATAATCACACTCATCACCACATGTGAATGTGTTGAAAGAACATGGCGTTCTTTTTAAAATTTTTTTATTTATTTTATTGCAAGGCAGAGAGAGAAAGAGATCTCCCACATGTTGGTTCCCTCCCCAGATGCTTGCGAGAGGCAGTGCTTGGGCCTAAGCCAGGAAGGAGTCCAGAACCCAATCCAAGTTGCATGCATGGGTGGGTGGCAAGGACCCATCAGCCGCTGTCTCCCAGGGTGCGCCCCAGCAGGATGCCAGAATGGAGAACAGAAGTGGGACTCAAAGCGAGGCACTCAGTATGGAATGCAGGCATCCCAAGTGGCGGCTGAGCTGCGGTGCCAAACGTCTGTCCCACTGTGCATTCCTGACCTCGTGTAGTCTTTGTGCTGCCTGAATACTGATTCTGTAATATGAAAGTAACCTCACCCACCTGAATTCCACTCTGCAGTTTCACTAGTCAAATTGGCCAGCCCTTCAACTGCTGTGGCCCAACAGCCTCCCATACCTAAGGCACAGGGGAATATAAAGCTAGACAAGGCAGCACACTGTATGTTGCACATACATATATGTAGCCCATGGCACATTGTAGGTGTTCAGTGGGTGTTTATTGAAGGAAAGATATGACTTATAGTCTAGAATGAGAGAAGACATGTCTATACACATGAGGCAGTAAGGCACAAGATTGAACATACTATTTATTGACCAGAATGGGACATTTTCAACAGTGAAACGGGACACTATTCATAACTGAGACAACAGACACAATTAGTACTTGTCCCATTTCCAGGGATGTGGAAGTGTGCAAGTGCAGTGGAGGTGGATGTTCCCTTTCCTTGGGGAAACCTGGGGAGCATGCAGGATGTGAGAGCTGTGGAGGAAGTCTGAGCAGCCAGGAAGCACCGTGAAGCCAGGATTGGGCAAATTACTGTTTTATTACACAACAAACTACCTGAAACAGGAACTTCAAACACAATTTTCTGAAGTCTTATGATTTTGTGGGTCAGATGAGGCAAGGCTCAGCTGGCTGATTCTTATTGTTGGCATCAATAGAAATGGTTTAGATGTATTCAACTGGCAAATGAGCTAATCTAGAGTTTAAAAATCATACTTTAAAAAAAAAGAAAATATTTAGTTATCTGAAGGGCAGAGTTACAGAGAGTTGGAGAGACAGAATTATCTTCTGTCTACTGGTTCATTCCCCCAGATGGCTGCAACGGCCAGGCTGGGCCAGGCCAAAGCCAGGAGCTTCATCTCGATCTCCCATGAGGGTGACAGGGGCCCAAGCACTTGAGCCTTTTTTTTTTTTTTTTTTTTTTTTTTTTGGGACAGGCAAAGTTAGACAGCGAGAGAGAGACAGAGAGAAAGGTCTTCCTTCCATTGGTTCACCCCCCAAATGGCCACCATGGCCAGCACACTGCACTGATCCAAAGCCAGGAGCCAGGTGCTTCCTCCTGGTCTCCCATGTGGGTGCAGGGCCCAAGCACTTGGGCTATCCCCCACTGCCTTCCCGGGCCACAGCAGAGAGCTGGACTGGAAGAGGAGCAACTGGGACAGAGCCGGCACCCCAACCAGGACTAGAACCTGGTGTGCCGGTGCCGCAGGCAGAGGATTAGCCTAGTGAGCTGCGGCGCCAGCCCACTTGAGCCATCTTATGGTGCTTTCCCAGGCACATTAGCAGAGAGCTGGATCGGGAGCAGCCAAGGACATGAACCAATGCCCATATGGGATGCTGTCATCACAGGCATAGGCCCCCATTCCTACTTTGAAGTCTGGCATGTTGGGATGAGACAAGGATGGGACTGTCGACCAGTGTGGCCTCAGCATTGTGGTGGTTTCAGAGTACTGGCCTTTTATGTGGAGGCTCTGGGCTGCCAGAGAGTGTTCTAAGAATGCCAGGCAGATGCCGCAGCCTTATGACCTCGCCGTGGAAATTCTACCTAGAACATCACTTCTGCCACTTGTCAGCAGGGCTGCCTCAGATTCAAGAGGGAGTGAGTTAAACTTCATCTGTCATGGGAAGGAGGGTAACGAATTTGCAAACATCCTTAATCACCCATGTCTGGCAATCCCATTTTACAAAGCTTGACTGAAACGTCACCTTTGTGACTACTTAAGAGTTTTGTGTTGGCCGCAGCGGCCATTGGAGGGTGAACCAACGGCAAAAAGGAAGACCTTTCTCTCTGTCTCTCTCTCTCACTATCCACTCTGCCTGCCAAAAAAAAAAAAAAAAAAAATAGTTTTGTGTATTAAATTGTGTGTTCCTGGGGCTGGTGTTGTGGCATAGTGGGTAAAGCCTGCAATGCCAACATCCCATACGGGTGCCGGTTCAAGTCCTGGCTGCTCCACTTCTGATCCAGTTCTCTGCTGTGGCCTGGGAAAGCAGTGGAAGATGGCTCAAGTCCTTGGGCCCCTGCACTCAGGTGGGAAGACCCAGAGGAAGCGCCTGGTTCCTGGCTTTGGATTGGCGCAGCTCCAGCCGTTGCAACCAACTAGGGAATGAACCAGCGGATGGAAGACCTCTCTCTCTCTGCCTCTCCTTCTCTCTCTATGTAACTCTGACTTTCAAATAAATAAAATCTTTAAAAAAAAAAATTGTGTGCGGCCGGCACCGCGGCTCAGTAGGCTAATCCTCCGCCTTGTGGCGCCGGCACACCGGGTTCTAGTCCCGGTCGGGGCACCGATCCTGTCCCGGTTGCCCCTCTTCCAGGCCAGCTCTCTGCTGTGGCCAGGGAGTGCAGTGGAGGATGGCCCAAGTGCTTGGGCCCTGCACCCCATGGGAGACCAGGATAAGCACCTGGCTCCTGCCATCGGAACAGCGCGGTGCGCCGGCCGCAGCGCGCCTACCACAGTGGCCATTGGAGGGTGAACCAATGGAAAAAGGAAGACCTTTCTCTCTGTCTCTCTCTCACTGTCCACTCTGCCTGTCAAAAAAAAAAAAAAAAATTGTGCTCCTGTAACACCTTGACGCGTAGTTGGTCTACACAACATGCTCACCTTGTGTTTGTCCTTTTGCACTGCAGTCATTTCTATCTTGACTGTGTTGGTTCCACAGCATCGTTCCTGATAAGTCCTGCGGAGACTTTGGGTACGACTGTGTTACCATGATTTTTGGCACTACAATTGGTAGTAGAAAAGAGCTCGCATCGTAATCCTTTACCTTAGGTCAAGCTGCTACTTGGGATGTCCACATTCCATACTGAAGAGCTGGTTCAAGTCCCAGCTACTCCATTTCCAATCGAGCTTCCTGCTAATGTGCTTGGGAAGGCAGCAGATGATGGCCCAAGTAGTTGGTTCCCAGCTACCCTTGTGGGAATCCGTGATGGAGTTTCTGGTTCTTGGCTTCAGCCTGGCCCAGCCTTGGCTCTTGAAGGCATTTGGGGGAATGAACCAACAGATGCAAGATCTGTCTATCTCTCCCTCTTTATCTCACTCTGCCTTCCAAATAAATAAATATTATAACAATCCTTTACCTCTTTAGAAAATGAGTAAGCAGGTTTCTTAGGATTCTCCAGAGACACAAAATAATAAGATACCTATACGTGTAAAGACCTTTATTGGAAAGAGTTAACTCACGCTATGATGGAAGCATAGAAGTCCAAAGTTTGTGATGTGAGCCATCAAACTGGACACCCAGAAGAGCCTGTGGTTTGGATGGAGTGACAAGGCATCTGCTCAGAGATGGTTCTTTCTGGTTCTATGCAAGCCTTCCTCTTAGTGGGTAAGGCATACTCACAGTATGGAGGGCAATCTGGTTTACTCAAATTCACCAATTTAAATGTTAATCTATCCTAAAATACCCACTAGGTTAATACAGAAAATTAACTATTACAAGTCCTTTTGTCAACTTGGCACCTGCACACATCCTAAATCACATGTAATATCCAAATAAAGAAAATACAAGGGCCAGTGCCATGGCACACTAGGTTAATCCTCTTCCTGCAGCACCGGCATCCCATATGGACGCCGGTTCTAGTCCCAGTGGCTCCTCTTCCAGTCCAGCTCTCTGCTGTGGCCTGGGAAAGCAGTGGAGCTCAAGTCCTTGGGCACTGCACCCGCGTAGGAGACCTGGAGGAAGCTCCTGGCTCCTGGCTTCGGATTGGCATAGCTCCGGCCGTTGTGGCCTTTTGGGGAGTGAACCAGCAGAAGGAAGACCTTTCTCTTTGTCTCTCTTACTGTCTGTAACTCTACCTGTCAAATAAATAAATAAAATATTAAAAAAAAAAAACGAAGAAAATACAAGGTCATACTTTCACCTGACATGATATAATTACTTGCATACAGTAGAAGACAAACTCTTTCCCCAGAAGAGGATACAAAGTCTGTGGTTGATGTTCACTCTTCTTAATTTCCTGTGATTGAAATTCTATGATGTAAAGGTGATGTGGGCTGCCCCACACAGAGAAATACCCAGCATGATTGGGCCAAAGGGTTGCCCATGAACGAGAAAGAAAGAATGAGAACAGTACCTCTAAGTGTAGTCTGTGGCAAAAGAAGGGAGAAAGAGCAGTATGTCTGTGTGTGGTCCACGGTGGAAAGAGCTCACCCCCTTGCTACTTTTAGGGGTTAGTAGCCCAATCGGATATACAAATGGGCTGGGGTCTGAGTATGCACCCTTGGTCTGGATGCAACAGGTATATCCTAGGAAGGCAGGGTATCAAGCCTACAGTTAAAAAGACAGCATGATCTTGCAAAAATACAAGAATTCCAGCTCACCTTAATGTTAACTGTCTAGTTACACCATACCAATGTTTTAGCCTCTATGGGGTTATTCTAAATTCAGATGCATTGTAAAATGAGGCAGAGTCAATGACAATTTTCAAAAAGATTTATTTATTGAAAGGCAGAATGACAGATCTTTGATCCACTGGTTCACTCACCAAATGGCCACAACAGCTGGAGCTGGGCCAGGCCTGAGCCAGGAGCTTCATCTGAGTCTCCCACATGGGTGGCAGGGACATAGCTGCTTGTGCCATCTCCCACTGCTTTCCTAGGCACATTAGCAGGGATCCTGCTAGGACTCGAATCTACACTCCAACATGGGACTTGGTGTTGCAGTGGTGCTGTGCCCTAGCACCTGTCTCTCCCACCCTTTGTCTAAGAATTCCGCATGCCATGAGAGCACTGTGAAGAGCGCCCCAGGGAGCCTGCCAGGTCTTTGGCCTTCTCAGCCCATCTCAGATTAGAACTCAAGAGCTATGTGTTGTCATGGGGACATGCACAGCAACACAATTATCTGAACTGAAGAGTGAAGTCAAGCTTTTGTGAGAGTTCTTTTTAGGCTTCACTAAAGAGAGTATTTTTCCATAATTTTTTAAAAGATTTATTTATTTATTTGAAAGTCAGTTACACAGAGAGAGGAGAAGCAGAGAGAGAGAGAGAAAGTCTTCCATTCGATGGTTCACTCCCCAATTGGCCGATCCGTAGCCAGGAGCCAGGAGCTTCTTCCAGGTCTCCCACACGGGTGCAGGGGCCCAAGGACTTGAGCCATCTTCTACTGCCATAGCAGAATGCTGGATCAGAGTGGAGAAGCCAGGGTTCGAACTGGTGGCCATATGGGATGCCGGCGCTTCAGGCCAGGGCATTAGCCCGCTGCATCACAGCGCCGGCCCCATATTTTTCCGTAATTTGAATGGAATTTTAATTCCAAGATACTAATAAAAATGTTTTTAACCATGTGATAAAAAAATTAAGAAGAGTTACAGGGTCAGGTGGTTTAAACCTAGCTAGTAAAATGCTAGTGAAGATGTCCACTTCTCACGTTGGAGTGCCTGGGTTCGATAACCAACTCCAACTCCTAACTCCAAATTCCTGCGAGTGCAGACCCTGGGAGGCAGTGGTGATGGCTCAAGTGTTTGGATTCGTACCATCCACATGCAAGACCTGGGTTAAGTTCCCAACTCGCAGCTTCAGTCCTGCCTGGTCTTGGCTGTTGTGGACATTTGGGGAGTAAATCAGCCATTGGGAACAATCTCAATATCTCTCTCTCCCCCCCTCAAATAAATAAATAAGATTTTTAAAGTATTATACTCACATCCATTAGGACGACTGATATAGAGAAAGGAAAATATAAATGTTGGCAGATGTGGAAAAAGTTTGAAGCCCTTGAATATTGCTAATGAGAAAGTAAGACGGAGCAGTCACTGTGGAAAGTAGCTTGATGAAACATAGATTTACCACACGATCCAGCAATCCACTTCTCAGGACCCCCAGAGAGTAGGAAGCAGGGATTCAAATGATCCTTGTACACCAGCGCCCGCAGCAGCATCATTTGCAACAGCCAAAAGGCAGACACAAGCCAAATTGCATCCTCAGATGACGAGAGAAACAAAATGTTGGAACATTGTTCAGCCCTAAAAGGAAATGAAATTCTGATACACTCTACAACATGTCGGAACCTTACAGATGCAGGAGATACAAAGGACTAAGATGACAGGATCCCCTGTGTGTGAGCTGCCCACAGTAGGCAGATTAATAGAGACAGGAGCTAGAACAGAGCTTCCCAGGGTCTAAGGGCAGGGGGAAGGCAAATTTATTATTTAATGGGCACGGCGTTTTATTCTGAGGTGTCCTTCCATCAATGAGTGGATAAACAAACTGTGGTACCTCCTCAGTGGGATATTACTCAGAGCTATCAAGCCATGAAAAGCCATGGAAACATTCTTCATGTCTGTTGCTAAGTCAGAGAAGCCAGTCTCAAAAGCCTGGAAGCTGCTGCGATTCCAACCATGTTACTTCTGTAAAATGCAAAACTGTGGTGACAGAGGAAAGATGAGGGGTCAGGGCTGGAGGGAGGGTGACAAGTAAGTGGAGACAGGACTGTGAAGCTATTCTTCATGATATAATAGCGGACACATTTGTCTAAATTCATAGAATAGTTGTGCTGCCAAGAGTGAACGCTAGTGTTAAGCATGGACTGGGAGTGACAGTGTCAATGTAGGCTCGTCATTGTGACAAGTGCCACTCTGGTAGGGGATGTTGATCATGGAGGAGGCTGTGCATGTTGGAGGAAGGGAGGATTATGGGACATCTTTGTGCTTTCCACTCAATTTTCCTGTGAATTGAAAACACTTTTAAAAAAGCTACCTATAGGCTGGTGCCGTGGCTTAACAGGCGCTGGCACACCGGGTTCTAGTCCCGGTTGGGGCGCCGGATTCTATCCTGGTTGCCCCTCTTCCAGGCCAGCTCTCTGCTGTGGCCAGGGAGTGCAGTGGAGGATGGCCCAAGTGCTTGGGTCCTGCACCCCATGGGAGACCAGGATAAGCCCCTGGCTCCTGGCTTCGGATCAGCGCGGTGCGCTGACCGCAGCGGCCATTGGAGGGTGAACCAACGGCAAAAAGGAAGACCTTTCTCTCTGTCTCTCTCTCTCACTGTCCACTCTGCCTGTCAAAAAAAAAAAAAAAAAAAAAAAAAGCTACCTATAGGGCCAGTGTTGTGGGTTGCAGTGCAATGCTGGCATCTCATGTGGGTGCCAGTTCGAGTTCTGGCTGCTCTGCTTCCAATCCAGCTCCCTGCTAATGGCCTGGGAAAGTAGTGGAAGACAGCCCATGTGGAAGACCCAGATGAAGCACCTGGCTCCTGGCTTCAGCCTGACACAGCCCTAGTTGTTGCAGCCATCTGGGGAGTGAACCAGCAGATGGAAGAGATCTCTCTGGGTCTTTCCCTCCCTCTCTGTAACTCTGACTTTCAAATAAATTAATAAATGAATGTCTTTTTTCAATAGAAAAGTTACCTATGTTATGAATAAAGTAAGGAACGGGGGTAAAGTATGTGCCGATGCAGGGAAGATATGCCAAGAGCAGAACAGATTTAGGGTAGGAGGACAATAGTTTTAGGCAAAAGTATTCAATGCAGCTAGATTCCCCATGTGTCAGCCTCTGTGCCCTCTTTCCTTGAGGAAAAATGAGTGTTTTCTGGGACACGGGAGGAACAGATTCAGGAGATATTTTGGAAATAGAAATGACAGAATTTGTTGACAAACGACTATGGTGATCGAGAAGCTGAACCAAAAGAGAGGGAGAGAGATCTCCCATCCACTGGTTCACTCCCCAATACCCTGCAACAGCCAGAGTTGGGCCAGGCCAAAGCCAGGAGCTAGCAGCTCAATCCAGGTGCCCACGTGAGATGCAGTGACTCAAATACTTGCCACCTCCCAAGGTTTACATTAGCAGGAAGACGGAATTGGGAGCAGAACCAGGACTCAAGCCAGGCTCTCTAACATGGGATATGGGCATCCCCGGCAGTAACTTAAACCGCTGTACCTAACAGCCACTTCCCAGCACACCACGGGGGAGCCCCATGTTTTTGACCTGGAAACCAACTAGATGGTGCCACTTCTCATTTAATCAAGGGAACATACAAGGAAGATGCGTGTTAAGTTATGGATATGTTGAATTTGAAGGGTTGTGGCATATCCAAAAGAGGGATTGAAATTCAGCAACTGCATTGGCTGAACATAGAGGTTAGAACTGTTATATCAGTAGACAGGAAATAGTTGGAGGCAAATTCATCTGATGACATATCCTTCTAGTGAGATTTTTAATGACTGCTTTCTAAATGAACTCTATTGCCTTATTCAAAGCAAATTTAATAACAATTGTAAAAATATGTTCACCTTTATTAAGTCTATATAAACCTCAACTTCATGTTTTTACATTTCATCACTTTATGCAATATTGAATTAAATTTCATAACTACAGTAACAAGTAGTACAACTCCCACGAACCTGTTGGGTAACATAGCTGAGTCTTAGTAAGGACACAATTCAATTTCTGGGTCAAAAGTTCAAGAGTTTTCTAGTAAATGGCTCCATAGTCACCAGAGTTTGCTGTGCAATGAGCATGAGCCAAGGGGAGATGGTCAATTAGGAGAGCTTCTTCTCCAACAGGAGCAATAGTTAGAGATATCTGGCACCATGCTTCCGTGGCTTGAGTCTTTTATTTTCCAAGATACTGCACAATGCTAAACCAAAGGTGAAGCAAAGCATGAAAATATTTTGTTTTGAACAATACCACATCTTATATTGTAAAATGAAAATGTCTCATTTGAATTTTATAATTTATTGCCTGATCTCTTAGATCAATGCTTTGAAAACCTACTTGAGCTGGCACTGTGGCAGTTCGAGTCTTGGCTGCTCCACTTCCAATCCAGCTCTCTGCTATGGCCTGGGAAAGCAGCAGAGTTGGCCCAAGTGCTTGGGCCCCTGAACCCACGTGGGAGACCCAGAAGAAGCTCCCAGCTCCTGGCTTCGGATCAGCTCAGCTCTGGTCGTTGCAGTCATTTGGGGAGTGAACCAGTGGATGGAAGACCTCTCTCTATCTCTCTCTGGCTCTACCTGTCTCTGTAACTCTGTCTTTCAAATAAATAAAATGGATCTTAAAAAAAAAAAAAGAAATCTACTATTGGGTTACCATATTAATATCAACCATATTAAAACTTTTAAAAATATTTATTTATTTGAAAAGCAGAGTGGGGCTGGCACTGTGGTGTAGCAGGTAAAGCTACCATGTGCAATGCTGGCATCCCATATGGGCACCAGTTCAAGTCCCAGCTGCTCCACTTCCAATCCAGCTCTCTGCTATGGCCTGGGAAAGCAGTGGAAGATGGACCAAGTGCTTGCGCCCCTGCACCCACGTGGGAGACCCAGAAGAAGCTCCTGGCTCCGGGCTTCAGATTGGCTCATTAGCAGATGGCCATCAGGGGAATGAACCAGCAGATGGAAGACCTCTGACTCTCTCTCTGCCTCTGCCTCTCTGTAACTCTGCCTTTCAAATAAATATTTAAGAAAGAAAACAGGAAAACAGTGGGGAAACTGTCTAAAAGAAAAGAAAAGCAGAGCAACTGTGAAGGAGGGAGAGGGAGAGGCAGATACAGAGAGAGAGACAAAGAGAAATCTTCTGTCTGCTGGTTCACTCCCCAAATGACCGCAACAGCTGGGTCTGGGCCAGGCCAAAGTCAAGAGCCAAGAAATCCATCTGGGTGTCCCACATGAGTGGCAAGGTTCAGACCCAGACTTGAGCCATCTTGCGCTGCTTTTCCAGGTGAGTTGGCAGGATTAGCAGGAAGTTGGATCAGAAGTAGAGCAGCTGGGACTTGAATTATCACTCAGATATGGGAGGCTGGTGTCACAGGTTGCAGCTTAACCCCCGGTGCCACAATGCCGGCCCCTGAATGAGGCTTCTCTAACGTGCATTTCATTTGCAAACTGCAGCCTTCTTGTACTTAGGAACACTAGACAACAACATGTAGCTCTCCATTTGGGGGCCATGTTACATGGCGAAATACCAAGAAAAGGCACAAAAATGGGGGGAAAAATGCACTAGATAGGCCATGAAAGGGATACTGACAGAATGAGACTGGAACAAGAAAGCAGAATGTACACACAGAGGGCCTCAAGCATTTGACCCCCCCGCCCTTGTCTGCAAACAACTGAGAAAATGCTGCGGGTCCTGATCTGGAGGTTACAAGTAAACTTCAGCAGGCAGGTGACTTGGCAAACATACACTCTGCAAACAATGACAACAGATTGTACAAGTATTTGATACACTGAAAGAGGGCTTCTGGGGCCAGAGTTGGGGCACAGTGGGTTAAGGTGCTGCCTGTGATACGAGTATCCCATGTGGGCGCTGGGTCAAGTCCTGGTTGCTCCACTTCTGATCCAGCTCCCTGCTAATGTACCTGGTGAAGCAGTGGAAGATGGCCCAAGTACTTGGGCCCCTGTACCCATGTGGGAGACCTGGAAGAAGCTCCTGGCTCCTGGTTTTAGATCAGCCCGGCTCCGGCCATTGGAGCCATCTGGGGAGTGAACCAGCAAATGGGAGACCTCTCTCTCTCTCTCTGCCTCTGCCTCTCTGTAACTATGCTTTCAAATAAATAAATCTTTTTTAAAAATCGGGTTATAAAAATAGTAATGTTTTTCTATAGGAGTAACAACAAAATTAAAGACAAAAATTTTGTAATATGTGTGCATCTGACAGACAAAACTAACTTCTCTGTATAAAGTCTTTACAAATCATTAACTAAAATGCTGTCTTACCCATAGGAAGAGAAATAAACAAGAAAAGGTAGCAACCAGTGATTCACAGAAAAAAATAGCTCAAACTCACTGATAATGAGAAGGGCAAATTAAAACCACTAGATTCTATTTTTATGTATCAAGTTTGCTAAGATTATATTTGATGAAATAATAAAGACAATTATTTTATTAGTAGTAAAAATTTAAGCAACAGTAAAGACCAAATAGAGAATGATGACTTGAGAAATTAAAAAAACACCACCTGGGAAATAGCTGTAAGGTCAGAATTATGATGTCATAGAAGTCTGTTTTAAAAGTGTATTATTTCAAGGGAAGGTTGGTGTTACTGGTTTCAGACATAAAGAAGGAAAAGTAAGTTATGAGCCAGAAATGTACTAAGGGGAATAAGGGACTGATGTGGACATTGTTGGTGACTTTGAAGATGGCTGTTTCGGTAAAGTAATACGGTAGAAATGAAGGTAATCATTGAGAGGGAGTGCAAATGAACTAGATAAGAGCAAATGTGAGCGTAGTAAACTCTGTTTATTTTTGAATGATCAACTTTGAAAGGCTGTTTACTGCTGTTGGGAAGAAGACAGAGAGCACAGGAGTGATGAAATTCAGAATATACTAAGGAGACGAGTGAGACTGGTCAGTGTAGGAGAAAGAGTGATGAGACCCAGGTTTCATTCATGCCAACTCTAAGTTGCTTCACCATGAAAGGGTTGGCAGTTCCCTTGGAGAAGAAGCTGCTCTCTAGGAAAGTGGCCCAAAAGATACCGTGACCCGAAGAGAGAAAAGGGGAGGGGCTGAGCAGTGATGCTAGCCGACATCCTCCGGGCAGACCTGGGGTTGCTGGCAGTTCCCCACCTGGAGGAGCCGAGGTGTTTTCCCCACTCTCTCCTCCTGGGAGAAACCCTGCTCCCTGCTCTCGGGTCCTCCCATACAAGCCTGCACTGCCAACGCAAGAAGCCAGATAGCCCAGTGTTTGTCCTGGCAAAGACGAATGCTCTGAGAAATGAGTTCTTTGTTCTACCAATCAGATCTCACTGTCCTGATGTAGAATAGAGTGCATATGTGGACGGGCAGAGTTGCTAGGTCTCTCAGCAGGCAAACCTTCTTCTTGCGGGGGGCTTTTTGGATCAACCTGGTACTGTGAGTTTAAAATGACTACCGTGTCCCCCTTGCCCGGAAGGAAGATGAGGCAAACGTGACACAGCCTTGCTCAAAGCCCTGCTGCTTTTCAATGTCCCTGATGCCTGAGGAGTACACAGTATCTCAATGGAGAGGTGGTTATATTTTATTTATTTACTTATTTATTTATAAGACAGGAAGAGAAGACAGAGAAAGGCAGGGAGCAGTCATCTGCTGGCTCACTCCCCAACACCCAGGGCTGGAAGAGGCTGAATCGGGGAGCTAGGAACTCAATCCATGTTTCCCAAGTGGGTGGCAGGGACCCACACCTTTGAGCCAGCACCTGCTGTCTCCCAGGGTTGCACATCAGCAGGAAGCTGGATTGGAAAGCAGAACCAGAACTCCAACCCAGGCACTTGCGATGGGACAGAGGCATCTGAGCTACTAGGCTAAAGGCCCACCCTCTCCTTTATTTTCTAAACTGAAGGTTTTTTTTTTTTTTATTATTTTTTATTATTATTCCTTTCAAAGAGATCCTGGAGATGAAGAACGTTTGCTACAGCTGCTGTTACAAGGCAAAAGACCAAGCAGGGAGGGGCAGAAATCTTACCAGCAGTCTAATCTGGCTGCGCAGCTGAGACCAGACCCTGGGGTTGAGGGACTGTGATGTCACCGCCATTGAGCAGAGAGGGGAACCCTGAGCTGCGACTTCCGGCTGAGCCTGCACGTGGAAAGCAGGGCTGGCTTAGCGAGCAGCCGTGTGTGCAGGGGGCGCTGCGCTGTCGGTGACGGTGAAGCCGAGCCACTGCTGAGCACCACTGCTTGCTCAGGCCAGGCCAGGCCAGGATCAGAAGGAAACGCTCAGACAGGTGAAGCTGTAGGTAGGTAGCGTGTAAGAGGTGTCATTTTTTAAAAAATATTTTATTTATTTATTTGACAGGTAGAGTTACCAACAGTGAGAGAGAGACAGAAAGGTCTTCCGTCCATTGGTTCTCCCCCCAAATGGCCGCTACGGCCAGCACTGTGCTGATCTGAAGCCAGGAGCCAGGTGCTTCCTCCTGGTCTCCCACACGGGTGCAGGGGCCCAAGGACTTGGGCCATCCTCCACTGCCCTCCCAGGCCATAGCAGAAAGCTGGATTGGAAGAGGAACAACTGGGACAAGAACCGGTGCCCATATGGGATGCTGGCGCCGCAGGCAGAGGATTAACCTGCTGCGCCACGTAAAAGTGTCATTTATGAGTGTGTCAGACTGCATCCAAAGGAAGCTCAATGATGACAGCTTATGCTTTTCACCTCGGGAGAAGTCTGGAGGAAGCAGCTCCATCTCATTGTGACTATGCATACTCCTTTCACCCGTCCAGTTCACTGTCCTCCGAAGGCTGCTTTCACACTTGTGATTGTCACCTCGTAGCTGCAAAACAGCTGTTTCATCTCCAGTTTCACATCTGTGCTCCAAACGGGAAGCAGGAGAAGGAAAGAATGGCACCTGCATCAGGAAACCAAAGCTTTCTTCGAAACCCCCAGTGGATTTCTGCTTCTGCGGAATCCGGGTGTCACATGGACCACCTTGCTGCAAAGAACCTGGCAGGGCAGGCATTCAGCCAAACGCATTGCTATGCTGAGCAAAACCAAGGCTCCTTGGCCAGAAAGTAGGGGAACGCTTAGGAGGGTACCCAGCAGAGTCTGACAAATGTTTTAAAATAGAGGCTTTTATTATTACTTGGCATGGCAAGGCCAACAGACAACTCCCATTGAAGATATATTTGTTACACTCTGAGATCCTGAGCGTGGCGGGCATGCTGGGCCTTGATGAGGGGAGGGCACTTCAGGAAGTTCTGAGGTCAGCCAGGAGGCAAACAAAGCAGGAGGAAAACGTGCGCAAGGGACTTTATTGGGGCTTCCATGGCGAAGAACAGGTGAAGCTGGGCGAATAGGATTAGGGCCTGGATTATCTGAGTAATTTCTGGGGTATAGGCTCCATGCCTCTTGCCCTGATACCTGGCTGCTCTGGAGGGACCAAGGTGGGCAGAGAGTGTGACAGCTCAGCACAGAAGGTGGTTGGGGATGGGGGTCCCCCTTGGTTGATTGGCATGTGAAAGGTGAACTCACCCAGTCCCTAGCATTGGCTAGCACAGGCAGGGGCTATGTCTCCAGGGTCGGCAAGGCCTCGGAATGTCTAAGTGTCAGAATGTAGAACATAGATGTGGTTAGTGGTGGGTGTCATTCTCTAGACAGGAACAAAAGCCACCACATGCAAGCACATAAAGATATTTCACATGAGACCAATATTGTGATTCTGAATTGTGCCTTGATAATAAGATGGGAGGCTCCTTGTTTGAGTGACATTTTAGAGAAGAGATTAATTTATTTGAAAGGTAGAGGAGAGGGAGAGAGAGAGAGAGAGAGATCTTCCATATGCTGGTTCAATCCCCAAATGCCCAGAGCTAGGCCAGGCTGAGCCAGGAGCCAGGAACTCCATCTTGGGTCTCTCACATGGGTGGCAAGGACTCAAGGACCTGAGACACCATCGGCTGCCTCCCAGGCGTGTAGCAGGAAGTTGGACTGGAAACAGTAGCTAGGACTCAAAGTGAGCATTTCTGATATAGAATGCAGGTATCCCAAAAAGTGGCTTAACCTGCTGTACCAAATGCCCACCCCTGAGTGTACATTTTATTCACAGAAAATCGAAGCAAATCCTTATTGTTGTGTGCCAAACTTCTTTAATAAATATATCAAGCTTTAAAGAATATTAATTTAAAAATACTAAATTAGAAGATATGGCAATTGCTTGTTCTTATGCTTGGTTTTGGTCTTTAATTTGTGGTTAGCAGATTCTTTTAGTGACCTAGCGCCATCTTGTGGGCAGCATTGGAAACAAGATGCATGACTGTCCTGTACAGTCATCCTTAGGAAAGTCCACTGCACATGACCAAAGCCATATCAGTTGGTCAGAATGGAATCGAGGGGCTGTGTTTGACATAGCATATAAGATGCCCACGTCTGATGTCAGTGCCTAGTTTCAGCTCCCAAGTACTGCTCCTATTTCCAGCTTCCTAGTAGTGAGCACCCTGGGAGGCGGCACCTTATAGCCTAAGCAGTTGGGTCCCTGCCACCCATGTGGAAGCTCTGGAATGAATTGCAGGCTCCTAGCTTTGGCCTGGCCCAACCCCTGGTTATTGAAGGCATTTGGAAAGTGAACCAAATCTCTCTGTCTGTCTCTGCCTGCCTCTCTGTCTCTCTGTCTTTCCAATAAAGCAAAAATAACAATTGAGGAAAGGAATATAATATTTAATAAATGGGGGCCGGCACTGTGGCTCACTTGGCTAATCCTCCGCCCGAGGCGCCAGCATCTCATATGGGCGCTGGGTTCTAGTCCCGGTTGCTCCTCTTCCAGTCCAGCTCTCTGCTGTGGCCCTGGAGGGCAGTGGAGGATGGCCCAAGTGCTTGGGCCCCTGTACCCACATGGGAGACCAGGAGGAAGCGCCTGGCTCCTGGCTTTGGGTTGGCGCAGTGCCAGCCGTGGCGGCCATCTGGGGAGTGAACCAACAGAAGGAAGACCTTTCTCTCTGTCTCTCTCTCACTATCTACAACTCTACCTGTCAAATAAATAAATTTTAAAAAAGAATTTAATAAATGAAACATTGAGGGATAAATGGCCAGCTCTTTGATGAGGAAAGACCCTATTTCATACTTTATGCCAAAATCAATTCCAGGTGAATTCATATTTGAAACAAGAAATATGGAGCTGGCCGGCGCCGCGGCTCACTAGGCTAATCCTCCACCTTGCGGCGCCAGCACACCAGATTCTAGTCCCGGTCGGGGCACCGATCCTGTCCCGGTTGCCCCTCTTCCAGGCCAGCTCTCTGCTGTGGCCAGGGAGTGCAGTGGAGGATGGCCCAAGTGCTTGGGCCCTGCACCCGCAAGGGAGACCAGGAGAAGCACCTGGCTCCTGCCATCGGATCAGCACGGTGCGCTGGCCGCAGCGCGCCAACCGCGGCAGCCATTGGAGGGTGAACCAACGGCAAAAGGAAGACCTTTCTCTCTGTCTCTCTCTCTCACTGTCCACTCTGCCTGTCCAAAAAAAAAAAAAAAAATAGAGCTAATTCAAGAAAAGTCTTTCTAAATAGGCCATGACAGAAGACATAAATAAAGGGTTATGGGTTTGACAGCATGGAAACTTAGGAATTTTTATTTGCTTGGAATGCAGAGACATAGAAACGGAGAGATCTTCCATCTGCTGTCATTCCCTAGGTGCTGGCAACAGGGCTGGTGCAGGCCAAGGCCAGGAGTCTGGAATCAATCTGGGTCTCCCACATGGGTAGCAGGAACCCAAGAACTTGAATTATCACCTGCTACCTCGTGGGGTGTGCGTTAGCAGGAAGCTGGAATTGGAAGAGGAGCCAGGATAGAACCAAGCACTTTGCTGGGGCATCCCAAGCAGCAACTTTGTAGCTGTGCCAAACGGCCACCCTGAGGGCACCTGTGTAAACCAGATGGCTAAGCAAGCTACGAGGGTTTGTTCTTTGGGTCAACTTAGCTAACACGTGGTACCCAGGTGTTTAAGCAAGCATCAGCTTAGATGTTGCTGGGAAGGTATTTTTCAGATGTGGCTAGCATTTAAATAGTAGATTTGAGTGAAGCAGATTACCCTCCAACATGTGTGTAGGCTTCATGCAACCAGTTGAAGACCTTAAGAGGTAGGAATTGTCTGTCTTCATACTCAAGATGGCTGCTTTGGGATTTCCAGCCTTTGGCCTGCCCTGCTAATTTCAGACATGCCAGCTTCCACAATTGCATTAGCCTTTCCTTAAAACACCTCTCTGTCATACATAATCTGCTTGTTCTCTCTCTATAAAGGAGTGCTTGGGCCATCTTCTGCTGCTTTCCCAGGCCATAGCAGAGAGCTGGACTGCAAGTGGAGCAGCCGGGACTCACAGCAGCACCCTTACGGGGTGTTGTCATCACAGGCGGCAGCTTTACTTGTTGGTCCACAGTGCAGTCTCCCTCCCCCCAGAATTTTTTTTAAAGTTTCTGTAGGGGCATGCATAGTGGCATAGCTAGTTAAGCCACTGCCTGTGACACTAGCATCCCATATAGGTGCTGATTCAAGTCCCTGCTGCTCCACTTCCAATCCAGCTCCCTGCTCATGCTTGGACCCTGTACCCACGTGGAAGACCCGGATGAAGCTTCTGGCTCCTGGCTTCAGCCTGACTCAGCCCTGTCTCAAGCCTGGCTGTTGCTGCCACAGTGGGTAGTGAACCAGCAGATGGAAGATCTTTCTCTTTCTTTCCCTAACTCTGACTTCCAAATAAATAAATAAATCCTTTTTAAAAAGCTTGCATAAAAATGGAATTAAAATAAATTTATTTTCATAGCCTGGCGCTGTGACATAGTGGGCTAAGCCTCCGCCTATAGCACTGGCATCCTATATGGGCACTGCTTCAAGTCCCAGCTGCTCCACTTCCAATCCAGCTCCCTGCTATGGCCTGGGAAAGCAGTAGAAGATGGCCCAAGTCCTAAGGCCCCTGCACCCACATGGGAGACCAGAAGAAACTCCTGGCTCTGGGCTTTGGATTGGTTTAGCTCTGGCCGTTATGGCCATTTGGGGAGTGAAACCAGCAGATGGAATTAGCTTGTCTCTCCCTCTCTCTGTCTGTAACTTTACCTCTCAAATAAACATGAAAAATCTAAAAAACAATTACTAAATAAATAAAGTGACTTCTTAGTTGAAGGGTGAATCAGAGCATGGGCTGGAGGGGGGGACCCAGTGGGATGATGGGCATGATGGTCAGAGCCCTGCATGCTTGGGGTTGGACATGACCTTGGAAAGTAGGCCAGGTCAGGACTTGAGACCCTGGAACTCTACAATAGAGGTAGAGGTCTGAGCCAAGCATGATTCTTGTTAAAGGAATGTTATCTGGAGAGAGCGATGTTTCAACACCTACTTTTGTAGATGAGGTTAAAGGAGACTAGCCTGAATCCCAGCTGGAGAGGAAGGAACTGGATGAAAGCCCACAATGTAGGGCTTGTGAGTGGCTCCAGCCCAAAGATAGGGAGGAGGCTCCTTCCCGAAGGCAGAAGTGGGAGGAGTTAGCCTAGAATCAGAGGTCAAGTTGAAATGTGCGACTGGGATTAGACACGCAAAGTTGCTGTGGAGGAAGGAGTGAATCAGAAGGAAGAGAGTGGGTCCAGGAGCCCAAGAGTATAAGATAAAGGTTCTCGGGAGAACTGCTGAGGGCTGCAGTCTGAACACAGTCCTTGTCCAAAAGACCAGCGGAGGCAGCGCTGAGCAAGGGGCTGGGTGGTAGCTGGCTCTCACACCAGGAGGTCCCATGTGACAGAAGCACAGAGACTCACTAGAGATGCTCTGAGCGGGGAGCCCCAAGCAGGAGACTTGATGAAGTCAGTGGGGCCCAGGCTGGTACTTGGCTTTGTAGGAGTGCTCACACTTTATCAGACCAGGATTGGGCTCAGTGGCTTAAAGCACACAGTGTAATTCTCGCACATAGTACAGATCTGTTGTGGAGGGCCCAGAGTGCTCCTCCAGGTCAGCCTCACAGCAGCATGGAGCTGGCCAAATGCTCCAGTCTGGGATGTTGCAGGACCTACTGGCAAGACAATGACTCATGAGTTAGTTCTTTTGTTTTTTAAGATTTGCTTGTTGATTTGAAAGGTAGAGTTAGAGAGGGAGAGAGAGAGAGAGAGAGAGAGAATGAATCTTCCAGTTACTGATTCACTCCCTAAACGGCCACAAGACCTAGGGCTGGGCCAGGAGCCAGGAACTCCATCCAACATCCAAGTGGCCGGGGCCCAAGCTCTTGAGCCATCTTAGGCTGCCTTCAGGTACATTGGCAGGGAGCTGGAGCAGAAGAGGGACAGCTGGGATTTGAACCGGTGTTGATCCCACAAGTTAGTTCTTAAATAAAAGCTTCTTGGTGGGTGTTTGGCTCAATGGCTTAGGCTGACACTTGGAGTGCCTGCATCCCATATTGGAGGGCCTGGTTTGAGTCTGGCTCCTCTGTTTCTGATCCAGGTTCCCTGGCGCACATTCTGGGAGGCAGCAGGTGATGGAACAAGTACTTGGGTCCATGCCACCTACGTGGGAGACCAGGCTGTGGTCTGGAGCCACATTTCAGGAGTGAGCCAGTGGATAGAAGATCTCTCTCCATAGCTCTCTGACTTCCAAATAAAGTGAAAATAAATAAACTTTTTTTTTTTTTTTTTTTTTTTACAGGCAGAGTGGACAGTGAGAGAGAGAGAGAGATAGAAAGATCTTCTTTTTGCCGTTGGTTCACCCTCCAATGGCTGCCGCGGTAGGCGCTCTGCGGCCAGCGCACCGTGCTGATCCGATGGCAGGAGCCACGTGCTTTTCCTGGTCTCCCATGGGGTGCAGAGCCCAAGAACTTGGGCTATCCTCCACTGCACTCCCTGGCCACAGCAGAGAGCTGGCCTGGAAGAGGGGCAACCGGGACAGGCTCGGTGCCCCGACCGGGACTAGAACCCCGTGTGCCGGCGCCGCAAGGCAGAGGATTAGCCTATTGAGCCGCGGCGCCGGCCAAATAAACGTTTTTTAAAGTTAATAAAACTTCTCCTTGGATGTCACATCATTCCGTTCACTTTTTTCTTTTTTTTTTTATATTTTTTAAAAAAAATTTTATTGTTTTCCCCTCAAAGAAACCTTTTATTTAAGAAATACAGACTTCATGCATTTCATAAGTACAACTTTAGGGATATAATGATTCTTCCCACAATAATTCCATTCACTTTTCATCAGTCAAAGCAAGTCATATGCCACTCCTGTGTTCAACAGGGTGTTCTTGAGGAAGAAGTGAATCATTATGGCAATTATACAATCTACCACAGGGGCTGTTGGATTTGGCAGTTGGGAAATCAATGGTGCCATTTGAGAGGGTTTGACAGGATAGTTGGGTTCCAATGATTCTTGCAGGATTTATAATTTGCTGACCGTAGTCCATAGTCCCTGTGCTGTGCTGCGTGTTCTGCATTTATTTTCTCACTGAATCCTTTCCATGACTCATAAGGAAACTCAGGTTTAGAAAGATATTTTTAAAAACTATTATTTACTTATTTGAGAGAGACAGAGAAAGGCAGAGAGAGAGAGAGAGAGAAGAGAGAGGGAGATTTTCTATCTATGGATACTCCCCAAATGCCCGCAATGGCTGGGGCTGAGCTAGGCTTACGCCAGGAACTGGGAACTCCATCTGGGTCTCCCACATGGGAGGCAGGGACCCAAGCACTTAAGCCATCAGGTGTTACTTCCCAGGGTAAGCACTAGCAGGAAGTTGGAATCAGGAGCTGACTCAGGACTGGAGCCCAGGCCCTTGGATATAGAAGGTGAGTGTCCCAACCACCATCTTAACTGCCAAACACCTGCCCCAGGTTTAAGAAGATTAAACACTATATGACCAGTCATTGCTGTGGATTCATTCTGAGAGGAGGAGCGCAGTGGGAGCAAGAAGCGCGGAGTCACCACACAGACCCCCTGGAGTTGGGTGAAAGCCGGCCAGAGGCGAGCAGTCTGCAGACTCGTTTATTTCAGTTGGTATAGCAGCTTAAATAGCCAAAGCAGCCAATCCGATCAAGGGGCAGTTTATGCCCTAACCAATCACAGCCTGTTGCCAGGCAGGCTCCGTTGCCACGTGGTTTCCTAAGCCATCCAATCACAGCCTGTTGCCAGGCAGGCTCCGTTGCCACGTGGTTTCCTAAGCCATCCAATCACAGCCTGTTGCCAGGCAGGCTCCGTTGCCACGTGGTTTCCTAAGCCATCCAATCACAGCCTGTTGCCAGGCAGGCTCTGTTGCCAGATGGGTTTCGAAGCCATTCCTGAGTAACTGATGCTTGCTTGCCAGTGGCCACCTTGGCATGGCCTTCTCATTCCACCGCAACTAGTAAATGGCAGAACAGAGGTTCAGGTCAGTATTCTCTTTCTCCAAGGGCAGCATTTTAACCACTGAATAGTGAAAATCACTACGTGGAGGCAAAAACAGAGACTGACTCTTCAGAGAAAATTTGATGAGGGATGAACGTCTCAGTAGGAAGCAGGGTGCTGGGAACGTGTTTTCCAGATTGAGCAGGATGAATCAGAAGGCAGGGGGAGAGTTGTCAAAGGAGGACAGACTGTTCTTTCAAAAAGAATCCGGGCAGCTGAAGAGTGAAATACTGAAGCTCTTGATTTGCATGGGTGTGGGCAATGTGCTCTGTCGGTTATTCGGAGAATTTAGGTTCCTTATTGCTAGAGATGATTAACAGGTGAGGAGAGTTGAAGGGCAGTTATTAGCTGATGGCAGAACAAGGTGAATTTATTTGCTGTGTCCAATTTTTTTTCTTACAAATAATGGATATAAGGTAAAAAACTAAAATGAGGCCAGTGTTGTGGCACAGTGGGCTAAGCCACCAGTTGCAATGCCAGCATATCATATTGTGGTGCTGGTTAGAGTTCTGGCTACTTGGCTTCAGATCCAGATTCCTGCTAATGTGCCTGGGAAGCCAGCAGATGATGGCTGGAGAACTTGGATCCCTGCCACCCATGTGGGAGACTCGATGGAATTCTAGGTTCCTGGCTTCCACCTGGCTCAGCCCCTTCTGGCCATTTGGGAAGTGAGTCAGCAGATGGAAGATCTCTGCCTCTCCCTCTCTCTGCCTTTCAAATAAATAAAACAAATCTTTTTTTTTTTTTTTTTGACAGCTAGAGTGGACAGTGAGAGAAAGAGACAGAGAGAAAGGTCTTCCTTTACTGTTGGTTCACCCTCCAATGGCCACCATGGCCGGTGCTCTACGGCCGGCGCACCGCGCTTCAGATTGGCGCAGCTCCGGCCATGGTGGCCATTTGGAGAGTGAACCAGTGGATGGAAGACCTCTCTCTCTCTCTTTGCCTCTCCCTCTCTCTCTCTAACTCTTTCAAAATAAATAAATCTTTAAAAAAAATAAAATACACAGATTATCAATTCTCAGCCTTTTGACTAAGATCAAGTGTAAAATATGTAGATTATGTTTCCCAAAGAAGTCACCACACTTCCTACCAAAGCCGATGAGAATATACTTAGCATTCACTAGGTAAGACGTAAATTGCTTAATTGGGGCCGGTGTTGTGGGTTAAGCCAACACCTGTAACACCAGCATCCCATATGGGAATCAGTTTGAATTCCAACTGTTCCACCTCCAATCTAGCTCTCTGCTAATGGCCTGGGAAAGCAGTGGAAGATGGCCCAAAGAGCATGTTGGAGACTTAGAAAAAGCTCCTGGCTCCTGGTGTCGTCTATGTCCAGCTGCAGCCATTGTGGTCATTTGGAGAGAGAACCAGTGGATGGAAGATCTCTTCCCTCCTTCTTTTTCTGTTAAATCTGCCTTTCAAATAAATAAATTAAATCTTTTAAAAAGACATAAATTACTGTTGCATTAGTTGCTTGGCTAGTTCTTCATATAATTTGACATTAACCACACCTTTCTGACCTGGAACAAAGACTGCCAACATGCAGGTGGTTCTAATTATTACAGAAGTGGATGCTGTCTCTATTAAAAAGACTTACAAATAGCCACATAGCTCCCCTCAGAGTGGAGGATTTATCCTATGCTATGTGCTTTTTAGTTTTTAAAAATTTGCAAGGCAGAAAGGCAGAGCTAGAGAGAGACAGGGAGAGGGAGAGACAGAGAGAGAGGGATCTTCTATCCACGGGTTCACTCCTCAAATGGCTGCACCAGCTAGCGCTGGGACAGGCTGAAGCAGGGAACCTGGATTCATCTGCATCTCCCCCATGGGTGCAGGGGCCCAAGCACTTGGACTACTCTTCATTGCTCTCTCAGGTGCATTAGCAGAGAGCTGGATTGGAAGTGGAGCACGAGTCATCGCCCATATGGGATGCCGGTGTCTCAGGCTGTGGCTTAACCTACTGCTTCATGACGCCAGCCTTCTATGTGCTTGTTAAACCTTGGTAATGACCGCCCGAGAATCAAGCCGGATGGTGTCCTGAATGTGTAATAGGTGCGAGATGGCAGAATATAAATTACGAATATTGGACTCTCTGAAATCAAGCTAATGTGGCTGTTGGGAAACAAATTGGTCATGTGATCAACCTTAGCAGCAGAGAAACAGGATCCCTTCTTGAGTTCATTTATAGGGTGATGACCATTTTTAAGCACCCCCGACACAAGAATGGGCCTAATTACAGGTTACAGATCATATGAGTCTATATATGGACTTCTCTTGAGGAAATGATTCAGAGTACAGGATATCACTTAAAAGTGTTTTGAATAAATGCAGTCATTGCTTTCAGTGCTATGACCTCATCACAGACAACTTGCAGTAGAAGCCAGAGTGGTAACCACTGTTGACAACATCCATCATTTATAATTTACACCAAAATAAACATATTTTCAAAGCCATTTTTCATGAATTCCTTGGGTAAATACTTTTTTTTTTTTTTAAAGATTACTGTATTTGAAAGGCAGAGCAAGAGAGAGAGTGACAGGCAGATCTTCCAACATTGATCAACTCCCCAAACAGCCACAGCACTGAGGTCTGCAGCAGGCTGAGGCCAGGAGGCAAGAAGTCCATCCTGGGCTCCCATGTGGGTGGCAGGGGCCCACGTATTTGGGTCATCTTCCGCGTTTCAAGGCATATTGGCAGGATGCTGGGTCAGAATCAGAGTAGTTGGGATGTGAACCACCACTTTGATACGGGATCCGGCTGTGAAAGGCGGCAGCTTAACCAGCTGTGCCACAACACCAGCCCCAAATCCTGATGATTTTGAGCGGATCGCTCAAAGCGAAGGCTCTGGTTTGACTTATGTGTTATTTCATTTTCGCCACAGTCCAAGTAGCCCATCACGGTGGTACCACTGTTATCCCCATTTCCCAGAAGAGACTGAGATTCAGGTTAAGTAACCTGAGGAGTAACCAGCAGTACTTAAAGGGCAGCTTCAGAATGGGTAAGCGCTGGCTGCGCTGCTGCTGTAGGTTCCAAGAAGAGGAACGGAGAGCTGCGGAGCCAGGGCGATGGCTTTCGTTTTATTCTTGTTTCGCTTCCAGCACCTCCTGCCGCAGTCCGAGATCCTCTGCTGTGACAGCTCACAGGTGTGCGGGAAGGAGCCCGTGTGGGCTCGCCTTTGCTCTCTCGGCCGTGAACGAGTCTCTTGGTTCCACGGGGCCTTTTTCGCCACTTTGAAACAGCCACAACGTTCTGTCAGGGTCAGGCGCCGGTGAGCGGCACCTGAGGGGCAGTCACACAATAAACGCCGCCAGAACGCGCCGCCCTCGGGTTCGATTCCAGAGCCTGCCGAACCAGGACTTCGTAACTTCGAATTTCGGCACCGAAAGGCTTCGTCCATCTTCTTCAGCACCGCCTCCCACCGGAGTCCCGGCCTCCGCCCCGCCCCAGCCACCTTCCCGTTGTCATGGAGACCCCGACGCCCGAGCCGGCTCGTTCAGCTCCCGCGCTTACTCTCGCGGGGTACGCGATGACGCATGCGCGTTCTCGGAAGGCGCCGCGGTGGCTGCCGGGACGGATCCTAGCTGCCTTATCAGGAAGTGGCGGGCGGGGCGGAGCCGCCGCCGCCGCCACTGCCGCCGCCACTGCCGCCGCCGCCAGTGGCGCGACCCCTGAGCTGGCGGGTCGGCGCTGGGCGTGCGCGCAGGCTGGCTGGGGCGCTGACGGGGAGCGGGAAGCCGCGGCAGCGCCGGCGAGGACGGCTGGCCGAGGCGGAGGCGCAGGGAGTTGGCGGCGGGTCGCGTGGGGCTGCCCTCTTCCCTCCGGTAAGGGCTGCGACCGCCAGGTGAGGGGCGCGAGCCCTGGCCTGTTGTTCTTCGCCCCGCGACGCGGCTCTCCTCGCGGGTCCTCACTTTTCGTGGGGCTGGGTCTCGGGACCCCTTCGGACACGCTAACAGCTCCGTGGGCGCCCTGTCTTTGAGGCCTGGGGCTCACGGGACAAACTTTTGGGTTGAAAAGAGGGGGAAATGGGCAAGTGGGGTCGCGGGTTGAGCCCCTCGTGGGCCGAGCGATCCGCGCGTGGTGCGGCTCGGGGAGCCACGGCGTCCTGCCCGCCGAGGCTGTGAGTGAGTTGCTCACACCCGGACCGGCTTTCCAGCTGCCTCGGGGAGCCCGCGCTCGTGGTCTGTAACTCCCGGAGTTTCCGGAGAGCTCTGCAGGCGTCTCCCCGGGCCGAGCGCCGGGGTCCCCCTTGGGTGGGCACCGGTCAGCCGGGCACCGCTGGGGCAAAGGCTGGAAGATGGAAGAGGTCGAGTCGTGGGCTGTGGGTCTGTCTCCCGGTTTCCATCTGCGGGAACACTCAGCGGTCTGGGTCGTGCTGCTGTGTTTTTAAACGTAGAACGGGCATGGTGTCGCGCGTCCTGTTGGCTGCAGAGGTCAGTTCAGAAATGTCGAAGTCGGTACAGGCAGGTAAAGTTAGGCGGAGCGTCGGGTGGTGAAAGACCTCCCAACACAGTCGCCTTGGTTTTCCAGCGCTTCATCGGCGGCCTTTCCAGCGCTCAACGTGTTGTAGGGGTCAGGATATGCAGATCCTGGTTTATTCGCGTGTGTCAACTTCACCCTACCTCCTTAGTTTTGGATTTCACATATTAAACTAGTAACAGCTGGGTCATCTGTTGTCTCCCACAGTTATGAGGATCTGGAACTGTTAACCATTGAGGCATTGCTAAACTGTTGGGCTTTATTTAAAATGTGTTAAAGTCCTCTTTAAAAGCCTAGATTATCTACCTGTCATTACAAAGTGAGATAAACCGTTAGAAATGTTTCCTGTTTTAGAAGTTCATCAGCTGGGGCCTGTGCTGTGGCTCAGCTGGGGCTGCCTGCAGTGCCGGTATACCATATGGGTGCCAGTTCGGTTTCCAGCCGCTCCACTTCCGATTCAGCTCCATTGCTAATGGCCTGGAAAAGCAGTGGGAGATGGCCCAAGTGCCTGGGCCCCAGCACCCATGTGGGAGACCTGGAAGAAACTCCTGGCTTAGGCTGGGCCCAGTCACAGCTGTTGCTGTTTCTTCTTCTATCTCTCTAGTTCTGACTTTCAAATAAACCTTTTTAAAAAATTTTTTTTTTTTAATTTATTTGACAGAGTTAGAGAGTGAGAGAGAGAGACAGAGAGAAAGGTCTTTCTTCCGTTGGTTCACCCCCTAAATGGCCGCTATGGCCGGCGCTGTGCCTATCCAAAGCCAGGAGCCAGGTGCCTCCTCCCAGTCTCCCATGCAGATGCAGGAGCCCAAGCACTTGGGCCATCCTCCACTGCCTTCCTGGGCCACAGCAGAGAGCTGGACTGGAAGAGGAGCAACCGGGACTAGGACCCTGCGCTCATATGGGATGCCGGTGCCGCAGGCGGAGGATTAACCAAGTGAGCCACGGCGCCAGCCCCTAAATAAAAAAATCTTAACAACAACAACAAAAAAGTTCACAACCTGCTTGTTGTCCCCGTCTTCTCAGTTATGAATCTCACTTTCTTGTTGCTGTCCTCATACCATCCCACCTCCCAAAACTGCCTTCCTCACACCACAAGAATCATTCTTTTCAGATCTCTAAATAGTGATACCAAAATAACTTATTTATATGGCTTTAAAAAATAAGTTTTGGCACTGGGATTGTGGCATAACAAATTAAGCTGTCACCTGTGATGCCGACATCCCATATGGGTGCCAGTCCAGCTCGCTGTTAATGTGTCTGGGAAAGCAGAGGAAGATGACCTGAGTGCTTGGGCCCTTCCACCCTCACGGGAGACCGGGATGAGGTTCCTGGCTCTTGGCTTCGGCCTGCCCCATACCCGCCATTTGGGGAGTGAACCAGCAGATGAAAGATCTGTCCCTCTCTGTCACTTTGTCTTTAAAATATTTAAAAAATCAGTGTCACTTTCTTCTTACTGCTGGACTAGATGTAGACAGCATTGGTAGTGTCCTTATTTTACTTAGGAAGTTGAATCTAGAGAGGTTTTATGGATTGCCTGGCTGTGTGACT
Organism: Lepus europaeus; assembly: GCF_033115175.1. Taxonomy (NCBI): domain Eukaryota; kingdom Metazoa; phylum Chordata; class Mammalia; order Lagomorpha; family Leporidae; genus Lepus; species Lepus europaeus. The sequence goes on from NC_084842.1 coordinate 12,804,749, forward strand.
GTTAGGAATCAAAACTCAGAGAAGGTAGATGTTTGGGTTGTGGTACAGTGACTGTTCTTACTGAAGTTCACTCTGATTAGTCCTTTTCAGTGCTGTGTATTTCCAATTCTTAGCACTTAAGTTCATATTTCATTCATTTTTTAAATTTAATTTTATTTTTTTTTTTAATTTTTTGACAGGCAGAGTGGACAGCGAGAGAGAGACAGAGAGAAAGGTCTTCCTTTTGCCATTGGTTCACCCTCCAATGGCCGCCGCGGTTGGCGCGCTGCGGCCGGCGCACCGCGCTGATCCGATGGCAGGAGCCAGGTGCTTCTCCTGGTCTCCCATGGGGTGCAGGGCCCAAGGACTTGGGCCATCCTCCACTGCACTCCCTGGCCACAGCAGAGAGCTGGCCTGGAAGAGGGGCAACTGGGACAGAATCCGGTGCCCCGACCGGGACTAGAACCCGGTGTGCCGGCACCGCAAGGCGGAGGATTAGCCTAGTGAGCCGCGGCGCCAGCCTTTTCATTCATTTTTTAAAAGATTTATTTGAAAGTCTGAGTTAGAGGGAGAGACAGATCTTCATCTGCTGGTTCCTTCCCCAAGTGGCTGCAATGGCCAGGGCTGAAACAGCCTAGAGCCAGGAACAACTTCTGGGTCTCCCATGTGGGTGACAGGGGTCCAGACACTTGGGCCATCTTTCACTGCTGTCCCAGGCCATTAACCAGGGAGCTGGATCACAAGTGGAGAAGCCAGGACTTGAGCTGGCACCCATTTGGGATGCCACCATTGCAGGTGGTGGCTTTACCCACTATGCCACAATGCCAGCCCCTGTTCATTGTTTTTAGAGCAAAGTGCTCGAGACTTCATCTTAAATCTAAGCTGCTGGAAGGCAAGGATTTCTCTTCCAGAATCTTTCAAGGCTTAGTGCCCAGTGCCTTACATACAGAAAACATTTAATAAAGACTTGTGGAGCCAGTGAGGATAGAGCAATTCGAAGATACATTTTCCATTCACTGTCTACAAATTTTCCTGAGCTTTCCTGTGCTTAAACACTTTCAAAGTATATGCCACATTAATGGCATTTCATTCAATAACAAACTAAATAAATAACAAACTAAAATAAATGGTAGTAGTCTCAAGATTATAATGGAACTAAAAACATTCCTGCTGCCTAGTAATGTTAGCATGTCACAAAACAATGCATTACTCGTGTTTGTGGCATTGCTGGTCTAAACAAACCTGTGCTACCAGTTGTATAAAAGCATAGCAGACAGAATTATGTATATAATATTCAGTTATGTGTGTTGTTTGTGTATTTTTTATCTTATTTAAATTTTTTAAAAATTGGGGCCAGCGCTGTGGCAAAGTGGGTAAAGCTGCTGCCTGCAGTGCCGGCATCCCGAATGGGTGCCAGTTCAAGTCCCAGCTGCCCCACTTCCGAACCAGCTCTCTGTTATGGCCTGGGAAAGCAGTAGAAGATGGCCCAAGTCCTTGGGCCCTTGTACCCACATGGGAAGACCCAGAAGAAGCTTCTGCCTCGTGGTTTCGGATTGGCGCAGCTCTGGCCATGTGGCCAATTGGGGAGTGAACCAGCAAATGGAAGACTTCTCTCTTTGCCTATCCTTCTCTCTCTGTGTAACTCTGACTTTCAAATAAATAAGTAAATCTTTAAAAAAAATTCTGTTTACTTGAAAGGGAGAGAGACAGCTCCCATCCACTGCTAAGCTCTCCAGATGCTCTCATTAGGAGCCTGGTACTCGTTCTGGATCTTCCACATGGGTGACAGGGACCCAAGCACTTGGCCATCTTGTGCTGCTTTCCTAGATGAATTAGCAGGGAGCTGGAATGAGGAACAAAGCCAGGGCTCAAATTTTTTTTTTTTTTTAAGGTTTTTATTTATTTGAAAGGCAGTTTTACAGAGAAAGGGGGGAGAAACAGATGTTCTTTCTGTTGGTTCACTCACCAAATGGCCCCAACTTCTGGAATGGGTCAGGCTGAATCTAGGAGCTTCATCCCAGTCTTGTAGGTGGGTGCAAGGGCCCAAGGACTTGGGCCATCCTTTGCTGCTTTTCCAGGTGCACCAGCAGGAGGCTGGATCAGAAGCAGAGTGGCCAGGACTTGAACTGGCTTCCATATGGGATGCTGGTGTCACAGGCTGTGGCCCAACTCAGCATGTCGCAATGCTGGCTCCAGGGCTCAAGCTTTTTTTTTTAATTTTTATTCTTAAAGGTTTATTTGAAAGAGTTAGAGAGGGAGGGATCTTTCATTTGCTGGTTTGCTCCCCAAATGGCTGCAACACACTTGGGCCATCCTCTGCTGCTTTCCCAAATGCACTAGCAGGAGGCTGGATTAGAAGCAGAGTGGCTGGGACTTGAACCAGCACCGTATGGGATGTCAGCAATGCAGACTGACTTAACTTGCCGCACTACAGTGTTGTCCACTTCAGGGCTCAAACTTAAGATTCTCCCCTATTGGGGTGCTGAACTGTGAGGCCAGACACCCTTTTAAAGTTTTTTGCTTCTAAAAAGTTGACTGTAGGGCTGGATGATATAGCACAGTGGGTTAAGCTGTTGCCTGTGCTGCCGGCATCCCATATCCGAGCGCCAGTTCAAGTCCTGGCTGCCCTGCTTCCAATCTAGCTTTGTATTGATGTACCTAGGAAAGCAACACAAGATGGCTCAAGGACTTGGCTTCTGCCACACACATGGGCAGCCCAGTTGGAGCTCTAGACTCCTGGCTTTGGCCTGGTTCAACTCTGGCTGTTGCGGCCATCTGGGGAGTGAATGAGTGGATGGAAGAACTCTGTCTCTCCCTCTTTCTGTAATTCTGCCTTTAAATAAATGAAATAACTCTTAGAAAAATGATAGTTTATTGTAAAGCAGCATTGCATGTTAACCTAGCAACAGCCTCCTGTATCTCCTACTTATGATATTTCTTGATTGCAAAGAGGCCATGTAGAGTGATTGACTTATATTCTCTAGGTTTGTGTAGCACACTGGTATTTGCAGTTACTAAGTCACCTAGCAACAATATGTGTTCCTCTCACTAAGCGATGTGTGACTGGATAAGGTAGTCTTCTTTCTCCTGACTTAACATTAAGAGTGTCAGATTCAGTCACATAATTAGCTTGAGCTCTTCTTAAACTCTCTACAAGGTTCTAAGGGTAGATAAGAAAACAGAGGAATGTTTTAAAAATTCTTACTGATTGACTTATAGCTTCCCTAGTTGTACTGAAATTGCTCAGAGTTGTAATTTTAGAACTAGAAAAACACAAAGACAGGCCATAGCAGGCAACAAAAGCAAAACTAAACATCAAACTCAGAAGCTTCTGCACAAGAAAGGAAATCTTCTGTAATGAAGAGACATTCAACAGAATGGGAAAAAAATATTTGCAAGCTACCCAACCAACAAAGGATTAATATCCAGCATACAACAGCAACTAAAACTCAACAACAGAACAACCAATCCAGTTAAGAAATGGGCAAAGGACCTCAATAGACAGTTCTCAAAAGAAGAATTACAAATGTCCATCAAGTATATGAAAAAATGCTTGGGGCAGCGTTGTCATGTAATGGGTGAACCTGCCACTTGCAATGCCGGCATCCATGTGGGTGCTAGTTTATGTCCTGGCTACTCCACTTCAGATCCAGCTCCCTGCTGAGCCTGGGAAAACCATCCGAGGATGGCCCAAGTGCTTGGACTCTTTCTATCCATGTGGGAGACCTGGAAGAAGCTCTTGATTTTGGCCTGGCCCAGCTCTGCCTGTTGTAGTCATCTAGGGAGTGAACTAGCAGATGGAAGATTTCTCTCTAAAACTCTTTATAACAAGTAATACATTTTTTTAAAACAATGCTCAACATCACTAGCCATTAGGGAAATGCAAATCAAAACTACAATGAGGGGGCCGGAGCCGTGGCACAGTAGGTTAATCATCCGCCTGTGTTGCTGGCATCCTATATGGGCGCTGGTTCTAGTCTCTGCTGTACCTCTTCCCATCCAGCTCTCTGCTATAGCCTGGGAAAGCAGTAGAAAATGGCCCAGGTGCTTGGGCCCCAGCACCCACACAGGAGACCGGGAAGATGCATTTGGCTCCTGGCTTCGGATTGGTGCAGCTCCAGCCGTTGTGGCCATTTGGGGAGTGACCCAATGGAAGGAAGACCTTTCTCTGTCTCTCCCTCTCACTGTCTGTAACTCAACCTCTCAAAATCTTAAAAAAAAAAAAAAAAAAAAAAAAAAAGAAAGAAAAAGAAAAGAAATCCACAATGAGATAACATCTCACCCCTGTCTAAATGGTTAAAGTCTGAAACACAAAGAATAACAAATGCTGGTCAGGGTGTAGAGAAAGGGGAACACTTACACATAGTTGATGGGAATGTAAATTACTGTATGGAGATTTCTTAAACTGGAATGGATTTACTATATGATCCAGCATTCCCACTATTGGGTGCATACCCAAAAGACAGGGACACATTGTATCAAAGAGATACCTGGATCAACCAAGGTGTCCATCAGATGAATAGATAAAGACAATGTGGTACATATGCCCAATGAAATATTATTCAGCTATAAAAAAATGAAATTCTACATTTGCAGCAAAATAGATGCAAGTGGAGGATTCTATGTTGAGTGAAATAAGCCAGACACAAAAGGATAAATATTACGTGCTCTTCATCATGTGTAAGAGCTAAAATTAAAGAGGAAAGAAACCCCAAAATAAAAAATGCCTGTGTGTACCAGTATTGCTGCAAATACATTTTGTAAAACTGTTTTATACCTCTGTCAAACCAGTGGTTAAAAATGTTATACCACAGGTGGGCATCATGGTGTAGGGGATACAGCCACTGCCTGTGGGGGTGACAGCTCACCCACGTGGGCAGTGGTGCATTTCTTGGCTGCTTCACTTTGTGTCTAGCTCCCTGCTAATGACCTGGGAAAAAGCAGTGGAAGGTAGCCCAAGTGTTTGGGCCCCTGCCACCCATGTGGGAGACCTGGAAGAAGCTCCTGGCTTTGGCTTGGTCCTGGATGTTGGGCCATCTGGGGAGTGAACCAGTGGATGGAAAATCTCTTTTTCTTGTCTCTCTAACTCTTTCAAACAAATAAATCTTCAGAAAAAAAGTTATACTGCTATAATTTTAATGACTCGTGATTATTTTAAGATTTACCATATATGGGTAAAATGGTTGTTTTTCCATTCAATTGTTTATAGCCATTGTCTATATTCCTGCTAAACTAGCATCTTTTTGCTTTAAAAAAGAAAAAAAGATTTATTTATTTGAAAGGCAGAGTTACAGAGAAGGAGAGACAGATCTTCCATCCGCTGGTTTACTCCCTAAGTGGCTGGGCCAGACTGAAGCCAGGAGTCCAGAATTCTATCTGGTTTTCCCATATGTGTGTAAGGCCCAGACACATGAGCAGGGAGCTGGATCTGAAGCAGAGTGGCTGGGACTTGAACCTGTGCTCATGTGGGATGTTGGCATTGCAGGTGGTGGCTTAACCTGTACACAATGCCAGCCTCACTAAGTGTTTTTTGGGTTGATGAATAAGTGAGTAAATGTAAATGCCAGAGAACTAATAATAAATTGTAATTTTATTTGGGAGGGAACTTGTTGAGATCTTTGGATTTGGCATATAGATTTGAGTGACTTGAATTTGTCTTACAGATATTTTATTCTTTACAGCATTATGGATCCAAGCTTGTTGAGAGAACGGGAGCTGTTCCGAAAACGAGCTCTTAATACTCCTGTAGTGGAAAAACGTTCAGTGTCTTCTGAATCATCATCATCATCATCGAAGAAGAAGAAGGCAAAGGTAGAACATGGAGGATCATCAGGCTCTAAACAAAATTCTGGTTAGTAAAATTGTTTAGGACTCTTAGGGTTTTCATGTGCTTTTTTTTTTCCCCATTTGTTTTGTTTTTAGATTTATCTATTTGAAAGATAACATGAGGGAGAGACAGAAAAAAATCTTCTATCCGTTGATTCACTCCCCATGTGGCTGCCATTGTCAAGGCTGAGCTAGGCTGAAGCCAGGAACCAGGAACTCCATCTGGGTTTCCCACGTGGATGTCAGGAATCCACATACCTGGACTGTCTTAATGCTGGCTTTCCAGGCACATTAGTAGGGAACTGGATGGGAAGTGGAGCAACCGGGGCTCAAACTGGTACTCCCTTGTGGGATGCTAGCATTCTAGGCTGTATATTAATCCACTTTCATCACAGTGCCAGTGGCACCCCCCTTCCCTTTTTTATTTTTTAAAAAGGCATTTAGTTATGATGAGTTCATTTTCCAGTCTAAGTTAAAGTTTTTTTTTAGATACTTTGTTAAATATAAGAGATGGGATGATAAGAAAATTTAAGCTCTTAAAGTGTTAATAGTCTCATATTATAGTTAAGATTTAGGTTATTGTTTCTTAAGGGCTAGACATTTGATCATTATCAAAGATCCCGGTTCAAGGCCTTAACTTTTCTACCTCTAATCTGTTTTCCTTCACATCCTGGGTGGCAGTGGATGATGACTCGAATACATTCCTGGCTCCTGGTTTCAGCCTGGCTCAGCTCTGGTTATTGAAGGCATTTGGAGAATGAAGTAGCAGATAAAATCTGTTTCTGCCTTTCAAATCAACTGAAAAGAAAATAAATTGGCTTTAAAAAAATTTGAGGTTTAATATATATGCCATATGGTCCACTCATTTTAAATGTACGATTCAAATATTTTTAGTAAGCTTACAGTTGTGCAACTAGTACTACTGTTTCATTTTACATTATTTCCATCACTTCCTAAGGATCTTATGTGGCCATCTGCAGTGACTGTTCTCACTTCAATCCCAGATAACTAATAATCTACTTTCTGTCTATGTTTATTTACCTTTCTGGACATTTCATATAAATAGAATTATATAACTGATGGTCTTTTGTCTGTAGCTTTTTTTCACTTAGCATTCTTCTTGTGTTTCATCCATGTTGTAGTCTGTATTAATACCTTATTTCACTGCTAGAATATTCAGTTGTAAGAATATACCACAATTTGTTTATCTGTTCATTGGTTAATGGACATTAACACTTTTGGGCTGTTTTGAATAGTGTTGCTATGAACATTCCTGTACATGTCTTGACATAAATGTATGTTTTTGTTTCTTTTGGGTAGATACCTATGAGTGGAATTTCTGGATCATATGGTAGATCTTTGTTTAATTTTTTTTTTTAAGATTTGATTTTATGAGAGTTAGTCACAGACAGCGGTGGAGACAGAGAAAAAGGTCTACCATCTGCTTGTTCACTTCCCAGACTGCGCCGATCCAAAGCTAGGAGCCAGGAGCTTCTTCCGGGTCTCCCATGTGGGTGCTGGACCCAAGGACTTGGGCCGTCTTCTACTGCATTCCCAGGCCATATTAGAGAGCTGGATCAGAAGTGGAGCAGCCGGGTCTCGAAACAGCGCCCATATGGGATGCCGGTGCTTCAGGCCAGGGCGTCAACCTGCTGTGCCACAGTGCCGGCCCCTCTAAATCAAGATTGTCATCTATAAAAATAGTTTTACTTATTGCTTTCCAATATAGACACTTTTTATTTATTTTCCTTGCCTGACTGGACTGGCTGGAATGATGTTTTCTTGTTCTTAATCTTAGGGGGAAAGCACCAATGTGTATGACATTACTGCAGGTTTCTGTAGGTATTTTTATCAGTTTGAAGAAGTCCCCCTCTTTTCTAGGTGAGTTTTCAATCATAGTTGAGTGTTGGATTTTTTGAAATGCTTTTTCTGTACTAGTGAGGTGATCATGTAGTTCTAATTCTTTATTCTGTTAACATGGTATACTGATTTTTTTAAAAAAATATTATTTGAAAGGCAGAGTGACAGTGATGGAGAGACAGAAAGATTTTCTGTCAGTTGATTGATTCTCCAAATGACTACAACAGTCAGGGCTGGGTGGGATCAAAGCCAGGAACCAGTAACTCCATCTGGATCCATGTGGGGGCCAGGAATCAAAATACTTGCCTCCCATAAGCATTAGCAGGAAGCTAGATCAGAAGCGTAAGAGCTGGGGCTCAAAACAGCACTTTGATGATGTGGACATCCCAAGCACTGGCTTAACCTGCTGTTCCACAATGCCTGCCCTTAATTGATTTTTAAAGATACATTTATTTACTTAAAAGGTAAAGTTAGGGAGAGACAGATCTTTCATCTGCTGGTTCACTCCTCAATTGGCCTCAACAGCCATGGTGGTACTAGACCAAAGTCATGAACCAGGAGCTTCAACTGGATCTCTCATGTGGGTGGCAGGGGTCCAGGTTACCAGCAGAGAACTAAATAGTTAAGTGCCACAACACTAGCTCCTAGACTTTTTTTTTTCTTTTGAGATTTATTTATTTATTTGACAGGTAGAGTTACAGAGAGTGAGTTCATAACAAATTATTTACTTAAAAATATAGCAATAATAATCTTCACTGGTATCATTTTGTTAGATGTCCTTGAAACTATTTTGACAAGTGATGTTAAGGTGGAGATAATTTATCGAAGTAGTCCTATCATTTGTGTAAAAATGCACATTTAAATTCATCTCTAATCCCGGTGAAATGTACATCAGATGAAAGCACAGTAAACAGACTTTTCAGAGCCACTTTTAAGCCTAGTCTCTGATCTGCTTAAATAAATAAATCTTTTTAAAAAATAAATTCTTATTTGAAAGAGTTACAGAGAGGCAGAGAGAGAGAGCGCGCGTGCTTCCATCTGTTGGTTCGCTCTCCAAATGGCCACCAGAGCAAGAGCTGGGCCAATCAGGAGCCAGGAGTCTCCAGTGGTCTCCCACATGGGTGCAGGGACCCATGCACTTGGGTCATTTGCTGCTGCTTTCCCAGGCCGATTATCGGGGAGCTGGATCAGAAGCGGAGCAGGCAGGACTCAAACTGGCACCCATATGGGATGCTGGTACTGTAGGCAGTGGCTTTACCCACCACACCATAACACCAGACTCTGCTTAAGAATTTATTTGCGGGGCTGGCACTGTGGCATAGAAGGTTAAATTGCTGCCTGTAGTGCTAGCGTCCCGTATGAGTCCTAGCTGATTTGCTCTAATCCACCTCCCTGCTGATGCACCTGGGAGAGCAGTGGGGGATGACCCAGGCACTTGGGCCCCTGCTATCCATGTGGGAGACCAGGAGGAAGCTCCTGGCTCCTAGCTTTGGTTTGGCCCAGCCCTGGCCATTGTGGTCATTTGGGGAGTGAACCAGTGGATGGAAAATCTCTCTGTCTCTATTTGGGGAAAAAAAAAAGCAGGGGCTGGCGCTGTGCTGTAGCAGGTAATGATGCTGGTATCCCAGATGAGCACCAGTTTGAGTCTTGGCTGCTCCACTTCCGATCCAGCTCCCTGCTAATGTGCCTGGGAAAGCAGCAGAGGATGGCCTAAGTCCTTGGGCCCCTGTACCCACGTGGGAGACCCAGAAGAAGCTCCTGGCATCATCCTGGCCCATCTTGGCCGTTGCAGCCATTTGGGGAGTGAACTCGTGGATGGAAGACCTTTCTCTGTTTATCCCTCACTGTAATTCTACTTTTCAAAATCTTTTTAAAATTTTTATTTGCTTTTGTAGTTTGGGCCACAAGTAATACATAGGTGGGGAATTTCATCTGCACACGCAGATCCCATTCAGTAGTAGGAAGAAGCTGCCTAAGGCCTTGCTTTTCTGTCATTGGTCAGGGTATACCTAAGAACAACCAGGATTGGATAAGCTGTGTTGTGGAAATAACTCCCAAATCCCAACGTCTTAAGGCAATAAAAGGCTGTTTCTCTGTCATACCATGTTGATATAGGTTCTTTAGCCACTGCTCAGTCATACTATGTGAAGCTGGTTTTTTGAGGAGAGAGGGGCTTTATTGTTATTCATGAATAAAGAAGCAGAAGAAATGTCTGAAATCTGCTTCCTTCTCTAGGGAATAGGCAAAGCTTTATAGATTTATTTATTTATTTGAAAGGCAGAGTTACAGAGGCAAAGAGAGGGAGAGAGATCTTCCATCTGCTGGTTGACTTCCCAAATGGCTGCAACAGCTGTTGCTGGGCTGATCTGAAGCAAGGAGGCTGGAGCCTCTTCCAGGTCTCCTCCATGGGTACAGGGGCTGAAGGACCTGGGCCAGCCTCTACTGCTTTCCCAGGCCATGGCAGAGAGCTGGATTGGAAGTGGAGCAGCCGGGACTTGAACCAGTGCCCACATGGGATGCTGGCACTGCAGGTGACAGCCACACCGCCGGCCCCAAAGCTTTAAATACTACGTGGGAGAAAGCAAGATGAGCGGAAATGCCGGTAAGGCAAATCTTAATTGGGAAGGGCTGGGATCTTCCCTTCTCTGCACATGCCCAGGCCATGCAACTGTAGCTCCCTGCTATGGATTCCCTCTGTGCATATATGACTATGTCTTGATAAAAAGCGGGGACTTAAGTATCTGATCAGATCCATTGTTACAACATAAAATGAAGAAACTTTCAGAAAAAGAATGGGGAGCATAGCTAAGAGGTTTTTACGTTTGGAGTGTCAGGTGGAGATCTGGTATAAGGGCAGTCTTATGTCAGCAAGTTTGTCATGGCTTGGCAAGGTTTTCAACTCATTGTAGTCATTCATGGACCCATGGTTGCTGATGTATCACATTTATTTTTGGTTTCTGTACCAGAGGGGAAAAGGGCTTTGGGAGATCTTGTACTGACTGGTAGTTAAATGCTCTGGTCTGGAGGTAACACATCACTTTGTAGAACTGGTTAGAGCTGATTTAACATGGTCACAAGACCATACCCAACCATGGGGTATCCTAAGTGGAATCTTTTCTTGTGCTCACCATGAGGAGAGTTGAAAATAGCTAGATGCAAACACAAACAACTTTCACAACCCTAGTTTAGGTCATTACTGTTGGATTGCCAGAGTAGCTTCTTACTAGATCTCCTGATTTACCTTCCCTCCTATTTATTCTTCATACAGCACATATGATTTTTCTGATCTGATTGTGTCACTCTCTGTTCATGCTGATCTTCACTTTTCAGATAAAGCCATCTTTAATTGCAGTGTTTATGTCCTACCTGATCTGGCCTTTACTTACCTCTTAGGCCTCGTATCTCATTGTTCAGTCCTGTGTGATACTCATGTGTGCCTCCCCTAATGTGTCTTACTTTTGCTTTTTGGCATTTACTCATATTATTTCCTCTTCTTGGAACATTCTTACCTTCGGGTAACTCTTACTCATTTCTTTTAGATTTCTTTTTAAATGTCCCATTGCTCTTATTCGCCAATTTGAGTTATCATAGCTCTCAGCTTTTTAAAAAAGTTTATTTGAAAAGCAGAGAGAGAGAGATTGATGGATGGGTGGATGGATCTTCAAGCCTCTTTTCAGTGCCCCAAAGCCCACAAAGCCAGGGCTGGACCAAGCGGAAGCTAGGAGCCTGAAATTCCATCCAGGTCTCCCACGTGGGTGGCAAGAACCCAAGTACTTGGGCCATCATCTGTTGCTTCCCAGGCTCATTGGCAGGAAGCTATATCAGAAGGGGAGATGGGACTCAATCACAGGTGTCCCAAGTACCAGGTTAACACTGTGCCACAGCACCTACCCCAGCTCTCAGTCTGAGAAACTCTTAGGGTACATGATTCTAATAGCATGGTAACCTGTTTGCCATTGTATCCTCAGTGTCTGACTTGATCTCTGACTCAGTATATTTAAAAATTTGTTGTAATGCTAATAAAAAATACATGGTAGAGTGGAAAAAAATTGGTACATACGTATTATCGGAAAAATCTAGTTATTAAAAGACTGTGTGCTTCTTATCCATGGTAAGCAGAGTTCATGAAGTTTGTTTACTCCCGAAATGTCTGCAACAGTCAAGGCTTGGCCAAGCTGAAGCCAGGCGCCTGAAACTCCATCTGGGTCTCCCAGGTGGATGGCGGGGCCCCAAGCACTTGGGCCATCTTCTGCTGCTTTCCCAGGTGCATTAGCAGGGAGCTGGATTGGAAGCGGAGCATCTGAGATTCTAACCCACACTCATATGGGATGCCAGCATCACAGGTAGCAACTTAACCTGCTGTGCCACAATGCTGGCCCTGAAAATGTAGTTTTAACATTGTTCAGAATAGTTCCTGGTAACCAAAGTTTTTTGTATACCTGAATTTTATAGGTGTTTTGAAAGTTGGTTAGTTTATTTGCTTAATTTTAATGTTGAAGAAACATAAAAAATACTTTGTGGAAAAGTGATTTCATACTGGCAAATACCACAAGGGTATTTATTGCACATTCTATCAGTAATTAAGATTAAAAAAAAAAGAGTCCTTTACAACCCCAGTACTCTTTACTCCACAGCCTTGTTAACAATATTAGCTATAATAACTTTTCCATATTTTTTCAGACCTATGTGTATAATTGTCTTAAAAAATTTATATTCTGAACTTATCTGCTTAGTTTACCAAATATTTTTCTATGGTACCATAATTTTCAGTGGCTCGAAAAAAATGTTATTTACAGGGAGGGAAGCATGTATGCACATTACATTCACTGGTTCATGCTCCAAGTACCTACAATGGCTGGATTGACCTGGGACTGAAGCCAGGAGCCAGCAATTCCTTCTGAGTTTCCCATAAGGAGGACAAGAACACAACTACTTGATCTATCATCACTGTCTCCTAGGGTGCTTATTAGGAAGCTGGATTCAGAAATGGGAGCTGGATTTCAAATTCAGGTACAACAACACACAACGTGAGTGTCCTAACAGCTTCATCACTAAACTAGATATCTACTCCATCAGCTTTTTAATCATCCATCAAGTCAGTGTGTCTGTTTATTTTAAGGCTCAGTTACTTCTAAGATTTTGTTGTTTTTAATAATGTTTTAGTTTCATGGTTAAACATCTTCGCACCCTGTTTTTTTTTTTTTTTTTTTTTTTTGCTTTTGAACTATTTCTCAGGGTACATTCCCAGAAATGGCATCTCTGGCCTAAGAGTGTAACCATTAAGTGCATGCTGTGGTTTGTTTATGGATAGCAAAAGGCTATTAAAGCCATAAAACATTTATCCAGCCCTTAGAATTCCAAGGACCTTAAACTGCCATATTTATTAACTGGTGTTGAGTGGTTTTATCCTTTGACTATTTTGTAGTCTTTTTTTCACTGGGTGTCTTAGCCTTTGAGGGTGTGAATGAGAGGTAAAGTAAAAGAAGAAACTCAAGAAATACGGTATAAGTTTTAGTTTGAAAATAGGCTGAGCCTTTCCCCAAACATGTATTTCTTAATAAACAGCAAGTCAATTTTGTGAGATTTTTATGCATATATACTTGTGGCCATCCTGAGTATTTTAAGACTTTTACATAAAACTCAAGGCATTAAGAACAACAAAAACAACCCATACACATGTATACATACATGTGTATATAATATATATATATATAAATTAGAAAATATTGCTTTTTAAAATTTTATTTTTTATTTATTTGACAGAGTTAGAGAAAAAGGTCTTCCTTCCGTTGGTTCACTCCCCAAATGGCTGCTACGGCTGGAGCTGTGCCGACCTGAAGCCAGGAGCCAGGTGCTTCTTCCTGGTCTCCCATGTGGGTGCAGGGCCCAAGGACTTGGGCCATCCTCCACTGCTTTCCCAGGCCACAGCAGAGAGCTGGACTGAAGAGGAGCAACCGGGACTAGAAACGGCATCCATATGGGATGCTGGTGCCGCAGGCAGAGGATTAACTAAGTGAGCCATGGTGCCGGCCTGAAAATATTGCTTTTTAATAGATAGGGACTTTAGGAGCTCGGCTTATCATTTTTGTTACCAAAACATTATTTTTTTAATCTATATGAGTTTTTAAGGAATAAGCTTTAATGTTACTAACCTTGCTTATGTTTTACAGTTTACCTTTTGCTAATCATTATTAAATCCTAGGACTCTTGTATTTAGTTTTTGAAGTGTTCCATTAAATAGGTTGGTTTTTGAAGTTTTACTGTTTAATGAAAAGAATACACATACAAAGGAAATGCACATTTCACTTGTTTTTCCCTTCTACTAGAAATCTTTTAACCATTGAGAGAATAAGTTCTCTAATAACATACATTTTCTTTTGTCTGAAGAGGCCCAAGGCTTCTTTAAAAGATTTTGTTCCTCTTTGGTAGAGTGTTAGACCACTTCAGTTTCCCGTTTTCTGATGTTGTTCATCATGCTTCTAAGAGGGTTAGGTTCATTTTTGAACTCTTTCACAGTTTTGTTTTTTACACAGCAGCAGCAGTCGAGTACTTCATAAAGAAAGGCCAGCACCACTAAAGATACCACTGTAAATATGAATAAAAGCAGGATAACAAAGCAGGCAGTGTTCCAGTTATCATGGAAAGGGTAAATTTTTTGAACTTGAAAACCAAGATACTGATAAACAGAGGTGGTAGTTTCGTTCCAGTGGTTGGATGCCATCTTTAGAGATTCCACTTCTTGGTTGCAGTTTTAAATCTGTAAAAAGGGTAGAAAATGAATATGTCACTAAATAACAGAGTTGTTCATTCAATCTCAGTGCTAGTATTTCTTAGTTTATTAAACAACGTGACTCTTCTGTATGGTCTGACAGCATTGTGCCTGAATGATATTTTTGAATTTTTTGTGCCTGTGCCAACCATGTACTTTTTAAAAAAATGTATATTATTTGTTAGATAAATGTGTTTAAGATTTATATATAGAAATTAACTATATGAAAGGGGAAAAATGGCGACTGAATTGGTTTAAAGCCTGATCACAGCAGTGGCCAGTGCTGCAAAAAATCTATTGTTCAAATTGCTCCTGGAAAAGTTTTTGTCATTACCCTGTGGCATCTCATCTTCTTGATTTAGTGTATTTCTGGCTCCTATTTTCACTCCTTTAAACTTCGATTACAGGTTGTCTGATTCAGGAAATAGTGGCCAAGTGTAAAATAGTAGAGAAAGAAAAACCAAATGATGCAATTTTTCGGAATAAGAAGTGTTTTTTTGTTGTTGGCTTTTTTTTTTTTTTTTTTTTTTTTTTTTTTGTGGCGCAACTACGTTTATATATATTTTAAAAGAAAGCATTCCACAGTTCATTTCCTGAGATGAGTATAACAGTCATACGCTCATATACACATGTATTAGAAAGGGAAATTATAACACTACTCACTTGAACATAGAAGCAAACATACTATAAACATATGTTCACTAACAAAATCCAGCCATGTATTAAATAATTGGAGAGGCCAAAGGAAGCTCTAGTAAATACCTATTCTCTTCTTTCCCTAGGTTTTGAAATATCTGAGATATAAAAGATTATAGATAGAGAACATATCACTTTTAGACACCTGGGGGGAGACTTAAAATTTTGGAAATAAGAGAAAAATAGTTTACTTCCTCAATTCATTTTTATATTGTATGGTTTTTCTCCTACATGTTATAGACAAGCTTTTATTCATACTTATAACACGTATTTACCTACTATATATCAAATGCTTTCCTAAATTCTTGAGGTAAGTTTGAGTATATTTCAATTAAAGAAAAGTTAGTAACAGGGGTTTTCAGAAAATTCATATAAAAGTATGTACTGTGAAAAAACCATGCATCTCAAATTTTTGACACTGTAATAAACCTATTTTTTCTTTTTAAAAAGTTTCACGTTATTTGAAACTGATCAATCTTCTATTCACTAATTTACTAATTTAAATGCCTGCCATAGCTAGGGCTTGGCTGGGCTGAAGCCAGGAAATCCGAACTCCATCTGGGTCTCCTATGTCATGGCAGAAACCCAAACACCTGAACCACGTCTGCTGCTGCTCAGTATGTGCATTAGCGGGTAGCTGGATTGGAAACGGAGCATCTGGGACTCAGACTAGGTACTCCAGTGAGGGATATGGAAATTCCAAGTGGCAATTTAAGTTGTTACCCTGGCTGTTGTGGGCATCTGGGGAGTAAATCAGCAGATGGGAGACTGCTGTCTGTCTCTCCCTCTTTGTCTCTGCTTTTCAAATAAGACAAATTTTTGTGGCCAGCTCTGTGACATGGTGGGTAAGGTGCCAGCATCCCATATGGGCGCCAGATTGAGTTCTGATCCAGCTCCCTGCTAATGTGCCTGGGAAAGCAGAAGATGACCCTAGTGCTTGGATCTTTGCACCCACATAGGAGATACAGATGAAGTTCCTGGCTTTGGCCTGGCCTAGCCCTGGCCATTTGGGGAATGAACCAGTGGATGGAAGATACTTTTTGTCTTCCTTTCTCTTTCTCTCTCCCTCCCTCCCTTTCTTTGTCTAACTCCACCTTTCAAAATTTTAAGAATTTTTTTTTAAAGATTTAAGAGTGAGAGTTGTTTGAGGATCTAAGAATTTTGCCTGGGTTAATGTGGGAACTTCCTGACATTTATAGAAATATTCCTTAGACTTTCTGTTCAGACCTTTCACATCCCTTTTAAGAATTGAAAGGCAGGGCCGGCTCCATGGCTCACTTGGTTAATCCTCCGCCTGTGGCACCGGCATCCCATTTGGATGCCGGGTTCTAGTCCTGATTGCTCCTCTCTGCTGTGGCCCGGGAGGGCAGTGGAGGATGGCCCAGGTGTGAGGGCCCCTGCACCCACGCCAGACCAGGAGGAAGCGCCTGGCTCCTGGCTTTGGATCGGTGCAGCGCCGGCTGTGGCGGCCACTTAGGGGGTGAACCAATGGAAGGAAGACCTTTCTCTCTGTCTCTCTCACTGTCTATAACTCTACCTGTCAAATAAAAGAATTGAAAGGCAGAGGGACAGAGTGATACTCCACTCCTCAGTCACTCCCTAAATGGCTGCAGTGACTGGGGCTGAGGCAGGCCAAAGCCAGGAGCCTGGAACTCCATCTGAGACTCCATTGTGAGTGGCAGGGCCAAGGTCCATGGGCCATCTGCTGCTGCTTTTTCAGGCGCAGTAGCAGGGAGCTGAAATCCACTGTGCCACAATACTGGCCCTGGGTTGATCCATTTTAAAATCTTGGAATTTCTTTTGACAGTTTCTTTTTTCCTGGGCTGCTGTTGGGGTGTGGCAGGCTGAGCTGCTGCTTGCTGTGTTGGTATTGCATATGAACACCGATTCAGTCCCAGCTACTCTGCTTCCTATACAGCTCCCTGATAATGTGTCTGGGAAGACAGTGGATCATGGCTGTAGTACTTAGGTGCCTGCCACCTTCTTGGGAGCCCAGATGGAGTTCCAGGCTCCTGGCTCCAGCTTCACCCAGTCCCCGCCATTGTGGCCATTGGAGGTGTGAACCAGTGGATGGAAGCTCGCTCTTCTTTCTCTCATTCTGCCTTTCAAATAAATACAAAAATAAATCAATAAAATTTTGTAGCCTAGTATTAGAAGTAATTGTAGGGAGAACAATAATATAGAAAGGATAAAGAGAAGGAATTCTATTATGCCTCTGAAATAGTTCAGTCTACTTTAATGAACTTAAATTTTTTGTTTTTAAGATTTATTTATTTGAAATGCAGGGTTATAGAGAGAGAAAGAGGAAATCTTCCATTTGTTGGTTCACTTTCAAGATGACCTCAAGGACCAGGAATGGCCAGACGAAGCTAGGAGCCAGGAGCAGCATTATTTCACTGTTGATTTCAGAAACATCATTATGGCCATT
Organism: Lepus europaeus; assembly: GCF_033115175.1. NCBI lineage: Eukaryota > Metazoa > Chordata > Mammalia > Lagomorpha > Leporidae > Lepus > Lepus europaeus. The sequence continues at coordinate 12,822,307 of NC_084842.1, forward strand.
TTAAATTTTTTTGAAAGGCGTGGAGTTTTCTTGTCGATTATTTGTGAAGCAGAGTGTCACAGAGAACTCCTATCTGTTGGTTTACTCCCCAAATGCCCACAGTGTGAGGACTGGGTCTGGCCAACCCAGGGAGCTAGGAACTCAGTCCAGGTCTCCTGGGGGTTTCAGGGACCCAAATACTTTGAGCCATCACCACTTCCTCTCAGAGTATGCATTAGCAGGAAACTGTAGTTGGGAGCAGAGCTGGGAATTGAACTCAGGTACTCTGATATGGGATGCAGGCATCTTAACTACTCACTTATGGTAATTTTAAATGCCCAGCTTCAGTTGAAGTAATTTTAAATAAATAAAAATTAAAAGTTCACCCACAGTTCTTTTGTCTTGGAAATTGGCTCTGTAAATCCATAACTAACTCATACCTGGTTAAAATTTTACTAAAGTTATTACTATGTATTTTAGTTATGAGAAGACTTTTTGTTTTTATTGACTTTAAAAACTGGAGAAGTTATAAAAACATAATGTAAGTTACTATTTTAGAAGTAAAATTTTTAAATGATTAGAAAGCTTGTTTATAGATTCTCTTATTTTTGGTACAAGTTAACTGTTTAAAATTTTTTTTTGTTTTCTTAGCTCTAAAAGGGAGACAGGAAGAGGTGGTCAGCAAGGCAGATACACAACCAAATTCAGTTATTTAGGGTTAATTTGCACCCATCAAAATGGGTGATTCTGATGAACTAAATGTAGCCATGCAATGAATAGGTTAACTGTAGTCATATGCAAAGATTTTTTAGTTAATGTTGCCAAGTTGTTCCAAAAAAAAAAAACCAAAAAACAAAACCCCAAACAGAACAAGATATGGAACGCTGTATGGGAAAAGGAAAATAATACATTGTTATTTGCTTATGTCTATACAAAAATCCTGGATCTACAAGAAATTAAAAACAGTGATAGTTGTCATGGGAAGGGAGGACAGTGGGGATGCAGGGTTGTGTGTGGGACCTCTCAACATACCTTTGGTCATAGTTGCTTTCTGAACTGCTTGAGTTTAAAATTTATTTAAAACCAAAACAATCTACTTTAAAAGGAGGGGGGAAAAGGTACTATTCTTAGCCTTTGGCTTTTAAAAGTTGTATTTGTGTTACATATTTAATACATTTGCATTTTCTGGATTACTTGTAAAACATTAAAATGGAGATGACTGGGGCAGGTGTTGTGTTGCAGTTAAACCGCTGCTTGGAATGCCTACATCCTATAACGGACTGCTGGCTACTCCGCTTCTGATACAGCTCCCTGCTATTCACCTGGGAAGCAAAGGGTGGCTCAAATATTCAGTTTCCCATGTAGGAGACCCTGATGGAGTTCTTGGCTTTTGGCTTTGACCTGACCCAGAATTGGCTGTTGTGGCCATTTGAGGGGTGAACCAGTGGGTGGAAAATACATCTCTCTCTCTCTCTGTTAACAGGCCTTCAAATAAATAAGCAAATCTTCAAAAATTATTACTAAACACTGTCATTTTGATTTTAGACTTTGTACCTTCCTCAAACAATGCTTATAATAATTATACTTACAAGAGTGACTGGATAGCGATGAAAGCTACCTCCAAAGGCTTTGGTGAAAATATCAGCAGTTTAAGAAATAGTATAAGGGGTCTTCAGAAAGTTCTAGGAAAATGCATGTTGTGATAAAAGTATGAGTGGATCTCAAAATTTTTGGTATCAAAATGAACTTATCTTTTTATCACTTTCCATAAATTGAAGTAATCTTGTATATGGGTTTATGTTGTAAATGATAACAGTGTATTGGCAACTAATAAGCAGCTCAAAACATACATGGTTTCTTTAACTTCTTGACATACCTGGAACAAAGTAAACCCTCTACTAGTCATTTTTCTCAAATTTATTGTGATGTTCTTTCAAAGTACAGTAGAGCACTAGTAATTTTTTTTGTGTGTTAAAGACTAAATCTAATTGTGATGGGTTAGGGATAATAAGGCATGCAGAAAGAAACGTACCACTAGAATCTTCTCCTTTTCTGAGGCTTTATTTTTGAAATTAAAATATAAGTTTATATCAAGCAAATACTATAAATATGCCCTGTAAAAAGCAAGTGAAAATGGTAGAAAAAGCAAAGAAAAGTAAAAGAACAGTCTGTTATACTTTTCTGGAGCCCTTCTCTTAAAATTTCATTTCTTTATCTCATTATGGGTTTTAAATAAATTTTTTTTTAAGACTTTATTTATTTGAGAGCTAGAGTTACAGACAGTGAGAGGGAGAAGACAGAGAAAGGTCTTCTTTCCTTTGGTTCACTCCCCAGTGGCCGCAACGGCCGGAGCTGTGCTGATCCGAAACCAGGAGCCAGGTGCTTCTTCCGGGTCTCCCATGTGGGTGCAGGGGCCAAACGACTTGGACCAACTTCTACTGCTTTCTCAGGCCACAGCAGATAGATGGAGAGGAAGAGGAGCAGCCGGGACTAAAACCGGCGCCCATATGGGATGCTGGCGCTGCAGGCAGAGGGTTAACCTACTGTGCCACACCACTGGCCCTCAAATAAATGTTTAAAAAAAGGGGGGGGGGGTGCAGTGTTGTGGCACAGTGGGTTGAACTACTGCTTGCAACACTGGTATCTTGTATCAGAGTTCCGGTTGGAGTCCCATCTGCTCCACTTCTGATCCAGCTCACTGCTTTTGGGAAAGCAGTGGAAGATGGCCCAAGTGCTTGGTCCCCTGCCACACAATGTGGGAGACCCAGATGGAATTCCTGGCTTCTGGCTCTAGTTTGGCCCAGGCCTGGCCATTGCAGCTGTTTGGGGAGTGAACCAGTGGATGGAAATCTCTTTCATTCTCTTTGTCACTCTGCCTTTAGCATAAATAAATGATTTTTTTTAAAGCAAAATTTCATTGCAGGAAAGGGGCATCTTAAAGTAAATAGCATGATTTTTAAGTATATGTTTTAAAATTATGATTCATGTATTGTTATTTCCTTCATTTCAAAAGGCCTTTGTGAAATATTTGTGTGTTTAGGATTTGGAACTCTTCTGGAACCTTGAATTTCCAGATCAGAATAAAATTATCTGTTTGCTTTATTAAATGGTTAAAATCCCTTGAATTGAATCCTCTAGTACCTTTAAGCATATCACTTTGAATGATCATTTAATCATAATGACCTTTTAATACAGAGCAGCTTCTCGTTCATGCTCTGGAACTGAGATAGGCTAGGCAGTGAACCTCAGTTTGAGCTAACAATAGATACATTTTACAAGAAAAATGTAGGCTGATGATGGAGTGTTGAAACAATGTGAGGGGTAGGGATTCTTTTTACAGTTTACCTGAATTTTGATTTGTAAATGAATCATTTAATTGCGAGAATTATTTGATCTGAGACTTTCATTGAGGGGCGGCTCCCTTAGGTTGGCAAGCAGGTACAGTTTCTAGGTAATTAAATCCATTGTGTTAAACCTGAAGAGTTCTGATATCTTGTTACAGCAACCTTTGGGCTTTGCAAAGGGTACTTTATTCATGCTAGCTGAGAGCTAAGAAATAGAAATTATGAAGAAAAGACCCCCAGACCTTTAAGAATTCAATACATTTACCAGTAAGGTAAGGAATTGAAGTTGAGTCTTTAGGTTGGTATGTATGATATATATCCTGGAGCTCTAGCATTCTACTAAATAATGATATTTTCATGCCTTAATACTATAAAATTAGAAATTGTGTCAGCAGTTGATACTAAATCTTCATAGACATAAGGAATTGCTTTGAACATAAAACATAAAACAATCTAGCTAGAAAGAGACAGTGCCTTCCTCTCCTAACCAGTTCTTCTTAGGACATTTAATTTTAAAATGTTGTTTATCAAAAATACTTACTTTGTATTTATTTTGAGGAATAGATAAAAATAACATTTATGTAATGTGATAAATGTTCTTGTGGTTTATCAAAAATGAAAGGCTGTTTTAAAATATTTGCAATAGCATGACTTGTTATGGTAAGATAAATTTCATTGTGAGGAATTATTTTAATTAAAATGTTAGGATTTGGTTGTAGTAATAATGCATCCCACATAATAATACCTTTTATGGTCTTTTTATATAAAAATAAATCACAATTGTAGTAGTTTCTTGGTATTCTGAATCTAAACTGCAAGTCTAATAAAATAATCTTGACCTATTTTTCCATATTAAAATGTAACAAACTTTCCTGTAACTCTTTTTATCAGCCAATATAATTTGCACGTATAATCAGAAAGCCTTAGTTCAGTATTCTTTCATTGTAGATTTTTCTTTAAGAAAAATCCTTTGTTAACACAGACCTAACTGATGAAATGAAATTTCTCAGAGAAGATGAAATTAGCAAATAACCAGTAAACATCAAATGCTTATGGTTTACCCTAAGATCTGAGTATCTATACATTAGCTCCATGTAAAATGTAATGAATTTTCCTTTCAGGCACAGATGGTAAGGATGCTTTTCAAATAGCACAAGACAGTCTTCATATTTTCATAATAAAATCCCTCCAGGCAATGAAATGAATACATTGCCTTTTTTTGATCTTTAGTATGAACAAAGGTTTCTGGTTGATTTTCAAGGCAAAATATTTCCCTATTGCATCATGAGGACACGTACTACTAAATAAAAAAGATTATTTAAACCTACCTCTTGTCTGAGAGAATGCTGTTGAAGCGATGGTATCGTCTGTTTGTAATGCAGTCTAGTGCACAGCCAAGATGGAGCTGAGCTTCTATTGGTTGAACCACAATGCAGCTGACAGTTTCCTTTATGCTCATTTGCATTAAGTCCTGCCACTCTTAAGAGTAAATCATTCATAAACTTGAATAGAGCTGTCTGGATGTTAGCTGTCAGCCTTTTTCCTTTACTTTTTGTGCTTAAGTTAAATTCCTGTACGGGAATTTGTGAGTTACTAACAAATTGATTTCTTACCATTTAACCATAAATCTCAGATCTTACAGTGAGTGTTTCAAGTGCTAGGGTTAGAAGATAATGTCGGGGGAGGTAACCTAGGAAACAAACAGACTAGGTTTACCAGCTTGATATTTCTTACAGGAAGTGTACATAAAAATCTCATAATGGATTGTTCTTTACTTTTCTTGCCTTATAGAAATCTTGGTCATTTGATTTATGGGAAATTCTGAAGGAAAACAAGTAAGGTTTTCAACTCTGTATGTTGTCAGAGGGTTAATCTAGGTATATATACTACTTACATGTTTAAAAAATTTGGGAATTTAAAAAAAAATATTTATTTGAAAGACAAAGTGACAGAGATCTTTCATTCACTGGTTCATTCCCCAAAGGCCTGCAATAGTCCCTCCAGGGCCAGGCCTATCCTAGGAGATTAGAACTCCATCTGGGTGTCCCACATACATGTCACAGGGCCCAACAGCTGGAGTCAGCAACTGGACCCAGGAACTGAACCCAGGCACCTTGTTGTGGATATAGGTGTCTTAAGTGCTAGGCTAAATGCCCACTCCTGTAGACTTGTTTGGTAAAATTATAGATAAATCAGTGTATTAGTTTCTGGGGGTAAAAAAGGGGTGTGTGAGGTATCCTTATTACATATATTCATTCAACACAATTATTGAAGGTTTACTGCACTTGGTATTGAGTTTAGTGCTGGAGACTCCATGACAGGCAAAAACTTATGTGGTTCATAATTGGCCATTTTTGTGGTGTTTGTCCTTAATATGCTGCAATCTCTTCTTCATAGTTTTGTCAGTTTTTCATACATGTAGTATAGGAAAAGCTTACTGTTATTTTCTAAAATTAAAAAAAATATTTATTTGAAAGAGAAAGAGACAAAGATCTCTCATCTGCTGGTTTACTCCCCAAATGCCTACAATATCCAGGGAAGGACTAGGCCAAAATCAGGAGCCATGAACTCAGTCTGGGTCTCTTATGTGGGTGGCAGGACCAAACAAAACCATTTGTGCCATCACTTGCTTCCTTCCAGGGTCTTTGATAAAGAAACTGGAATAGGGAGTGGAGTCAGGACTCAAACTCAGCTCTGATACAGGATGCAGTAATTTTTTTTAAATGTTTGATTTTTTTAAAAAGATTTATTTTATTTATTTGAAAGAGATACAGAGAGAGGTAGAGACAGAGCGAGAGGTCTTCGATCTGCTGGTTCACTCCCCAAATGACTGCAACAGCTGGAACTATGCCGATCTGAAGCCAGTAGCCAGGAAATAGGAGCTTCTTCCAGGTCTCCCACATGGGTGCAGGGACCCAAAGACTTGGGCCATCTTCCACCGCTTTCCCAGGCCATAGCGGAGAGCTGGATCGGAAGAGGAGCAGCCAGGATTAGAACCAGCGCCCATATGGGATGCTGACGCTTCAGGACAAGGCTTTAATTCGCTGCATCACAGCGCCAGCCCCTCACCAAGTAACTTTTTTTTGACAGGCAGAGAGAGAGACAGAGAGAAAGGTCTTCCTTTTCCGTTGGTTCACCCTCCAATGGCCGCTGCGGCCGGTGCACCGTGCTGATCCGAAGCCAGGAGCCAGGTGCTTCCTCCTGGTCTCCCATGCGGGTGCAGGGCCCAAGGACTTGGGCCATCCTCCACTGCACTCCCAGGCCACAGCAGAGAGCTGGACTGTAAGAGGAGTGACCGGGACAGAATCCAGCGCCCCAACTGGGACTAGAACCTGGGGTGCCGGTGCTGCAGGCGGAGGATTAGCCTATTGAGCCATGGTGCCGGCCCACCAAGTAATTTTTAAGAGAAAATTATGTTAAGATCTATTTTAGTCTCAAAAAAGTGTGCTCAGTAAAGACTTTCCACTAATCTTAAGACTATCATGTTGCCATCTAGAAAATGTTCTTTTGGATCTCTGACAGCTGGTGCATTTGACTTGCGGTTGTTCTAATGCCATCTTTTGTTTAAATTATTATGAACATGGTGCCAGAATTTGGCTCACCCCTTCCCCTTTAATTTAGCCTATCTCTTTGTGGATCAGCCACATGGGAACTTTATAATATCTGATCTGATGCCTTGGTAATAGATAATATACTTTTGAAATGTTTTTATGGTATTTATGATGAATTTTTTACTGTTTTTGCCTATGGCCCTGAATGTATTCATGATATAACAATGGTATTAGGATTTGTGTCTGAGTATGCAAGAAAATGAGAAATATACTGAAATAAATGATATTCTCTACAGATTTCTCCAGATTTCGCTGTAGAAGAGAGGGAGGTTTTCTCAAATTGAGTGGGCAGTGCTGTAATTTTTTTAAGCATCCATATTCTAATTTTTTTGTAAAGTTCACTTTAAAGTAGTTATGTCATTTTTCCCATTCCCATTTACTTGGTTTGGAGTTTGTAAACAGGAATTGAGATAATAGGGGGGAAATTTGAAGTTTTTATCACTTAGAAGTAATCTACCCATTTCTTTTAATGTCTCAGAAAAGCCTGAAGGATTAGATTGAGGTTTATATTGGTCCTTTGTCTAATTATGGGGTGCGGGCAGAGGGGAATCCATTCAGAGTTAATGAGATAAAGCTACTTAAGAGACTTGTATTTTAATCCAATTAAATTATTTATGATTTGTTCTTATTCTAAGGAAATTGGTAATTTAATATACTCAAAATTTAAAAAATTTATTTGAAAGGCTCAGTTACAGAGAAAGAGAGAGCTCTTTCCATCTGCTGATTCACTCCCAAAATGGCTGCAATAGCCAGGACTAGGCCAGACTGAAGTCAGGAACTACAATGCTATCTGGATCTCTCAGGTGGGTGGTAGGGAACCAAGCACTTGGGCCATCTTTGCTTTCCCAGGCTCGTTAGCTGGATGGGAAGTGGAACAGCTGGAACTCAAACCAGTGCTCATAAGGGGTGTTGGGGTTGTAGGCAGTGGCTTAATCTATGCCACGCCACCACCCTTATTCCCAGATTTTATAGAATAGAATTTATTCAGTGAAAAAGTCAAATAAGCATTTTACCAGAGTTAAAGTCATCTTAGCTGCTTAAGAGTCATAATCATATTTGATAAATTCTTAAAGTTGCTTTTTAAACTTCATTTTCAGATCATAGCAATGGATCGTTTAACTTGAAAGCTCTATCTGGAAGCTCTGGATATAAGTTTGGTGTTCTTGCTAAGATTGTCAATTACATGAAGGTAAGTACCTTGCTTAGATAACAAAAATCCTTTCTACCTTTTGGTAAAGAAGAGTATTGGGATTTGTGCACACATATCAAAATTTATCAAACTGAACATTTTACACGGTGTGCAGATAATGATATATCAATTCTGTCAATAAAACAAAAATATGTAGTTCTTTGTCTTTTATAGTACTGCAACAAGTCACGTACATATATTTAATTTACACGCATTCAGGTACATGAGTACACTTACAAAGAATAAGCCAGGCAGTAGATACTTTACCTCTTTTTTTTTTTTTTTTTAATAAAGATTTATTTATTTGAAAGGCAGAGTTATAGACGAGGTAGAGACAGAGAGAGAGAGGTCTTCCATCCGCTGGTGCACTCCCCAAATGGCTGCAATGGCCAGAGCTGCACCAGTCTGAAGCCGAGAGCCAGGAGCTTTTTCCAAGTCTCTCATGCGGGTGCAAGGGCCCAAGCACTTGGGCCATCTTCCACTGCTTTCCAGGTCATAGCAGAGAGCTAGATCAGAAGTGGAGCAGCTGGGACTTGAACCGGTGCCCATATGGGATGCTGGCACTACAGGCAACAGTTTTACCTGCTATGCCACAGTGCCAGCCCCTTAAGTTTTTATTTATTTGAAAGACAGAGTGACAGGGAGAGAAAAAGAGATCTTTCCGCTGGTTGATTCCCCAAATGGTCACAGCAGCCTGCCTGAGCCAGGCTGAAGCCAGGAGCATTGAACTCCATCCAGGTTTCCAACATGGTTGGCAGCGCCCCAGCTACTTGTATTGCTCTCCCAGGTGCATTTGCAGGGAGCTAGATGGAAGTGGAGCTACTGGGACTTGAACTGGCACTCTGTGGGATGCTGGCATTGCAGGTGGTAGCTTAACCAGCTGCGCCACAAGGCTGGCCCTGATACCTCTTAATTCATCTATGTAATAGGAATGATTTTTCAGAGTATTGTTTCATTAACATGAGAATTAAAAATTACATAGTTTAGGCATATGGTTGTGATGGCTTCTCTATGACTTGGAGGAGAAAATTAGAATTTCTGAGGGTCTTAGAAAAATATTAACTCAGAAAGAATTAGTGTTTAGAACCTGATGAAAGATTTAGTAGTTTTTGAACACTGTTTTGATGATGCAAGATTCTGGCTTTAATATAAACTTCAAATCTTCATTTACTAAATTTAATTCATAACTAAGATGTGAAAATGAGTTCAGATCTACCCTTTTTTGGACTGGTATTGTGACAGCATATTAAGCCTCTGCCTTGCATGCTGGCATCCCATATCGGGGCACCGATTTGAGCGAGTTACAGCTGCTCTGCTTCTGTTCCAACTCCTTGCTAATATACCTGGGAAAGCAACATAGGATAGCCCAAGTACTTGGGACCCTGCCACTCCACTTAGGAGACACGAATGGAGCTCCAAGCTCCTGGCTGCAGCCATTCCAGAAATGAGCCAACAAATGGAAGATCTCTGTCTCTTTTCTCTGTCATTTTGCCTTTCAAATAAAATAAATACAAGAAGCTCAAAAAAATTCCCCCTTTATTCTGTCACTCTTACTTTGCTTATTTGCTAGTTGAAAAGTTCCAAGAAAGTACTGTATTTGTTATTTTAATTTCAGCCTGCTGCTTAAAATATAAATCAGGCTTTAAACTATGGTAAGACTTTTCTAATTTAAGAGACTTTGTGTCTATATCTAAACTCTGACATTTGTATGTGATTTCTACCATAAATGTTATTTACAAAATATTATACTTACGTATTCACTATTCATTTATTCATTCTACCCGTCCATCCATCCACATGGTAAACAGTTACTAAAATCTATACATGATTTATAGCACTAGTTGGGGGGAATATCCAGAGAAAAAGCATGTCTTCAGGTTGTCATTCTGTTGGGAGACTGTCATTTAAGTGCCATGTTTTTGCTCCTGTTTAATATAGTCTTCAATTATAAAAAGGACTTCTTTATAGCTGTCTAAGAACAATGGTCTTCAAATTTTTTATGAAAGTATCTCCTAAAAAATGAAAATCTGTATGTTTTTGCACATATTTAGAATAGCTACAATATTTTAGCAGAATTAAATATTAACATTATTTGAGGAAAGTTAAGCAGTGACCAGAAATACGGAATTTTGGCAAATTGTAATTTTGTACTAAAACACATAATTCCTTCAAGTTTATCTAGTGGAGCTGCTATTATTCATTTAAAAGTTAAAAATAAACTCGGATAATTTTAATTTTTTCTGTGAACTTGTATGTCTTTTGTGTTACTGTGTTTGAGTTTTATCTAATGTCATATTTTTATGCTTAAAACCTTACATTGATCACCCATTAAACTTTTCTGCAGTAATATGTAAATTGAAATTAAAAATGTTGTTTCCTATGACTGTAAGTCTCTAAGTGTTAAAGTATCTTCTGGGAGATGAACATGTAGTGAGACATTTAAGATGCTGCCTGGGATACGTGGTCCCAGATTGCAGTCCTTGGGTTTGAGTCCTGGCTCCACTCCCGATTCCTGCTAACACACAACCTGGAGGTGCTGGCTCCAGGAGTTGGGACCTTGCCACCCACACTAGAGATGGACATTGGGTTCTGGGCTGCTGGCTTTGACTTGTGTAAGGACTGACTGTTACGGGAATTTGGGGAGTAAACAAGAATATGTAGGTTTCTCTCTGTTTGTGTGAATGTGTGTGTCTCCTTGTCTCTTTTTCTCTATCTCTGCCATTCAAATAAATAAAAATAAGTAAAAAATTTTAAATCTTCTGATTTGTTATGAGTACACAGTTAGATTAGAATAGTGCACATATCAAAATTTTGCTGAGTTTCTCTGTATGTCAAATGTATCCATCCTTTAATGATATGAATGGAGCCGGACTCCTCTGTCATTTCAATAGTTCTTATATCTGGGGATGTGTGTTACTTACTGGTAGAATAAAATAGAATTGAGAACCCACTCAAAACTTCTTGGTTTCAGGTTTTGTAGGTTAAGTGCGAGAAATAAACGTTCTTATATAAATAAGTCAATTCTAATGGAAGTTTCATTGTAGCAAAATTTTCTAAATTACATATCAAAAATCACTTAGTTCGTCCTCATTAAGCGTTCTTGGTTGATAGTTCTGTTAGGTCCTTTATTAGTTTCCTTGAAAACCAAAGAATGGAAATCACCTAACTTGCCAAATAATTTGTTACCTAGTCCTTAAGCATTTACTGTTTTAGTTTCTGGGAAGCGTATAAAAAAGGCTTTATCAATTGTTGACCAAATATGTAATTATATCAGTTCTCCCTCCTTTTCCTGAAGTTAATTGAGAAAATAAAATTATTATTAACTTCTTTTTTTTTTTTTTTTTTTTGACAGAGTGGACAGTGAGAGAGAGAGACAGAGAGAAAGGTCTTCTTTTTGCCGTTGGTTCACCCTCCAATGGCCGCTGCGGCCAGCGCTGCAGCCGGCGCACCGCGCTGATCCGAAGGCAGGAGCCAGGTGCTTCTCCTGGTTTCCCATGGGGTGCAGGGCCCAAGCACTTGGGCCGTCCTCCACTGCCTTCCCGGGCCATAGCAGAGAGCTGGCCTGGAAGAGGGGTAACTGGGACAGAATCCGGCGCCCTGACCGGGACTAGAACCTGGTGTGCCGGCACCGCAAGGCGGAGGATTAGCCTGTTGAGCCACGGCACCAGCCGTATTAATTTCAATAGACCTTTAACAGTGCAGTGTTTTGGTAAAGGTGCCTTTATTATGTGTTTAAATATTTTTGTCAAAATATTCGGGATAAAGGTTTAACTTATTCAGATTCCAGGAAGGATCTCCTGGGGTGGGCATTTATTTGGCCTAGTGGTAAAGATACCTGTATGCCATATTGGAGTGCCTGAGTTTGATACCTGCTTCTGGTTCCTTAATTCCAACATTGTACTAATGCAGCCTGCAAGACAGCAGCATCGCTCAAGCAGTTAGGTTCCTGCCACTCCTGTGGGAAACCTCAATTGTGTTCCTAGTTCCTCATGTTGGCCCTTGGCCTACAACTGGCTGTCATGGCCATTTAGGGAGTAAACTGGTGGATGGGAACTCTGTTTCTGTCTGTCTGCTTCTCAAATAAAGAAATTAAAGCAAAAAATGTATCTTCTGGTAACAGAGTCAGTCTCCATTTGTCAGACCAACCAGATGTATCAAACTAGCTTTGAATAATAAAATATTAAGTTCAAATGAACATGTTAATGCATGCCTTAGATAATGCTTAATTCTTGAGAAACTATAAAATACATAACTAAAAGGTATGATTGAAGTAGTTGAAGTGAAAATTATGTAGACTTATTCATTTTTACAGTAATTAAATACCTGTTGCTTCTGTTGTATTTTGTCATTATAACATTAATGAAGCAAACGGTGCAGGGGCCCAAGCACTTGGGCCATGCTCTGGTGCTTTCCCAGGTGCATTAGTAGGGATCTGGATCAAAAGTGGAGCCCAAATGAGATGCTGACATTGCAGGCAGAGGCTTGACCTTCTGTCCCACAGCACTAGCCTCAATACCTGTACATTTAATTTTTACTAACTAATGAAAGAGGAGGATACCCACTGCTAAAAAGTCTTACAGCTAGGAAAGTAGTTTAAAGATAGAATCATAGTTGACTAAAAATTTGATGATTTAATTTGATAAAATATGTTTTAACTATCATATTGAATAATATACCCAATCTAAAATAGTTCAAATACAGTTTTGTCTATGGGTTTTATGTTGTATAACTTGAAAAATTTGTTGGTCTTGGAAAATATTTAAAGTAATTTGTCACCCTAATTCGTTTTGCTTCAGCATTTTAAATATTGTTTTTCTTCTGGCTAATAAATACTTAAGAAATGAGTTTGAGAATTGAAGAGAATGACTTATTTTCATTTAAATTCTTGAGAAAAAAAATTGTTTTTAAAAGAAGGAATCCAGTTTATAGAAATAGAGAAGTCTTTGACCTGCTGGTTCATTTTCCAAATGCATATGGAAGCGGGAGCTTGGCCAGGGAGAAGCCAGGACCCTAGAACTAGATACTGGTTTCACACGTGGGACCAAAGTGCTTGGACATTGCCTGCTGCGTTCCAGAGTGCACATTAGCAGGAAGCCAGAATCAGCAATCTAGCCAGGTCTTGAATCCAGGAACTCTGATAAAGAGCACAGGCGTCACAAGTGATGTTTTAACTAGTGTGGAAAATCCCTAGCTATTTTTCTATTTTTTTTTTTTTTTCTTACTTGATATCTGTTGAATTCTTTTACTTAGTGGAGTTTTTTTTTTTTTTTTTTTTTTTTTTTTTTTTTTTAAGACTTATGTATTTGAAAGACGGAGTTACAGAGAGAGGTAGAGACAGAGAGGTCTTCCATCCTCTGACTTACTCCTCAGATGGCCTCAATGGCTGGAGTTGTGCCGATCGGAAGCCAGTAGCCAGGAGTCCCTTCTGGGTCTCCCATGTGGATGCAAGGGCCCGATGACTTGGGTCATCTTCTACTGCTATCCCTGACCATAGCAGAGAGCTGATTGGAAGTGGAGCAGCCGGGACTAGAACCGGCGCCCATATGGGATGCTGGTGCTTCAGGCCAGGGCTTTAACCTGCTGCGTCACAGCGCCGGCCCCACATTAGCTATTTCTTAACAGTATTTTCTTGGCTTTGATTAGGCTCTTCCCTGAAGAACAGTGTGTTCTTGGACAACATTGAAAGAAGGTGGGAGTGTGTGGGGGAATAGAAGAGATGAAGTTGTTTAAAGAAACACTGATTCAAATTAAAATATACCAGAATTTTAGATATCCCAGCAGGGACCATAATTTCCTGTTTTAACACTTGAAAATCCATATTCAATGTACCTGTTTAAGCAAATTGAAGAAGTTTATAGTCCATTTTAGAATGATTTTTACAGAAATGATTAAAACAAATTTTATGGCCTAAAAGAATTTTTTTAAATAAAGATTTTTTATTTGAAAGAGTGACAGAATGCATGTATATACAAGACAGAGTGCACTTCTGTTTGCTGGTTCACTTTACAAATGAGTGCAATGGCCGGGGCTGGCCTAGGCTTAACCTAGGAGCCTGGAAATCTATCTTGGTCTCTCATGTGGCTGATAGGAGACCAGGTCCTTGGTCCATCTGCTGCTGCTTTCCCAAGCACATTAGCAAGGAGCTGAGGATTGGAAACAGAGCAGCTGGGACTTGATCTGACTCCCATGTGGTATGCTGGCATTGCAGGGGATGGTTTAACCCAGTGCACTACAACATGGGTCCCAGGAATTCGTCTTTTTTTTTTTTTTTTTTAAAGATTTATTTGAAAGTCAGATTTACCCAGAGAGAAGGAGAGGCAGAGGGAGAGGGAGACAGAGATGGAGAGGGAGAGGGATCTTCTACCCTCTGGACCGCTCCCCAAATGGCTACAATGGCAAGAGCTGTGCCGATCCAAAGCCAGGAGCTTCTTACGGGTCTCCCATGTGGTTGCAGGGGCCAAAGAACTTGGGCCATCTTCTACTGTATTGCCAGGCCATAGCAGAGAGCAAGATCGGAAGTGGAGTAGCTGGGACTCGAACCAGCGCCCATACTGGATGCTGGTATTGCAGGTGGCAGCTTTACCCACTACGCCACAGTGCTGGCCCATGAGTTAGTCTTAAAAGCACTCCAAGGGCTGATGCTGTGGTGTAACAGGTAAAGCTGCTGTGTGCAGTGCTGGCATCCCATATGGGTGCCGGTTCAAGTCCCAGTTGCTCCACTTCCAGTCCAGCTCTCTGCTATGGCCTGGGAAAGCAGTAGAAGATGGCCCAAGTGCTTGGGCCTCTGCACCAGCGAGGGAGACCTGGAAGAAGCTCCTGGCTCCTGGCCTCGGATTGGCATAACTTCTGCCGTTGGGGCCATCCGGGGAGTGAACCAGTGAATGGAAGACCTTGCTCTCTGCCTCTCTGTAATTCTGCCTTTCAAATTAAAACAAAACAAAACAAAAAAAGCACTTCAGAGGGGCTGGCACTGTGTTGTCGCAGGTAAAGCCCCCACCTACAATGCCAGCATCCCATATGGGCACCTGTTCAAGTCCCAGTGCTCCACTTCTGATTAAGCTCCCTGCTCATGTGCCTGAGAAAGCACCGGAGGATGGAGCAAGTACTTGCGCCCCTGCACCTGCATGGGAGACCAGCAGGAAGCTCCTGACTCCTGACTTTGGATCTGCCCAGCTCTGGCTGTTATGGCCATTTGGGGAGTGAACCAGCAGATGGAAGATTCTCTCTTTCTCTGTAACTCTGCCTTTCAAACTTTTTTTTTTTTTTAAACACTTTAGATGATCATGAAAATGCCTTTATGAAGGATCTGTATTTCTCCATCAGAGACTCTAGTTCTCAGATGATAGATCCGCCTTTGATAGAATGATTTTTTCCTTTGTAGGCAGGCATTTGGCCTAGAGGTTAAGATACTAGTTGAGCTGCTGGCATCCTATATTGGAGTGCCTGAATTTGATACCTGGCTCTTTTTTTTTTTTTTTAAATTTATTTATTTATTTGAAAGTCAGGGCCGGCGCCGTGCCTTAACAGGCTAATCCTCCGCCTTGCGGTGCCAGTACACCGGGTTCTAGTCCCGGTCGGGGCACCGATCCTGTCCCGGTTGCCCCTCTTCCAGGCCAGCTCTCTGCTGTGGCCCGGGAAGGCAGTGGAGGATGGCCCAAGTCCTTGGGCCCTGCACCCGCATGGGAGACCAGGAGAAGCACCTGGCTCCTGGCTTCAGATCAGCGCAGTGCACCAGCCGCGGCGGCCATTGGAAGGTGAACCAATGGCAAAAAGGAAGACCTTTCTCTCTGTCTCTCTCTCTCACTATCCACTCTGCCTGTCAAAAAAAAAAAAAAAAAAAAAAAAAGTTAGTATTACACAGAGAGAAGGAAAGGCGGAAAGAGAGAAAAAGGTCTTCCATCCACTGGTTCACTCTTCAATTGGCTGCAATGACTGGAGCTGTGCCGATCCAAAGCCAGGAGCCTGGAACTTCTTCCAGGTCTTCCCATGCAGCTGCATGGGCCCAGGGACTTGAGCCATCTTCTGCTTTCCCAAGCCATAGCAGAGAGCTGGATTGGAAGTGGAGCAGCTGGGACTCAAACAAGCACTCATATGAGATGCCAGCACTACAGGCGGTGGCTTTACCTGCTACGCCACAGTGCCGGCCCTATGGCTCTGAATCCTGACTCCAGATTCCTGCTAATTCACATCCTAGGAGGCAGTAGTGATGGCTCAGGTAATTGGGTCCCTGCTGCTCATGTGGGAGACCTAGACTGAGTTCCTGGCTTTGGTCCCAGGCCAGGTCCAGAAGTGTTTAAGGTATTCGGGGAATGAACCAGCAGATGGGAACTTTTCCTTCTGTCTCTCTATATCTGAAATTGAAAGAAGAGAGTGTTAGACAAGGAATCATGAAGGTGAATTTTTTTTTCCTAATGATTTTTCCCTTAAAGCCGGACCATTATCCTGTTTGTTTTGGGAGAGAGCTCCTGTCTGTCAGTTCTCTCCTCAAATGCCTACAGCTTGTGACTGGAGATAGAAATACAATCCTGGTCTCCCAGGTGGATCTCTGGGGCCCCACTGCTTTCCCATTAGGTGGAAGCTAGAGTCAGCCAAAGCCAGGAATTGAACTTAGGTACTCCAAGTGTGAAGCGTGAGTGACTTAACCAGTAGACTAAATGCCCACCCCTTGCCGTTATTCTTTATGTGGTATATCTCAGTTATGTAAAGCGTCATGTTGACAAATTTAGTTAATTTGGTTACTCTAGCTCAGTGTTTCCATGTCATTCTCCAACCTAGCAGTGTCAGTATCAGCTAGGAATTTGCTAGAACTGCAGATCTGTGGGCCTTTCCTGTTGAATTTGAAACTCTGGGAGTGCACCACAGCAGTCTGTTATATGAGGCCCTTTAGGTGATGAGTCCATGCTCAAGTTTGAGAGCCACTAGCCTGTCTTCTGAATTAATTCTGGCAGTTGAATTTAGAGCCTCTGAAATTCATAGAACTTATAATAATTTTTTTTTTTTTTTGACAGGCAGAGTGGATAGTGAGAGAGAGAGACAGAGAGAAAGGTCTTCCTTTTTGTCGTTGGTTCACCCTCCAATGGCTGCTGCAGCCGGCTCATTGCGCTGATCCGAAGCCAGGAGCCAGGTGCTTCTCCTGGTCTCCCATGCGAGTGCAGGGCCCAAGCACTTGGGCCATCCTCCACTGCCTTCCCGGGCCATAGCAGAGAGCTGGCCTGGAAGAGGGGCAACCGGGATAGAATCCGGTGCCCCAACTGGGACTAGAACCCGGTGTGCTGGCGCCGCAAGGCGGAGTATTAGCCTGTTAAGCCACGGTGCCGGCCTGAAATTCATAGAACTTAAATGCCTGGCTCATAGGCACAGTTCTGGTCAATAATAGGGCTGGGTCAAGAACCTAGATTTAAGTTTTAAATAAATATTTTAATTATCAGTGTCTTTCCTGAAATATTAAAATCCTTAAACAGATGAACGTATCATCATGATGAAGTAAAGTGATAAACTAGGAATGTGACTGGTTTATATTTGAAAATGAATCTGTATAAGTCATATTAACAGGAAATAAGAACATATGATCATCTCAGTAGATAAACAGTTTCTGGTAACATTTCACATCCATTTGTGGCAACAATTTGTAGCAAGTAAGTGGTAGAGGCAAAATTCCTTAGCCCCCTTCCCAAAGAAAGAAAAAGACCTTTTTCAGCTTTTTGGGTTTTTTTATTCTGGAGGAACTCCTGTAATGATTTGAAGATCTTAGAAAACCCTGGTAAATTGTTAAAACTCCAGCTAACATGTTAACTACTCAGTGATTTGTGGATATAAGGCAGTGATCATTAGCAATGTTCTTTACAGTAGAAAAGGATATTTTTCTTTATATTTTGTCTAGTTTCTTAGCCTACTTCTTTTTCTTTTCTTTGATAGTGCTTCCTCCTCAGAAAAGATAACTCTAAGTAGTATAGGTTGAGTAAACTTCAATTTATTATTTTTTTTCTAAAGATTATTTTGGGGCTGGCGTTGTAGCATCAGGGGTACATATGGGTGCTGGCTTGAGTCCTGGCTGCTCCACTTCCAATCTAGCTCCCTGCTAATGTGCCTGGGAAAGCAGCGGCCCATGAGATATGCCACCTGCATGAGAGACCTTGGTGAAGTTCTCTCCCTCTCTGTCACACTGCCTTTTGAATTGGAAACTGGGGCTTGAACTGGTACTCCTGTATGCTTAACCTGCTGTGCATAATGCTGGTACCTTTATTTTGTTTTTGAAGATTTATTTATTTACTTATTTGAAAGAATTACATAGAGGAGAGGAGACAGATATCTTCTGACTGCTGGTTCACTCCCCAAATGGCTGTAACAGCCAGGGCTGGGCCAGGTTGAAGCCAGGAGGCAGGAGTTCCAACTGGGTCTCCCATGTGGGTAGCAAAGACCCAAGTACTTGTGACATCTTGAGCTGCTTTCCTAGTCGCATTAACAGGGAGCTGGATCGTAAGTGGAGCAACCAGGATTTGAACAGGTACTCATGGGATGCTGACACTACAGGTGGCAGCGCTATGTCACAGTGCTGCCCCCAGTTTTTTCTTGTAAATTTGCTGCTTGATTCCTCCAGCCATATCAGTAGGAAATTTATTTGTAGTTGTCCCCAGATGAGCATAAGATTGAAAGTCTTTTTTATTCAGGCTCACATTTATTTTGAAAGGGAAAATACTGTTAAATTTTGTTCTTTATTTCTTCCAGGTGGTGATTTTTTTTTTTTAAGATTTTATTAATTTATTTGAGAGGTAGCACTACAGAGGGAGAGACAGAGAGAAAAGTCTTCCATCCTCTGGTTCACTCCCCAGATAGTTGCAGTGGTGAGAGCTGGCCCAATCTGAAGCCAGAAGCTTTTTCTGGGAGCAACCAGAGGAGCAACCAGGACAGAACCGGCGCCCCAACTGGGACTAGAACCCGGGGTGCCGGCACTGCAGGTGGAGGATTAGCCTAGTATGCTGCGGCACTGGCTCGACTCTGTTTCTAATTCTGTCTTTCTGCTAACGTACATGCTACAGAGCAGCAAATGATGGCTCAAGCATTTGGGTTTCTGCCACCCTTATGGGAGAACCGGAACACATTTCGGGAGCCAGGAGCTTTTTCTGGGTCTCTCACGTGGGCGCAGGGGCCCAAGCACTTGGGCCATGTTCCACTGCTTTCCTGGGCCACAGGCAGAGCGCTGAATCGGAAGAGGAGCAGCTGGGAAATGAACCGGCGCCCATATGGGATGTCGGCACCGCAGATAGACTTAGCCCACTATGCCACAGCACCAGCTCTCTAGGTGTTTTTTTTTTTTTTTTAATTAATTAATTTATTTATTTATTTTTAATTTTTGACAGGCAGAGTGGACAGTGAGAGAGAGAGAGAAAGGTCTTCCTTTTTGCCGTTGGTTCACTCTCCAATGGCCGCCGCGGTAGCGCTGTTCTGATGGCAGGAGCCAGGTGCTTATTCTGGTCTCCCATGGGGTGCAGAGCCCAAGCACTTGGGCCATCCTGCACTGCACTCCCTGGCCACAGCAGAGAGCTGGTCTGGAAGAGGGGCAACCAGGACAGGATCGGTGCTCCTACCGGGACTAGAACCCAGTGTGCCGGCGCCGCAAGGCGGAGGATTAGCCTGTTGAGCCACGGCACCGGCCTATTTTTTATTTTTAACAGGCAGAGTGGACAGTAGAGGGAGACAGAAAGAGAGAAAGGTCTTCCTTTTTGTCGTTGGTTCACCCTCCAATGGCCGCCGCGGCTGGTGCGCTGCGGCCGGTGCATGGCGCTGTTCCGATGGCAGGAGCCAGGTGCTTCTCCTGGTCTCCCATGGGTGCAGGGCCCAAGCACTTGGGCCATCCTCCACTGCACTCCCTGGCCACAGCAGAGAGCTGGCCTGGAAGAGGGGCAACCAGGACAGGATCGGTGCCTCGACCGGGACTAGAACCCGGTGTGCCGGCGCCGCAAGGTGGAGGATTAGCCTACTGAGCTGCGGCGCCGGCCTCTCTAGGTGGTTTTTAATGAAACTTTGTGATGTCCCTCCTCACTCTTAAATCCAAACAGCATTAAAGGGTTTCTTATGCCACATGATTTTTTTTCCCCAAAGATTTAGTTTTCCTTTGAAATCCAAAATTCCTGTCAATTGAAAATAAAGGGTTTTTTTCTTAACTTGTTCAGCTGGCCCATAGCATTAGAAAGAGTCTGCTGAGAAGGCTAGCTTCTGCAGTCATTCTTGATTTTCAGAGTACTTAATAAAGCATGCCCTATTTTCTTGAAAGTACTTCGGTAATTCACCTTTCAGCTTAAATGTTCTGTCAAGGATACCTTCTTCAGTAAGCTCCTGGATTTCTGTTTGTAGCAAGATTTATGTGCTCAAGTGCATTGGTCTTTGTTTAATAAAGCAAATCGTTTTTGTAGTACCATTCAAGACAATTTTCATTTCATTTTCAAGGGTTTTTGATGCTAGAAGAAGGCAGTGTCTTGTGACAACAGAGTGTGTCACAGGGCAAGTTAGTAAGCTAGGTAGAGAGAGTGCTTGTTTTTCTAAGAAAGCTAACCCATCAATCCACTAGTCCATTAGTCCATGAATGGCTTACTTGAGTTACCTCTTAACAGTCCCAGTTCTTTTTATTCTTGACAGGCAGAGTGGATAGTGAGAGAGAGAGAGAGAGAAAGGTCTTCCTTTTTGCCATTGGTTCACCCTCCAATGGCCGCTGCGGCTGTTGCACTGCGACCAGCGTGCCAGGAGCCAGGTGCTTCCTCCTGGTCTCCCACGCAAGTGCAGGTGCCCAAGCACTTGGGCCATCCTCCACTGCCTTCCTGGGCCACAACAGAGAGCTGGACTGGAAGAGGAGCAACCGGGACAGAACCGGCGCCCCAACCGGGACTAGAACCCGGGGTGCCTGCACTGCAGGTGGAGGATTAGCCTAGTATGCTGCGGCACTGGCTCGGCTCTGTTTCTAATTCTGTCTTTCTGCTAACGTACACGCTACAGAGCAGCAAATGATGGCTCAAGCATTTGGGTTTCTGCCACCCTTATGGGAGAACAGGAACACATTTTGGGCTCCTGGCTTCAGACTGACCCAGCCCAGCTCTGCCTGTTGTAGGCATTTAGGAAGTGAAACATTGGATGGAAGATCCATTTCTCTGCCTTTCAAATAAAGTGAAAAAATATAAACAAAAGTTAAAAGCAATAATAAAGCTTTGATTTGAGATTCTAGTAAGTACCTTGATTTGTCTACTGGTGGATTTTTTGTCTTTTCCGTTTCCTGGATCTATTATAAGTTGTTTGCCATAGGCGATGCACAGTGGAAAAAGAGGTTTACCATCCCATGTGAAAATTGTTGATTAGTAGTTAGCTTTGTAGTGGCAGTTGTTGTCTTGTATCGTCCCTCATTATTTTTAAGATTTTATTTATTTGAGAGTTAGAGGGCGAGACTGCTAGTTCATTTCCCAAATGGCTGCAACCACTATCGCTGGACCGATCCAAGGCTGTGAGATTATTCTAGGTCTCTCACATGGGTGCAGGAGCTTAAGCACTTGGGCCATCTTCCACTGCAGCAGAGAACTGGGTTGGAGGAGGGGCAGCCAGGACATGAACTAGTGGCCATATGTGATAACTGCTCCGCAGACAGAGGCTCAGCTTGCTAGCCACAGCGCCAGCCTTTTTTTTTTTTTTTAAGATTTATGTATTTGAAAGGTAGAGCAGTAGAGGCTGGGTGGGGTGGATGGTGGGGAGAGATCTTTCATCCATTGGTTCACTCCTGAAATGTCTTCTGTGGCCAGGCTGAAGCCAGGAGGCAGGAACTCCATCCTGGTATCCCAGATGGGTAGCAGGGACCCAAGCACTTGGGCCATTTTCCACTGCCTTCCCAGGCATTATTATCAGGGAGCTAGACTAAAAGTAGAGTGGCTGGTACTCGAATCAGCAACCCAGAATGGGATGCTCATGTCATATGTGGTGCACCCCCAGTTTGGTATTTCTTGCTATATTGGTATAGTAACATGACTTGGGAAATTATAGTTCTTTATTAACCATAGTAAAATTGCTTATCAGTCAAGATTTGGAATCCTCTTCCATCACAAATCTCATCTTAAAAAAATCACGTCGGTTGGTCAGACATGTTTGTAAAACAAGTACTAGGGAGAGAGGTATCTGGGGCAGTGGCTAAGACGCTGCTTGGGACATCCATATGCCATATTAGAATGCCTGGGTTTGAGTCCCAACTCTGCTGTCTATTCCAGCTTCCTGCTAATGCATACCTTGGAAGGCAACAGGTAAGGGGAATAACAACTGAGAAAGTTTAAAAAAAAAAAAAAGAAAACCTCACAGTGAAGGTTACTTTTTTTTTAACTACATGATCTGTGCTTTGCCACATTTCAACAGAAGAGCAGCAGATAGCAGTTGAATCATGGTGTGTGAACGTTACTTGAATCAATGAGCATTTCCGTCAGATTTCCTATTATGCCAGTAGAGCTTGATTTCCTCCCCTAAGTTAACTGAAACTGTAAGGGGAGGTTGGGGGGTGTAATTTGGAAGGGAATTGCTGACATTCTCATTCCCATTTGTGAGGTATATGGTTTACCAGTTATCAAAGGTCTCCTCCATTTTGCATAAAAAAAGAGGTGATCTTAGCAGCGTGAACATAGTCCTACTTGTGTGCTGCTACTGCTTGCTGCTGAAAGACTTCTAATGAGACTGTTAGCCTGAACTCAGTAATGGCCTGTTAACCATAAGCATTAGTACTTTGTGCTGTGTGAAGTTAAATTTATTTCTTAATATCTTGATTTTTTTGTGTAACTTTAGGGTTTTGTGGAATGCTGGTTGAGAAGCTCTATTACAAGCCATTATGAAAACGTATGCTACTGCCAGTGAAGTAGCAATGCCTTTTTTTTTTTTTTTTTTTAAAGATTGGAGCTGGCGCTGTGGCGTAGTGGGTAAAGCTGCCACCTGCCTTGCCAGCATCCCATATGGACGCTACTTTGAGACCCGGCTGCTCCACTTCCGATCTTGCTCTCTGCTATGGCCTGGGAAAGCAGTAGAAGATGACCCAGGTCCTTGGGCCCCTGCACCTGTGTGGGAGACCCGGAAGAAGCTCCTGGCTCCTGACTTCAGATCAGCACAGCTCCAGCCATTGCGGCCATCTGGGGAGTGAACCATCGGATGAAAGACCTCTGCCTTTCAAATAAATACATACTTTTTTTTTTTTTTTTACAGGCAGAGTGGATAGTGAGAGAGAGAGACAGAAAGGTCTTCCTTTTTGCCGTTGGTTCACCCTCCAATGGCCGCCGTGGCCAGCACGCTGCATCCGGCGCACCGTGCTGATCCAAAGCCAGGAGCCAGGTGCTTCTCCTGGTCTCCCATGCGGGTGCAGGGCCCAAGGACTTGGGCCATCCTGCACTGCCTTCCCGGGCCATAGCAGAGAGCTGGCCTGGAAGAGGGGCAACCGGGATAGAATCCGATGCCCTAACCGGGACTAGAACCCGGTGTGCCGGCGCCGCAAGGCGGAGGATTAGCCTGTAGAGCCACGGCGCCGGCCTAAATACATAAATCTTTAAAAAAAAAAAAAAATTAGCACATAGAGAACATCGCATTAAACATCTAAACAGTAGCATGTAGGATGCAGTTTACTTAGTGAATTGTCGGTTAATGGCCACTAGGGTTATTTCTGATATATATATATATATATATATATGATTTATTTATTTATTTGAAAGTCAGGGTTAAACACAGAAGGAGAGGCAGAGTGAGAGAAAGGTCTTCCATCTACTGGTTCACTCCCCAATTGGCTGCAGTGGCTGGAGCTTCGCCGATCCAGAGCCAGGAGCTTCCTCCGGGTCTCCCATGTGGGTGCAGGGGCTCAAGGACTTGGGCCACCTTCTACTGCTATCCCAGGCCATAGCAGAGAGCCGGATTGGAAGTGGAGCAGCAGGGTCTCAAACCCGTGCCCATGTGGGATGCCGGCACTGCAGGTGGCTGCCCACGTGGGATGCCGGCACTGCACGTGGTGGCTTAACCTGCTACACCACAGCGCTGGCCCCTCTAGTATTTTTCTTTTACAAACAATATTGTGCCAGCGCCGTGGCTCAGTAGGCTAATCCTCTGCCTTGTGGCGCTGACACACCAAGTTCTAGTCCCGGTTGGGACGCCGGATTCTGTCCCGATTGCCCCTCTTCCAGGCCAGCTCTCTGCTGTGGCCCTGGAGTGTAGTGGAGGATGGCCCAAGTGCTTGGGCCCTGCACCCACATGGGAGACCGGGAGGAAGCACCTGGCTCCTGGCTTCTGATCAGCGCAGTGTGCTGGCCGTAGCGTCCATTTGGGGGGGTGAACCAATGGAAAAGGAAGACCTTTCTCTCTGTCTCTCTCTCTCATTGTCCACTCTGCCTGTCTATATATATATATATATATATATATATATATATATAGCAATGACTTTTAATCACTTTTTTGTGCTATGCTGGCATGTTTATAGGATAAATTCCTAGAAATAAGATTGCTATGTCACAGGATTTAGTTCACACTGCCAAATTGCTCTCTAGGGTTGTACCAGTTTATACTGTTATCAGTAGTCTTTGAGAAAGGCATTTTCCTCTAGCTTCATTAATAAAATTGTCAGACATTTGGAATTGTTCAGCTTGAATAAGTGAGAAATATCTTGGCAAAAATTGAGTGTCTTTTCATATGTTTAAGATCGTTTATATTTCTTTTTCTGTCATCTGAGGATTCGTCTCTTTGGGTCATTTCCTTGTTAGGTGTTTGGAGCTCTTAAATATTAAGGTTAGCTCTTTGTGATGTGAGTTGCAAATGCTTTTTTCTTGTTCTGTGATTTTTTATTCTATCTGATTTCATCATCAGTGCTTTTAATTAGTATAATTTTACTGCCTCAAATAATATGTGTTCTATATTCCTGAAAGGACTTATTTATGGGTAGCTTTGATTTAGTCTACTTAGCATTTTAAAACACTAACAATGATGATTTCGTCCCTCAATAGACACGACATCAGCGAGGAGACACACATCCTCTCACTTTAGAAGAAATTTTGGATGAAACCCAGCATTTAGATATTGGACTCAAGCAGAAACAGTGGTTAATGACTGAGGTAAGAAAAGGCTTAAAATATTATAAAAATAATTGGTTAATAACCAAGAGATTTTCTTTAGCCACAATGCTTTTTTGTTTTTTTTTTTTTGACAGGCAGAGTGGATAGTGAGAGAGAGAGAGAGAAAGGTCTTCCTTTTTGCGTTGGTTCACCCTCCAATGGCCGCTGCGGCCGGCGCATCTCGCTGACCCGAAGCCAGGAGCCAGGCGCTTCTCCCGGTCTCCCATGCTGGTGCAGGGCCCAAGGACTTGGGCCATCCTCTACTGCACTCCCGGGCCATAGCAGAGAGCTGGCCTGGAAGAGGGGCAACCGGGATAGAATCCGGTGCCCCAACCGGGACTAGAACCTGGTGTGCCGGCGCCGCAAGGCGGAGGATTAGCCTGTTAAGCCACGGTGCCGGCCTAAGCTACAATGTTTTTAAATAATATTGAAATCTGTGCTTTTTTTTTTTTTTAAAGTTTTATTTATTTCAAAGGCAGAGTTACAGAGAGAGGGAGAGACAGATTTTCCATCTGCTGATTCATTCCTCAGATGGCCGCAATGGCTGGAGCTTGCATAATCCGAAGCCAGGAGACAAGAGCTTTTTCCTGGTTTCCCTCATGGGTGCAGGGGCCCAAGGACTTGGACCATCTTTTGCTGCTTTCCCGGGCACATTAGCAGGGAGTTGAATTGGAAGTGGAGCAGCTGGGACTCAAATGGGAGCCCATATGGCATGCTGGCACTGCAGGCGGTGGCTTTACCCATTATGCCACAGCAACAGCCCCTTTACTTTTTCTTAAAAGATTAAAATTCCTAAAATAAAATTGATTCATCTTACCAAGCAAAATAGAGTTCTTGATTTTCATAATATAAAATAAGCCAGTTAATCGGTATCATTGTAGTTTGTTACATTAATCATATACAAATAATATTAGTCCACATTGAAAATTGCTGGTTTACCTATGGAATTTCATAGATATACTAACATTAATTAAAGATTATTTTGGGGGGTGAGGGCAGACACTTAGCCTGCAGGTTAAGAGGCAGGCTGATATACCTGCATCCCGCATCGGAGTGTCCTGGCTTCCATTGCTGGCTCTAGCTCCTGATTCCAGCTTTCTGCTGATGCATAGTCAGGGAGGCAACAGGCGATGGTTCATGTGTTGAGTCCGTACCTCCCCCGTGGGAAACTTGGATAGAGTTCCTGGCTCCTGGCTTTGACCTCTGACCCAGCTCCAACCGTTGTGGGCATTTGGGAAGTGAAATAGCAAAAGAGTAATCTCTCTCCCCCTACCCCTTCCTCCTTCCTTCCCTCTTTATCTCTCTGTCACTCTGCCTTTCCAACAATTAAGTTTTTTTGAAAGATTATTTTGGGGGTGGATAGGCATTTAGCCTGGAGTTTAAGATACTGTTGGTATGCCCACATCTTACATCAGAGTACCTGAATTCTATTTCTGGCTCACACCCCGATTCTAACTTGTGATTAATGCATATCGTGGGAGGCAGCAGGTCATGCCTCAAGTAGTTGGGCCTCACCTAACCCATGTGGGAGATTGGATTGAGCTAGCTTTGGCCTCCCAGTCATCAAGGACACATTAATGAGGTGAACCAACAGATGGATCCCTCTGTCTCTGCCTCTCAAATAAATTTAAAAGTTTTAAAAATCCAAAAAGTAAACATTAAGAAAGTTATTTGTATTGTATTACTATTCTAGTCTCCCTGTTTTCTTCTCTGTGCCTTTCTTCTCTCCTTTTCAGGCCAGGCTGACAGCTGCAGCAGAAAACACGTAGGGTTACTCTTTCTTGAAGACCTTTCCTTGTTAGTTGTACAGCTGAACTAACTAGGAACCTAATTACACTCACTAATTCCTGCACTCTTTTTAGTTTCATTCTCAAGCTGTCATTGGTGCAATTTTTCTGTGGCTAAGACTGATGGATTTCAGGTTGTTTCACAGCTACTAGTGGCAGTAGATACCAGGTGGGGGAACAGTGATCGTTGATTTGTTCATTCCAGGGTAATGCTTTTCACTAAGTTAAAATTCTAGTGTATGGTGAACAGTACTTTGGACTGGGATGGGCAGTAACCCAGCTTACTTGTCTATTAATATTAATGGATATTTATTTGGCTCTTACACATTTTGTCTTCCAAAAGAACATGGGTTCAGATTTTTTCAATGGCATTGTAATAAAGTGGTTTATTTCTCTCCGAAGAGATTGTGTAAATAATAATGCAATTTTTTTATAAAATGTGAGCAACAGCTGTCCTTTAGCTGTTCTAGAATCCTGGATGTACAGTGCTTTAGATCTGCTAGTTTGTCCTTGCAGAATATTTTAAATTCGCTACTGCACTGGGTAGTGTTAAATATTAAAATGAGAATTTAATAATGTATATATGACATTTCCTTTTGTTAAAATATCTAAATTGTGTCACTGTTACAGGCATTAGTCAACAATCCTAAAATTGAGGTCATAGATGGGAAATATGCCTTCAAGCCTAAGTACGACTTAAAAGATAAGAAGGCCCTGCTGAGGCTCCTCGATCAGCATGACCAGCGAGGACTAGGAGGAATTCTTTTAGAAGACATAGAAGAAGGACTGCCCAATTCCCAGAAAGCTGTCAAGGTAACCTCTCTTTGCTTTCTTTGTCTTACTAAACAATTTGGATTAACAATATCTTGGTTTTGGGGCCAGCATTATGGTGTAGCGGGTCACCAGTAATGTTGGTATCACTTATGGGATGCCTTTATATGGATTGGCTGCCTCACTTCTGATCCAGCTCCTTACTAATAGCCTGAGAAAACAGCAGAAGATGGCTCAAGTACTTGGGCTCCTGCCACCCACGTAGAGACCGGAGGAAGCTCCTCGCTCCTCACATCAGCCTGGCCGCTGGGGTCATCTGGTGAGTGAGCCAGTGGATGGAAGATCTCTGTCTCTCTGTAACTCTGACTTTCAAATCTTTTTTTAAGTCTTGGTTTTAAAATTTATTTTAAAAATTATATTTAAAGCCTCCTCATATACATATGGGCAGTAGTGAGCCATTAGAAGATTTGATAATTGTCTTGTACCACAGAACAGGAAAGAGTAGCCTTTGTGTAACTTTGGCAAGTCTTTTTTGTTTTGTGTGGTTTGATTCTTTAGAATATTTCTTGATAATTTTCTTCAGACATTCTTGTTTCTGGTCTAAGTTACATTTGTAAACAAGTGCTACTTAACCTAATCTGGTAGACAGTGGTTACCTGAGGAATTACAGGCATTAAAACACAAAAGCATCAATTAATAATCTGGCTGTTTTGAAATCCTGGATGGATTATCAATAAAATTCATACAGATAACATTTCTAGTTAAAATTTGACTTATTTGTTTTTTTAAAGATTTAGTTATTTTATTTGAAAGGCAGAGTTATAGAGAGGCTGAGGCCAAGAGAAAAAGAAGTCTTCCATTCACTGGTTCATTCCCCAGATGGTTGGAGCTGAGCTGATCTGAAGCCAGGAGCTTCTTCCAGGTCTCCCACGTGGGTGCAGGGGCCTAAGCACTTGGGCCATCCTCTACTGCTTTCCCAGGCCACAGCAGAGAGCTAGATTGGAAGTGGAGTAGCAGGGACTCGAATCGGTGCCCATATGGGATGCCAGCACTGTAAGCGGTGGCTTTACCTGCCATGCCACAGCACCAGCCTCTTGTTTTGTTCTTTTTTTTTTTTTTAATTTGACAGGCAGAGTTAGAGACAGAGAAAGATCTTCCTTCCGTTGGTTCACCCCCAAATGGCCAGCATGGCTGGCGCTGCACCGATCTGGAGCCAGGAACCAGGTACTTCCTCCTTCCTGGTCTCCCATGCAGGTACAGGGGTTCAAGCACTTGGGCCATCCTCCACTGCCCTCTCAGGCCACAGCACAGAGCTGGATTGGAAGAGGAGCAGCCAGGACTAGAACCTGGCGAAAGAGTTGCAGAGAGGGGAAAGACAGAATTCTTCCTGCATCCACTGATTCACTCCCCAAATGGCCACAATGGCTGGAGCTGGGCCAGGCTGAAGCCAGGAGCTTCATCTGGGTCTCCCACACAAGTGCAGGGGCTCAAGCACTTGGGCCGTCCTCCACTACTTTTCCAGGAGCATTAGCATTGTGCTGGATCAGAAGTGGAACAGCCAGGAATTGAAATGGTGCCCATATGAGATTCAAACTTCAAACTTTGTTCTGAGCAGTGGGTAGCATATGACGTATCTGCTCTGTTCTTTTTGCTTTAGGTCTTTCACATGGAGTTCTTTCTATTCATGCATAGTACAAGGCAGCCAGAGATCCGTGCAGAATTTGTATCTCCCCTGGTCACTGTTATGGTTGTCCTCGTACTCTTTTCTGGTCCTTCAGTTCAGAGACACAGTTTTAGGTTGCTTAGGCCACCGACTTGTGGTCTTCCTTCAGTGCTCTTTTCTTTTCCATTTTCTTCCTGCTTTTTGGTTGCCCTTAAGTTCATTTTGATAGTCAATTTTCTAAATATCTCGTTTTTAAGATTTTATATTTTTCTTTGGGGAATCCTCCTTTAGAAGATACTTGGCTGTTTTAAGAAGCAGAACCCTCATAAGATTTTTATTAAAAATTTATTTATTTACTTTTATTTGAAAGGCAGAGTGTTTGCACGCTTGTGTGTGCAGGAGAGGAAGTGAGACGGAGAAAGAGATCTCTTCCATCTGCTGGTGTACTTCCCAGATACCCTCCAGTGCCAGGACTGGGCCAGGCTGAAGCCAGGCCCTCCCAGTGAGTCTCCTCTGTGTGGGGGCTCGTGTTTTGAGTCTTCACTTGGTGCCTCCTAGGATGTACATTAACAGGAAGCAGCATTGGAAACACTGAGTAGCTGGGACATTCCTGATGTGCGATTTTGGCATACCAAGCCATGGCTTAACCCGCTGTGCAACTGTGCCCTCTGTGCCACGATACTCCACTCCCCCCACCCCCTTTTTTTTTTTTTTTAAGATTTATTTTCTTTATTTGTAAGGCAGAGTTAGAAAGGAAGAGGCAGATCTACCTTCCCTGATTCACTCCCCAAATAGCTGCCATGGCCAGGGCAGGGCTAGGCCAAAGCCAAGAGGAGCAGCTTCTTCTGGGTCTCCCACGTGAATGTAGGGGCCCAAGGACCTGGGCCATCTTTTGTTGCTTTCCCAGGGAATTAGCAGGGAGCAGGATTAGAAGTGGAGTAGCTGGAACTCAAACCACTGCCCATATGAGATGCCCGCATTGTAGGTGACCCCTTATCCTATTTTCTTAGGGAGCAGTATTATTACCACAGAACAGGCTCTCTGTTACTTTTGAAAGTAGAACAGGGCTGTAATATGATGATTGCTTAGTCTATTTTAAATAATATGTGAGGTAAGGTCACTTTGACACTGGATCTTCCTGGCTCTGTTCTCTTAGGGTTAGAGCTGAAGCGGTTGTGAAAAGCATGCTGTTAGTTCTCACTTTCAGACAGGAGTTATTTCTAAATGGTGTTTTCTGTTTTTAACAATGTGAAGTTGTGTTCTATCGGAAGTAATTTCTCAGTTAAATTCCATCGGTATAGTTTTTTCTTCAGTTCTTGGTGGGGATGGAAGATAACCATATTGTCATTTTGTTGCTTACACTTTGAAGGGCTAGCAAGGAATACAAAAAATTGTGCAAAGTCAGAAAATGAGAATAAAGACAGGCAGATTACTCATCTCTCAGTAACTGCTACTTGAGAATTGTCTGATAGCTAAGTTGCCAGTTAATTCAGTTATTTTTCCCCCAAAGAAAGCCAATATAGTTCTTCTTCTTCTTTTTTTTTTTTTTGACAGGCAGAGTGGACAGTGAGAGAGACAGAGAAAGGTCTTCCTTTTTGCCGTTGGTTCACCCTCCAATGGCCACTGCAGCCAGCGCGCTGCATCCGGCGCACTGTGCTGATCCGAAGCCAGGAGCCAGATGCTTCTCCTGGTCTCCCATGCGGGTGCAGGGCCCAAGGACTTGGGCCATCCGCCTCTGCACTCCCGGGCCATAGCAGAGAGCTGGTCTGGAAGAGGGGCAACCGGGACAGAATCCGGTGCCCCGACCGGGACTAGAACCTGGTGTGCCGGTGCCATAGGCGGAGGATTAGCCTATTGAGCCGCGGCGCCAGCCAGCCAATATAGTTCTGTTAGGCCAGTCTACGTTTGTGAGGTAATACATTAAGTTTAATTGTTGTATTGAATCATCTACTTTTCAGAGTTTGTAAATAAATTTTAAAAAATGTTTAATTGTACTAAAAACCAAGCAACATAGAGTTTAAGATCTTAACCATTTTTAAGTTTATAATTCAGTAATGGTAAGTATTTACATTGTGATGCAAAAGATCTCCAAAACTTTTACATTTTGCAGAACTGAAACTCTGTATCCATCATACAACTGTTCCTTTCCTCTCAGAACCACAGTCTCTGGAAGTCACTATTCTGTTTGAGATTGACTACTGTAGATACCTTTAATCTAAGTGGAATCCTGCCCGTATTTGTTGTCTTTTTGTGGCTGGCCTATTTCACTTTGCATAATATCCTCAAGGTTTATCCATGTTACAGCATATAATAGGATTTCCTTCCTTCCTTTTTTTTTAAGTTGAATGATACTCCTTTTTGTGTATATGGCACATTTAATCTATTCACCCCTAGATGGACATTGAGTTGCTTCTACCCCTTGGCTATTAAATAATGCTGCTATCAATATGACTGTGCAAATATATCTCTTTGAGACTCACTTCACTTTTTAAGGATTATGTGAATATGATATATAAATATGATATGCTGGATTATATGAATATGAGAGTTTTTAAATTTTTGAGGATGCTGTTTTCAGTATTAGCTGCATTAGTTTGAATCCCTACCAACAGTTCACAAGGGTTCCAGTTTTTCTGCTTCCCTTGTCCACGCTGTTTTCTGTATTTTTTAAAATTTTAGAAAATATATTTATTTGAAAGTCAGAGTTAGGGAGAGAGAAAGAGATCTTTCCTCTGCTGGTTCACTCCCCAGATGGCCACAATGGCCAAGGCTGGACAAGGCTGAAGCCAGGAGTCAGGAGTTTCTTCCAGGTCTCCCACATAGGGAGCAGAGCCCCCAAGGACTTGGGCCATCTTCCACTGCTTTTAACCAGGCCATCATCAAGGACTAGATTGGAAATGGAGCAGCCTAAGACATGAACTTGCACACCTATATGGGATTGCTGGCATTGCAGGTGGCAGTTTTACCCACTGTGCCATAATGCCGGCTGCAGTGGCCATTGGAGGGTGAACCAATGGCAAAGGAATACCTTTCTCTGTCTCTCTCTCTCACTGTGCACTCTGCCTGTCCAAAAAAAAAAAAAAAAATGTTGTTGTTGAGTTGTGAGACCTCTTTATATAGCCTGGATATTAAGGAACATGATGTAAAAATATTTTCTCTCATTTCATAAGTTACTTTTTCACTTTGTTAATTGTGTCCTTTGATGCCCTGAAGTTCTTGAATTTACTATAGTCTCATTTCTCTGTTTTAAGAAAATCATTTGAAAGAGCTGGGTCACTGGAAATGGAACTGCCTTGGGGTTGGAGGACTGCTGTGTCAGAGCTGCCAGACTCTGTTGGGCCTGAGCTGAAAAGCCCTTAGCTCTGCCCAGCTTCCAAAGTAACCACTGCAACTGAGGGGTCAGACAGGTAGGGTCAGCAGCGTTGCAGACAGAACTGTAAATTTTGTATTCGAGATATCACCTGCATTTACCTGGCCAGCTCTTCTTCCAGGCCAGCTAGGTAATGAAGGTCAACAGGGTGCTATCCTAAGGAGGTTCATACCTCCCTTAATGATGTCTCTTCCTGTACTCCATGTGAAAAGATAGATCTGTACCTCGTATCTTGCCAGGCCTTAGCCCACCTGATTATTATTATTATTATTATTATTTTTTTTTTTGACAGGCAGAGTGGACAGAGAGAGACAGAGAGAAAGGTCTTCCTTTTTCCATTGGTTCACTCCTCAAATGGCTGCTCCGAAGTCAGGAGCTAGGTGCTTCCTCCTAGTCCCCCATGCGAGTGCAGGGCCCAAGCACTTGGGCCATCCTCCACTGCCTTCCCGGGCCGTAGCAGAGAGCTGGACTGGAAGAAGAGCAACCGGGACAGAATCCGGCACCTCAACCAGGACTAGAACCTGGGGTGCTGGCGCCACAGGCAGAGGATTAGCCAAGTGAGCCGTGGCGCTGGCCGTTCCCACCTTATTGATCGACAGTTTCATCCCCAAGATTGTACTTTAAAACCCCACTAATATCAGTGCCTTTGGCTTTTTTCCTCTTTTGGAAGCCCCCCTCCATGCTGCTCTGGCTGGAGGTCTTTGACTCTAATCTTGCTTTTTAAATCTTGAAAAAAAATTATTTGAGAAGTAGAGAAAGAGCCACTGGGACTCCCATCTGCTGATTCACTCCCTAAATGTCCACAATGATTGGGATGGGCCAGGGTTGAAGGGTAGGAGTCAGGAACCCAATCTAGGTCTTCCCTGTGTGGGTGGCAGGAACCAAACTAATTGAGCTATCACTGTTGCCTCCATGGGTCTACATTGGCAGAAACTGGAGCTGAGAAATGAATGCAGGTACTCTAATGTGGCTTGTGGGTTTCTTAATCTCCTGGCTAAATGCCTGCACCCCATTTGTCTTTCTGATTTTGTTGGCTATGTCTTTGGTATCATGTCCAAATCATTGACAAATCTAATGTCATAAACTTCTTCTGTTTCACTTGTAATTTGGGGTTTTAAAAAAAAATATTTTAAAAATATTTATTTATTTACTTGAAAGAGAGAGAGACAGGGAGGTACCTTCCACCCACTGGTTTACTCCCCAAATGGCTGCAACAGCCAGGGCTGGGCTAGGCTGAAGCCAGGAGCTAGGAGCTTTTTCCAGGTCTTCCACGAAATGCAGGGGCCCAAGTACTTGGACCATCCTCTGCTGCTTTCCTAGGTACACATTAGCAGGGAACTGGATTGGAAGTGGAGCAGCAGGGACTTGAACCAGTGCCCATATTGGATGCCAGCAACTTGGGGTGCAGCTTAACCCACTATGCCACAGTGCCAATCTCATAATTTTAGGTCTTATGTTTAGGTCTTTAAACCACCTAGTTTTTGTATATGGTGTAAGACAAGAATACAGTGTCTTTTTTTTTTATTATTATTATTTTCAAAAAATATTTGAGAGGTAGAATTAGAGCAAAAGAGAGAGGTTGGTCGGCCTTCCACCTGCTGGTTTACTCCCCAAATGGCCACAATGGCATGAGCTGAGCTGATCCAAAGCCAGGAGCCAGGAGCTTCTTTTAGGTCTCCCACTTGACCCAAGCATTTGCACCATCTTCCACTGCTTTCCCAGGCCATAGCAGAGAGCTGGATCAGAAGAGGAACAGCTGGGACACAAATGGGCACACACATGGGATGCTGGTGCTGCAGGCAGAGGCTTAACAATACTAAGGCACAGTGCCAGCCCCTACAGCTACATTCTTTTACATGTTGATACCAGTTTTCCCAGTAGTATTTGTTGAAGAAATTGTCATTTCCACATTCAGAGTCATCTTGGCACTGTTGTTGAAGATCATTTGACCAAATGGGAAGATTATTTCCAGGCTTTCTGTTCTATTCCATGTGTTTGTATGTATGCCAATACCACAATGTTTTGGTTACTGCAATGTTTTAAGATATTATGTGACCGGCACCACGGCTCAATAGGCTAATCCTCCGCCTAGCAGCGCAGGCACCCCGGGTTCTAGTCCTGGTCGGGGCGCCGGATTCTGTCTCAGTTGCCCCTCTTCCAGGCCAGCTCTCTGCTGTGGCCTGGGAGTGCAGTGGAGGATGGTCCAAGTGCTTGGGCCCTGCACCCGCATGGGAGACCAGGAGAAACACCTGGCTCCTGGCTTCGGATCAGTGCGGTTCGCCGGCCGCAGCGGCCATTGGAGGGTGAACCAACGGCAAAGGAAGACCTTTCTCTCTGTCTCACTCTTCACTCTGCCTGTCCAAAAAAAAAAAAAAAAAAAAGATATTAGGAAAGGTAAGATCTTTTAGATCTTTTCAAATTTTTTTGTCTTTTTTTTTTTGTGTGTGTATGTGTGTGGTGTTTTTTTTTTTGACATTTGGGATTGCTTGAGATTCCACATTTGCAAAAATATTTTTCTATTTCTGCAGGAAAAAATGCATTTGGTATTTTTTTTTTTTTTTAAGATTTTTACTTATTTGAAAGTCACAGTTACACAGAGGAGAGGCCGGTAGAGAGGTCTTCCATCTGCTGGTTCACCCCCTAGTTGACCACAATGGCCAGAGCGGCACTGATTTGAAGCCAGGAGCTTGTACCGGGTCTCCCACATGAGTGCAGGGGCCCAAGGACTTGGGCCATCTTCTGCTGCTTTCCCAGGCCACAGCAGAGAGCTGGATTGGAAGTGGAGCAGCCGAGACTTGAACCAGTGCCCATATGGGATGCCAGTACTTCAGGACAGAGCATTAATCCGCAGCGCCACAGTGCTGCCCCCGCCTTTGGTATTTTGAGGGATTATGTTGAATCTGTAGATCACTCTGGGTAGTATTGGCATCTTTACAATATTAAGTCTTCTATCCACGAGCATGGAAATCTTTCCATGTATTTGTCTTTCATTTCTTTCAGCAATATCTTTTTTTTTTTTTTTAATTTGCTTTACATATTACCACCCAGGACCTTTGGACTTTGTTACAAAAGTGTTTGTTTTTTGAGATAACATATTTTTAATTTACATTATAGTCAAAGGCTTATTGACTCCACTAAATGAAGAGTTGAACAAATAACAAAATACAGTAGTAGTCCAGCAGGAAATTAGGCGTGGGCCATACTCAATAATGAAAGAAAAAGATGTTAACTTGCACTCAAGTAAACTTCTATCTGTTTTTAAAGATTTATGTTATTTGAAAGGCAGAATTAGGGAGGGAGGAATAGAGGGAGAGAAACACCTGTTGGGACATTCCCAAATGGTTACAACAGCCAGGGCTGGGCCAGGCTGAAGCCAGAAACCAGGAACTTCATTTGAGTCTCCCACATGGATGGCAGGGGCCCCAGGACCTGGGCCATTTTTCCCTGCTTTCCTGGGCACATTATCAGGGAATGGGATCTAAAGTGGAACAGCTGGGACTTGAACATGCACTCATATGGTATTCCAGCCTTTCTGGCAGTGCCTTAACTTGATACACTGCAACATGGGCCCTGAGTACATCTTAAAATAGTCATAAAATCATTGTAACTGTTCTAGTATACAATTCCTATCAATTTGTTAGACAAAGATTGAAAACAATTTGACAACACTGTATTTGCACTAAAGCTGATACTCTAAGGCATTTCTTTTTTCTTTTTTATTTCAGCTCCCATATATAAGGGAGGACATGCAATATTTGGCTTTCTGTATCTCTTATTTTGCTCAACATGATGCCCTCTAATTCCAGCCATTTTGCTACAAATGGTAGAATTTCATTGTTTTTATGACTGAGTAATATTCCATTATGCATAAATACCACATTTCTTTATTCATTGTTGATGAACACCTTGATTAATCCATATTTGGATCAGTGAATAGTGCTGCAGTAAACATGGTAGACAAGTATCTTTGATATAGTGAGTTCATGTCTTTTGGGTATAAACACAGTAGTAAGTTTGCTGGGTCATATGGCAAGTCTATTTCTGGTTTTTAAAGAAATCTCCATACTGTTTTTTTTTAAAATATTTTACTTATTTTATTTGAAAGGGTTAGGCAGAAAGAGAGGGAGGAAGGGAGGGAGGAAGGGAGGGAGGGAGGGAGAGGGGTCTTCCATTCACTAGTTCACTCCCCAGTTGGCCCCAGCGGCCGAAGCTGCGCCAATCTGAAGCCAGGAGCCAGGAGCTTCTTGCAGGTCTCCTACACGGATGCAGGGGCCCAAGGGCTTGGGCCATCTTCTGCTTTCCCAGGCCATAGCAGAGAGCTGGATAGGAAGCAGCGCCTATATGGGATGCCGGCACTGCAGGCGGCAGCTTTACCCGCTATGCCACAATGCCGGCCCCTCCATATTGTTGTACACAGTGCTTCACTGATTTATATTCCTGCCAACAGTGTATAAGTGTTCCCCTTTCTCTATAAGCTGCCAGTACCTGTTGCTGTCTTTTGTATAATAGCCATCCCTACAGGGATGAGGTGATACCTCATTTTGCATTTCCCTGGTAGCTAGTGATATTGACCATTTGTGTTCTTTTGAGAACTGTCTGTTCAGGTCTTCTGTCCATTTCTTAACTGGGTTGGTTGTTTTGTTTTTTGAGTTAATATTCTGGATTTTAATCCTTTGTTGGATAAGTAGCCTGCAAATATTTTCTCCCATTCTGTTAGATGTCCTCACTCTGTTGATTGTTTCTTTTGCTGTGAAGGAGCTTCTGAGTTTGATATAATCCCATTTGTCTAGTTTTGCTTTGGTTGCCTGTACTTTGGGGATCTTATCCAAGAAGTCATCACCTATAGCAATGTCTCTTTTTTTTTTTTTGACAGGCAGAGTGGACAGTGAGAGAGAGAGACAGAGAGAAAGGTCTTCCTTTTTCCATTGGTTCACCCCCCAATGGCCGCTGTGGCCGGTGCGCTGCGGCCAGCGCACCATGCTGATTCGTAGCCAGGAGCCAGGTGTTTCTCCTGGTCTCCCTTGAGGGTGCAGGGCTCAAGGACCTGGGCCATCCTCCACTGCACTCCTGGGCCACAGCAGAGAGCTGGACTGGAAGAGGAGCAACCGGGACAAAATCCGGTGCCCCGACCGGGACTAGAACCCGGTGTGCCAGCGCTGCAGGCAGAGGATTAGCCTGTTGAGCCATGGCGCCGGCCTATACCAATGTCTTGAAGTGTTTCCCCTATATTTTCTTTTAGCACCTAAGGACTCTTTACTGCTTTTCTAATTTTTAAATCATTTTATGAATAATAAGCAGAAGAAAGGAATGGTAATAAAACACCTTTACTAGAATTTTTTAGGATTCTTTTTTTTTTTTTTTTTTGAAGGAGTTAGAGGTAGCTTCCGTCCTCAGGTTCACTCCATAGATGGCTGCAAGGGCCTGGCCTGGGGCTCAAGCACTCAGGCCATCTGAAGTTCTGAATTAAGTATGCTCAATGAAAGCTAAAAGACGATAGTGACGACTCTAATATTTTATATCTTCTGAAAGGATTATATTGTGCTTTGATCAATACACTTAAGAAAACTAAATGATTGGGGTTGATGTTGCATAGTGGGTTAAGCCACTGCCCGTGACACTGGCATCCCATATGAGAACTGGTTCAAGTCCTGCTGTTCCACTTTCCATCTGGCTCCCTGCTAATGCACCTGGGAAAGCAACAGGAAATGGCCTGAGTGCTTGTGCCCCCACATGGGAGACATGGATGAAGCTCCAGGCTGCTGGTTTCAGCCTGGCCTACTCCTGGCTGTTGTAGCCATTTGGGGAGCGAACCAGTATAGAAGATCTGTCTCTCCCATTCCCTCTATCACTCCACTCTGCCTTTCAAAACTCAGTTTTGTTTTGTTTTGTTTTTTTTTTTTTAACAAAAAGGATGGTTGTTTATTTATTTTTTAAATAGTTACAGACTTCATGTGCTTCATAATTATAACTTTAGGAACATGGGGATTGTTCCCATGCCTGCCCTCCCACTCATACTCCCACCCTTCTTCCTCCTCCCTCTCTTATTCCCATTGTTATTTTTTACTAAGATGGATTTTTTACTAAGATTGACTTTATACGCATTTGATTAACTCTATGTTAAGAGTTCAACAAATAGTGTTACTAAAAAAAAAATTGTTCCTCAACAGTCAAGACAAGGGCTTTTCAAGTCATTGCTTCTCGAAGTGTCCGTTTCACTTCTACAGATTGCTTTTAGGTTCTCTATTAGTTATCAGGTCAGGGAGAACTTATGTGTTTAGTTACTTTCATATCACACTTCTGGGTGACTTAATTATTCCATCTTGTTAGTGTTTGAGCTGTTTAAAAACACATTGAAAATAATTGATCAGGAAAGTTTCAAAATTTTTCAAGGTAGAAAAAAAGAACACTAAAATCCCATGAATATCTTAAATTTAATATGTATCTTTAATTTGCAGTGGACCTGAATAGTAATTGCAGCAAAGATTAAGATTGATGTATTTATTTGAGAGACAAAACTCCCATCCCCTAGATAACTGCCCACATTACTAGAAGGACTGGGACTGAGTGAGGCCAGAGCCAGGAATGGCATCCAGGTCTCCAGCTGCTTTGAGCTGTTATTGCTGCCTCTCAGGGTCTGCATTCTGCATCAGTAGGAAACTGGAACCTGGCGTTGAAACCTGTCCTGGAACCCAGGCACTCCAGTGTGGATGTGGGCATCCCAGCTGCTAGGTCCAACATCAGCTGTGAGTTTTCTTCTGTCAAAAAAAAAAAAGTAAATAAAATAAAACCAAACTTTGTTTCGTTATCTGGAAAGACTTCTGTGAATAAAAATCTTGAAATAGTCGTTCCATAAAAATAGTCAGAATTGCTTAAGAAAGAAACTAAAAAAACTAAATTTGGGTTCTTACGCACCCTAATGGAAC
The DNA here is from genome assembly GCF_033115175.1 of Lepus europaeus. Lineage (NCBI taxonomy): Eukaryota > Metazoa > Chordata > Mammalia > Lagomorpha > Leporidae > Lepus > Lepus europaeus. Next base: position 12,862,037 of record NC_084842.1, read on the forward strand.
ACAGAACTGAGGGTTAGAAGAAATGGCAGGGGCCGGTGCTGTGGTGCAGCGAATTAACGCCCTGTCCTGAAGTGCCGGCATCCCATATAGGTGCTGGTTCTAGTCCCGGCTGCTCCTCTTCCAATCCAGCTCTTTGCTATGGCCTGGGAAAGCAGTAGAAGATGGCCCAAGTCCTTGGGTTCCTGTACGCATGTGGGAGACCTAAGAAGCTCCTGGCGGCCGGCGCCGCGGCTCAATAGGCTAATCCTCCGCCTTGCGGCGCCGGCACACCGGGTTTTAGTCCCGGTCGGGGCACCGATCCTGTCCTGGTTGCCCCTCTTCCAGGCCAGCTCTCTGCTGTGGCCAGGGAGTGCAGAGGCGGATGGCCCAAGTCCTTGGGCCCTGCACCCCATGGGAGACCAGGAGAAGCACCTGGCTCCTGCCATCGGATCAGCGCGGTGTGCCGGCCGCAGCGCACTACCGTGGCGGCCATTGGAGGGTGAACCAATGGCAAAAGGAAGACCTTTCTCTCTGTCTCTCTCTCACTGTCCACTCTGCCTGTCAAAAAAAAAAAAAAAAAAAAAAAGAAGCTCCTGGCTTCTGATTGGCGCAGCTCCAGCTGTTGGGGCCATCTGGGGAGTGAACCATTGGATGGAAGACCTCTCTGTCTGTCTCTCTCTCTCTGCCTCTCCTCTTTCTGTGTAACTGACTTTCAAATAAATAAATCTTGAAAAATAAAAAAATAATTTGGAGTTAACTGAAAAAATCTATTTTTCAGGCTTTAGGGGACCAGATACTTTTTGTAAATCGCCCTGATAAGAAGAAAATACTTTTCTTCAATGATAAGAGCTGTCAGTTTTCTGTGGATGAAGGTGAGCCTTTTTATCTGGAAACCATATTTAGTCTACAAATGTATTACTTTAAGATGATATAATTTATAATACTTATATTATAAATTTTATAATGCTGCTTTTTTTTTAGCATATCATCTCTTATAACGCAGGTAATGGCCATTGCATCTAACATTTTTTTTAGATTACAATTTGAAATACTGATTTGAAAGATTTTAGGTTGATTGTATTTGTAATCATCATATAGCAATTGATATCTTAGGCTTGTAGCTCAACTGTACCATTTAGGGGTTTATTTCTTGATCAGTTTGAAAATGTATCTTCCTATACTGATGTGAAAACTTGATGCCTTATAGGAGAGAGAACAAGCCTGTGTTAGTGAGTGGTATTCTGTTCACTTAGGAATGTTGCTGTTACCAAATTGAGGAAGGAAGGAGGTAAATTTTTTTTTCTTTTGGGCACTTGCCAAGTTGGATGCTAAGCTATATACTGAGTCTCCTACTAAATACTTGATTTCTGTATAACGAGTTTTGGCTTTAAATAATTGGCCATTTGGTTTTAAGTATTTTTCATGTAGGATGTTAACTAAATGAGAGTTTACTGATGAGAAATTTCTTATTCAAGTAGCTTAGTGTAAGGATTAGGTAAATATGGTAGTATTTTAATGTACATTTGTGTTACTTTGTATGTTTTGTAAAATGTCAAGATAAGAATTCCAATTATAAAATTTCAAAATAAACTCAAAATAATCTATTGACATACAACTATGTAAGATAAAATAGTTAATATTAGACTCGAAATAGTAAGATTATTGCTGTGGTCTGCCTAGTCATTTTGGCCCTGTATGGCATTAAATTAGAGTCTGTTGAACATGTAATTTTGTGTAACAAATACTTTTGGAATTCTTTTCCTTTTATTAGCCATTGTATGTCTTGACTTTGTACAGTAACCTTATGTTTTCTTTTAAATGTTACATGGCTACAGATATTCAGACTTGTGGTGCTAATAGATAGGGCTTTAGTTGTCCTGAAGTGACTCGGATGACCATGATTTGTTTTAAGTTGTATTTTTCTGAAAATCCTAATTAAGTACTTCAGATTTGTTGGTTCTCAGTAAATGTTTATTAATTCCTGTTCCTCCTTTTGCTTTTTCTAATAGGTAAACTTTTTTTAATATAAACAAGCTAGTAGTAAACCTCTTCTGTACCTGGTAGTGATGGGTGTCTATTGAAGAGAGTTTGCAGTACTGCTTAGTAATTTTTGTATTGCTTTTAGCCTCCTGTACTTGAAATTTTGCTTTTCTGATAACTTCTGTAGTTTTCAAATTCATTTCTTGGTTTTCAAAACATTTGAGATCATCTAAGTTCAAAAAACCAAACCAAAAAGTGTCCCAGGAAGTGCTCATTCTTTTATTCTTAGGCAGAGTTAATGCATATTGGGGAAAAAAATTATAGTACTTAGAAAAATTTAATAAAATTGTCAGGTTCAAGAAATAAGTTCTTACAAAAAATAGTTGTGCTTTCCTTTCCTCTAGTTCTAGTCTCTTTCTTCTTGCTTTATTTTAGAGTCTTCTGGTTGTTTTCCATGTTGGTAAATAATATATTATTGTTTATTGATTTTTCAACTTAGGCTCTATCTGTGACATACTCTTATCTTTCTGTTCCAGCACCTCTCTGACTTCTCCTGATGTAGTTACACTGTTAGTATTTATTTGGAAGGCAGTGTTTACACACACACACACACACATACACAATCTTCCATCCGCTGGTTTACTCCCCAAATGGTCACAACAGCTGAGGCTGGGCCAGGCTGAAGCCAGGAGTTAGGAGCTTCATGTGGGTAACAGTGGTTCAAGCACTTGAGCCATCTTCCCCTGCTTTCCTAGGCACATTAACCAGGAGCTGGATTGGAAATGGAGCAGCTGGTTTCCAAACCAGTGCCCATATGGGATGTTGGCATTGCCAGCAGCAGCTTAACCTGCTACACCACACTCTGCCCCAACTAGTTTTAATTTTGGTTTTTCTACAGTTTACCTCAGCACTTTTAATAGACAACATATTTAAATATTCTCTAGAAATTTTTGGTATTAAGTCTGCTCTGCAGGTGGCAGCAAAGTGCAGCCTATCTGTTCTTTGAGTAGATGTTTAAATTGAGCCTAGTGGTTAATAGGAAAGAGATTGCAGTAGCTTCATAAAGTGTAGGGTGGAAGTCCTGTTAAAAGTATTTCTTTGGAGACATTTTGGGAAGCATTCAGCTCAGGTGTCCTTGTAATCCTTAAACCAATTGATTCTCAGTTTTCTGTCCCTTGTTTTTGCTTTGTGTGAATACTGTTGTCCTAACTTTGCTCAGCTTTGTCTTACTTGTGTGTCCTTCATCTATGCTTGTATTTCGTAACATTGCCCATGAAATTTGTCACTTTATATGGTCTTTGTTGGTCTCAGCTCTTCTCCGTTGCCTTATTACTTGGCAGATAGGAACAAAATGAGGATTTTACTGCCTTACCCCAGTCTCACATATTCAGGAAGTAGTTCTATTAACAGCTTGATGTTTCTTTGCACTATAGATGAATTATATAATGATATGACTTGTGTGTATTGGATAAGTGGATTCTAAAATATTTTACAATTGTACATTAAATATTCTTATATTTGGTGTATGTGTAAATATTTTTTTTAAGATTTAATTTTTTATTTGAAAAACAGAGGGGCTGGTGCTGTGGCACAACAGGTTAATGCCCTGGCCTGCAGCGCGGCATCCCATATGGGCGTTGGTTCGAGTCCTGGCTGTTCCTCTTCCAATCCAGCTCTCTGCTGTGGCCTGGGAAAGCAGTAGAAGATGGCCCAGGTTCTTGGGCCCCTGCACCCGCGTGGGAGGCCCAGAAGAAGCTCCTGGCTCCTGGATTTGGATCGGCACAGCTTCAGCCATTGCCACCAATTGGGGAGTGAACCATCAGATGGAAGACTCTCTCTGACTCTGATTCTGACTCTGACTCTGACTCTCAAATAAATAAATAAATCTTAAAAAAAAAAAAAAAAAAGACTCAGAGATATAGTGACAGAGAGAGAGAAAGAGAGATCTTCTGTCTACTGGTTCACTCTCCAAAGGGCTCCAGTGGCCAGAGCTGAGCTGATCTGAAGCCAGGAGCCAAGGGCTTCTTCCAGGTCTCCCACGTGGGTGCAGGAGCCCAAGGACTTGGGCTGTGCTCCACTGTCTTCTCAGACTCATCAACAGAAAGCAGGATGGGAAGTAGAGCAGCTGGTACTCGAATTCACGCCCGTATGGGGTGCTGGTGCTACAGGCCAGGGCTTTAACTCACTGCACCACAGGGCCCAGCCAGTTCTACAGATATTTTTATGTAATGATGCGGCCATATAAATTAGGAAGATACTGATAAAAGCTTTCTAAAAAAATATTTAATAAATACAAATTTCATAGGTGCAGCTTTTGGATTATAGTGGTTCTTCCCTCTGTACCCACCCTCTTACCCCCACTACCATCCCACATCCTACTCCTTCTCCCATCCCATTCATTAAGATTCATTTTTAATCATCTTTATATACAGAAGATCAACTGTATATACTATGTAAAGATTTCAACAGTTTGCACCCACACAAAGTATAAGTACTGTTTGAAGACTAGTTTTACTGTTAATTCTCATAGTACAACTCATTAAGGATGGAGGTCCTACATGGGGAGCAAGTGCACAGTGACTCCTGTAGTTGATTTAACAATTGACACTCTTATTTATGACATCAGTGGTCACCTGAGGCTCTTTTCATGAGCTGCCAAGGCTATGGAAACCTCTTGAGTCCACAAACTCCGACATTATTTTGACAGGGCTGTAATTAAAGTGGAAGTTCTCTCCACCCTTCACAGAAAGGTGCCTCCTTCTTTGATGGTCCCTTTCCACCGGGATCTCACTCAGATCTTTCATGTAGGTCATTTTTTGCCACAGTGTCTTGGCTTTCCATGCCTGAAATGCTCTCCTGGGCTTTTTTTTTTTTTTTTTTTAAAGATTTTTTTTTTTTTTTTTACAGGCAGAGTGGACAGTGAGAGAGAGACAGAGAGAAAGGTCTTCCTTTGCCATTGGTTCACCCTCCAATGGCCGCTGCGGCCAGTGCACCGCGCTGATCTGAAGCCAGGAGCCAGGTGCTTCTCCTGGTCTCCCATGGGGTGCAGGGTCCAAGGACTTGGGCCATCCTCCACTGCCCTCCTGGGCCACAGCAGAGAGCTGGCCTGGAAGAGGGGCAACCGGGACAGAATCTGGTGCATCGACCGGGACTAGAACTCGGTGTGCCGGCACTGCAAGGCAGAGGATTAGCCTATTGAGCCACGGCGCCGGCCCTAGATTTTTTTTTTTTTTTAAATTTATTTGAAAGGGGCTGGTGCTGTGGTGCAGCTGGTTAATGCCCTGGCCTGAAGCACTGGCATCCTACATGGGCGCCGGTTCTAGTCCCGGCTGCTCCTCTTCCGATCCAGCTCTCTGCTATGGCCTGGGAAGATGGCCCAGGTCCTTGGGCCCCTGCATCTGTGTGGGAGACCCGGAAGAGGCTCCTGGCTTTGGAGCAGCGCAGCTCCAGCTGTTGCAGCCATCTGGGGAGTGAACCATTGGATGGAAGACCTCTCTCTCTCTCTCTCTCTCTCTCTCTCTCTCTGTAACTCTGACTTTCAAATAAATAAATCTTAAAAAAAAAAGTTATAGAGAGAGGTCTATTATTAGCAGACACTTGGTTTTGTTTGTGATCCCTTTGACACTTATTCCTGTTTTTATGATATACTTATAATACACTTAAACTGATCACTTTAACTAGAAAGACGGGATTGGTACCTGCCAACTTAATGAGATTTGGGTCCCATGGCAAGTTTATAACTTTACCCTTAGGGATAAGTCCAAGGGAATGTGTGCTGAACTGTACATCTCCTCCCTCTCTTATTTCCACTCTTATTTTTTTAAAGATTTATTTACTCGAAAGTCAGTTACACAGAGAGAGGAGAGGCAGAGTGAGTTCTATCCACTGGTTCACTCCCCAGATGGCTGCAACGGCTGGGGCTGCACCAATCTGAAGTCAGGAGCTTCTTTCAGGTCTCCCACATGGGTGCAGGGACCCAAGGACTTGGGCTACCTTATACTGCTTTCCTTGGCCATAGCAGAGAGCTGGATTGGAAGAGGAGCAGCCGGGACTAGAACCAGTAACCATATGGGATGCTGGCGCTTCAGGCCAGGGCTCCAGAACCCGTCGCGCCACAACGCTGGCCCCCGACTCTTATTTTTAACAAGGATCAATTTACAATTGAATTTAGACACCTAAGAATAATTCCGTGTTAATAGTTCAACCAATGGTATTCAGTAGAAAAAGAAAATACTAAAAAGAATGAAATAGTAAGCTGTTCCTAGATAGTCAGGACAAAGGCTGATCAAGTCATTGCTTCTCATAGTGTCAATTTCACTTCTCCAGGTTTCCTTTTAGCTGCTCAGTTGACACAGATCAGGGAGAACATATATTTGTCCCTTTGAGACTGGCTTATTTCACTCAGCATGATGTTTTCCAGATTCCTCCATTTTGTTGCAAATGACTGGATTTAATTTTTTTTACCACTATGAAATATTCTATAGAGCACATATCCCATAATTCCTTTATCCAGTCTTCCGTTGACAGTCATTTAGGTTGATTCCGTGTCTTAGCTATTGTGAATTGAGCTGCAGTAAACATTGAGGTAGAGATAGCTCTTGTATTTGCCAATTTAATTTCCCTTGGGTAAATTCCGAGGAGTGGAATGGCTGGGTCATATGGTAGGACTATATTCAGATTTCTGAGGTATCTCCAAACTGTCTTCCATAGTGGCTTTACCCCTTTGAATTCCCACTAACAATAGATTAGGGTAATTTTTCCCCAACATCCTCACCAGCATTTGTTGTTTGTTGATTTCTGTATGAAAGCCATTCTAATGGGAGTGAGGTGAAACCTCATTGTGGATTTGATTTGCATTTCCCTGATTGCTAGTGATTCTGAACATTTTTCAAAGTGTCTGTTGGCCATTTGGATTTCCTCTTTTGAAAAATGTCTGTTTAAGTCCTTGGCCCATCTCTCTCTCTCTTTTTTTTACAGGCAGAGTTAGACATTGAGAGAGACAGAGAGAGAGTGAGGTCTTCCTTTTCATCGGTTCACCCCCTAAAATGGCCACTACGGCCTGCATTCTGCGCCAATCCGAAGCCTGGAGCCAGGTGCTTCCTCCTGGTCTCCCATGCAGGTGCAGGGCCCAAGCACTTGGGCCATCCTCCACTGCCTTCCCGTTGGCCAATCTCTTAAGAGGGTTGTTTGTTTTGTTGTTGTGGAGTTTCTTGATCTCTTTGTAGATCCTTTATCAGTTGCATAGTTTGCAAATAATTTCTCCCATTCTGTTGGTTGCTCTTCACTATCCTGTGAAACTTCTCAATTTGATGTAATCCCAGTTGTTAATTTTGGATTTGGCTGCCTGTGCCTCTGGGGTCTTTTCCAAGATGTCTTTGCCTGTGCCAGTATCTTGCAGGGTTTCTCTGATGTTCTCTAATAATTTGATGGTGTCAGGTCATAGATTTAGATCTTTAATCCATGTTGAGTGGATTTTTGTGTAAGGTGTAAGGTAGGGGTCTTGCTTCATACTTCTGCATGTGGAAATCCAGTTTTCCCAGCACCATTTGTTGAATAGGTAGTCCTTGTTCCAGGAATTGGTTTTAGCTCCTTGATCAATAAGTAGGTTGTAGATGTTTGGATTGATTTCTGGTGTTTCTGTTTTGTTCCATTGGTCTCTATCCATCTATTTTTATACCAGTACCAGGCTGTTTTGATTATAACTGCCCTGTAGTATGTCTTGAAATCTGGTGGTGCCATGGCTCAATAGGCTAATGCTCTGCCTGCAGCACCGGCACACCAGGTTCTAGTCCCAGTCGGGCCACCGGATTCTGTCCCTGTTGCCCCTTTTCCAGTCCAGCTCTCTGCGGTGGCCTGGGAGTGCAGTGGAGGATGGTCCAAGTCCTTGGGCCCTGCACCCACATGGGAGACCAGGAGAAGCACCTGGCTCCTGCCTTCGCATCAGTGCAGTGCACCGGCCGCAGTGGCCATTGGAGGGTGAACCAATGGTAAAGGAAGATCTTTCTCCCTGTCTCTCTCTCTCTCTCACTGTCTACTCTGCCTGTCCAAAAAAAAAAAAAAAATCTGGTTTTGTGATGCCTCCAGCTTTGTTTTTGTTGTATAAGATTGCTTTTGCTATTCGAGTTCTCTTGTGCCTCCATATGAATTTCAGCATTTTTTCCAGATCTGAGAAGAATGTCTTAAGTATTTTCATTGGTATCACATTCAATCTGTAAATTGCTTTTGGAAGAATGGACCTTTTGTTGATATTGATTCTTCTAATCCATGAACATGGAAGATTTTTCCATTTTGGTATCTTCTTCTATTTCTTTCTTTAATGTTTTGTAATTCTCATTGTAGAGTTCTTTGACATCCTTGGTTGAGATTATTCCAAAGTATTTGATTTTTTTTGTAGCTATTGTAAATGGGATTGATCTGTCAAAAAAAATTAAAAATAAATAAATAAAGTATCAGTGTAGAACCACTGTGTGTGCAGTTGGGAAGTTGGTGCCTGGATTTCCAAATTTTTTTTTTTAAAGATTTATTTATTTGAAAATCAGAGTTACACAGAGAAAGGAGAGGCAGAGAGAGATCCTCCTGATGGTTCACTCCACAGTTGGCTGCAACGGCCAGAGCTGTGCTGTTGCGAAGCCAGGAGCCTCCCCTGGGTCTCCCATGGGGTGCAGGGGCCCAACAACTTGGGCCATCCTCCACTGCCCTCCCAGGCCACAACAGAGAGCTGGATCGTAAGTGGAGCAGCCAGCCCTCAAACCGACTCCCATATGGGATGCTGGCGCTTCAGGCCAGAGCATTAACCCACTGCACCACAGCGCCGGCCCCCAGATTCTTTTGCATCAAAATGAAGTTACATGATCACATTTTCTGTGAACTTTTTGTAATCCCCTTGCATGTAGTCACCATGAATATGAATGATAGCTACAAATCGACTAATATGCATTTGATATATTGACACCTTAAATACCATAACTATTTTTTTCTCTTAAGTGCTAACAAAATCTTGTCAAAGTTTTAAAAAATACAAAATGCAGTTTCTTACAGTTTACAAAGGTAAGTCATTCTGTATTCTATACAAAATACATTGATGATGTAAAGAATGTGTGTTTCCAGGGAAGACACCTTGAAAACTGACAGATTTTAACATTTGTCTTTCTCTTTTCTCTTTCATACTGTACTCCTCAGAGTGCTTTCTGTTTTGATTGTAGTATTGAAGATTTCTGTTTCAGCCCACTAGGTGACAGTCTTTGCCATAGAGAGGAAATCTTTTGTGAGCAGGTTTTCTGGCACACAGAAGATTCACCCTTGATTCTATCTGTTATAGAAACACATATTCTAATATGAGCTGTAGCTCAAGTAAGGAGATGGTTTTTGTGTAGTGATTTTTAAAAAAATTTATTTATTTGAAAGTCAGATTTACACAAAGAGAAGGAGAGGCAGAGAGAAAGAGAGATCTTTCATCCACTGGTTCACTCCCCGAATGGCTGCAACAGCTGGAGCTGCGCCGATCTGAAGCCAGGAGCCAGGAGCTTCTTCGAGGTCTCCCATGCGGGTGCAGGGGCCCAAGGATTTGGGCCATCTTCTAGTGCTTTCCCAGGCCATAGTAGAGAGCTGGATCAGAAGTGGAGCAGCTGGGACCTGAACCGGTGCCCGTATAGGATGCTGGCACTGCAGGCGATGGCTTTACCCGCGATACCACAGTGCCAGCCAGCCCCAGATGGAAAGTTTTTTTTTTTTTATATGCTGCTATAAATAATGCTCAATCCTTGCACATACCTGTTTGTGTTTCTTGTAGTAGAAATGCTGGATTGAAGGATATATTTTTTAAAATTTCAATGGCTTGTCACCTTGTAACATTTGGACCAATTTATACCTTTGTAGTAGTAGGAAATTATCTATTTCTTCAAACCCTGATCAGTATTGGGTATTTCTACTTGACTTTATCTATCTCATATGAGATTAGGATTATTTTGTTTTTAATTTGTATTTTCTTTTTTAAAGAAGGACATTTATTTTATTGACTTATTTTTACTTACTTGATAGACATTGATTGATCTTCCTTCTGCTGGCTTATACCTCAAATGACCAGAACAGGCTGAAGCCTGGAGCTTGGAACACAGTCTGGTTCTCTCATGTGGGTTTAAATACTGCAGCAGCGTCGAACTAAGGATATGCAGAGGTTAAATAGAAATATTTTATTGAGACAAAAAAGAAATGGAAGAGCTTTTATTCAGGCATTTCCCTTTGAAATAGCTCACAGCATTTCTTTTAAGAAAAAATACATAAATTTTGTTTTAAAGTTCTTAGAGTTCCATTTTGCCATATATTCTTGGTTGCATGTTAATATAGAGATTACTTTTTTTTTTAAAGATTTATTTTATTTATTTGAAAGAGTTACTGAAAGAGGTAGAGACAGACAGAGAGGTCTTCCATCCGCTGGTTCACTCCCCAGATGGCTGCAATGGCCGGAGCTGCGCTAACCAGGAGCCAGGAACTTCCTCTGGGTCTCCCACATGGGTGCAGGGGTCCAAGGACTTGGGCCATCTTCTACTGCTTTCCCAGGCCACAGCAGAGAGCTGAATCGGAAGTAGAGCAGCTGAGACTAGAACCAGCGCCCATATGGGCTGCTGGTACTGCAGGCCAGGGCTTTTAACCCGCTACACCACAGCGCCGGCCCCAGAGCTTACTTTTTAGTATTCTGTATGATATCTTTGCTTCTGTGATTGTGGCATATGAGACCTGTAGTATATAAACTTCTGTTATATAAATATGTAATACTAACTCGGTATTCATGCTAGAACTGCTCTTTTGGTATGTATATTCTTCATCACCTATGGTAAATTTAACATGTAAAAGTCTGGTTATGGTATACATATGACTTAAAACTTTTTACCTATTTTATTTATTGGAAAGTCAGAGATGGGTAAAGATCTTCCATCTGCTGGTTTACTCTGCAAGTGCCCATGGTAGCCAGCCAGGGCTGGGCCAGTTAAAAGCTGGGAGCTGGGAACTCAGTTTGCTTTTCCTATGTGAGTGGCAGGAACCCAGCTACTTTGAACTAGTTTGAGCTGTCACCTGTCAGCTCCCAGAATGCACATTAGCAGGAAGCTGAAATCAGGAGTGGCCTTGACTCAAACCCAGACTCGCAGATGTAGGATGCTGGCATCTCAAGCATTGTCTTTAACCACTACACTAAACGGCTGCTCAGGCATACATCTTGAAATAATAATTTTTTAAGTGCTTTATTGGAATTGGAGAGATGTTTTTATTGCTAACTTTGAAGTTTGATGTGAAGTTTCTTTCTTATATACCTTTAGCAAGTAAAATTAATCACATTCACCACAGTCCACTAACGTTTGGCTGAAATGCAGGTAGTTGGGGACTTAGGTCTTTTACTTAGAATGGAGAACATTAGAGAAAACATTGTCTGTAACCTTACAACAACAACAGACCCCCGTAGATCTGCCCATGTAAGGCTTTCTGGAGTCCATCAGAGAGCTGATGTTCTTGGACTACTACCTACCCCCAAATTTGAAGAGAGCAGCCTCAAGAACAGATGGAACAGGGCCGGCGCCGTGGCTCAACAGGCTAATCCTCCGCCTAGCGGCACCGGCACACCAAGTTCTAGTCCCGGTCGGGGCGCCGGATTCTGTCCCGGTTACCCCTCTTCCAGTCCAGCTCTCTACTATGGCCCGGGAGTGCAGAGGAGGATGGCCCAAGTGCTTGGGCCCTGTACCCCATGGGGGACCAGGAGAAGCACCTGGCTCCTGCCTTCGGATCAGTGCAATGTGCCGGCCACAGCACACCGGCCACAGCAGCCATTGGAGTGTGAACCAACGGCAAAGGAAGACCTTTCTCTCTGTCTCTCTCTCTCTCACTGTCCACTCTGCTTGTCAAAACAAACAAACAAAAGAACAGATGGAACAGACATAATGAACATAAGTTTTAATGAACAGCTGAAGGCTTAACATGGACTGGTTATGGAAACATCGTCCCTTACAGGGACTGCAGACACAGGGATATTTGCACTCGCTCACAGACCTTATCCGCAGACTTTGCAGGATGCTTATGAAAAAGATTGAGGCTAGAGTCAGGGTACTGAGAAAATATCCCTCAAGAAAGGCTAAAAGGGAACAGTAGACACTAGAGAAATGAAGCTCTGAGTCTTTCTTCCCCCCTCCTCGGAGACAACAGCCTTGAACCACTGTGGGAGGGACAAAAGTATGTTGTGCAGAGAACTTCAGTGGAGGAGAATAGCTGAGAGTACTGAGAAGGCCACATCCTGGACACCAAGGAACTTGGTGCTTGCCTGGGACCAGTGCTTAATCAGAATGTCGGAGAGCACGGACCCCTCCACCTGCACAAGGCTAACACCGTGGGTGAGAGGTGATGGTGGAGTTCTGGCAGAGTTGCAAAGGCACGGAGGCAGGCGTCTGAGGGACAGCATGAAAGGAAAAAACTGAAAGCCATACAGACAATGAGGCAAAGCCCTCTCACAAACCAGCCTCCTCCCTAAAACACAAGGTATGGCCGGAGGAGTTTGAAGCTGGTGGGGCATTGTGGTAACCATAGCAGCAACAAATCCCAGACCTGACTTGTGCTGACAATAGATTGACTCAACCTCCACACACTAAGTCTGGCAGAAGGAAAGGCGTGTCCACTTCCAGGCATAAAAACTCTTTAGTCCCAGCTGTCCTACAGAGGATATCCTGCTTTCAGAAAAAAAAATTAAGGCATAAAAGGAAGCAAGGAAAAACAATATACTATTGAGATATGACATTAACAGAACCAAATTCTTAGGACACAGGTATTGGAACCATCAGATATGGAATCTAAAATAATGAAATAATGTTAAGGTCTTTCTATAGAAAAAGCAGACAGCATGCATATTACTATGTGAAAACACATAGTAACAGATGAAGATATGCCTCAATAAGCTCATCTCAGTAAACTTGTAGCCAAGAAAAGAATCTGTGAACTTGATGATATGCCAATACAGATTATCCTGAAATGCAAAGAGAAGTGTGAAAAAAACCGGCATCCACAAGCCATGGGACAGTATCAAATGGTCTGGGTGTGTACCTGAGGTCTCAGGAGGAAAGAGGGCAGTTTGGCCTAGTGGTTATTATACCTGCATCCAGGGTGGGCGTTGTGGTGCTATGGGTTCAGCCACCACTTGGACTCCCCACATCCCATTTCAGAGTGCTGATCCAGCTCCCTGCTAATGCTCATCCTGGGAGGCAACAGGTGATGATTCAAGTACTTGGGTCTCTGCCACCCATGTGGAGCCCTAGGGAGTTCCTGACTCCTGGCTTTGGCCTGACCCAACCCTCACTGTTGCGGGCATATGGCGAGTAAACCAGCAGATGGAAGATCCCTCTCGGTTGTCACTCTGGTTTTCAAATAAAAGATGAATAAATACACTGGAAGGAAAGATCCCTGCACCCCGTATCGGAGGGCCGTGGTTTACTCTGTTCTGCTCCTGACTCCAGCTTCCTGCTAATGCGCATCAGGGGAGGCAACATTGATGACCTAAGTAGCTGGGTCCCTGCCACTCACATGGTTACCAGTTTGTCTAAAAAAAAAAAGCTTCTCAAATGTTTTCTCCCACTCTCTTGATTGTCTTTTCACTTTCTTGATAGGACCTGTTGGGGTGCAGAAGTTTTTAATTTTGACAAAGTCCAGTTTATCTGTTTTGTTACTTATGCTTTTGTCGTCATATCTAAGAAACCAATGCCTAATCCAAGGTCATGATTTACTCCACTTTTTGACTTCCAAGAGTTAGTTTTTGCTCTTATATTTAGATCTTTATATTTGTGTACCACTATTTAAGTCCAATGGCCATTCTTTGCAAGGTTGAATGAGTGAATGAGTAAAAATATACACATTCATTGTACTGTATGTTAATACATGACCCAGCCATCCCACCTTTAGGTATTTATTCAAGTTCATGTGCCTTTACCTCCAGCTTCTTTGTAATCACCGAAAACTGGGAACAACTCCCACATCCTTTAACTTCTCTTAACATCCCCTTGACTGTGGCACATCCTTACAGTGGGATACAACTCAGCAGAAAAAAGGAGCAAAGTGGGGGCCCATGCTGTGACACAGCGGGTTAAGCTTTGGACTGCAGTGCCGGCATCATATGAATGCCGGTTTGAGTCCCAACTGCCCTGCTTGTGATCCAGCTCCCTGCTAATGCCCTTGGGAAAGCAGTGGAGGATGGCTCAAGTGCTTGTGCCCTGCACCCACATGGGACACTCAGACAAAGCTCCTCGCTTTGGCTTGGCCCAACCTTGGTCATTGTGGCCATTTGGGGAGTGAACCAGTGGATGGAAAATCAATCCCTCCTCTCGGGCCCCTCCTTTCCACCCAGCTTGACCTTTCAAATAAATAAGTAAATAACTTTTTTTTTTTTTTTTTTTGGTCCCACTGCCCACATTTTCTGTATTCACTCACTGATGACTTGAATTGACTCCATATCTTGGCTGCTGTGAATGAAGCTATAGTGGAGATGGAAGTCAGTTATCTCTTCAGTATACTGATTTCAAGAACTTAGGACACATACCCAGAAGTAGGATTGCTAAACCATGGGAAGTTCTGTGCAGTTTTCTGTAACGATTGCTGGTTTACATTCCCACCAAGTGTCCGAGGGTGCCCTTTTCCTTTCTACTCTACATCCTTACTAACTCTAACCTTTGTTTTGATATTAGCCCTAATGACAGGTGTGAGATGATACTCTATTGTGATTTTAATTTGCATTTCCCTAATGATTAATGATTACAGTCATTTTTTTGATATCATTTTTATCTTTTTTTAAACATATTTGGGTTCTTTGCTAAACTTTTAGGTAGGTTAGCTATTTTACTGTTTTTGTGTGTGTGTGTGTTACTCGTATGTTGTAAATATTTTCTTTTAGTCTGTAGGTTGTTTCTTTGTTTCTTTTGCTATGCAGAAGCTTTTTTGTTTGATGTAATACCTTTTGTGTGATTTTGGTTTTGTTGCCTGAGTGATTGCAGTCAAATCCAAAACTATCTTGCCCATACCAGTTTCATGAAGTTACTTCGCTATATTTTTTTCTAGTACAGATATTATGTGACTTAGGGGTTGCATTCCAATTAACTTAGCATAAATTGAAAATATCTTAAGCCAAAAGTTTCACCTGCCAAATACCAGAGGCTAGGAACACAGCCCACTGTAGAGTATTGGTTGTTTTGCTTTGTTATCACAAGACTGCCTAGAAGCGGCAACTCAGTCCCACTGCCCAGCATCAAGGGAGAGACCTTAGGGCACATTGCTAGTCTGGGGAAAGAGCGAGATTTGTAGTGCAGCTTCTCCTGAGGCTGTTTCACTTTCATGCCGTCTTGCAGCCCCCAAATCTCAGATTAGGGACTGTACATTTTTTTACTTTCAGGTCTCAGATTTAGCTCTTTAATCCATTTTGAGATATTATTTTTACATGGTATGGGTCTAATTTCATTTTTGTGCGTGTAGATATCCAGTTTTTCTAGCACCCTTTGTTGAACAAGTGAAGAAATGTGCAGTTTTTTTTGGGTGCTCTGTTTTCATTGTTTGATGTTTCTGTATTTTTATGTGAGTTCCATGCTATTTTGATTACTATGGCTTTGTAATGTAGTTTGAAGTCAGGTAGTGTGATGTTCCTAGCTTTGTTCCTTTTGTGTAAGATAAATCCATTTTCTGTTGCTGTTAACAAAATACAGATTGAGAAAGTTATATGGAAAAGAGGTTAATTTTGGCTCACAGTTGTGGTCTGGGGTAGAGGGGCTGCATCTGATAGTGGGCTTCTTGCTGGCAGAGTGCCACATCACATGGAGACCTGGACATGCCTGCTTTTATAAGTGGACCTGCACTCGAGAGCTTGCTGTCCTATGACTTCATTCATCACCTGAAGAGGTGAGGGCAGAGTCCTGATCACCTTTTAAAGGACCAACCTGGTCCTACTTCTTAGTATTTCACAATGGGGACTCATAACCATAGCAACTGTCTTGGCCGTTCACAGCTTTTGTGGTTCATATGAATTTTAGGATTGTTTATTTCTATTCTAGTGAAAAATGGCATTGGAATTTTGATAAGGATTGTATTGAATCTGTAGATCACTTTGGGTAGTGTGGCTATTTTAACAGTAATTTTTCCAGTTCTAAATCCAGATCTAGAGATAATTTTCTAATCTCAAGCTTCTTAATTGCATCTTCAAAGTCCCTTTTTCCATATAAGGTAACATATTCATAGAGTATGGGGATTAAGATGTGGACATCTTGAGGTCTAAAATTTAAGATTACCACTTTAGGGAATGAGATAAATTGAGTAATGTTCTATGGAATGTTCTATTTTCAGAAACTGCAAAATGGTAATAGAGTTGAAGGAGGCAAGTTAACAAGTGACAATGAGTATATTATTTTTATGTTTATTTAAAATGCTACACTAAAACAAATTACTCTAGTGATAAAAATTCCTCTGCATATTAAAATGTTTCTCAGGCATAGATGGCAGATTTTGTCAAGAAACATAGGACAAAAAAATGAAAATTCGCCAAGCAAACCATATTCCTTTGCTTGAGGATATATACTGGTATATATTTTTCCAGATCTTTACAACATGTTAATGTGTATGTGCTCTTTTGCTTTTAAAGAAGTGTTCAGAATTTGTTTTTTCTATTTCATAAAAATAAGATCACTTTGTTTAGTAATCTTAAATTTTTTATATCGCCTTTATTAAAAGACAGTAGCATTCAGAAATGAGACAGTATATGGTAGATGATGGTGATGAGTGTAACAGATACAGAGAATGCTTCTTCCTTTGCAGGCCTTATTATCAGTGCTTTATTGATTTTAGTTCCCTTAATTCCTGTTATTCTATGAGGTAGATAGTATTTTTATTCCCTCTCTCTAGATGAGGTACTTGGGGTGATTGAATTCACACCCACACCATCTGGCTTCAGTCTGTAGCCCACTGTTGTGCTAGCCGCATTTCCTAGGAGAGGGCAAGGCGTGTTAATAAATTATGTGGAAATCGAGGCCATATCTCATTGATGGATTAGCTTATTTTCTTCCTTCTATGGGAGCTGTGTAGTTTTTATTCTGAGCTCAAGTAGGCCAAGGAAGGGTCTCTTTAAATCTGATTGTTTTCTCTTCTGTTGAGACAGATTTCTAAATCAGTACTGGTTTTATTTATTCTTAGAATTGATGCATGCCTGGCCGGCGCCGTGGCTTAACAGGCTAATCCTCCGCCTTGCGGCGCCAGCACACCAGGTTCTAGTCCCAGTAGGGGTGCTGGATTCTATCCCGGTTGCCCCTCTTCCAGGCCAGCTCTCTGCTGTGGCCCGGGAAGGCAGTGGAGGATGGCCCAAGTCCTTGGGCCCTGCACCAGCATGGGAGACCAGGAGAAGCACCTGGCTCTCCTGGCTTCGGATCAGCACGATGTGCCAGCCGCAGCGGCCATTGGAGGGTGAACCAATGGCAAAAAGGAAGACCTTTCTCTCTGTCTCTCTCTCTTTCACTATCCACTCTGCCTGTTAAAAAAAAAAAAAAAGAATTGATGCATGCCTGACTTGCACAATACTTGGAGATCTGCCAGAACAGAGCATCTGCCTTTAAATTTGTCTCCTGTTCATTTTCTTTTTTTATGTGAAAGAGTTACAGAGGCAGAGGCAGAGAGGGAGAGAGAGATCTTCCATCTGCTGCTTCACTCCTCAAGTGGCCTCAACGGCCGGAGCTGGGCTGATACAAAGTCAGGAGCCAGGAGGTTCCTCCAGGTCTTCCCATGCCTTGCAGGGGCCCAAGGACTTGGGCCATCTTCTGCTTTCCCAGGCCATAGCAGAGAGCTGAATCAGAAGTAGAGTAGTCAGGACTCAAACTGGCGCCCATGTGAGATGCTGGCCCTGCAGGTGGCAGCTTTACCCACTATGCCACAGCGCCAGCCCCTCATTTTCTACGTTCAAAAAATAAGAGATTGATACAAAAGGAAAACAGAATGTGTGATCTTGGTTTCTAAATACCATTCTATGGTAAAAATAAGTCAGGAACCCTTGGAGAAATGATTTGATTTCAAATTTGGGGAAATTCAAAATGAGCTTGGAACATCTTCTGGTAGCAGAAATTATGAGAGTGCTCCCCCGCCCTAAAACCAAAGTGACAAAGGACACAGTACTTTCTTTTTTTTTTTTTTTTCCCCACAGGCAGAGTGGATAGTGAGAGACAGAGAGAAAGGTCTTCCTTTTTGCCGTACACAGTACTTTCAAGAATTCTCATTGACCAAAGCTTGGACAAAATAAATAGTGATAGTGAATTATCTATCTATCTATCTATCTATCTATCTATATACAATTAATATCCACAAATCCTTACTAAAATAAAATAACTAATTAAAAACACAAATTGGAGAAATGGCAGATATTCTTTTTTTAGAAAGTTTTTTAAAAGATTTATTTTATTTGAAATGCAGAGTAACAGAGAGAGAGAGCTTCCATACACTGTTTCACTCTCCAAATAGCCTCAATGGCCAGGGCGTGGCTAATTTGAAGCCAGGAGCCTGAAACTCTAGCCAGGCCTCCCATGTGGGTGGCAGGGGCCCAAGTACTTGGGCCATCCTCTGCTGCTTTCCCAGGTTCATTAGTAGGGAACTGGATAAGAAGTGGAGCAGCTGTAACTTGAATCGACACACCAGTGTTGCAGGTGGAGGCTTAATCTGCCAAGCCACAGCACTGGCCCTGAGCACCTCATCTGTACAGAGAATTGTAATTAATACATATGGAAGCTGGCAGGCCCACTTGAACCAGTGTTCAGAGCTCCCAACTCCAGTAAGAGGACATGCTGATAGTGTGTA
Source organism: Lepus europaeus (assembly GCF_033115175.1). Classification (NCBI taxonomy): domain Eukaryota; kingdom Metazoa; phylum Chordata; class Mammalia; order Lagomorpha; family Leporidae; genus Lepus; species Lepus europaeus. Next base: position 12,880,832 of record NC_084842.1, read on the forward strand.
TCTCGGCAGTCACCAAAAAGAGCACAGCCTCACGCGTAACCTCTGATATTCCTGAGGAAGCTTCAGATGAATCCAAATTAACAGGCCGGGGGCGGCGCTGTGCCGTAGCAGCTGGGGCCGCTGCCTGCATGCCAGCTTCCCTTGTGGGTGCCGGTTCCCGTCCCCGCTGCTTCGCTTCCGATCCAGCTCTGCTGTGACCTGGGAGAGCAGTGGAAGATGGCCCAGGTGCTTGGGGTCCCTGTGCCTGTGCATGGGAAACCTGGGAGAAGGTCCTGGCTTCGGATCAGCGCAACTCTGGCTGTTGCGGCCATCTGGGGAGTGAGCCAGTTGATGGAAGACTCTCTCTCTCTCTCTCTCTCTGCCTCTGCCTCTGCCTCTGCCTCTCTCTGGCTCTGCCTTTCAAGTGGATAAATAAATCTTTAACAGACCAGTGTTCCTCAGAATTATCATTCTAAAGAGAGAGAGGGTACACTCAGAGGTGGGAAGAGATAAGGAGACATGGCAACTAAATTCAGTGTTGAACCCTAGAGTGGATAGTGGGACAGGAGAAGGGTGCAGGTAGTAATACTAATCTAGTGGAAGTTAAATAGGGTATGTGGGAGGCCGGCGCTGTGGTTTATGTGGTTAATGCCCTCGCCTGAAGCGCTGGCATCCCATATGGGCACCTGTTCTAGTCCCGGCTGCTCCTCTTCCAATCCAGCGCTCTGCTGTGGCCTGGGAAAGCAGTAGAAGATGGCCCAAGTCCTTGGGCCCCTGCACCAGCGTTGGAGACCCAGAGGAGGCTCCCGGCTCCTGGCTTCAGATCAGCACAGCTGCAGCCGTTGCAGCCAATTGGGGAGTGAACCACCAGATGGAAGACCCCCCCCCTCTGTGTGTGTGTGTGTGTGTGTAAAATAGTAAAATCTTTAAAAAAAAAATCTTGATTCTAAGCACCCGCTTAGAAGACACGGAAGAAGCTCCTGGCTTCTAGCTTCCGATTGGCGCAACTCCGGCCATTGCTGCCATCTGGGGAGTGAACCAACAGATGGAAGACCTCTCTCTCTCTGTCTCTAACTCTCTCTTGTAACTCTCTTTCAAATAAATAAAATAAATCTTTAAAAAAATAGGATATATGGATTGTTAATAGCATTATATCATGGTTAATAAATTTTAATCATAAAATTAAATATATAAAGTTCTTAGCATTAGAGGAGTTGGACAAAGGATAGTGAAACTACTAATTTTGTCGCTTTTCTGTTAATTTAAAATTATTTTAAAATAAGTAAAAATACTAAAAATATTTAGTTAGGCTGATGTGGTACAGTACATTAAACTGCTGCCTGTTAATACCAGTACCCATATGGATGCTGGTTTGAGTTTCAGTTGCTTTGTTTCTTATCCAGCTCCCTAATATATTTGGGAAAGCAGCAGAAGATGGCCAAAGTGCTTGGGCCCTTATCACCTACCTGGGAGACTTGGATGGAGTTTCAGGCTCCTGACTTCAGCATGGCTCGGCCCTGGCTGTTAAGACTATTTGGGGAGTGAATCAGCAGATGGAAGATCTCTGTCTCTCTTCCTCCTCCTCCACCCTGTTTGTAACACCATCTTTCAAATAAATAAATCTTCAAATAAAATGAGGAAACAGTCTGTGTCTGGGCCATAGTAGACTGCAGGGTTTCATGTGTGCAGGGTCAGAGTCAGATGGTTGAGGAGTGGACATGCTCTCAAGGGGCTTACCACTCTTCAAGAACCTGAGCGAGTCAGGCAAGCAAACAAACCATCGCCTTCAGTTAAGTGATGCCTACAGTGTATGCGATTGAAGTTTTAGTGACAGTGTGGTATGAAACCCCAACAAGTCTGTGTAAACTAGAAAACTCTTACGGGATTTAAATAACTTTGTATCCAGATTGAATTCTTCATAGTAGGTTATGCCATGTTTGTATTTGGACATCGGCAACCAAAAGCCCTCAAAGGGTATGTGGAATACATACCCTTCAGTATCCAGCATTCCAACTGTTTAGGCATCATTTGCTTCATGCAGTATATACTTAAAAAAAGAAGAAAGAAGAGAAAAAGGAAAAAATGTGGCCCAGTGCAGAATTGGATGGCAACTTCCTTATGGTTTCTTCAGGGACAGTGGTCACAGACTAAGGGAAAATTAATGGCACAGGAGGAAGGAAGGAAGGAGAGGAGGAGCGGCACTGGTGAGGGTCTCTGGTAGGAAGGACAGGGGCGTGGTGGATGCATGGCTGTTAGGAACAGGAGGCCCAGGAAACCGCCTCAGTGCTCAGGGAGCATTCTCCCCCCACCTCTTCTGTTTTCCATCAAAGAGTCCCTAGGTCTTAGATTTTGTTATCACAAAAACGGTTTTGTGCTAGAAAGTAGATGCTGGGCAGGCATTTGGCATAATGGTTAAGATGCTGCTTGCTGTTTCCAAGTGCAGCCTGGACTTGAGTCCTGACTCCATTCGTGATTCCAGCTTCCTGCTAATGTAGCCCTGGGAGGCAGAGGAAACAGAAGGAGGGAGGGAGGAACCCAGTCCTGGGATCTGTCTTTAGGAGCTTATTTTGGACATGTTCCAATTGGACATGATCTCTTTTGGTTAAAAAAAAAAAGGTGATGTTGGCTGAGGGGCCGTGGGTGTCCAAGGAGAAGATGTAGGCCAGATGACAGCCCTCCTCCTTTGTTTTATGGGAGTGGAGGGTGAGGCTGTTTTCCTCCGCTTTCTCCCCTTTCCACTGTCATGTCCTCCCAGGCTCCAGTCCCCAGACTGATTGCAACTGTTTTTCCCAAACTGTTGAAGTGTCTCACTTCCATATAAAACTTTGTTCTGTGTCTCCCTCTGTGTTTCAATAATTGTTCTTAGTGGGAGAGGAAATGGAGTAAACTGAGCTCAGAAGTTGGACTGAACTGTTTGCCCAAAATGAAAAGAATAAAAGGAGAGTGCTGACTGCCTTTCCTCCCCAGGAAAGCAGGGAGGCCTCAGGCACATCGCCCTCCCTTACTGGCCTCTAAAAATAGATGGCAATGACGTGGTCTGCGCTGGTGCTGCTCTGTTCCCAGGCCCTTCTGCTGCTCAGTGTCCAGCTCTGGAATGTTCTTGCCTAGTGTCTTTGTTTTTCTAATGAAATCTCAGATGCGCTAATTTAGACCCAAAAGAGATAATAATGAAGCCTGGATTTTGATCACTTCGATGTAATCATTTGTAAAAATGGATTGTAAAGTAACTATTCTCTTGTTGGTACAGAATTTCAGAAACTATGGAGGAGTGTCACTGTGGATTCAATGGATGAGGAGAAAATTGAAGAATATCTGAAGCGACAGGGTATTTCTTCCATGCAGGAATCTGGACCAAAGAAAGTGGTGTGTAATCTCTAGAAAACCATCTGACCTTCCTCCTCTGCATTGTTAACCTGCTTCCTGTAGGTTTCTCTGGCCTGCGATTTGCTCAGATGCCATTCAGCGCATGTCTGACTTGTGGACCAGCGGACATGCCCCTGGCTGCTGCTCCTCAGGCCCAGCCTCCCTGCAGCCATCCCCAGCTGTTTGTAGGCCCCAGCGTCGTCCACCCATCACGCTTCTCCCGCCTTCTGTGAGCAGCCTGCTCTTCATCTGCTTGGGCTTCAAGACCTCAGTTGTGCTCCCCTCCCCCTTGCTCCCTGAGCCTCATGGTCTTGGTTCCCGGCTCTGTCATGGCCTTGATCACACTGAATTGTCCCTGTTGATCTTTGAGTCTCTCGGGAATCATATTTTGGTCTTTATAGCGCCTAAGTCCTGCTCATCAAAGACCTTAACCAAATGACAACTCAAAAATCGTCTTGTGCCAGCTAACTGCAGGCTCTATGTAGTCCAGGAACAAAGCCAGCTTGGAGAATAATCCACCAGCACCCTTGACTGTGGCTACTCTGCCTCTCTCCTCAGGCCCTAGGCCCCCATCGTACTTTGTAGCTTGTCTGTGGCTTTGTGGGGTGTGTGTTTTTCAGTGAACGTTCAGAACTTGGAAATGGAAGACTGACTGCCAGTAATTTCTCCAAGAAGCAGTGTAATTGCAGCCCTTCATGAGTTCCGATCACTGCTTAGTTTGTGAACTTAACAATTTTTTTTCATTTAATGATGCAGAACACTAATGCTGACTTGACATATTCATATATAATTTTTTCTCTCACATTAACAAAAAAAAATTCAACAGAATAATCGAGAGGAAAAGCTAAACACCATATTTAGTATACTCTGATCCTGGAATTTAAAAAGTTTATTCCAATCCTTTTTTTTTTTTTTCTGTACTAAAAAAATCTTTGTTAATGTTGATGAGGTAGATCCACAGGAACACAGTGGTGCCCAAGGGTAGCCCCAGTGTTCAACCGGTCAGGTTTGTCATTTGGCCCCTCCTGCACGTAGAATTTTGACCATGCTGAAGAATGCTGGGGAGCCTGGCAGGGCCAGCAGCCGTGAGAGAGGGCACAGTAACCTGGATGGTGCCATTTTGCTGGGCTGGCTGTTGATTTCTTTTTATTATGTGATTGATGTTAACATTTCTAATATACAGAAAAGAATGGAGAATAACATTAAAAGCCCTTGTTTGTCCACCCATCACCCAAGTTTGCCATATCAGGATTTTATCATATTTGATTTTTTTTAAATTGGTGAACGTGGATTTATTTGTAAGCCTGATAACAGACAAATGACAGAGTTTCACTGACTCTCTCTTACTGACTTGGTGCCTGCAGGAAGGTTTTTGTGCCAGCCTGCTCATTCCTAGGGAGGTTTGCATCGCATCTCGTGAACAAAAATGCCGGGTCTGGCTCAGGTTGGGTTGTGGGCTGTGCATTGGTGTATGGGATGCTGGGCTTCAGGGCAGGGAGAAAGTTCCAGACCCTTCCTCCTCTGCTGTTGGGTTCTATGCTCAGGAAACCCTGACCATTCTACCCTTTGGAGTAGCTGTTTGTTTCTAACTGTTCTTACCTTTGCCTTTAGGCACCCATTCAGAGAAGGAAAAAGCCTGCTTCGCAGAAAAAGCGACGATTTAAGACTCACAATGAACACTTGGCTGGCGTGCTGAAGGACTACTCTGACATTACTCCTGGCAAATAGGGACAGGTTTGTCCTTGAACAGAGGACCGATACACAGTCAAGGTCGTTCTGGTCACTGCTTGGGCTCCGAAGACTCACTGTCTTCCATTCTGCTTCCTAGGGCTGAGGAGAGGAGCAGCTCAGTTTACAGAACAGGTGCAAATTTCCAACCTCACACTCAAACTCACTGGGCAGGCTAAAGAGAAATGTGATGTTCCCTGTGACCTCCAGTTACGTTTTAGGAGGAAGGCACTGTGCATGGCATGCAGGTGTCTTTGCTGTTTGTCTACTTCTACAAGGTTCCTGGTTCCATTTTCCCTTGTTTATTACTTTAGAGCAGGTTGACAGGTAGTCTTGAATGCAATATTTGTTTATTCCGAAAGAACGTATTTATAATAAAATCATTGTAGAAGGATTTTAAAGATGTGAGTGAATTCAGCTTGTTTCCTTTGATTTCTGGAAATAGCAGGCAACAGTGCCGGCCTGGCTTCCAGGGCGCCTGTCTGGGGTTTGTGAAGACTGAACTCTGCACTGTGTGCTCAGCATGTGGGTCTCACAGAACACAAGGTGTTTCTCCTGTAGCAAGTTAAGCAATAAAGATGCACTAAATGTCCTTGTTCATGTTTTCTTTTAAAAGTTCAGCCTCTTCCTTCTGGTGGAGAGCCCCCTGTTGCCCTGGCACTTCCCCGCTTGTGAGAGCAACATCAAGGGTGTATGGGTTCTCAAGAGTTAGGGTGACTTACAGGAAATTGATGGGGTCATTCCTGCCTTCTGTGGCAAACCATTTTCAGATATTTGCTGAGATCTTTATTTTTTATTTTTTATTTTTGACAGGCAGAGTGGACAGTGAGAGAGAGACAGAGAGAAAGGTCTTCCTTTTGCCGTTGGTTCACCCTCCAATGGCCGCCACGGTAGGCGCGCTGCGGCCGGCGCACCACGCTGATCCGATGGCAGGAGCCAGGTGCTTCTCCTGGTCTCCCATGGGGTGCAGGGCCCAAGCACTTGGGCCATCCTCCACTGCACTCCCTAGCCACAGCAGAGAGCTGGCCTGGAAGAGGGGCAACCAGGACAGGATCGGTGCCCCGACCAGGGCTAGAACCCGGTGTGCCGGCGCCGCAAGGCGGAGGATTAGCCTAGTGAGCCGCGGCGCCGGTCGAGATCTTTTCATTGATTATTTCAGATCCCGTGTCACAGACTAAGTTGTAGAGAAGTGTAAAAACAAAATCTCATTCTTCAGAAAGTAGTTAAGATCCCCTTTGGGGTGCCTACACTGCATATCGGAGTACTGGGTTCAATTCCTGGCTCCAGCTTCCTGTCAGTGCAGACCCTGGGAGTCAGTGATGTAGTGGCCTAAGGATGTTGGGTTTGTGCTAGCTCACATGGGACTTGGAGTGAGTTCTCAGCTCCTGGCTTTGGCCTGGCCCTGCCTGGCCATTGTAGGGATTTAGGGAATAAAATAGCAGATGGGCTTCCTTTTGTTCTCTGTTAAAAAAAGGTGATGTGATGGTAGGTGCTTTGTGCAGCCAAGGAACCTTCTTTTGCTGTTTTAGTTCTTATCAGTTTACAGTGTCATCTATCTGATTTACCTGCTTCCTATTGCCCAGCTCCAAAACATGGCAGGAGATGTTGTAAAACTGAGGTGCTTATGTTAACTTAGAACAAAGGAAATTCAACATCTCTTGCTGCGTTCCATAAGTTTTTTTGTTAGTAAGGAGCTCTAATATGTTATGGCATAAAAGTGAGTTTTCTTAAAAGAAAAAAAAAAAAAAAAATAAAGCTGCTTTATCACCAGATGCCTACTTTAAAAAAATTTTTTTAAGGCCGGCGCCGTGGATTAACAGGCTAATCCTCTGCCTTGCGGCGCCGGCACACCGGGTTCTAGTCCCGGTTGGGGCGCTGGATTCTATCCCAGTTGCCCCTCTTCCAGGCCGGCTCTCTGCTATGGCCAGGGAGTGCAGAGGAGGATGGCCAAGTGCTTGGGCCCTGTACCCCATGGGAGACCAGGAGAAGCACCTGGCTCCTGGCTTCGGATCAGCGAGATGTGCCGGCCACAGTGGCCATTGGAGGGTGAACCAATGGCAAAAAGGAAGACCTTTCTCTCTTTCTCACTATCCACTCTGCCTGTCAAAAAAAAAAAAAAAAGTTTTTAAAATTTTTTATTATTTGGGGGAGACTGAGTGTGTGAACACATGCTTCTATCCACTGAGAAGCTGAGCTGGGCAAAAGCCAGGAACTCAATCCAGGTCACCTCTGTGGGTGGCAGGCTTAACCACTTACGGCATTCCATCCGCACTGCACCCCACGGTTAGCATTAGCAGGAAGCTAGAGTCAGGGGCTGAAGTGAAGTAGTAAGCCCGGGTGCTCCAGTTTGGGGTGTGGGCACCTTAACCGATCGGCTGAGTGCGTGCCCCCAGATGTCTACCCCTGTGGTCTACACACTTGATCCTGTTTTATGGGTAAGTCTAGAAATGCATTCTGGATATCTCAGATCCTTCTCTTACTTTGCAGAGAGACATCAAGACCTTCAGCTCAGATTCCAAGATAAGATGCTTTCCTGCCACTTGTGATATCCTTAGTGACTTCTTGCTAAGCCTGCGCCTACCAGGACTTCTGACTGGACTGACGAAGGAAGTGTCTCTTGCTTTTTTTTTTTTTTTAAGGATTTATTTTATTTATTTAGAAGGTAGCGTTAGAGAAGGAGAGACAGAGCTCTTCCATATGCTGGTTTACTTCCCAAATGGCTGCAATGGTCAGGCTGGGCCAGGCCGATGTTTTCCTAGGCACATTAGCAGGGGCTGGATCGGAAGTGGAGTAGCTGGGACTCGTGCCAATATGGGATGCCAGCACTGTGGGCTGGGGCTTAACCAGCTGCACCACAGCGCTGTCCCCTTGCTCATTTGTGACACTTTAGCTTTCTCTCACTCATTTGCATTTTCTTTTGTGCAGGTTCACCCCCTAGTTGTGTTCCATGATGGTAATGAAAAGAAATGAGTCTGTTAGCAGCTCTGGGTGTCTAAAAACATCTACCAGAAAGTCCAGGCTAACACCAGGTTCTCGCCTCTGCCTGTTCCAGCAGGGTCTGCTCCATTTGGAGGCAAGTGGGAACGGGTATGGCTGGGTGAGGTAACAGGCTATGACAGCTGTAGTGCATTTGATCTATAATTCATCATAATCATGGGAGGCTTTTAGGGGGTAGCTAAGAGAAATGTGTTTGAGCCCAGAGTGTAAAAAGTGAACATTTGGCTGCTCCTGTCACAGCCTGTAAGAGTGTCCGGATGATGGCGGGGCCCTGGGGACAGAGAAGCTCTTGATACCTGTTGAGCAGAGCATTAGTGAAAAGGCGGTGCAGGAACCCCTGTTACTGGCCACCCTGGTGTCACAGGAAGACTGGGAAGTCGGCTCTGGGTTTCTTCTGTGAGCCGTATGTACGCAGCCAAAACACAGATGAGGGACCGGGAGCTGGACCTGTCAGCTCCCCATTCTTATTAGCTACCACCGATCTCTTCCGGCATAGAAGATGGGACTGTCGCCTTTCCCCTCCAGCTGCTGTTTTACTTTGAAGTGATTCCTTTGCAGGGAGGCTGTGGGTTTCTGAGGGTTTTATGGACTGTTAACCAACAGCCACCAGCAGTGTGCCTGGGAGACACCCTGGGGGCAGTTTGTTTCCATGTGTACCTGGACGTTGTCTTGAGATGGAGGAGTTCTGTGGGAGTCAGGGCAGGGCAGTAGGTTTTCCTGTCTGGGGCAAAGTGCTTAGGAAACAGAATCAGAATGGACGCTAGCCTTGTGCTGTTGGCTTCCTCTGCCTGTAGTTTAGAAACTACAGCACATCTTCCTTCAGAAAAGGGTTTCTACTGGAGATAAATGTGGCCTATCACTCTTGCGCAGATTGATAAGGCCACTGTCCTAGTCCAGCCCCACTGGTTTGGAGGTGGGCCAGCTCCCTGCCACAGCCCGAACCACGTGACTCAAGACCCTGGGGAAAACCCAGCGACTTGCAGGAGGCAGAACCTCACAGGGCCCCAGCTTCCAGCGACATGTAATACAGCCTTCCCGTAAGTGTTTTGTTTTGTTTTAAGCACCGTTTCTCACTGTATTGTGGTCTTTTTGCTCAAAAGACAAGTTTGGGTTGAATTGAAGCACCTGGCCTAATCCAGTTCTGATTTGGTGCTAGTGAGACCTTTGTAAGACTTCCATTGAAGGTTTCTTGTGGGTAGGTGGAACCAGAGCACCTGATTTCTCTCCTCCCAGACCCTCTGGACGTGAGATGCATGCGGACAGAATGGGAGTCTTCCTGGTTTTGTTTCTGTCTGGCACATTAGGGTTTGGAGGAAGAAGACCCTCAGCCACACCGCCTCCACCCCCAGTAAGGCAGGGTCGGTGCAGTTTGAACTCCGAGGCAGCAGTAGGAGCACTTGTGGGTGCCCGGGACAGCTGCCACCAGAGTAAATGAGAGCAGGCGGGCTGCTGCTGTGCTGGCCTCTCGGGACCGGCAGCTGGACGGGACGGGTCAGTACCACCAGGGCTTCTGCAGCAGGGGCAGCTGGCAAACTGGTGTTTGGAGGCCTTGATGCAGCTGCTGACTAAGTAGTTTTTCAGGAGTGCAGTTAGTTTTAGTGACACTGTTCCGAGGAACTGTCTCTGGTAAAAACTCGCTAGTCACAGTGCCTGTTCAGCCTTCCAAGAATGCTGCGAGACGGCACGACAGAACACTGAGGAGTGACAGCAGCCAGCCGGTGATGCTTAGAACTGGCTGCAGACGTTCTTTTCACCTCACAGTGATGGCTGCGTGCTACAAGGAATGCAGGGGCACGAGTGTCTGCGGCCTTAGCACTGAGCTTGCCTTGTCCAAAACACTCAGAAATGATTGGCTGATTCCCATGTCTGCTGGACACAGACACCAAGAGTTCTTGTATTGAGAATTCAGCTGTGCCCCTGCCATCTTCAGATGACTCAGGACCTGGGGATGCCATAATGTGCTGGGGCTTGGAGGGGCCTCAGGGGTGGGGCAGCAGTAATTGGAATTTAGTCTATGAAAGCAGGACTGACACCACGCAAGCACTGGGTCCAGTGTCTCTGAAGCCTAAATGGAGGTATCACTTTGTATTTTTTTTTTTTATTCACTTATTTTCAACTTACTTGGAAGGCAGAGACAGAGGACTTCCATCCATGTGTTCACTCACCCAAATGCCTGCAACACCTTGGGGCTGGGTCAGGCCAAAACCAGGAGCCTGGAAGTCAACCTAGGTCTCCCATGTGGGTGTCAAGGATCCAGGTGCTTGGGCCATCATCCACTGCCCTGTGGGCTGTGCATTCGCAGGAAGTTGGATGGAGAGCAGAGCCAAGATTCAAACGTAAGCACTCCCAAAATGGGATGTAGGCGTCCCAAAGGCTGTGCCAAGTGTCTGACCCAGGAGACGTGGCTGACTCTGGGACTTGTAAGGTTCTTTCCAAATTTCTATCATTTGTGATTTTGTCACAGAGGTAGAAGGCAGTTTCATAATTACATTAGTGCTGTGTTCACAAGAGGTTCATTTGATCATGTAACCAAAGGATGGATGGCTTGGTGATCATCTTTCTGAGCCCACAAACTAGGACTTGCTGCCTGGGAGGAGACAGACGGACGGACCTTTTCATCTCTCAGGTTCCTGATCTCGAAAGAAACAGTGCATTCATTCCTGCTTGACGCTGTGCCAGAAGATGGACTTTTCAGACTGGAATGAAGTTCACAGCCACCTGGCTGATCAGTGGAATGTACGTACTAGACTGATCTTGCACATCACTAATGACCGTCAGTGCGATGGTGACTTGTGCAGACTGGAGGAGAAAGGTACAAAGCTGGGGTCAACTGAACAGTTTACACTTATAGAACTGGAGAATTTGTCCTTGGATATTTGAACCCCAGAACGCAAAGCCAAAACATCATAATAGCTAATAGGAAGTTGCTCTGAAATATGCAGTAAAGGAGAATTGAAACTATTTCCAAATCAATTGCACCTCATAAATTTGGCCAAGTACGACTTATAACCAAAATAAATAAAATGAATGTGACTGCTCAGCCAGGGACGGGTGGGGATGCCAACGGCCGAAGGCCACCATCTCCCAGGAGGCTGGCCAGTTTCTGTCACCTCTGAGTTGGAAGCTCACAGATGGGCTGGAGGCAAAGCCACATGGTCAAGTCTGCCCCAGAGCCGTGCTGAACGTGGATCTCAAGGCCCACAGCTGGCTAGCTGTGAAAAGCTGCATGTTCTCGCCAGGCACCCACAAGTCCCAGGAGATGAGAAGACAGTGACCATGACCTGCTGGAGCTGGACATTGTCCTTTGAAAACAGCAGTCCCTGCCACGGAACCAGTAACCCTCTCAGCACCAGCAAGACGGAGTTCCTCGTGGCCGCTGCCATTATCGGCATCTAGCAGTCTGCTCTCCTCCCTGCTGAGGGAAGTGCACACACGCACTGCTGCCTCGTTTTTCACAGAAGACGTGTATCTTCCTTCAGCAAATAGAAATCGGCCAATTTTGAGCTACAGTTTCGTAGGCTGCGGTGGGTGTGGCAGCGAGCTGCAGTAAAAGGCGTCGCAGAGATGATGTGTGACTGCCCTGAGCTGCTCTGGTGTCCACGTGAGTGACCGAGTGCCTGCCACAGTGCACGGAGAGAGGTGCTGCCCAGGCTCTGCGTTTCGCACTCTGATCCCTGCGCGGGAGCCCAGTAGCTTCTGCCGCTTAGCTTGCTGAAGCCTGAGAATGGAAGCACATCAGCGCACCGGGGGGTGTGCAGTGTGGGACGCGTGTGGTTGATCTTGCAGAAAAGAATTTGCCACACAATGGTACGACAGCTGGAATAAGCACTTTATTTTTTAAAAATGACAATAAAAAAGTACCTTTTAAAGTTTATAAAAGCACAATCGACCGTGAAGTGGCTGTTTTCTTAGGAACAGTACAGGACTCTCACCAAGATCCCAGCAGGGCCCCACAACTGCTCCCCGCCCTTTCCTTCGTATTTATGGGAGGAAATGGCTCTTCACTTCCGGCCTTGTTTCTTTTCTTTTTTTTTTTTTTTTTGGCGATGGCCTTTAAAAGCTTCTTGACATCTTTACCTCTAACAAAAAATAATGAAACAACCCCAAACCAGCTCTATAATCATTAAAGGACTGAAGTTTTCAACACAACGTGAGCAGATCAGTAAGGAGGATTGTGATCACGTTTAGCTATATCAGCAGTCAGAAGTCTTAGAGCACTCTGATTCTACGCACGGCTCTCGTACAGGAGGAGGATGGCCGCACTGTCAGAGCTGGCTGCTGGCCGACTTACAGCACGAGAGGCTTTGTGGCTTTGAAGAGGTCTTTGGAGCAAGCGGAGCAGCGCTCACGCCAGCAACCACTAGCCGCTTTGTGCTGGCACAGGAGTCGGTCTGTTGGACACAGTGCTGCCAAGGCTTAGGACCCCAGCTCAGACGGATGTTTTGCAGAACCCCTCGGGAGATTTGTGCTGTCCTCCTGAACCAAGGTGCCCCTTGGCAGGGAGACAGACTCGCACTTCCACGGAGTGGGGGAAGGCAGGGATGACTTCTGAAGGTGAGTTTGTATTATACATCAGGTGGGTCTCACACACACACAGACACAGAGCGTGCTGTTACGAAGAGAAACAAGCAGCTGACACTGGGCACACAGTATGGGTGGTGGCATCTGGAGCGCACACTCTGGTCAGGAGTTTTCACCAGTGCCTGGCTGCGAGCATACCATTATGGTAGAAGCTCCTGGCAGCTTCTGATTGTCTTGCCAGGACATCCCAGGGGACTGGGCTGAGCCCTCCTGCTGCAGGAACAGTTCCTAACATCTAACACCGCGTCACTAAGCTGCCCTGGACTCCAAATAGGGTCCTACACATTCACAGCACAAATATGGACATTTTGGTAATATTTAAAAACATGCCTCAAACATGCAGCTTATCTTAAAGGGAAAAAATAGATATTTTTAATTACAAGCATTCAAAAGTCAAGCACAGAACCTGTGATCCAACCAGTGTAAGCTCATCCATCTGGTCATACATAAAATGTTGGGTACAAAAATACTCACTTTTCTTGGTATTATTGTTGACTTCTTTTATGTTGCATTTGAAAATATCTCCAAACTGTACAGAAATGTCAGACCATGCATTCACAAATAACACACTATTCCTTACAGTTATACAGTGTAAAAGAGTAAAACATTTTTATTATATATTTTTTTTTCTTCGAGAAAAACAGATGTGTGATAGAGGCTGTGGCAAAGTCTTGAAGGGGTCAAAACTGGGCGAGGTTTTCGCAAGCCTGAAACAGAAAGAAAATGGGTTAGGAGAGCAGAGCTCCCTGTCACAGGGGGCCTTCAGCGTGGCCCCGGCCGGGCAGCCCCGGGGACTGCAGACGGCCTGGAAAATGGACGTGTAAGTTTGCTTTGGTTCCAGAGATTAGGAAAGCATGCGTATGAGGGGTCTTTAGCAGGCTGATGGAGAAAGCAGATTGGGAAAGAACCACATGGGTTTCAAACTTTTTTTTTTTTTTTTTTGCACCAAAATAAATTTAGCTTTGAGTTTTTTCCACCAACTTTTGAAGTGCCCTTGTGTAAATCACACAAGAGCACAAGAGCTGGGCTATGTGGCCAGCATAGGGTTAATTTCCGTGTTCTTTGTGGCAGAACAAATGGTCTTTGAGGTATCACTATAGTCCTTTAGGTCCCCCCAAGGGAACTGGGCTGGGCTTTTCTTGCAACACATCCCTGTTCTGTTCAGTGCTTGAGAGTTACTGACTACACTTGGCGCCCTCTACTGTCACTGTGCTCCAACCCCGTGCTTTCTTGACCTCCTGCCGACACGTCAGACTCGTGTATACGCGTAGCTGTACAGGAGGTGTACATACAAGGAAATCAGCATGTAGAATTTTGCATTTGGGAAGAGGCTGTAGAGATTGTAACAACTCCTCCAACTGTTCTGAGTTACACTAATCTGGAAAAATGTGTGCTTCGCAGTAAATCTCAAAATTAGAAACATACTTAGGTGAATCCTCAAACACAGCTGACCAGCCGCTCTTAAACACTACCATACAGCACAGGGCTGGCTGCACGTGGGTCTGCACCGGGAGGCCTAGCTTTCACATCCCAGTTCTTGGATGGTGGTACAAGTGTGTGGAAATAGTCACGGCCCACAAGTCCCAGGGCCCACTGTAATGACCACACTTGCAGCTCACAGACCTCCCCAGGGAGACGCTGGGCAGAGCTTGCCAAGGCAGGGATGTTAGGCTGATACTTCTCTGACGACTCAGGTTGTAACAAACAGTAAATGTGTCCTGGTCTCGGTTGGATGATGCCCACCAGAGGGGGAGGCCAGACTAGAAAGCTTGCAGTTGGAACCGCTGCCTCCCCAGGCCAGCTTCTCCCTGGCCTCGCTCTCAGGACTCTTGGAACCAGGAGTGAAGCAGAGGTGACCTGGAGAGAATCTCATCTTGTTCCTTTGCCTCCCCAAGGTGCCCAGCACACGCTGGAGGCAGAGGCAACATAGATGGGTCTCGGCGCCCTGCACTGCCACTGACCACGCCTGCTGTCTGGCTCAGTGGGTGTTCCCCTACTCCCCAATTTCTGCCAAGGTCTGGGCAGTGTGGCAGGGGGCACGGCCGCCAGAGGTCCCTCCTGAACCCACGGCCCTCTCCCAGCCAGACTTTGCCCTCAACTAATGCCTGTGCCCTGGCAGTGGGCGGGCAAGTGTTCTGCCACCCTGGGTGCCCAGTGTGCGGAACTTGAGCACATGGCAGAGCCTGCACTGTGGCTAGACTCTGGGGGCTGGAGGCCTGTGAGCTCTCTTCCGCTCGCTGGCTTGGGGCGGCCGCATCCCTGCAGGCCCCATCAGTTCAACAGCAGCCAGAGCTGCCCCTGCTCCTACTCTTGGATACCCAGATCTCAACGCCTCTAGCACCATCTCAGCTGACCTCCTGACCCATGTTGCTTTGGGCAGTAAGGCAACAGCACCTGTACCTCCCCTGCTCTCAGCTCTCCAGTTGGATGTTGGTCCCCAGATCCCAAACACAGCCTTCGAGCCTCTCAGAAGTCCGGGCACACTGCCGGCGCTCCCAGGGCTCTCGCTGTCCCAGAGGGCTCACTCACATGGAGAAAAACTCAGTTCCGCCATTCAGACGTTTGGGCTCCAGGGCAAATGAAGCGGAAGGGAGGGGTGGGCAGGCACTGAGGCTGCGCCCTGGTCAGGGAGCCAGGAGGTTGCCTGGGTCATGCTCTAGCCCCAAACTGGCCCCTTCTCTGGTGGGCCTCGGGGTAGGACGGGTCTCATTAATTGGGCTTATCTTTTTTCAAGCAAAAACCAAAACCTGGAAGAGGGGAGGCGGGAGCCTACAGTCTCCAGAGCTCTCCGTAGCTGCCTTGTAAACTCAGTTCTCACATGGGAAAAGAATGTATCCCCAGCGCCATGGCTGTTCCCAGTCTGAACAAAAGGTCAGAATGTGGCTATTTCAGTCCCTGTAAACAAGGAAGAGGTTTAGCTGGGAATGGAGTCCAACCCTTGGAATGCACTCACAAGGACACTTGAAACATCCGGGAACACGGAGCGCCATGCACGGCGGGCCAGGGCGAGGCTGGCTTTCCCGCACGGAGAAGCTGCAGCAGGCGAGCAACACACCACAAGATGGGGCCCAGACCTCCTTGATTCAGGAAGATGTCCCCTGAGGCTTTATGGAGCACCATGGAAGTCTGCAGGGTTTCGTTTCAGCATAAGGCAAGGTGGGGTCAGGGCGCTGGCTGGGCTTCTCCCTGCCCAGGTGTCCTTGAGCCCTTTCTCCTGAGAGAGTTCACCTCCTCTCTGGCCCAGCACACCACTTAACCTCATTACCCAAGAAGTCTTCCTCAAAGCTATCCCTGACCGACTGCTTTTCACCAAAGGAAAGGGGACAGTCAGCCGCCTCCGTCCACCTGCAGACACACGTGGGCATCACAGATGTTTTTAGTGACTCAGCGTCGTCCAGCTGCACCTCTAGAAATTCCCGTGCTGGTGGCCCCCTGCCACCCGGCCCAGCTCTCCCCTCCAGAGGTCACGTTAAGACATGCAGCCCGACCTCAGCCTTGGGAATACAAAAGCTGCCTCCTGTTCGACCCTGGGGAGGCGCACTTTGAATCACCGCAGTCGGCGCTCACCTTGCTGCTCCTGCTGCCCCACTGCTCGGGGAATCGGGCGTGGGCAGCCTCCCTCGTAGCTGTCCCCTCTTCTGTCCCTCCAACTCTCCTGCCAGCTTGGACTGGGCTCGTGCACCTGTGCCGTGCATGACTGACACTTCCGCTGCTTCCAGAAAACTGCTTGAGGGGGCGAAAAACCCAAATCCTGTCTCTTAAAGTATTACAGTAGGGCCAGCGCTGCGACATAGCATGTAAAGCCATCGCCTGTGACGCCAGCATCCCACGAGGGCACTGGTCCCAGCTGTTCTACTTCTGATCTAGCTACCTGCTGATGCACCTGGGATAGCAGAAGATGGCCCAAGTCCCTGGGCCCCTGCACCCATGTAGGAGACCCAGAGGAAGCTCCTGGCTTCAGATTGGTCTGCTCTGGCCGTTCTGGCCATTTAGGGAGTGAACCATCAGATGGAAGACCTCTCTGTCTTTGCCTCTTTGTAATTCTGCCCTTCAAATGAATAAATCTTGAAAATATAAGACTGTTGTGATGAAAGGCACACTGTTAAATGAGGCAGCTGCCACTGGTGGGAGACAGAGCAGCCCCTGCGTCATGTACCCTTCGAGCCTGAGGCAGGGGGGAAGCCTGTGAGCTGCCTGGAGAGCTGCCCAGGTGCATGCTGGTCTAAGACGGCCTCAGAGGTGTGCGCTGCTGCGGGCAAGCACAGAGAAGTCCTGTTCTGACCGTGCCATTGTTTCAGCCCCACGAATGCGGTAATGACCTTGCTGGCCAGAACTGCCTGCCCCTTTGTCCTGGCAGGAGTCGCGCCCTGCTGTCTGACTCATCTCCGTCGGCCCCTCACAGGGATGAGATTTGCCACCTTATTTGGGCTGAGACACCAAGCGCTGTCCGCCTGGCCCTGGCATTCCCTCAGGCCTCCCAGAGACACAGGGAAGGCCACGGGCAGGTCGCCTCCATCAGCGGAACAGACAGACCCGTCACTCAACCCCTGCCAGCCACAAAAACCCAGGGACCACGGAGCTCGCACAACTTGGCCCTGTCCCATTTCTGATGCGCCTCCTCTGTATGTATCCCCCGCTGCCATCCTGGGACAGCCTCCCCTCCACAGCCCTGGCTGGCGGGCGCCAGGAGCTGCCATGCCATCACCTGGCCAGTGGCTGCTCCCTGATGGCAGCCCCCCGCCGAGGCCCGGGTTCCCGGGACCTGTGGCCGCCCTGGAAGGCTTGGTTGCGCAGCAACTTGGGAACTCACCGCACGCTCCAGTTTTGCAGAAGAGCTGGAGCACAGTAGCCACCATGGAAGATTGCATTAAAACCCACAAGACAGATTGCAGCCGCCATCACACACCTGGGACCTGGGGTGGAGAGAGACATCGCCCATTAGCGGTGCACCAACCTCCGGCACGGCTGGGCTCCCTGGGTTGAGGACCAGCCCGCTCCGAGGGCAGGGAGCCAAGGATGCACTGTCACCTGAGTGACGGCATGGGGTGGGCGTTGGGAGCAGTTGGGACGCTTGCATGTCTTAGTGGGGTGCCTGGGATCAAGTCCCGCCTCTGCTTCTGGTCCAGCTCCCCACTAATGCACCCTGGGAAGCAGAGGATGATGGCTCAAGTGCTTGGGTCCTTGCCAGCCACATGGGAGACCCAGATGGTACTCTGGGCTACTGGCTTCAGCCTGGCCCAGCCCTGGCTGCAGCAGACATTTGGGGAATAAACCAGTAGGCAGACGTGTCTTTTGCTCCCTGTTGCTCTGCCTTTCAAATACATAAAGAGAAATTAATAAAGACACTGCTTGGGATTGAGCCCCAGCTCCACTTCTGATCCAGACTATTGCTAATGCACCCTGGGAGGCAGCAGGTGATGGCTCAAGAAGTTGAGCCCCTGCCACCCACATGGGAGACCCTGAGGGAGCTCTTGGCTCCTAGCTTCAGCCTGGCCCAGCTTTGGCTGTTGTAGGCATTTGGGAAAGAACCAGTCGACAGAAGCTCTCTCTCTGCCTTTCACTTAAGTCAAAATAAACTTAGAACACAAAAACAGAACAGAATTACTTAAAAATTTTTAAAAAGACCCTGCGACCCTCCAGAAGCCCCCACGGAGGAAGGCATGGCACCCAGGGCCCCCGCCACACAAGACCCAGAAACAGAACTGCCCCGGGGCAGCCTCAGCCCGCACAACGGCGCCCGTGACTCGCACCAATGACTCAGGTTTGCTGTGAGCTCCTCCCGCAACACAAAACCCCACAGGCAAGCCATCTGCAAGCCCCAGGCTCTCAGGACTTGGAAAGACGAGGGCACAGGGATTGGCAAGGCATCCATTTTTAATGTTGCTCCTGCGGGCACCGTGCCTTCTCAGGGATTCCCGGGCCCCTCGCTGGTGCCACTGGCCTCAGGGTACCCAGCAGAGCGGCGTAGCCTCTGGGCCGCCCCTCGGCAGGTGAACCTGAAAGGGAAGGAAGCTCGCCTTCTCCGCACGCCTCTTCCCCAGGATTAAGGAGAAAACAGGGCTTTCCCCAGGAAACCACTAATAGACGAGGAGACGTGGTTCCCGTTGCGGGCAGAGTTACTTTGGGACAGGAGCACAGATCTGCATCTTTACAGTTGGAACCCATGAGCTCGGCCCCGCTCCCAGCCTGATGCGCACTCGCTGATGGCACAGTGGCTTCCCCTGGCGGGCAGCGAGAGCCCTGGCACCAGCCCCCCAGGGTTAACTCCCTGGGGAAAATGCACCTGCCATAGTGTTCATCTTAATCCTCATGCAGAATGTTCCCATGCGGCTGGGAAGGCGAGGGGCTGCCGCCGGAGGCTTGGACAGGTGGTCCTGACCTGGCACGGCCCTCAGCCATGTTGGGGCAGGAGCAGGAGCAGGAGCTCCAACTCTTACCACATTGGGGTGTCAAGCAAGCCTCATTGGGTGCTGGTGTTGTCAGTGGACATGTCCTGTGTGTAGCTTACTCAGGCCCGGGGCTCGCAGCAGTGCCTGGCAGGGCGGTCCCCAGGGGGGCAGGTGGCAGCTCTGAGAGGACCACCCCCACAGCAGGCTGCCCACGGGCCTCCCAGCAGAGAGGAAGCCGAGACGGAGATAAGAGAAGTTAAATTCTCCCTCCAAACTTCACTGCGGCGGGGTCTGCTCTCCAAGAGAAACCCCAGGCAAGGCTGGGAAAGCTTCCACTCCGTCTCCCGGCTGAGCCCCGCCGCTCTGCACATGGCCTGCAGCCCTGTCCTCACACTTTGCTTTATTGGGTCCCATAACATTTATGGCTCCTTGACCTGTTAATGTTTATTACTCTGTTACCCAGCGGCTGTTCACTGAACTCCACTGTGTTACTATCCCACGTGTGAGAGGGAGACCTCGGTTTACAGAAGAAAGGGGAGCAGCAGTCTCTCACAAGCACTACCCTGGGTTCTGGGGGAGAACATGACCTGTGGGCCTCTTGGAGGAGAAGGCAGGGGTGATGGCAGGAGCCACAGCAGCTGCATGAAGCTCTGGCTCTGCCCAGCATTGGGACCGCCTGAGCATGACCCTGCTGCCGGGGTACTGACACCCACAGCCAAAGACATACCAGGTGTTCCTCCCCAGGCAAAACAGATGGAATCCACGGCTTCGGATTCCAGCAGTGTCACCTCTCGCCCAGCCCTGAGTCTGAGGCTGTGAGGACACGTGCTCAGTTCCCATGGCCAGAGAAATGTCACAAGTACTTAAAGAACACCCCTCCTACGCCCACCCAACTCCCAAACTCTCCCCTCTATAAAAAAGTTGAGGGGCCGGCACTGTGGCATAGCAGGTAAAGCTGCCGCCTGCAGCACCTGCATCCCATATGGGCACCGGTTCGAGTCCCGGCTGCTCCACTTCCGACCCAGCTCCCTGCTAATGGCCTGGGAAATGCATTGCAGATGGCCCAAGTCCTTGGGCCCCTGCACCCACGTGGGAGCCCTGGATGCAGCTCCTGGCCTCCGTCAGCCAGACGGCCCCCTGCACAGACCACTCTCCACGTCCATGCTGGGACTGGTACCATCCTGCCAGGGGGGAGGGAGGAGGAGGCCTCACGTGCCATGGGGGAGGGGTGCTGCCTTCACGCAGACCCGCTGTGGTCTCCGATGTTTGTATGAGCTCATCAGCACCACCGTTTTCCAATTCTAAGTTACATTTCTCCAAGATTACGTAGCCTGGATTATTAGCTGTCTTGGACAGGACTTGGTCCAAGAGACCAGAGGAGCGGGAATGACAGATCCACCCTGAGCTGGTCTAGCTCCGGGCGAACGGCACGTGAGGCCATCCCCCCTCCACGCCGGCTGGACCCCAGCGGAGGAGTCTGGCCCAGGCCCAGTATGGCCCAGAACAAATAGCTCGCCCCAGCGTGCATCATGTCCTCTGAGGCAGATGGTTTCCATGAGGCAGCAACTGCTGGCCCTACTCCGGCTGCTACCACCCTGCTGGTCCCTGGAGGATGAACCCTGGGACAGTCAGGTGGCCGACACAGAGAGGCCTGGGGTCTCTCACTGGAGCCCGTGCAACTGCCTCAAGATGGATACCCGGGGCCAGAGCTATGGCATAATAGGTTAAGCCTCTGCCTGCAGTGCTGGCATCCCATATAGGTGCCAGTTTCAGTCCCGGCTGCTCCTCTTCCAATCCAGCTCTCTGCTATGGCTTGGGAAAGCGGTGGCGGATGGCCCAAGTCCTTGGGCCCCTGCACCCATGTGGGAGACCCAGAAGAAGCTCCTGGATCCTGGCTCCTGGCTCTGGACCGGATTGGTCCAGCTCCAGCTGTTGAGGCCATTTGAGGAGTGAACCAGCGGATGGAAACCCCATCCCCCGCACTCTGCCTTGCATTCTCTGTAATTTTTTCAAATAAAAAAAAAACTGGATGCCTTCCCTTGGGCCTGAAAACAGCCCCTGCTCCAGCCGGTGCCACCGCTCTCCGCCAAGGTGTAGGTTAGGTTCTCCGTCCCCTTCCCAGCTTCACTAGAGCCCTGTGCTGGCTCCCGCCTCACCTGAGCCTCCCGAGCCCTCCTCTCCCCCGAGGCCCCCGCCCCCCCGGGCCAGCCTCAGAGCTCTGGGCTCTGAGACCCGCTCCTGGCTTCCATAGCGGCCGTGCCTGCCAGGCCTGCACCTGCAGTCCGCCGCGCGTGCGCTTCAGCGCTCCCCGTTCCCTTCCGAGCTACCTCCACCCTCCCAGCCTCTGCGGGCTCAGAGATGGGCACGATGGCCCCGAGGGGCGGGGCTGGGGGGCCAGGTGCTCAGAGTAGGGTCCACACAAACAGTGCTGGGCCCAGGTCACCATGGCGACAGGGAGAGGCCCCCAGGGACTAACTGGCTCACGAAGAGGAAACCTGATGCTAACCAGGGGCACATGGACATGTAGCAGGGATCTAACAGACCCCGAAGTGGCACTTGAGGGACGTAGCAAGGTCTGTCCTAAAAAGGCAAGTGTTCACATCTTGCACAACAGACGTTCCAGGCGTCTCCCGTGGATGGCTGCCTTAAAACACAACTGCCCCGAGTGACGCGGGTATTTCACGTAGAGACACACACCCAGCCTAACTTCAGAGTGAGGAACAAATCCAAGCAGCCCAAGGAAAGAACGCGCTCTGTATGGCGTGGCGGTCACTGGTTTACAATTCTGGCTAAAGATTAGGGCACGGCTTCCCAAAGCATGCGTTACGGAAAACAACAGTCCTCTAAGATTCTGTTTTAAAAAGATGCCCTGGTCCCAGATACCTCTGAGAAAACACCACACACTGGAGCTCTCCTGCTCTTCAAACTTCGTGACGTGCGCAATGCAATAAAGGGGTTGGGAATCTCTTGGTAAATAAACCCTGACCTTGGGCACTCTGCCTACAGCTGCCCTAAGGCTTGGTGCTCCAAAGCCACACTCAGTATGCTGAGTTAGGGGAGGAGCAGACACCACTCTAATACATCCAAGTACAGAAATGCTCCCCCCCCCCCCCCGCCCCCACACACACCTTCTTATCACCACCATCTGAGGAAGAATCCCAAGCGGCCGGCTCTGCAGGGTGCCAGGCCCTCCTGCTGGCCCCTGCTGCCCGCTGTTCCAGGAGGCCCTTCCTTTCAGGACCAAGGCGCCTGCCCTGACCAGGGCTCGGCTGCAGGGGCCCTGGTGCCCAAGGAGACTTCAGGTCAACAGGGCAGCATGCCTTTGGGAAAGGAAGCCCGGGCTGCACAAAGCCCACGGTCCAGGACAAGGCCTGTGGCTCCACGGCCAGCACCGGGCGCGCATGCCAGCCAGCGTGCCGGGGCCCCTCAGCGCTTGCACGGGAATGCTATGATGGCTTGCTCTTCTCACTCCACTTCCCGCTTTGTGAAGGAATGATGTGAACCAGGAGATGCCGGCTGTGGCACCGTAACATTTTAAAGATCTAATTTTGGGGGCCGGTGCTATGGCGCACTAGGTTAATCTTCTGCCTGCAGCACCGGCATCCCATATGGACACTGCTCCTCTTCCAATCCAGCTCTCTGCTGTGGCCTGGAAGGGCAATAGAACATGGCCCAAGTGCTTGGGCCCCTGCACCCGCATGGGAGACCAGGAAGAAGCTCCTGGCTCCTGGCTTCAGATCGGTGCAGCTCCAGCTATTGTGGCCATTTGGGGAGTGAACCAACAGAAGGAAGACCTTTCTCTCTGTCTCTCTCACTGTCTGTAACTCTACCTCTCAAATAGCTAAATAAAAATCTAAACAAACAAACAAACAAAAAACCTAACTTTGGCTGGGACCCCACCACCACCACCAAATCCACACACCAAATTAGAGTTCAGAGTGATGGTGCTTGTATTCAACAGGAATTCAGTCAAGAAACTGCATTACTAAAGGCATTACAGGCTCTTCCCGTTTGTACGGGGGAAAAAAAATGCATTGATTCACTGAAATAAAATTGGGCCTAAAATGGCTCAAAATCCCAGTTTGGGATACTGGATCCCTGTAAGGGAAGCACACTGAAGTGGTGCACGGCCCTTGGTACAGAATCGGGCACTCTGGGGAGACGACAGGTTTCGATCACAGTGTGCAAGCAAGGGATGGTAATTCCGACACACCTCTCTCAGATGCCCGTAACAAACTTCCATGCAAATGATGCGCCTTAGTGGATGACTTACGCGTGGACCACTTCCTTTTCAAAGAGGAATGCCAGCAGCTGGTCCCTTATAGGGAGACTCAGACAGCCTCCGCGGCTCATGCCACCCTGGGTCCCACGGCCAGACTCCCTCAGGAGACAGCACTGCCCTGGGACGGTCCCCGAGCTTGCTCAGCCAAGACAAGCCTGAGCAGGCGCTCTGCCCCTTCCTTGGCAGAACCAGGTACTCACACAGTATTCAGCAGAACTGACGGGACTTCCAGCCCTGAGAAGTAGCCTCGGAGGGAGGGAGCCAGCGCATCTGCAAAGACAGGTGGGGAGAAGCCGTGAGCCAGGGCCCCTCTGCTGCTCTCACCCCTCCCAGTTCCAGACAGAACCACCGACACTGGCCTGTGTGGAGCCCCCTCCCAGAGCCGGGTGCTGGGGGCTCTCGCACGCCCTCCTTTGCAAGGTTCACAGGTGCCATGAGGCCGGGCCGTGGCCCAGGGAACTCCCTCCTGCCCTGCAGACTCACCTCAGGGCCGGCCAAGGGGGAGGAAGGCAGCCTAGTGACTTTCTAAGAAGGATGTGGACACGTGCGTCTGCTTTGGAAGGAAGGGGCATTCACACCAGTGGCCTGGCCGGAGCTTCTGAGACGCTGCTGTTCTCTTTTAGAACAAGGGCCCAGTTTCCAGGCATTGCTGGGGTGTCTGGCACCCCACACCCTTGGCTTACTGTGTTGAGGGGAAGGACCTGTAGTCCCATCTCTCCCCCAAGGTTTGCAAAGTGGGCGGCCTGCTCCAAACACAACCCAAACAGATGGGTGTTTATCAAGCACCCGTGCACCTGCCATCCGTGGGCAGTGGCAGCCTGGCCCCAGGGCCCTCAGACAGAGGGAGATGTCCCAGCGGCTCTGCAGGGATGCAAGGAGAGCTCGCAGCCCAGCTTCTATCCTCCAGGCGGGGAAATCAGCCGAAGTCTGGGTATTCCGAGTGACCGTGGCCACACAGCCCGCTGGGCCAGGCCTAGGTTGACCAGGCTCCATGAGATTCTCTAACTTGACCCACAAAGCTGGGATGCCTAGACGCTGGGCCCCAGAGAGGCCACATGGTCTGCCTGGCCAATGGCCCCTGGTCCACACACATTGGAGTTGTTGGGCCTCACGAAAGCAGGACGGAGTGTTCCAACCTGGGGCCGATGTGCCGGCTTTGTTTTGGAAATGGCGGCTTAAAGGACCAAGGCCCCATTCTGTACTTCTGCCTGTCCCAGGAGTCTACCTGAGGCCAACGGTTTATTAGGTCTCCCCAGGGGACCACGTCAGCTGTTACAAGGATCCAGATGGGACGGCCTGAGGGAGCCCCAGGATGGCGAGAGCCAAGCTCGTGTCCACAGCATGGGCAAAGGCAGGGTGGCGCTTCCCACGCAGGGGGCGCTCAACAGCACGCTCCTCTGGGAACTGAGGGGCGTGGGGGGTGGGGAGGAAAGTGTGGGATGCAGAGGGGTGGGGCAGGAAGGGGGAGGGGAGGGAGAGTCTGGGAGAGGAGAGGGAGCGGGCGGAAGGGGCATTAGACGGAGAGAGAGGCATGAAGAAAAAACGCGTACCTACCCATGGCTACGGCTTTGTGCATCTGATCCACTTGCTCACTAAGCACAGGGCAGGGTTGGAGCTGCCTTCCTGAGACAGGTGGTAAAGGACAGGCCAGGGGCACAGAGCCCCCGGGGCCGGTGGGGGGCTGAGAACCTAAACACACAGCGGAGGGGCATGGGTCTGTGTGCACCGGGGGCAGAGTGGAGCGCGGGGGGTGGCGGCAGGTGCTGCCTGGGGCGGTGGCGTGGAGAGGAGACACAGGAGGGAGGCTGGCTGGGGAGGAGAGCTGAGGGGTAGGCAGCACGGTCTGCCCCCAGGGACGGTGACCCTGGGGCCACCTGCCTCTCCATGGCTCAGGGGCCTGGTTCCTGCTTGGCCACACCTGCCTCCCGCAGGCAGGCACCCAGAGCCAGGTGGGGTGGGGGTGGCATCCGGGGGCACTGACAGCCCTCAAACACATCACTCGTCTGTCCCATGCTACCATGCCTGCCAACCAGGTGTCCACGGACACACAAGGGCTGCCTTCCCTTGCAGCCCCGGGCCCAGGGCCTCTGTGCTGAGGGGAGGGTGTGCCCTTGGCTGGCTTGGGCTGCTCGAACCAGAGAAACCCAGGGGTCCCTCCAGACTCCCTGGAGCCATGGCGTTCAGCAGGGTTTAAGTCTACTCATCTGAACCACGTAATAAGGGCTGGCCTTCCATTAAGACAATGGTCCTTGACATTTCTTCATCCTGTCTGTAGAAAAACACCCTGTGTGCTCACACACACACACTCACACACACACACGTGCACCTGCCAACCTCAAATAGGATGCCCAGCGGCTTCTCAAGCTCTCACAAGAACCTGACGTCCTATGAGGGTTCTTCAAAACATCCACAGAACACAGAATTAGAGATAATCTTGGTGTAAAAAAGAACCCCAAAACCTGAATTCAGTGACGTTTCCCCCCTAATATTCCTTTCTCATTTTCCATGAACTTTATGAAGACGACTCATGTATTCACCCAAAACAGACCCTGCCAAGCAGTGGGAGACCACGCTAAGTGCTGCACCCAGAGAGGGACATAGGAGGTAGCACCGTGGAAACCCCTGGCCTCCCCTCCCCTGGAACTCACAGTAATGGCAGAGTCACTACCTCTACAATGCCCGACCCAGGGCCAGTCCACCACTGTGCTTCTTCCAGAATGTTCTTTTCAGATACACAATACCCCTGGAAGGCAACACTGGACACCTCCACCATCTTGGCGTGGGAACAGACTGGACAGGAGGAGGAGAGCACCAGAAAAGACCAGAAACCACTCGGAGCAAACCTAAAGCAGGATGTGAGAGGCAAGCCGCACACAACGCCCATGCCCGTCCAGCTGGAGCCGAGGGCGGTGAGGCCCCGAGGATGACAACACAGACAGAGCTTCCTCTCCCAACAGTGCTGCCAGGGACAGCAGACCCTGCCTCGTCGCCCCGGCCACGCCGCGACACAGCCCACTCATCCCTCGCCCTCAGGAATACGGCCATGGCCAGGGCTCACCAGGCACCTGGCTCAGCGAATGGTCTCTACCGTCGGGGATGACCCTTCAGTTTGGCCATTTTCCCCCCTGTGGAATAAAGGGACAGGACCACTGGTTCTCCAAGTGTGGGACCTGGACATG
Source organism: Lepus europaeus (assembly GCF_033115175.1). NCBI lineage: Eukaryota > Metazoa > Chordata > Mammalia > Lagomorpha > Leporidae > Lepus > Lepus europaeus. The sequence continues at coordinate 12,907,330 of NC_084842.1, forward strand.
CGTCACCAAGGAACTTGCGAGACCTGCAGCAGTCTGCATTGTGACGTGCCTCCGGGGGGCTGTGATGCACACGCTCGGGTGACAGACGCTGCTCTTGATGGCTTCCAAAGGCAGGGCCAGAAGCCGGGGTCATGGATGCGGAAGTCAAGTGGGAAGGCACCTGTGGCCTCTGCAGATGCGCCACGTGCCAGCACGCAAAGGCTCCGTGCAGTCCACGGTAAAGAAACGTGTCCGGCCTGAAGCAGCCCTGGGTTTCCCAAGTTTATCTGGCCGCAGAATCTTCTAGTGTGGGCCAGCTATGGATGCCAGCGGGGGTTCAGAAAGGTTTCTGGGGAAGGCCCCTCGTGGTGCGAACCCCTGGCAGAGGCAAGAGGCTGAGCTACGCCAAGATGGCATCCGACTTCCCAGGGAGCATGTTGACCTCTGACTTTTCCTCGTGCGAGTGGGCATCTGAAGTCAGATTTCCCCAGCACCACGCTCGGAGCGAAGCTCTCCCTCTTGGAACGAGACAGTAAGCCGAGCAGGTGTTCTGTGCCAGGACAAATGGACCAACCTGTTTTTGAGGCATGGAGTCTTAAGCAGGTCCCCATCACAACAGCCAGGATGGAGCCGAGTGCCCCCGTGGGGGTCTTCCCCACGAGAGCCAGGCACATGGTGAGTTAGCCACAGTCAGCCCTGCCTCCACTCATGCCGCACCTTGGGGGCTCCCGTTGGGGATCAGCACCAAGTACAGGTGCGTGGCCCTGCGGCAGTGCGGAGCCGGGGGCATCCTCTGCTCCCAGACACTCCAAAGTCACCTAAGAGCCTGCAGTGCTGCCCGCAACACAGAGAGGCCTCTTCACAGCACTGGGGACGGGCTGCCCGGAGCGACGACTCTCCCTGTCGCTGGTCAAGCAGTCACCCAAACAGGGAGTACACCGGCCGGTGAGCGGCGCCCTTCCTCTCCACCTGCCGAGCTGGTGGCACAAGCTCTACCTTGGCAGCCACAGGGCAGGAAAACCTGGCATCCTATCTCCCTGGCCCGGCACAACCCACATGAGTTACTCTTGTCTTGGCAACATGTCAGGATGAAGGTGACCGGGGCCAGAGGTTAAGCATGCCACCTCAACCACCCCTGTGGCCAGAAGGGTGGTGGAAGGCGGGGGGGGGGGGGGGGGGGGAGGGAGTACCGCCTGGGCCAAGGCAGGGACAAAGTCACAAGGGCGTGGTCCCAGGACCCCCCCCCCCCCCCCGAGGCCTCATAAGACCGCGACAGGCTGGCCTGGGTTGGGCACCAGCCTTCGGGGTCACCTGTCTCTCCCAGGCCGCTGGCCTCCTTGCCTGCCTGTCCTGAGCCCCCACGCAGGCCCTGGCTTCCAAGTGGGCATGAGAAATATGCTGCGACGGCTGGGAGGCTGCTCAGGACGCACTGGGGCCGGGGGCGGCCGGGCGTGTAACGCCCTGTGTCAGATGAAGTGGGCCGTGGCTGCTCGCCATCCATATTTAATTCCGTCGGTCTGTTAATTTTTAACCGCGTTTGCTATCAAGGGCCATTAGTGGTCCCCAGGAGCCGGGCCCAGTGAAGCGAGTGGGGCTTCGTGGCGCAGCGCGTGAGGCTGGAGGCCGGGGGCGCCCCACTTCCCCGTCCTGTCACCGGGCCCCACTGGCAGCCGAATCCTGAATAAAACATGACCTCATTCGGAGCAGATTTCGCTTTTTCCCTCTTGTCACAACCGGTTTTCTTCAAGAAGAAAAGTTCACTTTCTCCTTGTAAGACGACCGTGCTTCTACTCCCAAAGTTGCTTTGCCGTCTTGGTGCCGTTTCCACAGCACTCAAGTTTTCTGGGTGACATCTGTGCCTGGGCTTAGAGGGCGGATGGCCAGCTGGCCAGCTGCAGGGCCCACAGCACGGCCTCGGGCCATTCCTGCCCGGGCTGGGCCCTCGCACTCCCTCACTTGGGACTCGGGGACTGGGGGAGCCGGGGGAGCACAGCCAGCCAGGCTCTGACAAAGGCCATCACCACGGTGCGCCAAGTGTTGCCTCAAAATACCCCCTTAAAGCAGGGCTTCACTCTTGGCCCTCAACAATGAGGATAAAGACTCAAGGAGGTTCAAGAAGGGCTTGTCGGAAATCCCACGCTGCCACTGAAATCCAGTTCACCAAGTCCCAGCGAGGCGGCAGCCCCTCTGCACACCGCCCGTGGGTTACGGATCCCACCTGCAGGTGCGCCCCACGCTCAGGGCTGCTGGCTGGGTGCTTACTGCTCGTGAGATCAGGGGAAATGCACACTGGACCCAGGGGGCCAGCCTCCTAGAGAGAGGAACACACTGGCCATCTGGGAAGCAGCGAAGGCATGGGCGCTGCACCCTACTCGGGAGGAGACCCCTGGGCTGAGTGCTCGCCTGATCCCCGCCCCGCCACCACTATGACCTGCAGGAAGTCTGCAACTGGCCAGGGCCACACCCCCCATGGATTCTGGTTTCTCAACAGCATCTGCTGCCTCCCGCTGCCCAGTAAGGGAGGGTTTGGGGCCTGGTCAGGGAGCTGTGGTCCCTAGCAGCCATGGGCGGGTGATTTGGGGCTGCTCCTCAGGGGGTGCACGCGGTCTCCCACTGTCCCTGTGGCAGGGCTGGAGAGGCGATCGGGGAGGCAGTCTGCCAAGCCCAGGCGGGACCCCTGGGTGTCAGTCAGGACTGGGGCGGGGACGGACACAGCCATAACCTCTGCCCCGGAGGGAGGCTGGGTGGAATCTGAGCAGTGGGCTGGGTGACCTGAGGGTGTTCCTCTGCTCCAGCTTCTGATAGGAAAGCAAGATAAGGCAGCAGCCACCAAGTTCAGGGTCGGGCGGGTTTGTGTGCAGCAGCGCCCGGGGCCCAGGCCGTCTCCCTGGGATCTCAGTGGTTTCCCACTCTTGATGCCTTTCTGGTCAGCGAGAGGCTTGCTTCTGGCAGGCAGGGGCCTGCCTGGCCGCAGGGCAGACTCCCCGTGGGGAGCCAGTTCTTGGCGCGTGGGCACAAGCTGCAGAGGCCACGCGGCTGGGGGACAGGCGCTGGCCTCGGCGCTACAGTGGTGCCGGTGGTATTCTGCCAGGCGCGCCCCTTCTTCCTCGCTTGCCCTTGGCTTGCTCGCTCGTTCCTTGCAGCCCCCTGCCCGCCCCGTATGGGACGCTCTGGGGCTCCGACAGCAGGCCTGAGGACTGCAGCCCCACGGCGTGCTCAGAATGTGCCGGGCACCCCCCTCTCCTGGCCACGGCTCAGCTCGGTCCTGGGCCTGCAGCTCCTTCTTGGAAGTTCACACTCCTCCACAGGCCAAGTGCCCTTCCTGAGTGGCAGGTGCCTGCTAAGTCTTTGCCAGGAGGAATCTTCACCCCATTTTCCTGAAGCCCACGTGGCCCCAGACAGCCCCAGGCAGCGTCTCAGGGCGCAGGCACCTGCCAGATCAGGAGGCCTGGGAGGGGCGTCACCCTGACTCACGGGAGGGACTTGCTGTCACTCAGGGGGGACAGACAGAACGTCTGAGAACAACTCCAGGCCCCGGGCCCAGCAGCCCCCAAAGCCTTCTCACACGGCCGGGCTTGTGCGGCGTCACAGCCCAGATCCGGGAGAAGATGATACAGCTTTGGGAGGCCCAGGGCCAAGGCCAAGGCCAGGGCCAAGGCCAAGGCCAAGGCGCGATGCAAACCACCAGAATCTCCCGACTCTGCCTTCACTGCTGGGGCCACAGAGCTTGCTCAGGGTCCCCATTCCAGGGAGCTCTGCAGCAAATCCCACTGTGCCCTGGGCAGGAGGACCACAGCTGCTTACCACGGGGGACTCGGGACACACCCCACGCCAAGCCAGAACACCGGCCTTCTAATTATTTTTTTTAATCTTTGTATCCTCTACAGGGCATACTGAGAGAGATCTCTGAAGTGTTAATAAAAGTTGGTTTTTAAAAACATGTGGAAGAGGGCTGGCACTGTGGCTCAGCAGGTTAATGCCCTGGCCTGAGGCGCCAGCATCCCATATGGGCGCCGGTTCTAGTCCCGCTGCTTCTCTTCCGATCCAGCTCTCTGCTATGGCCCGGGAAGGCAGTAGAAGATGGCCCAAGTCCTTGGGCCCCTGCATCTGCGTGGGAGATCCGGAGGAAGCTCCTGGCTTCGGACTGGCACAGCTCCGGCTGTTGCGGCCAATTGGGGAGTGAACCATTGGATGGAAGACCTCTCTCTCTCTCTTCTCTCTGTATAACTCTGACTTTCGAATAAATAAATCAATCTTAACATGTGGAAGAATCCAGTCGTCAGGGGGAAGCCGTGTGCCGGTCCCCCATCGCCATCTCCTTCCCCGCGGTCCACTGCTGGGTTTGTGTTGCGGCTAAACTTCAGAAATTGTCCACGGTGTGCCACAGGGGAGGTCCCGAGGGGCAGCTCCCAGGAGGTCTGGGTCAGGGCTGCAGAGCCCGCTGCTGGGTCCAGGCGACACGTCGCAATCCCATCTCTGAGGAAGTCGAAAGGGAACTGCCACCACCCAGGGCCACGGGGGCCACTGGGGGAGACAGGGGAGCAGGATCTCCTCTCTCTGTCCTACTTACCTGCACGACAAGCCCCCGACAGCAGCCGGGCACACATGGGGTACTCTTTCTGGAAAGGTGCCCTTCCTGACGCGGTCCTCTGGCCCGTCGGCGACAGGACCGAGAGCAGAAGACGAGTCCACACTCAGGGCTGTGAGAAGGGGTGCAGGGGGGAACAGCTGTGTGTCCCCCTCAGAGCATCTCTGCCTGTGCCCACGGGAGGCCACAGTTGGGACTGTCCCCTCTGCTCCACGGCGGCTCGCTTGTTCTGTGTTGTCAACTCCAGACCCGGTGGCTCTGATGGCTTCTAAAGCCGTGAATGATCTTCTGGAAGTCTGACAGTCTGACAGCCGTCGCACGGGGTGGCTCTCTCCTCTTGAGCGTAATGCGGTCCCCATGGCCTCACCCAGCGCTTGCCACAAGAGGGACTGGACGGCCACGAAGCCTCTTCATTGACGGCTGGGAGACGGGAGGGGTTTCTGGCCCCTGAGTACAGCTGGGGCACAACTAGGAGTATGGCCCAACTCCTCTGCAGAGACAATTCCTGCCCCCTGGGTCCCGGCGGTCAGAAGGGGAAAATGCATCCATGTGTTCTACACGTCACTGCTGCAGCTGGGGCGCTCCTGGTGGACGACGGTGACCCATGCGGGCTGGAGGCCGGATCTTCTGACACCTGGGTCCTGGAGGCTCAGGCACCCAGGTCGACACAAGCAGCCCTGCTGCCGGGTCTCCCCAGCGCGCTCCTTCCGAGTCCTCGTCCGACGTCACACCTACTTAGTGACCTGGACCCAGCTCTCCCAACATCTCCGTCGCAAACGAACACCTTCATGCGTCACCATGAAAACAAAACGCTGCAGTCCACTTCAGATCGTTTTTGCTCTGATTAAAATTTTTATTGAAATCTCTCAAAGGTTGCCAAGAAATAGTTTTTGCAAGGGGTGGGGGCGGGGGACGGGGAGGGGGACAGCTAACAAACAGATTCAACACGGGAGCTCCCTCTGCTGGTCTGCGGTAGGCTGGCATGTTACAAACACATTCCCAGAGACAAATCTAATTTGCTGGAGAAGTGGACAAAACACAGGAGTGTTGGGCTTTGCCTCAGGAGAGAAACACTAGAAGAAAAAAAAAATCCAGGTCTCAAAACAGCGCACAACATGGCTAAGGAAAAGCAAAATCATTTAAAAGCGTCTCCCAAGACATAAGATTTCCAAAACAAAAACGCAACGCTCCACTAAGGGGAGAGGCTTCCCCACTCTGCCCTCCTTGACTGTATTCTCCCAAGGCCCTCCTGGTGCCGGTTAGCTGCTGAGCCCCTTGTCATGGCCTCCAGGTCTCTTCTTACAGGCTTCTCATCTACTTAAAGACAAGGTCCAAGGAGCACTGGAGTGAGGCCTTTCCAAAACGCCATTAAAGAGACGTCTCTGGCGAGCCAGCACCTCCGATGGACAGAGCCAGGCCCGCGAGTCCGCTGAACTGGCTACAGCCTCGGGAGAGCCACGTGCGATTCTGGGCAAACACTTTCCATCTTCGCAGGTCTGTCTCCTTGTCTGTAAAGTGGGTCAAGGCCAGCTGCTCTGCACGGCCTCTGCCAGTTCCCGCTAAGATTCCCGAGACGGACAGGTACGTTTATGAACGTGCAGGGTCCAGGAGTGTGCCACGGACGCCTCTGAGCAAGGAGTGGGCTTCGACACGTGCGGCTCACTGCTCCCGGACGAGAGTTCCACCAAAGCTAGGGCTGACGTGGCAGAGCCAAGTGGACGCCAGGCTGGGCAAGTCTCCGGGAGGAACTCACAGGGGAGGGAGCTGCCGCGGACTACGCGTGGCCCTGCCTCTCCTTACCCCTCCTCGCAATGGCCCCGGGCACCCCCACAGCCCCTCGGACTGCGTGTGATACAGGAATGCAGCGAGGGGAGCTGTCTGGCCCAAAGCCCCCACCCCCCAGCTCTTGGGCGCTGTCCACTCTCAACTCCCTGGGGTCACGGCTAGGTCACCTAGGCTCTGCTCTAGGTGACCACGGGCGTCCACGAGACTAAGGCAGCGTGCGCTGCTTCACAGTGCTCGCTGATACGGGCCTTAATGGCCAACCGAGCAGGCTCTGGGCAGCCTGGCAAGAGGAGAGGAAACACACCGCCCACAGGTGGGGCACTGGGATACACACAAGAGGGGCTCCCGTGGCTGCTTCAGGTCACCCACAAAGAAGTACGCAGCTCACTGCCAACACAGCGGGCACCTGGTACAAGAGAGAACCCCGGATTTCCGTGCTGTGCCCCCTGCCCCACGTAACCTGCCAGTCACTGAGGGTTGCGCCAAGCACTGACATGGGAGCAGAGAGTGAAAGCTACAGCGGACCTTTGCTCTCCTCTGCACCAGGCACTCTCACTACCACCGTTTATTTTTTTTTCTTTTTTTCCTAATCCCCACTACTCATGCCACGCTGCACCTCCTACTCCTAAGGCTGGCTGCTGGGGGGCCCAGGCGCCGAGGGCTTGTCTTTGGAGCTGGCCTGCAAAGTGCTTGAGGCACCCGGAGAGCAGCCTGCACCTGCCCAGAGCACCGGCAACTCAGCTGACGCACAGCGGGAGGCTGCCTGGCAGCAACCCTCACTGGGGGCTGCTTCTGGCTGCCGTCATCAAGAGAGTGAGTATTAAGTCGGGAGGAAGAGGATTCTGGGAAGCTGCTTACCTCATGTGGTCTTATAAACAAGCCCTAAGAAAAACAAACAATGCCCTCCCCCACCTGTCCAGGCTCATTGGCACACGCAGTAGGACAAAGGACACTTACATCCCGTCTGCTTATTTACTCTCTGCAGGCCAGACACGGACTGAGTGGTTTTTTCCCCAAAGGTGGAACCTTAACCTGGATCACTATTACCGCCACTAAAAGAAAACCTTGTCCCCCGGGGAGGGGAAGCACCAGCGTGTGGACGGTCATCTTTGAGCAGAGACGCGGGAGTCTGTTTATCAGACTTGGGCTATTCTTAGCTGAAGGAAGAGCCGGTGAGGAGGACTCCGCCCTAACCTGTCATTGCGTTCTAGACAACACACGGGGCCTCTTCTGTGGGGTTTCCTGCAACACGGGAACCGGGCACGCTCAGCCTTTCCCGGGACGCACGGAAGACAGCGCAGTCTTCCCCCGGGAAGCAGCCGCCCCGGGGCACACGCTCTCATGGAGCAGGAAGTGGAAACCTTGAGACACAGCCACACACGCACACATGCACACACACACACACCCCTCCTGCCACCCGGCAAGGCACACGCATCTACGGCCCGGTGACGCCCCCTGGCTAGCTGGCAGCTGGGGAGGTGACGCTGCCCCACGCTCTCGTGTGTGCCATGAGGGTGAGGTCACGAAGAGGGCAGAGAGGTGTTGTTTGGGGGCAAACATCAGGCAGTGGGTGATCATTGCTCTCAGACGGTCCTCATCAGTCCTGGGCAGTGCCAGCCGGATTTAGGGGAGTAGGGGGGGGTCGTTAATCTCTCGAAGGTGGGTCTGTTAGCCGGATAGGTGTTAGTGGTACGGTGTGCTCCGGGAGGGACCAGGTTGGACAGGGCTGGTGACAGGCTCAGTGAAGTCGTGGCCGATGGGCATCGATTACCTGGGCATGCAGTGAAGTGGGGTAGGTGAAAGCAGGAGGAGGTAGAGCAGGCGCTAACTCCGCTGGGTACAGAGGGTACGGGGCCCACACTTCAGGGCTACTGGGGTAAAGTGCAGGCACTGTGAGCTCATCTGCAAGAAAAGAATAAGGGAAGAGTTAGTGCTTTCAAACCAGAAAACCCCACACCCGCAACCCCGAGTCCCGGGCAGCGCCGGAAGCCGGATCACTCTCAGGCCTCAACAACCAGTGGCTTCGGTTCCCCGGACTCCAAGGAAGGGAGTGGCAGACACAGAACTAGGCACGTGGCGGGGGGCAACCAGCACCGCCAGCCCGCCGGGCCCTCTGAGAATCAGGCCCGGAACCGGCCTGGGCCCACTCGGACACTCTGATGTCCTGCCCGCTGCTGCTGGAGAACCCACATATTGTAGGAATGGGGTTCTCTCCAGGGAAAAGAGGAGAGAGACGGCATGTGCGAGCCCGCTACAGAGCACCTGGGAGAAAACGACTTAGCGGGGGGACCAGCGCTCAGTCTCTCCCGCTCGGCTTGCCAGAGCACAGGGCCCAACGCTGTAGCCACAGGGCATCTCCGATAAGAATCCAGAGCGTGGACGTGAACAGCCGTGAGTGTCTGTAACGAAGCCGAACAGGGTTTGCAGCTGCTGTTTCCACCGACTGTATTTTCCAGGGAAAAGAGTGATGTACGTTGCCAACTGCCGGGGCTAAATGTTCTCCTGCAGCTCCAGTTGCAATCAGGTCAAGCTGCAGTTTGCCAGAGCATGGGGCAAGGGCCAGCGCCTCACCCCGTATCGGGGGGCAATCCATTAAAAGTAATGGCAAACCCACAAGGGAGCCCCTCCACTGCGGCAAAAAGACCGGCGGTCGATAGTGAGGGATTTGGACCTTGGACCCCGTGAAGCAGCAATCTGGAGATGTGCTTTTATCACCTGTCAAAATCCGAAACCAAGGATGCTCCCCGGGACTGCCGAGGGAGTCAGGGAAAGGAGACTGGACAAAGTCATTAGTGAGCCACGGCTAAAACAAAGCCGCTTCGCTCCTCCCCAGCACCCGGGCAGCCGTTTCAGGCCTGCTGTCTCCCTCGGAAACTCGGGGGCTCGGCAGGGTCCCCCTAACAAGGGAGGGGGCTGGGGACAGCCAGCTGCTGGGGTACGGGGCTGCTTGGCGGGGGCGGTGGATGTGGGAGGCGAGTGCTGTGCTGACTCCATTCAGCAGGTGAATTCACCTCGCCTTCACTCCCGGGCACAACGTCATCTCACACACATCTCCTCGCCATGAGGCAGTCAAGTGCACCCCCTCTGCCTAGGGCTGGGGCTGGAGCCAGGCCACAGGAGTGGACCGAGCGCATCTTACGACCAGGCCCACACCACCTGCTGCAGGGTCCCAGGCTGTGCAGGTGCAGCCCACGGCATCCGCGGTCCCCGCAGAGGGGCTGAGCATGCCTACCTGACCCCCGTGTTTCCGGTCATGACGAGGCCACCTGATTCCCATTAGGGAAACTCTTGTGGGAGCCCAGCTAGTGGAAACTAACCCCTGCCAGACCTAGTGCCTTGGATTTTAAACAAACAGCCATTCTCAGGAATGGCGAGCTATTACTGCTGCTGTTATTGTTATTTTAGCTACCAGACTATTTTAAGACGTTCTGAGCCCTTTTTTAAAAGTCAAGAGCGTCTCAAGCCCCAGCTTGAGACAATTCTCTAGTCCATGCCGGCCCAGTGCCTGCTGCACACAGCCGATCTGAGATTTGCAGGGGCACGTGTGTGACCCGTAGCCTGCCAGTGCGCAACCTGTGGACCTGACCTGCGGGGGCTTCCTTCAGAAGGCTTATAAAACGACTTGAGTATGTCCCTTATGCTATCTGGCCCTAGAGCAATGAATAGCAGATGAGATAAATCAGGCTTTATACTCAGGCTGATTGCTGGGAGTGATAGTTCTCAGTCCTTCCTACATTTTTATCCCCAAGCAATAGTTCCCACTGGGTTTACCATGCTCAGCGACATGTGCGAAGAAATTTCCTTTGAGACCTGCCAGACGCAAAGTTGCCCAAGGAACAGAGGCTGAGTGGGAGTGGAGCACAGGCCTCGCTGAGACGGGTGAGAGCACACTTGCGAAATCCCTCGGTATAGCTTTTTTTCAAGTTATTTATGTATGTGAGTGGTAGAGGTGGGGGGTGGGGTGGGGAAGGTGAAGGAGGAAGAGGAGAGGGAGAGAGGGAATGAGAGAGGCGGGGGGGGGGGGGGGGGGCGGCGCGGGACTCCATGCAGGTCTCCCTGTGAGTGGCAGGGACCCAACTGTTTGAGCCATCACCTGCTGCTTCCCAGCGTGTGCATCAGGAGGGAACCCAACTGCTCTAACTGGCGGGGCGGGTGTCCTACCCTGCACCGGAACTACTGGGCCAAATGCCTGCCACAAACGTCAAGAACCGCACAGGCCGCAACTGCGGGGGAGGCTGAGAACTCTCCCGACACACGCCTCCGGTGGAAAAGGCCTTTAAGCAGGGGGGGCCTTGGCACCGTGAGCTCTTTCTTGGTTGGTGACGTGGATGTGAGGCTCGCAGGGCCACAGCCCCTGCCCGCACACGAAGCTGGAGCAGTGGGCTGTAAGCACAGGGGAGCGGCGCGGCCCCCATACCCCCAGAGTCACTCACTGCCCACCCCGCTCGCCTAACAGGAGGGGAAGGCTGACAAGGCAGGGGCAAGAACTGCTAGAGGCGAACTGGAGCCAGGGAGGGGGAGGATTCTTGTGGACAAAGGCGGGCTCTTGACCACCCAGAGTGAGGCAGGCAAGAGGGCAGATCAAGGGGCCCAGGCCCCTCTGTTTGTCAGGGTTAATCCCACCCTGCAGAGGAGCCCTAAATCCTTTCCCAGTGTCCCAGCCTGGCCACAGCCTGGCTCCCTCTGCACCTTCTGAGGGTACTGTTGTCCACAGCCCCAATATACATCTGAATAGGCCTTTTTCCTCGCAGCTTGTTCAAAGTGCACGCTGAAAAACCAGGCCCAGAAGCTTCTACCTCCAGCCTCCAGCCTCTTTGACAAAGCATCCTGGAGGGTCCCTCCTGAGCTGTAAGCCAGCAGACAGCTGGGAAAGATGGCCTAGTCGGCCCTGTCACTTTAGGTGCTGCTTCCAGGCTAAGGGCACAGTGAAACAGAGACAGGGACGTAGGACTCTTAGCGACAACTTGGAGACGCAGGGATGAGCGAAGTCCAGAACGCACTCGGCATGCCGCAAGCCCGAGGGGAATGGAGACCGTATCTGGTTTGATATCATCTGTCTCCTAGAAAGTACCGCCTGCAGTGTTCTGCAGTAGCCTCGCACATTCTCCTAAGTAACCCAGCCCCTTCCGTGCCTGTCCTGCCAGCATCCGGATTTCAGTAAACGGTGCCATGACGGCTGTCACCCCTTCTCCTTCTCGTCCAACCTTCCGCCAGGGTCCTGCCCGATCCATCCCACCATTCACTGGGACCTCCACCACTACTGGATCACTGAAAAGGCTTCTCAAGGGTCCTCCTCGGGCCGGCGCCTTGGCACGGAGGGTTAAGACACCACATGCGATGCTGGTATCTTATATGGGCACCGGTTCGAGTCCCCGCTACTCCACTTCTGATCCAGTTCCCTGCTGATGGCCTGGGAAAGCAGCTGATGATGGCCCAAGTGCTTAGGCCCCTCTACCCACGTGGCAGAGCTGGGTGAAGCTCCTGCCTCCTGACTTCCTCCAGCCCAGCCCTAGCCATTGAGGCCATTTGCAGAGTAAACCAGAGATAGAAGGTCTCTTTCTCTGGGTCTCTTTTTTGAATACACTAAAAGGAATCCTGGCTGCCACATTGATGCCAAGAGAATTTTTTATTGTTTTTTGGGGGTGTGCCATTTATTTATTTGTTTGAGAGGCAGAGTTACAGAGAGACAGAGGGCGAGACAGAACCATCTACTGGTTCACTCCCCAAATGGCAGCAATGGCCAGAGTTGGACTGATCCAAAGCCAGGAGCCAAGAGCTTCTTCTGGGTCTCCCACATGGGTGCAGGGCCTAAGCACTTGGGCCATCTTCCACTGCTTTCCTAGGCTGTTGCAGAGAGCTGGATCAGAAGAGCAGCTGGGACACGAACCAGTGCCCATATGGGATACTGGCACCGGAGCAGAGGCTTAGCCCACTACGCCACGGCGCCGGCCTCGAAGAGAATGTTTAAAATACACAGTTCAGTCATGTCACCTTCCCATACAGCCTTCTGTGACGTCCCCTTGCTCTCCGGACAGTTGAGTTGCACTTGTCACGGCCCTTGTCCTCCCCTCATGATCTAGGCTCGGTCTCTGCCACTTCCAGGTGTCCCCCGGTCACACACCACACCGCTCCCTCTGCCCAGGGTTGCGGCTGCTCCTTCCTTTCACTTGACCGAACCTCAGGAGGCCTCTTAGAAGCCACTCCCAGGGGAGCCCGGCCCCACACCCTGATTTGAAGACTGCCATGTCCATGCACCACTGCACTGCACCTGCCCGATGGCAGGAGTTGCCTGCCGGACCCCAAAAGCTCTTACTCTGCTTACCAGTGCCCAGCCCTGCTCTCCCTCGGGTGGGTGGGTGAGGGTTTCACAGACCCCCTAGAACACCAGTGGTCTTCATCTCTAGCTTTCTGTACACTGAACTTTCTAGAATAAACTTAGGACAGCTTGTCTGGTAAATGGATTCATTTAGGAAAAACAGCAACCATGACATTTAAGGTCAAAACACAATGAAAAATTCCATTTTTACATAGAAAAAAAAAATCAATTTTGAAACAAGACAAACAAATCAGGGATTCTGTTAGCACTCCCAGGGGGCGTATGTCAGGATCCAGGCCTGCTAAGTAAACCCTTCAACAGCCAACCTCACGAGGCCCACTGTTTGAGGTTGTTCTGGGATTAGGGTTAAGAATCTAGCCCAAGAAGACCGGTGTTATGATGCAGTGGGCTTGCAATGCAGTTCTGCTTCTGATCCAGCTCCCCGCTAATGTGACTGGGAAAGCAGCAGAAGATGGCCCAAAGAGTTGGGCTCCTTCCACCCATGTAAGAGCCCTGGATGCAGCCTTGGTTCTTGGCTTTGGCCTGGCCTGGCCCAGCCCTGGCTCTTGTGGCCATTTGGGGAGTGAATCAGTGGACGGAAGATCTCTATCTCTCCCTGTTACTCTGTGTTTCAAATAAACAAACAAATCTTAAAAAAAATTATCTATTTGAAAGGCAAATTGACAGGAGGGAGAGAGAGAGATTATAGGGAGCTGCTTATGAGTCTAAAACCAAATGTATGTGCAGGCAGGCCCCCACTGTTTCCACCTGCTCTCTTCACAGACCCCGGTCGTTCCCTTTGCCTCAATTGATTTCGGTTACTTCAGGACTCTATAGCTTTGACCTGCACTCTGACATAAGTGTCCTAAATCGAACTCAAATGACCCAGAAGGGAACATATGTCACTCATCAATAAATTCTTCTTACCTCCAATGTTTCCGATACTCTGTGTGTTCGGGTTAAACACCTCCTTTACGTGCCTTAGTGAAGCAAACAGCCACTGAGATGACGGGGACAACAGGGAAAATGATGACGGGGTAGGGATGGTGACAGCAGCAAATGCGGAGCGCTCTATGTGATGCACCAGCATCCGGGCCACTCAGTACCAAGAACCAAGGCACAGACAGGCGTACACGTAGCCCAGTAACTCATAGCAGAGGCAGAGCCAGGATGTGACCGAATCAAGGCCATCCCTGTTTCGCATGCCACTGCCTCTCCATATGGACTGTCTCCACGCACTCATTGTAAAGACAAGCCTCTTTCCCCCAGTTTTTCTTCCCTTCCCTCCCTCTTCTACCCCATGCAAGTGCTCACCCACGGGGTGGTAACAGCCTCCTGGCCTTACTTTCTCCTCTCTCCTCACTGCAGCAGTTCGACAGAACATAATCTGGGAGCAACTTTTTAACCCTAAGAAAAGCACACTGGGGCCAGCATCCCATATGGGCACCGGTTCAAGTCCCAGTTGCTCCACTACTGATCCAGCTCTCTGCTATGCCCTGGGAAAGCAGAAGATGGCCCACGTCCTTGGGCCCCTGCACCCACATGGGAGACCTGGAAGAAGCTCCTGGCTCGCGACAAAGAAATTGCATGTCACGGTGGTCTTGAGTCAATTGGCCCACAGTTACCACCTCTACAGCTGATGGTTTTCTGCCCTTCCTCCCACAGCTCACTGCTTCCCTGGCCTGCTTGCTCCTTACCCCTCAGCTATTTGATGCCAAGAAGAAACCATCCAATGCAACCAGGGACTGACAGCAAACCCACTCCTGACCTTGGGGCTGCAAAGAGCCCAGAGCTAGGCAGGAAGGAAAAGCCCCCAGGGGACTTGCGTCCCTCCTGCGTTACCCACCCCTGCTCTACCGACCCCTGCTCGTCACGCTGGGACATCTTCCTTCCTGTGGTCTGCAGCTGCAGCAGTGGGCGTCACCCTGAGTCCCCGGCCAGAGTCTGTCCCCAGGCACGGGGCCATGAGCCATTCACAGTACTTGTTGGTCTCTGTGAGCCTGGCTGGCTTAACAGTGGGTCAACATGTTTAGCAGATGCTCCGTTTTCAGAAAGCACTGCTCTGACACCATGGGAACCGTGCCCACCCCCACTCTGCCAGAAACCTGCGCTGCTGTGTGCAGCAATGGGCTGGGCGCAACACAGGAATGCAGTACCACCTGCGCCAACACACACTCCCCCTGGTCTGGTGCACGCCACCACCCTCTCTGTTGAGTTCAGAGGCGTTCCTTTGGCACCCCTGGCTGCCCTGAAGTCTTTTCTGCCTGGGGTACATGCTTTAGGGGGCTGAGGGACTGCAGTACTGTGCTGGGGTGCGAGCTGTGTGGCTTGGCAATCAATGGCACCGTTCGCATACTGAATGGTAATAACAAGGAAATCCCAATAGCATACATGTGGTAAAGGGTATTTCACAGACTCGAACTTAATCTTAGAACACCCCTGTGAGGTGAAGTCTCCACACACCAGCAGTGGAGAGGGGGAGCCTAGGGGCCAGAGAGATTCAGGCAGGGTGAAGTCAAAACACACCTTCCCAGCAAGCCAAACAGCCTAACATCCCCAGCAAGGCAGAAAAGACAGGGCACCGCCTTCAAAATCACTCCTGCGGGGAGGGAGCGGCTCAGGGGCTGTTCTGGAAACATGGCCATTCATACTCATGGTTAATTATAAATCTATAGGGGGGCCAGTTCGAGACCCGGTTGCTCCACTTCTGATCCAGCTCTCTGCTATGACCTGGGAAAGCAGTAGAAGATGGCCCAAGTCCTTGGGCCCCTGCACCTGCGTGGGAGACCTGGAAGAAGCTCCCAGTTTCGGATTGGCACAGCTCCTGCCATTGCGGCCAACTGGGGAGTGAACCATCGGATGGAAGGCCCCCCCCCCTCTCTCTCTGCCTCTCCTCTATGTAACTCTTTCAAAAAGTATTGTCCATAAGGGTAATTCTGACCCAAGTTCTCCAACACCGAGACAGAGGATGCGTGATGTGTGTAAGAGCAGCGAGTAAAGGAACAACAAGGGGAAAGAAACTAAATGATATGCTTATTTTGGTAGAGAGAATTTTTGAAATCTATGCATAGCCATATGAGAAATGCCAACAATTAGCGCTTTACTGAGAATAGGACCGGGAGCATGAAGTTAGGAAAACATGTGTTTGCTAACATTTGCAAGTGTATCTACATGGTCTAGCATAGTACCTGTTACACAGCAGACTGTCATAACTGTTAACAAGTGCTGTGTCAGTAACAAATCTTTGAGTGTGTTTTGTTTCAGATAAGTTCTAAGGAATGAGCATTTTGAAAACTAGACAAACAGAGAGCTCTTCCATTCACTGGTTCACTCCCAAATTCCTGCAACAAGCCAGGGCTGGGCAGAGCCAGAGCCAGTAGCCTGGAACTCCATCTTGGTTTCCTAGCTGGGTGGCAGGGAACCAAGCCACTCAGGCGACACCTGCTGCCTCCCAGGGTGCACCTGATCAGGAAGCTGGCCTGGAAACAGTAGCTGGGACTTGAGCCAGGTCCTTGATACCGGATGCAAGTGACTCGAGCAGCAACTTAGCTCTCTGAACCAAATGCCCACACCGGGATGAGCATTTTTAAGGACCTCAATATATCTTGCTGGGTTGAAATGCTGTTCCAACAGATGTTCTCCAAAGAAATAGTTACATCTGTATCCACTTTTAATATGACAGTACTGAAAATCATTTAAAAAACAAAGCTAGGAGTAGATAATTAGCCCATCAGAGGACTTGGGTTTGATTTCCTGCCAATGCAGACCTTGGGAGGCAGCACTGATGGCGCCAGTTACTGAGCTCCTGCCACTCACGTGGGAGACCTGGATGGCAACCCCAGCTCCCAGGTTAGCTTCGTTCCAATCCCAGACCAGCCGTTACAGGCATCTGGAATGCCAGTGGATGGGAACTCTCTCAAATTAATGAATATTTTAAAATATTTTAGAGGCTGGCACTGTGGCATGGTAGGTAAAGCTGCTACCTGCAGTGCCGGCATCCCATATGGGTGCCGGTTCTAATCCCGGCTGCTCCTCTTCCGATCCAGCTCTCTGCTATGGCCTGAGAAAGCAGTGAAAGATGGTCCAAGTGCTTGGGCCTTTGCACCCACGTGGGAGACCAGGAAGAACTCCTGGCCCCTGGCTTCGGATCGGTGCAGCTTCGGCCATTGTGGCCATTTGGGGAGTGAACCAGCAGACAGAACACCTCTCTCTCTATCTCTCCCTCTCAAATACTTGGTAGCTCTACCACTCAAATAAATAAAATCTTTTAAAAATCTTTTCCCCTTGCCAAACTATAATTTCCTGTTGCTAGGACACAGAAGATACACAATAAAACCAGTTTAACTGATGTTACCAAGTGCTTGCAACTTACAACTAACAAGCACACACAAACTTGAGAACAATATACTAACACAATGATTTGCAGTTTAGCACATTTCCTTGACTTTTAAGAAAATGTCAGCCTACATCAGCAAAGGTTCCAGTGCCTGATGAAAAGGCAGATATTTTAACTTCTCACAGTTACCAGTTCAAAAAGATTGCTATTGACCTAAGGAACTGATGAATCCAAACCCAAAATATTTATTTCAGAGTACAAACAACACAAACCCAGATACACACACAATCGTAGTCACAAATCCAGATACACACACGCATAGTCTAGGTGATGGGCCGTGTGCTGAATTTTGTGGCTTCAGTTGTGTGTGCAAACGGAGTTCCACGTCTGGTCCACTCCCCTTTGCTCTCAGGGTCGGCTGTCCACCTCTGCTCCGTGGCTGACGATGGGCTACTTATCTACCTTGGCTGCACAAAACATTAAGAGAGGAGAGGGCTGTGGGCACTCGCATGCCCTGCCTCCACCTTTCTCTGCTTGTCTCTGATGTTACACAAAGCCTGGTTTATAATCCACTGCAGAGGAAGTAACCCTAAATGAAATGGAAGTGGCCATTTCAAAAAGTCTTAGAGAGCATTTGTCCTGGAGCTCAAGAAATGTACCCATCTTTATGGAAACAACAGAACGTTCTGGACCCCAAGGATGCTTTCCAATCACTGGAATGCAAGCAATGCAGACTAAACAGAAGGCAAAGAACTACTGGAGGAAACTACCATTGTTTCTACAGGTGAACAGGTGACAAGTTTTACTGGGTTTCCTATTATCTCGGGTGATATAATTCAGACTCACAGGAATTAAAAATGTGATTTAACCTTGCCCCTCCCCCGGGGATGGCCGGTGCACTGAGACATCAATGCATGGGTGTGGCCAGAGAACGCACTAACTGTGGCCGGAGCCTTGAGGTCCACCGAGCCCCAGTAACTGTCATTGACCGGGCTTTCCAGAACCATTCCTGACCCGGCATAACGCCACGGGAGGCTCACAGAGCCACGCTGAGCATCCATGGGCGGGACACGTAGCCGCCGTCACCCCCACGCTGCAGGGACTCATCTTGACTGGTTCTTGGCTACCGCACCGCAGCCACAAGGTAACCATCCGCTGCTGCCATTGCCACTCCAAGTGAAGAGAAGCTAATGATGTTTCTGCCGTCAGGAACTAAACGAATTATTGAAATACTCATCTCCTAGCTTGCAGCTAGGGCTTTGTTCTACGTTAATGCTCACAAAAAGTCTGCGGAGAGCTACCTAAAAAGCTGTCCAACTTCTGAAATAACACAAAGTGGGGGGGAGGGGGAGACTATACAGATATTCATAAGGGTTAACTGTTAGAAAACCTAAAACATTTCTTTAATGGGTTTCAGAAAGCTGAGATAGAGTTGTTTATCCGTATTTGCAAAGACACCTAGAAACTTCTAGAAGAAAAAAGAACTCTGGAAACCAGTATGCTTAGAGACAAACTACGTGAATATGTTCGTATGTGCTAGAAATAAGAACAAGTATTTATTTAGTGTTTATGTGTCAGATCCCTGCCCAGCGGAATGTCTCACGTAACGTCCCCTAAGTCCTTCGAGCTGCATGCTAACACTTCCGCTCTACAGCAGAAGAAACAGAAGCCTGGCGGCGTGTCCAAGGCCACAGGCTTGCAGGTGGAGGTGAAGGGGTGCCAGTCTACACAGTCTGCTCGTGGACCCATCACCAGCTCCAAGTTGCTCGCTTGCCGTGTTTTTCTCAAGTTAAAATGCAAATTACATGTTTAAGCTACATGCTAACAAGCAATCATTTTATCTCACGGAAGTAATTTAATCTAGCTTGGCTTTGGTGGAAAAGACAAACAGGCTGTGGGGGAAGCAAAAAGAATACTGCTGTTAGCCCTGGAGAGCAATGCCACGGCATGAGCCCTGCGCTGCTCTGCACCTCGAGGCGGTCCTCGCAGCGCCCAGGGACGTGGGGACGGCTGCTGCACACTTCCCGGTGCCATCACGTTTTCCCATCTCTCTCACGGAGGCTAAGGAGTCATTCACGCAAACAACAGAAAGTCTCCAGCTGCCAGCTCCCGTGAACCGAGAAACACTGGCAGGAACAAAGCCACCACAGGTAAAAATGATGCTGGGACGCGAAAACGCTCAGGCAACACCCTGCCCGCCAAATGCCTCTGCTCTCCTTCACTCAGTTTGAGCATCTGCTGGACTCGGATTAAATTCTGAGGGCGACGCCGAAGTCCACTTCCAGAAACAGCCACCACTGTCTCGATGGAAGTGGCCCCGCTTTGTCCCCAGGCTCTCAGAGGCGAGGGGGGTTCCGCGGAGGCACTGAGGGAGCATTGCACCCGGATCATCGGGGAATGAGAGGGCTGGATCCGGAGACCACAAGTCCGCAAGACCAGTGAAATCTCTGGGCGGAATCCAGGTGAGAATAACAAAGAGACAGGCAGCTCAGGGCCAGCAGGAAAAAATAAAAAGCATCCCAAAGTGGCGATTCAAATGCAGGGTGGACAGCATCACCCTTGAAGTTTCCAGCCCACGGGATGTGATATCCGGGATCAGTGCACTGGATCCAGCTCCCTGCTAATGCAGCTGGGAGAGCAGCAGAATTTGGGCCAAGTGCTTGGGCCCCTGCCATCCATGTGGGAGACCCAGATGGAATTCTGGGCTTCTGGCTTTGGCCTGGCTGCTGTGTCCATCTGGGGAGTGAGCCAGCAGATAAAAGGTCTCTCTCTCTCTCTCTTGATGTCACTCTCTTTCAAATAAATATATCTTAAAAAACAAAAAGCCCAACTGGCCAACCACTTCTCTGCTGCCCACTCCACAGGCTGCAGTATGGCTCCCCGGCTACCACAGCTGCTCCAGGCGTCAGTGCACCTCGGGCCCCTGCCTGGCTGAACTTTATTTTCCTGTTTTCTCTTCATTTCTTCTAAAGATCAGAGAGATACAACCACAAGTTTAAAAGCGACCCTAACAAAAGCCCAGGTTTTACTGATACAGGAGGCTAATAGCTCCGCTGTGCTGTTGATGTTCCAGGGAGATAAACAGCGAAAACTTGGCAAATGCTAATGTAAATATCACCCCCTCCCACCCTCTCATTCCTGATGACTGCACTCATTCCTGGGGAGTGAGGGACGGGCAGAGTTCACCAAGCAGAGCAGGGCATCCTAACCCTGTCAGACGCACCAGGCTACCAAAGAGAACTGAAGGGGTTTAGGCTACGTGTGGCCATTCGGGGGAATGACAGGCAATTCTCTCCCCCGAGAACCACTGCTGTGTGACAAACAGATTCCTTTCTTTTCTCTCTCTCTCTCTTTTTTTTTTTGACAGGCAGAGTTAGACAGTCAGAGAGAGACAGAGAGAAAGGTCTTCCTTTTTCCGTTGGTTCATCCCCAAAGTGGCCACTACGGCTGGTGCGCTGTGCTGATCTGAAGCCAGGAGCCAGGTGCTTCCTCCTGGTCTCCTATGTGGGTACAGGGGCCCAAGCACTTGGGCCATCCTCCACTGCACTCCTGGGCCACAGCAGAGAGCTGGCCTGGAAGAGGAGCAATCGGGATAGGACCGGCGCCCCGACTGGGACTAGATCCCGGGGTGCTGGCACCGCAGGTGGAGGATTAGCCTAGTGAGCCACGGCGACGGCCAAGCAGATTTCTTTCAAACCCTGAAAGGTTGCCTGTCCGTCTCTATCTTTTCCCATTTAACTCGGACGCAAAGCCAAGGAAACCTGGGCATGCGGCTGGTGACTGGCATGACTTGTGGGGTTTGGTGGGTGATCCAGAATCTCTCCAAGGCCAAGAGGCAGAACACTTTACCATAGAACAGGCGTGTCTAAGACAATCCAGTACAGATGAGGTCTCCCAGAAACAGAGAACTAGTAGCTGGTTAGGCACTATGAAGATGGCCGTAACAGCGAGATCATCCATCAGCTGGCCGCAACAGCTAGGACTGTGCCAGGCGAAAGCCAGGAGCTGGAACTCCATCCGAGTCTCTGAAAGCCCGTGGGGCCATCTTCTTCTGCCTTCACAGGAAGTAGGAACAGGAGCAGGGCAGCAGGGACTCGAACGGGCATTCTCAAATGGGACGCCAGCATCGCAAGCGGTGGCTTACGTCGCTGCACTACAACACTGGTCCTAATCATAGAAGTTTTCTAAAGGAAAACCGGGTGGGCAAAGGCTCAGAGTTCAAATCTATAGAGAGAGGCTGGTTAAACAACTATGAAACGGCATTTTAATTGTAGCCACTGCAGATGGAGGTGTGAGAGACCTCTATTTACAAGCACCGGGAGAGAGCAGATCATAGACCACGATGTGTAGGATGAGCCCATTCTTACACACTTAGCAGGAGGCAGATCTCGGTTCCAGAGCCCTGCTCTGCCATCACCAGGATGGGACCCCTGTGAAGTCACTAATTTCTCTCAATCAAATGTTCTTAAGAGAGGAGAAGGACGGTAAGAGGAGGAGGAAGAACAGTAGCAGCACCTTTTCTTCTAGGTTGCCCTACGAATTAGTGGGCCAGGTGAAGGGCTCAGACAACTCACACATTCAGTAATACCATTCTCACTATCTCTGGAGGGTGGATTTCACATACTGTTTTTTGCTCATTCAAGCTTCTGACTTATTACCACGATCATGGATTATTTCTTTTTAAAAAGATGAAACCATGATGGATGACAAGGGCTGTCTGAGGATGAAGGAAAAGCACAGCATGTATGTGGGCTCAGCCTGACAGTCCCCGGGGAGAAACAGCCAAGCACCCTCCCACAGATGAGCGGATACACGAAACGCGACACATCCACACCATGGATTGCTGGTCGGCCATCAAAAAGATGGGGGTTCTGACATCCGCCACAGCTCGGATGAACCTCGAAAACACCATGCAAGTTAAGGAAACCAGACAGAGAGGGACGCGTATTGCATGAGTGCGCTTCCATGAGCTATCTGGCAAAGATAAACTCATCAGGACAGAGAGCAGATGAAATCCTACGGGGCCCCAGGGTAGGAGGGCACAGAGAACTATTGCTTAACGGTTTGGGTTTCTGTTTGAAGTGATGAAAATATTTTGGAAATAGATAGTTGTCATGGTTGCAAAACACTCTGAGTGTAATTAATGTCCCTGAATTGTGCACTCAAAAATGGCAAACTTCACGTCACGTGTTTTAGCTGGTTTTAAAGGTTAACAGTGTACCCGAAAACACTGAATTACACACTTTCAGTGAGTGAACGCGACAGTCGATGAATTATACATCACGAGCCGCTGAAACAAACAAAACACGACGGCTTTGAGTCCCAGACGGCAGCTCACCGAATGAATGTGAGCACGGATAAGCCGAACAGCCCTGGGCGTCACTCCTCATCCTTCAAACGAGGGTAACTGCATCTATGAAGTAGGTTGTGAAGGGCACAGGAGATACAGAGAGCGAGGCAGAGTGCTTCCACTAACCGCTGTGGCCATCGTCCTCGTCCTCCTTACACGAGGGCCCATTCTGGAAGATGCATGAACTACTTACTGACCCCCGGTGTCACCCATCCTCGCCAGTATGGCGGATCCAGTGACATGTGGGAGGGGCCGTCCGGCAGATGTAACTGTGGGAGAGCCCTCTCCTGCATGTCCCATGAATAACTCCCCCCCCCCCTCCAGTGGGCGGGACCAGCCCAACCAACAGCTCCTTACACAAACCCTGCTGCAGAGGCTCCGTGAGCATGTGGGACCTCCTACCTGGAAGCAACCCGACTGCCCACGGAAACAGGGTCCCCTCCTTAAGGATCACGCATTCTAGAATCATCTGTGTGGACGCCATGGTAACCACGATGAAAACGAAGCAAGCCAAGGAACTGCAGACTGCTGGTTCTTGATCTCAAGAGCTCAACCGACCCGGCCCCTTCGTCCCTTTCTCACGGCAGCTCCTCCTTCCAATCTTCCCTTCATTTCCCCCAGGCTGGATCCCGTCTAGCTTCTCCCGTTCTCCCACAGAGCTGAGGCCCGGCCCGGGACCGTGGGGTGCAGCGGCGGTGAGGTTCTGTGACATGGATCATAATGCCCAGAGCACGTACGGGGAGGGGCCGGCTGGTGACCTCTGAGGAGTAGGCTGTGCAGGTAACCAGTGGCCGCGGGCCAGCTCGTGCCCAACACCACAGTCATGTATTACAAATGCCTCGGAGTGAAGAGCAACTGTTTAGGAAGCTGTCTCTGGACCTTTAATGAGAACTGATGGAAGGAGATGAGAACGTAAGAACGGAGCCGTCGTCTGGAGTGAGGCCGCCGTGGGGGCAGCACCCGGGGCCTCGGGGCCTTTGCACACGGTGACTGCAGCAGACCCAGGAGGAGCCGCCTGTCCCGGGGCTGGCAGCATGCTGCTAGCTCTGGTCCGGGAAGAGTTGTTGTTCTCAGGGTGTGCTAGCTTCCCACACGAGAATATCTTTAGATGAGAAACCAGGCCCGCAGGGGCAAGTGGTGCCGGAAATACACAGAGGTGCAGAGTGCACGGGGTGGGGGTGGGGTGTATTTCCAGAGTGCACGGCGGGACAGCGAGCCGGCGTGGCCTTTTAAGGCTGCAGCGCCACTGTGCCATCGGCGCCGTCACCCTGGCACTTGGCATGACGCAGCTTTAACCCTCCTCTTCATTTCTGCGGGTGAGAAGACACCCAAAGCCAAGCTGCAGCTCCCTTGACAGGCACGGCCGAGTTCTCTCCGGCCACTCAAGGTCCCTTCTCACCCATCTCCTTCAGTTCCCGACACCTGCTGAATCCAAGGCAACTGCTAACTGTACCAAGGATTCCATCGCCTTCGCGAATCCGTCACACACCTCCAGCTCACCTCCGGTCGGGTGTTAAGAGCTATGGTTTCCCGAACAAAGTCATTTCCACCCCCGACCTTTCCAAGTTGTTCTAATGGACCGGAATGTAACTCATTTACACCCAGGAGTAGCTGCACAAAGGGCAGGTTTGCTCGGGAGAACTGGCCATCATGGTCAGGACTGAGCTGAACCGTTCGGTCACAGAGGCTCCCCACTCTCCAGACCCATTCCCACAAACCGAGATCCTGAAGGGCGCTCAGGTGAGCACGGGATTAGCCTTGCTCCTTGAAGCCCAGGGAGCAAAGAGGTCAGTAAGAGTTAAGTCTCTGGGTGTATGGAGTTTGGTCAGCTAGGAGCGAAAGTGGCGCTAAGGTAATTAACTTATGAAGTGTTCCACTTCTACTATGCATCTGACATTATACAAAGTCTACACCTTGCTTCTCAGTGAGCCTGGGGATAAGAAACTAACTGGCAATTTCTCATACGGACTGAATACAGAACTACAGTGGTAGCCAACCCGTGGGGGAACTAACTCACGGGTGGAGAGACAAACTACACGAGACTCGAGGTGACTTCTGCAGGACAGGCAGCTAATTTGCAAAGGAAACGAATTAATGGTCAGGGGATGGGCACGCCAAGCACAGGGCACAGGGGGGACCTTCACAGGCCTCCCCAATACTGAGCAGTGTTGGAGAACGGCTCAGGAGAGCGTAGCAGCTGGGCTGAGCATCGAGACAGAGAACACGAAGGGCCCGCGGGCTGAGCTAAGGGGGTGAGAATCTGTCCAGGGCAATGGGGCTCTTCTCGTGTCACTACAGGGATCTGCCATCCAGTGACCAAGCCACACGCCTCCGATCGTTCTCAGGAAGTGGGTACACTTCACTGTGTGGATTCAGGAGAAAAGCTTCCGAGTACCCAGGCCAGCGGGAGCAGCCAGGACCAGCAGCAGTGGTGCCCTGGGGGGCTCAGGCCTGAGCCCATCACATAGGCTTTCCTATTGCAGGCTTCACCGCCATCTCGGCTCCCCTCTGGCAGTCTCCGGTCTGCTGACCTCGAGTCTCGCGACTGCCTCACTTGAGAGAGTAACACAGCTCCTTCCAGCAGCCAGAAGTGATGGGCTTTGCTTCCAGTCCACTGCCCGAGAGCGCCCACTGTCGCTCCAGTACAAGTCCCGCACTGCTACCTGACGCGTTGCTTTATGCCTCCCGAACTTTCAGAGGGCGTCAGGGAGGAAGCCGGTGGGTTCTCAAAGGCCACCCTCTACGTCCGTTTGCCCTATCAGGTAGCACTTAAAATACATAAATAGGGATGACGAGGGGAGGAAAAACAAGCCTTTCTGAAGTTTCTAAAGAATCGCTGGCAGATTCTTCCACTGTGGGGGCAAGGGAGGGAGGAGGGGGTCAAGTGAAGGGATTACATGATCTAAAACAGTTCTGAAAGAATCGCACAGCTTCCTGTTTGCCCATCTCCTTTGCTGATATGGAGCCTGGGGTCTTGGGAGAGGCCAGTCTAATATTTTAGACTTTTAAAGAGTTCTCTCGGACTTAAACCTGAAGTGGGAGACTGCTAATTGCGAAATTTAACTTCTACCCAAAATGACTACCTTAAAAACTTAGCTCAACCTTTGTGTCTCTGTGTGCCAAAAGTCACGTTAAATGCCTATTTTAGGAAAAGAACTTAAGTGCGTTTGGGAATCGTTTACTACCTAATAAAACTGCTTTGGGAATAACTTACTGACAAGGTTTATCAAACACATCTAGACTGACTTTCTTCATAAATATACCCAATGATAAATTAAGAGAAAAGTTTTAGGAAAAAACAGCGTGTTTGGGTGAAACGACAGATTACACAGGGAACGTTCCCACGGGATTCCAGCTTTGGTCTCTTTCAAAGATAGCGTTAATAATGATCTTTAAAGGGCACGGGGGAGGCATTACAAAAATGTGCTCAAACTGGCAAACTTTAAAATTAAGATTATGAAACAGCTGATGTGGCCAAATGTGCATTTTGAAAAATACACAATGAATTAGATTAAGTAATGATCATTGGTCAGCAACAAATATGGGCAATGTTCTGGAAAAATCGCTTTTACACCTTTAACTTCTATGCTAACTGTTCATTTCCTTTCATTTACTATCTCATCGCCTTCTTTATTTCTTCCTATCATTGCTCCAGGATGAAGGAGGAGACCAGGGCCATGTATGAGATGGAGGCAGGACTCACACACTGGAGTTCTAGGTGTGAATCTCCTTAAAGGCTCAGATACTCCGGCTGCAGTAGCAAATCTGATCTCAGCGGGACCCTGCAGGGGCTGTCAGCAGTAAAAGGACAACGAGTGACTGCATGGTTTCTGCTGGAAGGACCCAGGACCAGTATAAAGCAGTCTTGCCACAGAAGAATGAAGTGAGTCTGATCAAGGTTTCCTAACTACTAATTTACAGATAAGACAGAAACAAACGTGCTAATCAACCCAAAAATGCACTCAACATCATCCACACTACACAGAACTATGACAAATAATCTGAGTTCCCCAACAAACTGCAAGGGAAAAAAAGGAGAGAGAACGAGAAGGAATATATCGACAACTAAGAGAACAACGAAATACAAAGACAGGATGGATTTGGGTCTTGATTCAATCAAACAATAAAACATTTAAATAAATATTTAATATTTGCATTTGAATATATTGGAAATTTTCCATACTTCCCCCTAAATTTAAGAAATCACCATTAAAAACCGCAACACTTAAAGCAAGCTAACAGTCCATGTGTAAACCCTGCTGCCTTGTCTACTCCCCTGGGTATTCACCAGCAGGGCTACAGCAGTCGCCACTCAGGTGTGAGGGAACCTTCTAAGCCCCCAGTGGATACCTGAAAGCATGGATACACATACACTGTGCATCCCCCGCCCCCCCCAATGCATACCTTGGATAAAGCTGAATGTATGCATTAGAAACATGAAGAGATTACCAACAGCAGTAGTGAAACAGAACAATGGCCGGCACCTCGGCTCACTTGGCTAATCCTCTGCCTGCAGCGCCGGCACACCGGGTTCTAGTCCCAGACGGGGCGCCGGATTCTATCCCGGTTGCCCCTCTTCCAGTCCAGCTCTCTGCTTTGGCCCAGGAGGGCAGTGGAGGATGGCCCAAGTGTCTGGGCCCTGCACCCGCATGGGAGTCAAGGAGGAAGCGCCTGGCTCCTGGCTTCGGATCGGCGCAGCGCGCTGGCCGTGGCAGCCATTTGAGGGGTGAACCAATGGCAGGAAGACCTTTCTCTCTGTCTCTCTCTCTCACTGCCTAACTCTGCCTGTCAAAAACAACAACAAAAACAGAACAATTACAATGATATGCTGTAGTGAAAGTTCGTGTGAATGTGGCTTCTCTCTCACAGTCTTCCTGAATGGTGCCCACCCTTCTCGGGACCACTGGAGAGGACTCCCTGTCTCTGGGTGCCGTGCAGTGAGGCCAGTGAGGTGGGCACTGTGACATTACGTAAGGTTATGTGAACACGGGCAGGCAGCACACACCATGTGCAAAGGTGGACAAAGGAACCACTTACTTCCCTATTTATAGTGTTTTCAAATATGTATACAAGCTAATTAACACCGGCATTACCTCCCATACTTGCTTTTTTTGTTTCAAGAATACTTGAAATCTACTCTTAATAATTTAAGTGTATAATGCATTGCTATTAACTACAGTCACAGTGTTGTACAACAGATCTCTTGAAATTATTCCTCCTAACTGCAATTCCTACGTCTCTCCTCTCTCTCACCAGTCTGCCTAAAGGGCCTAAGGGATCGGAATCAGAAACTCAATTACACAGCTGCATTCCCACGATCATCCTAGCATTAGTCACAAAACAGAGGCAACCTATACGCCTACCAACGGGTGCACGGACACAGAAAACGTGGTCCACGCGTACACGGGAATGCTAGTCATCCCTTAAAACATTCACATCAGAGGCATCAGGATGGATGAACTGGGAGGACATGATGCTAAGTAGAATACGCCACACAGTAGAGGATCAATACTATATGATCACAGTTACAGAAGAAACCCAAAACAGTTCTTTAAAAAAATTTATTTATTTGAAAGGCGGAGCCAGGGTGGGGTGGGTGCATCATTCCCCAAATGGCTGGGGCTGGGCCAGGCCAAAGCCAAGAGCTTGGAAGTCCATCTGGGTTTCCCACATGGCTGGCAGAGACCCCAAGCACTTGGGCCATCTTCTGCCACTTTCCCAGGCTCATTAGCAGGGAGCTGGATCAGAGGCAGAGCAGCAAGGACTTGAAGTGGCATTCATTATGGGATGCCGGCTTAACTCGATGCGCCATTAGCACTAGCCCCACAAAACAGCTTTAAACAGAATAGCAGGGGCCGGTGCTGTTGCGTAGCGGTTAAGGCCTCCGCCTGCAGTGCCGGCATCCTATATGGGTGCCAACTCGAATCCTGGCTGCTCCTCTTCCGATCCAGCTCTCTGCTGTGGCCTGGGAAAGCAGTAGAAGATGGCCCAAGTCCTTGGGCCCCTGCACCCAGGTGGGAAACCCAGAAGAAGCTCCGGCCATTGTAGCCAATTGGGGAATGAACCATCGGATGGAAGCCCCCCCCCCCCCCCCCCGCCTCTGTGTTGTGTAACTGACTTTCAAAGAAATAAATAAATCTCAATAAATAAATAAATAAATAAATAATACTAGCTCTGAGGGAGAGAGAGAAAGCAGCACTCCCATGTCGAGCACCTACTAAGTTTCCATGTGCATAGCAGCCATCATACTTGCTGATGGGATTAATCTACTCTTCATAAACAGAAGATGGGAGAATCAGAGTTCAACCTGAGGCTCAAGTGTGTCTAATCTCTTGGGGGGAAAAGGTCATTGAACCCAAACAGATCTGTACAGTCATGGTTCTCAGATGCCATCAAATACTCAGTAATATTAAGAAACAACTAAAGGGCTTGTACAAACAAAGAGAAAACGTCAAACAAACCCACCCAGATCACTGAACGTCTTCCTGTCTACACATCCCCCTTTCAAGAACCAAGGTCAGGTGTTAAAACAAGCAGAGAAGACAAGACATGTTCCAGGAATATTCTCTCAATGGCACACGGCTACAAAGCTAACATTTCACACTAATCTAAATATTTAACTTTCTGCCCCCAAGCTTATTGTAAAGCATCTAGTCAATAGGATTGCTCCGTCTGTGTTATGTTTACTTTACAGGCAGACTCCTTTACGAGATAAAGTGCCTTTCTTTTTTAATTTGATGAAACATTCTGGCTATTACATGTCTTGCCTTTCCACTTTTGATTTCAGTGAGGGAAACTGCTAGGCATGTAGAACCAGTTTTCATTACTCATCTGCCGACACAACCTCGAGAAGAGGAGGAAAAGAAGCAATCGCACATAATCTGTAATCTCAGTGAAATACCACAGTGCCTAAGTATTAACTTCTATAATCCTACAGTATGTTTCATTTCCAAACGTCTTATCCTCAGCAGAGCTGTGGAGCTGGGTTTTTCTGCGGATGCTCTGTACTCCAAAATGATGGGCCATCCCGGGCACTTGGGGAAGCACACTGAGGCTGGCCTGAGCCCACACGAGGTGGGCACTCCGAAGCTCTGGCCGCTGGGAAATGGTGCTATTTCCTCCCATCAGTAAGATGCCACCCCAACCTTGCCCCTGGGCAATCAGAGAAGAAACAGAACTGTGGTACTCTGCAAGCCCCTGTGGATGTAAACACAGAAGCTTCCCAACAACACTCAAGAATAACGAAAGGGACTGCAAAAACAAAACAACAAACAGTGACCACACATGGAGGTACTAATCTCTCCTGCTAAAATTTGCAATAAATGGGAAAAATAATGAAGCCAGCTTTCTTTGAGGAACTATACTTGAGGAAAACAGAATTACAAAAATCATCATCGTGCTATTGGAATAATGACAAGACCAATGGATGAAACCACAATGGGATGCGTTATGCAGTACACAGCACCTGCAGCGATGATTCTCGCCCAAGAACTGCAAACCTGAGTTAACCAGACCTGTCTGAACAATGAAGCCATTAAGTTCACAGAAAGTAAAGGGGACACGGGAACAAGCCAAAGGAGACCAAAAAAGGAAGAAAACAGACAGATTCAGAAGGAGGGCCCTCTCCCAGAAAGCAGCCGCTTCTCTGGGCAGACCAGTGACATAGTTAGGGAAGAGAGGCTGTGCAGATGAGAGGTACTGCAGACACAGAGCAAACACACTGACCCAGCACAGACCAAGAGGACAAGGGCAAAGCCATGATTCTAAACAGTGGGGAAACTTGGTAACTATTAAATATGAACGATGGGTTTCTGGGATTGATTGTAACCGTCTCTCTACAGTTTGGTTTATTTGAAAATGGATGGCGGGAAAGAAAAAAAAGAAAATGGATGGCGGGGAGGAGAAGCTGGTGCTATGTAGTAGTGGGTTAAGTTTCTGCCTGCAGTGCCAGCATCCCATGTGGGTGCCGGTTGGAGTCCCGGCTGCTCCACTTCTGATCCAGCTCTCTGCTATGGCCTGGGAAAGCAGTGGAAGATGGCCCAAGTGCTTGGGCCTCTGCACTCATGTGGGAGACCCGGAAGAAGCTCCTGGTTCCTGGCTTCAGGTGGGCCCGTCTTCGGCTGTTGCAGCCATTTGGGGCATGAACCAGTGGATGGAAGACCTCTCTGTCTGCAACTCTACCGCTCAAATAACAGAGCTGGACTGGAAGAGGCACAGCCAGGACTCAAAATGGCTCCCAGATGGGATGCCAGTGCTGTAGGCCGGGGCTTTAACCCACTGTGCCACAGCGCCGGCCCCACTACATCTTTAAAAAAAGAAAATACAAGAGTGAGAGAAAGTGAAACGTCCCTCCCTGCCAAAGAACTCAAACACAAACCACGGAGACACCAATCTCCTCTGTATTGTGACTTTAAAAAGTACTTTCTTCTGTAAACTTGCAAAGCAGACTGTGGACACGGATGTCCCACGCCATAGACGATTTCTGTTATCCAGGGTGCTTTCACCAGCAAACTTCTTCCCCCAAGTCACTGAAGACTCTCAACAGAGGCTTTCCTTCCCAACTGAACTCCGGGTGGGGCACAACAGGTGGGCGGTGTCTCATCAAAACATCTTTCTCTGCTGACCAGGGGAGAGAGAGACAGAGATGGGGAGGGGGAGAGTGAGAGGGAGAGAGAGAGAAAGAGAATGTGTGTATGTATCCCTGTGTGTGTATATATGTCTATGTGTGTATACATATATGTGTATATGTGTGTATATGGGTGTGTATATATGTATATATGGGTGTGTATATATGTATATATGGGTGTGTGTATGTATGTATATGGGTGTGTGTATGTATGTGTGTGTGTTTTTGGCAGGGAGGATGAGAATCAGCCATCCCCTTACTCTCTCTACCCTTTCACCCACCTGTCACATGGCTCAATGAAATGATGGCTTGAAAGCAATCATACTGCTAGCCAACTGCGTAAACCTAAAGCCCTGAAATCCCCCTCAGCCAGGTGGGCACGAAAGTACAGCAGAGGAAACCCCAGTCTGGCCAACACATCTCTTTCGGCATTTCAGGACCAGGAGTAGAGAGAGGACCCAAACCTGTGCCTGGAATCCCAGGCACAAAATCTGACATCACAAATGTCATGTTGTTTCAAGCCAAAAGCAAAAAAAGCTCCTCAAACCAGTAACAACCCCCACATCCCTGCCACCAAAGAGCACAGGAAACCAACATGCCCTCCCTGATAGCCATTTCTCGAGTTCGCTAATTCCAGAAATGTTTCTCTCAAGCGATAAAAGCAGCATGCAAGGTGGAGTGAAAAGCTGGCAATGGTTTCCTCTCCCATCATGTTCCTGAGATCCACCCTAACAGCCCTGGCGGGCGGCGTCACTTTCTATTTCTTTCTCTGCACTCTTTAGCTTCACTGGGGCATAGCTGTCTTGTGCTCCGCTCCTTTCTACACTGTTGGTGGCTATTGCCTCAGCCTGTAGAACCTTGTGCACACTCTCTGCCCACTGGCATCTCTCTCTTCAGCTAAAGGGTTAACAGTACCTCCTGAGAGTCTCAGCCTTAGACTGCAGTCCCATTACAGGCCCCTCTCCCTCACTACCAGGTAAATACCAGAGCAGAACTGTGTCTTATTCAGCTTTTTAATCTCTCACCGCCCCTCAAATGTTTGCTAAGCTCAAGTGAGAAAATTAGAGCAGGAACTCAGTATAACTTCCTGCACAGAGCTGTTACTGTTTGACCAGCTTGATCTCCTGGCCCTGCTGAGGGGTATTTAATGACAACACAGACAGACGCTCCTCCACCCTCAGCCACTAATTAACCTGTTCTGTGCACAGGTGCTGCTGCCTCTGCATCTCAGTGGCACACACAATGCACTATGAACAGGAGGATGACAAGGGCCCTGGGCCTGCCAGATGACACTGCACCACGGTCTACCTCCTTCACTCTCCTACACTTCCCCCAAGAACAAGGGCCCCACCAACACACACTCCACTGTAGGGACCTGCTGTATACATACTGATACAACCTGGCAGGTGTGATTCCACTCACACAAACAACTCTGCGAATCTGTCTATTCCCCCACAATATTAAACACTTTGAGCTACTATGGCCAGATGTAACCACCTACTCCAAATCTATAGCAGACATCTAACTTTAAACGTTCGAGAGGATTTTCAACTTTGGTTCAGGACACCGTTACAACTGTAAAACTTCTGAAGGACTCCGAAGAACCTTTGTTCATGTAGGTTTGGGATTCGCTATTTATCATCCTAAAAGATAAAAATGATATTAATTCAGAGCAAGGGTTTGGCATAGTGGTGAAGTTGCCATTTGGGATGCCCACATCCTATTATCAGAGTGCCTGGTTCAAGTCCCCACTGCTCTGCTTCTGATCCAGTCTCCAACTAATGTAGACTCTGTGATGCCTTGTGTACTTGCGTCTCTGCCACCCACATTGGAGATATGTTTGAGTTACTGGGCTCCTGGCTTTGACCTGGCCCAGCCAGGGCTATTACGGACACTTGGTAGGGTAAACCAGCAGATGGAAGATCGATCTCTTTGCCTTTCAAATAAAATGAAAATAAATGCTAAAATAAAATATCAATTCATTTAAAAAGCCCTGTTTATGTATTAATACAAACTAGGTATTCCAAAACAAGAAAACTTTAAATTTGTATCTTTGCAAATCTCTTTAGTATGTGGCCATAGGACAATTGGATTCTCGTATCTGTTTTTGAACTGGTTCTCTGTTAATGGGACGTTGGTGTCAAGTGTTGGCTTAACCCACTGTGCCACAATGATGGCCCCTCGTTATGCAACTTACAAATCCCAAATTCACTGACATTAACCACAAATCTGTTGAGACATTAACTCTTGACGGCAGACAGACGTTTTCAAAAATTTCCTTTTTTTTTGGTTTTGAAACTCAAATTTTATTATTGGCAATAAACACATGTTGTTTTCCTTGAAAAACAAAAACAGTCTGATCTCATAAATTTCCAAGAGAAAGTCTGCCAACTATCCAAGTCTGGATAACCACAGCTTATCGGTACCAAGGGAACACAGCAAGAGGCACCGGCTCGCTCCAGGAGTTTACGTACACACCGTGTTTTGTCACATCAAATCACTGAGACTGGCACTTGGAGCTGAGAACGAACACATTGTAACTCCTCCATCAAAGATTTCCCCATCTCCTGGCCTTTTCTCTACTACATCCCACTGGCCCTGGTTCGGCAGCAGAATCACTGGCCCTTGGCACACAGAAAGGGTCCGAACCCCTGGCCTAAAGGCTCCCAACTGCTTCTCTCCACACTTCTTCCCATTCAGCCCCCTCCCATCAAAACCCTCAACCTCAGCACCTGGGGCCAGCAAAAGGGGGACAGAGGGATTGGCGCCCTTCCTTCCCACCTGGCCAGGGGCCGGAGGGGAGGAGGCGCCTCCCGTCCCCACACCTACCCAGTGCCATTCCAGGTCACAGGGGGAAGACACTCGAGGGCAGGTCCCTTCTAAAGGGACCACAACTCAAGCTGCTCCTTGACACCCATACACAGGTTCGACTGCTCCTGTCCCCTGGCACAGCAGCCTAGAGCTCAGGGAGGCACCGCCACGCCCAGCAGTCTCCTCGCTCTCCCTGTCAGTTCATCTTGGAGAAATTTCTCAGAGTGGCACCTGAGATCCTCATGCTGCACCCCCCCCAAGACATTTAAAAAAAAAAAGCAGAGTGGGGGGGGGGATGCATGTGGGGAGAGGCCCCCTGCTCCGCCCTGTCGCACACAAGAATGCATGTGCTGGTTCACTCCCCAAAACAGCTGCAGAAGCCAGGAGACTGGGACGCTATCCAAGTCTCCCCACTGGCCTCGCCACCCTTCACTGCTTTCTCAGGTGCGTCCGCAGGGAGCAGGATCGGAAGAGCAGCAGCCAGGACTGGATCAGGGCTCCACTACGGAATGCTCGAGTGGCAGACAGCAGCTTAACCCGATGCACCACAGCTCCGGACCCTGCGGTCCTACTCTGCAACAATAACATGGATGAGGCACGGCCGTTGTTACAAAGCGCAATGAAAACATCAGGAGATGTGGCCTATTCTCAAATACAGAGGCCCAGATTGTGATCATGTGGAAGTTGCACCTGTCAGATTTATTCTCTTAAATTGGACTGAATCATTTTCTCTAAATTACAGACCCAATGTCTTATTAGATAATCCCTCCCGTTTTTACATTATTATTATTTTTTTTCAACTGCAGAACCAGGTTTTTCTCTCTCTCTTTAGAATGTATTTGAAAAACAAACTAACAGAGAGATGAAGATCTTCCATCTGTTGGTTCACTCAAATGCCTCCAACAGGCAGGGCTAGGCCAGGCCGAAGCCAGGAGCCAGAACTGCACCTGGGTCTCCCCTGTAGGTGGCAGAGACCCAGGTACTTGGGCTGTCATCTGCTGCCATTCAGGCACCTCAGCAGGAAGATGGACTGTAAATGGAGGTGGGACTTTATCCCAGGCACAGCAGTACAGAATGTGGGCTAACCCGCTGCACAACGCCTGCCCCAGACCGCATCTCAGCCAGGAGCCAGGAGCCAGGAGCCAGGAGCCAGGTGCTTCTCCTGGTCTCCCACGCGGGTGCAGGGGCCCAGGCACTTGGGCCATCCTCCACTGCCTTCCCGGGCCACAACAGAGAGCTGGACTGGAAGAGGAGCAACCAGGACTAGTTCCCAGCGCCCCAACCAGGACTAGAACCTGGGGTGCCGGCACCGCAGGCGGAGGATTAGCCAAATCAGCTAGGGTGCCTGCCCCAGAACCACATCTCTTAATCCCATCTCATTTACATAACATCAAGAAAGGCTTTTTGCTACTCTGTTCCTGTCTCTAAAAGCTAAAAGTAAACAATCTCTTGCCATTTTCTCAGGAGGCTGTGGGACTCCACAAGGAAGAACTGCCTATGGGCACATCGGCTCCTTACCCCCAAGTCAGTGGACTGCTTATGTTGGCTTCCTAGCACAGATTCTCAAAGGAGTGCACACAATGAGGTCTTAAGATCCCAATCCATGACAAACAGGGCCAGAACTGTGCCTTCTCACGCATGCTCATTTCCATGTGAATGATTCGAAACACCCCTAACTGAACTGTATATCATCCATTTATAAAGTCAGGAGGTAAGTAACCCACTCTTTATAGAACTAAGGTACATACAAGGCTCAAAGTTACATGCCTCTGTTTGTAGAGGCCAATTCACAATAGCAAAGGTATGGAGTCAACCCAGATGTCCATCAACTGGTCACTGCATAAAGGAAATCCATTATATATATTACTCAGCCATTTAAAAAAATGAAATCCCACAACAAAATGGATGTAACTAGAGATTATTACACTAAGTGAAAGAAGCCAGCCCAAGAAAGGAAAATACCACACTTCTGTTATTCGTGGAATTTAACAGAAAGACTATACAAATTGTGTGGATGTCATATCATTTGGTATTTAGTTGTAAATACTACTTCACTGAAACATACCACATAGGTGACAAAACACTCGTCTTTCCCCACATTAAAAAAGAAAATGGAGAAGAGGGAACAGTGAGGCCTCTTGGGGTACTAGTAGTATTTTTTCTTAATTTGGGCTCTGGGTATGAGTATGCTCAGAAGACAACACTCATTTACAGGTACACTATGTGCATTTCTTGTTATGTTCACTGTATTCCAATAAAATGCTCAAACTTTTAAAAAAGAAATTGGCATGGATTAAAAATGTGTGCCCCTGAACTCATAATTATGTTCCCCAAAGTCCTAGGTTACTGGTACTAGGACAGTGGAAACTTAATCCAATTATGACATTAAGAGGTAGGGGTCTTTGGGAAGTGACTGCGTTAGGTCATTAGGGTAGAGCTCTGGAAACCAAGTCCTGGGGGCTTTATAGGAGATGACACAGCCATGGTCAAAGTGTGCTACCTGGGGACTCAGCCAGCAAGAGTGCTGTCACCAAAGGCGAGACCAACGGTACCCAATTCATCGTGAACTGTCAATCTCCAGAACCATGAACCAAAGTACCTTGGATAAAGTCAGCCTGCCTCAGGCATTTCACTACACTAGTGAAGAACTCACAAGTGCAACTGTTCACACCAAGTTTATAAGATTCAGGGAAAAAAATTATTCGAGAGAGGGAGGGAGAGGGAGAGAGAGAGAGAGAGATCCCATCTGCTAGTTCACTCCCAAGTGTCTGCAAATGTGGGGGCTGGGCTGGGTCAAAGCCAGGAGCCCAGAACTCAATCCAGGTCTTCCATGTGGATGGCAGGGACCCAACCTCCTTAACCACCCTGGCATCTGCACTGAGGTGGGAATGGAGCCCAGGCACTCCCATGGGTGCCGAGAGCATCTTCACCACTAGGCCGAGCCTCTCAGTTTCTGAAGTAGCAATCCAGAGGGAATGAAGTACACCCAACTAATGGCATAAAGAATTTCTTTACACTTTCCTGGACTGCTTGAAAATTTCTCTCCCCCGAGAAGCACGTATAATGTTTAGCACTAGGATCTCCTGCAACATTTTGGTTTTCACTTGCGTCACGCTCCTTCTGGCCAGCGTGATCAGGTATAGGTACTGATGAGCCCAGACCCTGTCGCTCTAAATAACGCCCATCAAGGAACACAGGCGTAGGCTGCCCAGTGCAGTGGTGGTGGGCCTGCATACTTCCACAGCAGGTGCACATCCAGTCTTTCCCATGCTGTGTATCACTGCCCTGGCTCTGTGCCAGGGGCCCCAGGGAACCCCAGACAGGTTCAGGCTGACTCTCATCACGGCAGGGGACCGGACGGCTCAGATTTTGTATCTGCCAGGGAGGGCACGGGCTAGACCCTTTACAGGCCTTCCTCAACTTCCATGGGATCTTGGCCAACAAAGGACAGAACTCAGTTCCAGAGAGTGAGGGTCAGTATGGGAGAGGCAGGGAAGTTCCTGGGCTATGGCAGACCAACAAGGAAGCGGTCTGATGACTCACCCAAGAGTTCTGTGCTCCCCAGGTAGCTAAGAGAGCTGAGCTTTTGTTTGGGCTGGGAAGGGGGTGGGGGCAGGGATGAGGGAGCAGAGTGTGTGAGCAGGAAGGAGATTTTCACTGTAAAATTCGCTGGTCCATCAGTGATTCTCCAACCTAACTCCAGGTCAGAATCGCCCACACAGCTTCGAAGAATGCAGAGTCTAAGTCCTAGACCAGCCTCACAGGAAGCCACACCACTGGAAACTTCTGGAGCTTTTCAATATGGGCTTTGCAACATGAGAAAGGCAAGGGGAGGACCCGTGTGGTTTCAGTGAGGGCTCTTAGAAGCGCTGGCTGCCTGCAGCTTTAAGAGCACGACTTTAGGGGCTGGCACTGTGGCAGAGCAGGTTAATCCTAATCCGCCACCCACAGTGCTGATATCCCATATGGGCGCTGGTTCAAGTCTCCGCTGCTGCACTTCCAATCCTGCTTCCTGCTACTGTGCCTGGGGAAGCAGCAGAGATGGCCAAGTGCTTGGGGCCCTGCACCCACATGGGAGAGCCAGAAGAAGCTCCTGGCTCTTGGCTTTGGATTGGCCCAGCTCCAGCCATTGTGGCCATTTGGGGAATGAACCAGTGAATGGAAGATACCTCTCACTCTCGCTCTGTAACTGCCTTTCACATAAAGAAATCTTAAAAAAAAAAAAAAAAAAAAAAAGCACTACTTTAAAAGGTAAACAGTATAAACTCATCAAGGGCACTTATTCGATTAAATCCCACATGCCTTATAACAAAACTTACCAAATTCAAAACTTTAAATATGTGCATTTTTTTGTGGCAAAATCATCTTGATGCCACTATAAATTTTTAAAAATCCCCTCAAACACACCTCCCGGGAATATGACCAGATAAAAAAAGCATAAAAACAAGTGTGTGGCATCTTAAAAAACAATTCCACAGCATACTTCCAGATGTGGGCAAACTACAGGTCTCCTAATTCCAAGGACCAAAAGGCACAGAGGCGCACGCCGCTAACGATCGCCGAGCACCGTGCGGCCCTTCTCTGACTTGCCCATCGGGGTAATCAGATCGTCACAGTTGGATAGGCACACCTGGAAGTGCGGGCCGATGGCAGAGAAATCGGGGATACACAGAAGTCACGGCACTAGACCTAAGATATGAAGCTAGTTAATGGCACGTCTGGGTTTAGGTGCGAGCTCTTGCGCTTGCTGACACTGGTGTGCCAGGGCCACAGGCAGAGTGGCTGCTTACGCACTAGCAATGTGCTCCATCTCATGTCTAGGGGCTGCAGGTCCACAGTCCGATGCTGGCAGGTGTGGCTGCTCCTCCTCCTGTGTCCCTCAACATGCCTGTTTGTCTGCGTGCACACACACCTGCTGTCTCTTCTAGTTCTAGATGGACAGCAGTCAACTGGATTAGGCCCCTACACTAACGGCCTTGTTTGAGCTTAACCACCTCTACAAAAACCCGGTCTCTGAGCATGGACACATCCTGAGGTACCTGGCTGGGATGTCAACTATGGATTTTAAGGCAGGCAAGTCATAATACTTGTTGACCAGGTCAACTCAGCCGTCCCAGGCCTTCCTTAGTGTCTTCAATTCTGTTTATCAGAGTTTTGGGCACCCAGAATTGTCCTGTAACCAGGAGGAAAACAAATAACAGAGAAGTGGTGACACACTCCTCAACATATCTACAGCAGAGTTTTTTGGCTACAGAAGACGAGCTCCCTGGGGAACCAAGAAGTCAACTCCTCCATCATTTTCCCACATCCCTTACCGGCTGCTTTCTCCAAACTGTATTACATACAAAAGAGCATGAGGTGAAGCTCAAATGAACAGCAACATAGCTAGGAAGGCAGAACTGCCGTCTGGGGACTGCAGGTGCATTTGGGCCATCCTTGCAAGCACAAATGGCTACAGTGACACGATGACGACCCCTCAGACGACCAACACCCGCTCTAACTAAGCGGCACAGCACAGTACACGACACACAGTAGGCCTGCTTGGTATTCAGTGCGATCCTAAGATACTGCTTCACTTAGTTCTCCAATCCCATGAAGAAAATATTATCTGCATTTTACAGGGCGCGGGAACGGGCGCACAGCAAGGTTAAATGTTTTCCCAAAAGGCTGAAAAGTTTGTGACTAGCTTGCAGAGCCAAAGCCTCCTTGACAGCTTCCAGCCTAAAGCCCAGGCTCTCCACGGAAGGCCGCCATGCAGCCCCCGAAGTTCCAGCACCTGGTTCCATCCCCCTTCAAGCCTGGCGGAGTATGCGCTCAGCAAACACGGCAGTGCAGTCTGGGAGACAGACTACACTGCAGAATCTGTGTCCTTTATGCGGGGCCAAGGTTTTCTTAACGGAGCATCACCAGCTCCTCGGACTGAACGCTCTCATGGCATCAGTGAGTCTTCCTCTTCTCCAGGCTCTAGCACCCTGGGTGCTCACGTAAGCTCGAGCGACTGCTTGTTGGACAGCCGAATCACAGAGCGTTCTTCCTGGAGGGATGGCAAAGAGCGCTCTGCAGTCACTACCGAATGACAATACTAACAAGCAGCCGCGTTCGGAGAAACTTCTCCTGTGGCCCAGAACCCAGAATTCAGGGCTCTGTCAGTCCTAGGACTGTAGGATTCCCTCACAGGCCACAGCTGTCAGGGGTGCAACTAAGCACCCCGAGTGCCGATCGTGTGCACTGGGCAACCAGACGGGCCCACAGGGACCCATCATGGTGGTCTCGCTTTGCCTGTGCCTCCAGGAAAGCCACTCATCTGTGTGTGCCACATGGAGTGTGGCAATCCCAGGAGGAATGCAGACGGCCGATAAGGCTGCTCTGAGTCACAGCGGGGTTGCTGATCAGGGCCTCTTTGTCATAACAAGGAGCTATACTGAGAGAAATCACACTCATTTTATTTTCTCGAGAAGATATTGCGAGCTGTTTGCATCTCCTCCCTCTCCCCTCAAGTCTGTCGTGCTAGGAGGAGCCAGGGAGCTTTTGCCACTGCCCAGGCACCGAGCAGATCGTTCCTGAGCTGCTCCGAGTGCAGGGGAGGTGGGGGGGGGGGGGCAGCACTGGGCACTGCCCCTCGCTCCGGCTCCACCACAGGCACCTGCGGGCAGGCAGTGCGTTCACCTGGCAGCTTTTGTATGC
Organism: Lepus europaeus; assembly: GCF_033115175.1. NCBI lineage: Eukaryota > Metazoa > Chordata > Mammalia > Lagomorpha > Leporidae > Lepus > Lepus europaeus. The sequence goes on from NC_084842.1 coordinate 12,947,805, forward strand.
GCTGCCTTGAACCAGCTGTTGTCTCCCCTGCCTGCCTACTGCACAGGGCTTCGCCAGCAGATTCAAGACTTCTGACATTTGAAAGGAAAAGCAGCAAAGGAGAGGATAACATTTCAGTTTCGCTACTGCTCCCCTTTCTGTCTGAATTCATCTCTTCAAAGGTCCCAGAAATCGGACGCAGGCAAATTCACTAAAAAAGGAAAGACTTACTCCAGGTTAACTTCTCTAACTGAAGGCGTTCTAAAAATACTCTTTTCTAGTCAGAACACCGCCGTGTAGCAGGTTAAGCCACCGTCCGCACCACCGGCATCCCATATGGGCGCCTGTTCGAGTCCTGGCTGCTCCACTTCTGATCCAGCTCCCCGCTAATGTGCCTGGGAAAGCAGCAGAAGATGGCCCAAGTGGTTGGACCCCTGCCACCTACATGGGAGACCTGGAAGAAGCTTTGGGCTCCTGGCTTTGGCCTGGTACAGCCTCGGCCGTTGAGGCCATTTGGGGAGTGAACCAGCAGATGGAAGACCTCTCTCTCGCTACGTCTGCCTTTTAAGTAAAAAAAAAAAAAATCTTAAAAAAAATACTCATCTAATGCCTTGCTCAAGAGAGAAAATAAAGAAGTATACAAATGTCTCCTTAGTTCTATAAACAGCCAAATCTAAATCTCAACTTATCTACTCTGTAATCCACCAGCATTAAATATAGACAATATACAAAGCACTGGGCTGCCCACTTGAAGATTTATGTAAGGAATGCTGGGTAATCCCCTGTAGGGCAGCGGCACTACGAAATGCAACTTTTGTTTAGACTTCCTTCTCCAAGAGGTCTCAAGTTTCCCTACAACGTGCAAGAACAAACTGATTTTTCTAACTTTTATGTTACAACGCGCTGGGGGGAGAAGCTCTTATCTATGACTCTCCACTGACACACTCAGGCTTTTAAAAGACCGACTGAGCTCAGAGTGACTAACTTCCACCATGGCCTGATTAACTCTGACACGTGCCCTTCAAACGAAACACGGAGAGCTGAAACGTGTCCTCAGGGAGAGCGGGAAGATGACCGTATTCACACGGCTTGGCAGGACGATCCACAACGGTGAGACAGAGATGCGGCCGCTAACGACAAGTCACGCGGGCTTCCTGGGGTGCCCTGCCCCAGTAGGCCACACGGGACTCTGCAAACTGAAACGGAAAACGAAGAGAAGCTATTCAAGGCCAACGCCGTGGTCTGGACATTCGGCTGAAGCAGCTCATTAAGGCTTAGCAATTAGCCAGCGTCCTTACCCGGTTCATTTAAAACAGGAAGCCCTGAATGTCCTTAAGGCTTCGCTAGTGTCCACCAGAACTGACTGTTCAACTACAGGGATTCTTTGTGTGTGATCACTTTTCCCCTGAGAGTTATGGCTAAACTGTTCTCAAAAACAGAATCGCCTAAGACCTGCCTCTTTCACTGCCTCCCCCCCCCCCCCCCCATTTATTTGAAAGGCAAAGTGATAAGAGAGAAATCTTCCATCTGCTGGTTCACTTCCGAAATGGCCAGTCAGGGGCACTAGCACTTGGGCTATCTGCTGCTACTTTCCCAGATGCATTAGTAGGGAGCTGGATCAGAAGCGGAGCAGTGCTTATATGGGACGCTGGCACTGCTGGCGGTGGCTTAACCTGCTCTGCCACCATGGCAGCCCCGCCTCTTTCACTTTTGATAGACACAGAACTGATGCCTTTGAACACATGGAGATAAGTGAACGCTGAGAACCATCTCCGACATCCCGGGGGGGGGGGGGGGGGGGACAGAGGATTCCTACCGCAAAGCAAACAGGGGCGGACTCACAGTGGTCAGCATCACACTGGGGAATCCACTGCACAGCAAGCGCGAGTTTCAGGGTACGGGTTCTGCTCAGGCCGCACCCTCTTCGGGGCAGCCAGTCACCGATAAGAATGCTGGGTTTGGAACTCAGGCAGAGAGGACAGGAGACTTGGCGAGCTCCACGCCCAAGGTGTCATCTCACACACAGCGGCCCGTGCACAACCCCTGGCCTCTTTTCCCGAAATACAAGTGGATCCACTTACACGGCTCTCTGGCGATGAACTGAGGTACAGTGTTGGGCAGAGGAGTGCTGGGGTTTGGAGTCCCTACTAGCTTGTTCTTGGCCATCTTCGTGTTTGCCTTAGCAAACTCGAGTCGTAGTGTTTGCGGTATTTCAGGATCGAAGCGGATGCCCTTTGGAAATAAAGAACAAATGGGAGATGTTTTCATTTTCTTCGCGTCAAACCGGAATGGTGACAAAATAAACACACCAGCACACCCTGGCCTGTCCCTAAAAAAAGGCCACCGAGAGCTCTCACTCTCACTGCTTTCAGGAAAATACACAAAACTCCACAGCACGGAGGGTCCAGAAAAATCAAGGAATTTAGCTTACTTAATTACAAACTTTAGTTACCAGGATTTTCAACAAACCCCTTTCTTCTGGGAGGGGAAAAAAAAACCCTTTCTGGTTCAATTTTCAAATTTTGGGTCAGCAAATTCCTAGCACCATTAACAACTTTGAGGAACCGGCCACCAGCAAGAATGAAAACTGTGACTGATCCCACGAGAACGAAGTACTGTGTAGCTCTGACACCTGGCATCCAGGAGGCCGGGGCGACCACCGGCGTCCATACACTGACCAAAAACAGAGTTAATTTCTCAGTGCTCTCCATTGCCTATAGGTGGAGAACAAGATTCCCACCCCCTGTCTAATCACGGAACTTTGTAAGGGTAACACAAGTACTCCGTGTTCCTCAGGAGACAGGAATGAAATGGCTGTCAGATTTCAATGTAACAAATATCCTTTGATTCCAGTTAGCTTATAAACTCACATAAAATCTAAATGCCTTGCTGTAGTAAAGCTCTGACTTTGATTAGAGTTGGCTTGCTGGCTGCATAAAGATTACACAGGCCAAAGGGAACAGTAATTGCCAATTACCCTTGATCCTATTATTGCCGTTTACCAAAAACCAATCACAGTCAACAAAATCAACCACTGACACTGCTAAAAGACAAGATTCAGGCGCAGCAGGTTAAGCCACTGGCATCCTGTATCTGAACGCAGTGAGAGTCCCAGCTACCCTGCTTCCGACCCAGCTCCCTGCTAACGTGCCTAGGAAAGCAGAAGATGGCCCTGGGCCCCTGCCACCCACGTGGGAGACCCGGATGGAGTTCCAGGCTCCTGGCTTCCGCTTGGCCCAGCCCTGTACACTCGTGGACCTGAGGGCACTGGATGTCCTCAAGGAAAGAGTAAGAAATTCTCACTCCGTAGCCCAGGACTGGGCGACTCTGCACGTCACAGGCTCAGCTTCAAAGACCCAAAGAGGGGCTGTGAATGACGGTCTTGGCAGTGAGAGGCGGCAGCCACGGGTGGGGGAGGAGGAGAGGGGTCCTCAGGTGTCACAGCCACAGCACCTGAGCCCCACCTTCCTGGGGGAGGGAGGGGGGCGGATTTCTTCAGGATCTGGAGTGAAGCATTCTGAGAGGGAACCACCACAGGGTGGTGGGCAGGAGGAGGGGAGACCCCGTGCACAGGTCTCCCCGCGGCCCAAGAGCAAGAACACAAGCAGTCTGTTCTCGGCTCCTTTTTGGGGGTGCTGGTGGGGGAGCTCGGCGCTGGAAGTTCTAGACCAGGACCGTCTAGAAGGGATGTGGCATGACATAGCACCAGCTCTGGCCCGCGCCCACTGCCAGGCCTCTCACCGGGCTTCCGAGCTAGGACTGTGATCTCCAGGGAAGGATTTCCAAATACGGCGCTGAAGAGCTGGGCCTGGGCAGCGCGGCCCCTGGGAAAGACGCGGGCCTCCACTTCCACGCGCTCAGACACACAGAGTGCTGGCCTGCCGGCTGTTTCACCCTCCCCGTGCAGAAGCTACCCCGGAGCCCCGAGCCCCCAGTGACGCAGCAGCCAGGCAGCGCAGAGCATCCTGGGGCCTGACCGTGGTCCCCTGGGACCCCCGCGCCTCCCACAGCAAGACTGCACATCTGCTGTTCCGGATTCAGCCGAGGCTCCGCACCCAAGCTCGCCTGGGACACAACCTGGGTTGGCAGTCCGCATCAGAAAGCTCTGGTCCGCTCCCCGCCCCCCTCATCTTGTCTGAGCTAAAATAACAACAACATCATGTTCCAGAGCAAAGTTCCAGCTTCCTCGTTTAAAAAAAAAAAAAAAAAAAAACCCAAAAGTTAAAATGACCTAATTTGCTTGGCAGCTTATGCAGAGGCAGAGGCTTAGAATACAAGCCACATTCCTCCAACATCTTTACCAGCAACACCATATTTGGTAACCAATATCCTGCTCCGCGGAGTTTCTATCCGTAGAGGTCAGTGAAGCCAAAAACTGTTTAAATGCCAGAGGAGGAGGAGGACACAGAGAGGTGCAGGGGGAAAGAGAGTGGGGAAGAAGAGGAAGACAAGGGGAGAGGAAGAAGCAGACAGACAGGAAGCAGTCATGAAAAAGAACTGCCTTGTGCTTTTAATTAAAACCTAGCGAGCGCCTTCTCTGGCTACAGTACGTTCACGTCGAATGCTATTAGGATAAGGTTACTGCCAAGTGACAACCTTCCTCTTCCTTATCTACGCGTGGACAATCGGTAATACATGAACTTCAGGATAACACGTTACTAGCAAACAGCTGGGTGTGACCGACCGGCTACGCTGACTGCCAACTGGCTCAACCAACCCAGGCTCGGCAGACGGTGAGCTCTCCGCCCAAGGCCAAGCCATGGAGAAGACGACACGGCTAACAACATAATGGCTGCCTGTGTATCTAAGGTGATGCCAGACAGCTTTGCGTAGGGCAGAAAAGGCCTGGGGATCCATGGGAAGAGCAGAAGTTCAACAGGTGGCAGTCCAGGAAAGGGCTCAGCAAATTCTATGGGACAGGATGCAGGGAGGATGTGTGCTGGGGGTGGCCAGAGGCAGATGGCTGCACCAGCAGGCTGGGGGAAGATCATAAAGGACCTCGTGGGCCCTACTGGGCGACTTGCTAAGGAGCACTGGGACCCCCCTCCAAAACATTCGCTTCTGTTGATTTGTGTGGGCTGGAACCTGAGCATCTGCATTTCCAACACGTTCCCAGGGAGTGCTGATGCTGCCAGTGGAAAGCGATACTGGTGGCAGGAAAAGATGAGCTCCATGGAGAGGCGGACCCAGATCAGGCGTGAAGCAGGCAGGGGGGTTCTGGTGTGATGGCAGCTGGTCCCTCTGTGGGAAGGGCCCTGGAGGTTGGTCTCAGTGATCTGCATGAAAGCATGGTTACTATGTCCGGGACAGATGCTGCCCAGTGATGAGATGCATTCATTCTTCTGGGAATATCGAGACTGAGTGTGCAGGTAACGAAAATGGAGATGGCCAGGGCTGAGTCACCTCGACAGCTCTGCAAACTATCGGCTACCCCAGGGTCCTCACAAATGGCCAGCCCAGGCCGGTGCCGCGGCTCACTAGGCTAATCCTCTGCCTGCGGCGCCAGCACCCTGGGTTCTAGTCCCGGTTGGGGTGCCAGTTCTGTCCCAGTTGCCCCTCTTCCAGTCCAGCTCTCTGCTGTGGCCTGGGAGGGCAGTGGAGGATGGCCCAAGTGCTTGGGCCCTACACCTGCATGGGAGACCAGGAGGAAGCACCTGGCTCCTGGCTTCGGATCGGCGCAGTGCACTGGCCATAGCGGCCATTTGGAGGGTGAACCAACGGAAGGAAGACCTTTCTCTCTCTCTTACTGTCTAACTCTGCCTGTAAAAACAAAACAAAACAAAATAAAACAAAAACCAAATGCCTAGCCCATCAATCTTTGACAAGGAGTTTTAGAGGCAACAAAATCATCCGTTTACAGGAAAAAACTGGTGAAGACTGGGGCAGACCTGGGCATACTTATTTACAAAGGCCAGCAATGGGACAATCAGTCTGTTACTAATAACAGTGGTGACCTACATGATGGGGGACAGAGGGCAGGAGGTACACATCTCTGTACAATTTTGTCTGAAATTTTTATATACATGCATAATTAAAAAATATTTATTAACTTGGAAGGCACAGTGACAGGGTGGGAGGAGAGACAGATATCTTCCATCTCAGTTCACTTCCCCAGATGCTTATAATATCCAAAAGCCAGGAGCCTGAACTCCACCTGGGCCTCCCACATGGGTGGCAGGAACTGAAGTGCTGGAGCCACTGCTGCCTCCCACAATGCACCTTAGCAGGAAGGTGGATCAGAAAGGGTGGGCGGACTCCATCCTAGGCACCTGGATATGGGATGTGGGTGTCCTGAGTGGCAGCTTAGCCCTATGCACCACACTGTCCCCTGTTTTATTTCTTAAAGTCATAATTGATAAGATCCGTTATAGATTAAAAAACGAAAAGAGGGAGAGATCTAGAATACGTGATTTCCCACGGAGGGGTAGCAGAGCCAGGGGCAGAACAGACATCCTGGCACACAGCACCCAGCCAGCTAGGTCGGTCTTTTCTGTTTTTAACCTTTATTCGGAAATGTCATATTTATAGAAAAGCTGCAGGCTCTTCCTGTGTGGTGCTCTTCCTTTTACACAGATGTGGAGCTTTTTGCCCTTAACTGTGTAGTAGTAAACTACAAGGAGGATGCCCCTGTACCCTCCACTTCAGTTGGTTTCCTAAAATCAGGGACATCTCTTCATTTTCCTGATCCAGAACGCAATCCAGAATCACACCCATCTGCTTCGTCTCCTTTAATGTGGAAAATTTCTTCAGTCCTTGTCTTTCGTGACCTGCCTGGCATTTTAGAAGAGCACAGGACATTTACTTTGTAGAACGTCCCTCCGTTTGGGTCTAAGATTATGCATTTTGAGCAGGAATATCGTAGAAGAAATGTGTCCTACTCAGTACATCCTACTGGGAGGCACCCGTGATTTCTGGCCCCTAACTAGTGACATATGTTTTCGTCTTAAAACCAGTAAGTGTATTACAGAAAGACATTTGAAGACCACAGAAATCTGTTCTCATCAAATCTACTAGTTTTGACATCTATGGATGGCTCTTACCTGAAGCAATCATTACTGTCATGGCTGCCAGATGGAACATTGGTCAGCTAAGCATCCCTTTGGCATACATCAGTTTCCTACTCCATGGGAAAGCTTTCACTTCCACCCTGTTCATTCATTTATTCATTATTCACTCACATCAGTACTACAATTTATCAATCACTATTACTACAGTCGGCTCTCCTTACCCCTGAGCTCCAAATCCATGGATTCAGCCAACTGCATTTAGAAAATTAAAAATAAATAACTTCATCTATACTGAACAAGTACATTTTTTCTTGTCCTTATTCCCCAGCATACAGTATGACAATGATTTACGCTGTACTCAGCACTGTAAGTAAAGTACAGATGATTTACAACACAGAGGAAGAAGGCGCTTGGCCTTTGTGGGTAAGGTGGCTGCATCCCACATTGGAGTGCCTGGGTTCAGTTCCCAGTTCCCTCCCGCTCCTGACTACAGCTTCCTGCCAGTGCAGACCCTGGGAGGCAGTGGGGATGTCTCATGTAATTGGGTTCCTGCCACCCACATGAGGGACCTGCAGTGAGTTAATGATTCCAGCTTTGGTCCCCGAGTTGTGGGCCTCAGGGAGCTTTCTGTCTCTCTCAAAGAAATGAAGTACACAGGAAGATGGGCTTCAGTTAAATGCAAGTATCTACCACTTTACATAAGGGATTTTGCTATCTCCAGGAGCCCTGGAAGCAATCCCCCATGGAGACAGAGGGCTAAGTGTATTCTAGTGCTCACATTGTATTAGGGTTGTGTGAACATACACATACGTGTACAAAAACACAGATGCCCAAATCCCTACCTATTTCTCTATCATTTAGGTATTTTAATGTGTTTAGATACATTAAAGTTCATACTGATAGCACCAATTCCACTCCTACACCAATGGTTTAACTGTAGCTTCTCCTTTGCATTATCTGTAACTACCCGGATACTAGGAATCACAGCTCTCATTGTCTACTACATAGTAAGTTATCAATACAATCGAATGCCATTAAGTAGTTTCAGAGTTGTTAACCAACAGCACTACAAAAAATAAGCCTATTAACTAAAGTTCAGTATTTCCTTATAGTTGTTTTTGTTATTAGCCTAAAACTGAATAGCCAGTAGATACATTCAAGAATTCTTGGGGTCCCCTCTCCCCATTCCTTTCAGGGGCTGTGTGATGCACTTGAAATACAGTTTGATTCATTTGTTTCCATTTATATTCACTGTTGGATCTTCTACTATCTTGTTGACTCAATATTTTCTATTATATACTTTGCAGGTAAAACGGCTGAACCATTTTTAAAGCGGCTCCATCAACCCAGTCATCATTGTGTTTACTCGTCTTAGTGTGTTTTACGAGTGTTGAACAAAGCGCTGAAGAATGAGGATTTGAACTACTTCCTGGACCCCCAACCCTGCCGCTTGCAGGGACTTCCTGAAATACTGCCGCCCCTCTTCACGGGAACTTCTGGGTAATCAAAGCCTTTTAATAACATTGACCGTAGCTATTTTCAAATTTAATGTTGCATTTTTAAGTGAAATTTAGGAAATAAAGACAGTAAAAATAATCAGAGCTGAAAATGCAGTAAGAAACACCACTGTGAGTCAGGCTAACTCCTTGGCTGGAGCTCGGGGAGTGGACAGCCTCACTTTTCCTGGAGAATCTTGGGCCTCCGCAAATTCTCAACACGGGCAAATTAAAAATATCCAAGAACACTATTCCATTAGGAGAAACGATATGAAACTACTTCCCTACTTGGAAGTAACATTTCGGGGGTGCCGCTGTGATGTAGTGGGTAAAGCTGCTGCCTGCAGCACCAGCATCCCATATGGGTGCCAGTTCAAGTCCTGGCTGCTCCACTTCCAATCCAGCTCCCTGCTAATGCTCCTGGGAAAGCAGCAGAGGATGGCCCAAGTCCTTGGATCCTTGCACCCATGTGGAAAACCCAGACGAAGCACCTGGCATTTGGGGAGTGAACCAGTGACTTTCAAATGCATAAAATAATCATAAAAAAAAGAAAGCAACATTTCCCTGGGGCCACTCATTCTACAGCCAATGGTCTCGGCTCTCCTCTGCGGGACAGCCATGTCGTTTATTCCTTGAAGTGACAGTGAAGGTCAAATCCTAGCACAGCATCCTCCCCACTCAGATCCAGCCATCAGGGGGATCTGACGCACACGCACCGAACCAGGTGAAACTCTACTGTATTATTTTTGGGGGAGAGTCTAGAATAAAGACAGACAAACAGCAGCAATGTCCTAAGATTCTAGCCAGTGTGCTGCCAACAATTCCCAGGTTGATTCTAATCAGCTTCTCACTGTCTGTTTCTTCATGCCCAACCCCAGGTGGAAATGCATTTCAGCTCTAAGAATGTGGAGGTCCAGAAACTCCAGCTTGGCCAGCTGTCCACAAGGAAAGGGAGAAACAAACGCTCTCGCCTCAGCTTACAGGCCTTTAACCAGCTCACTCTCCCTAATACAGAATGAGAAAACCATCACCTCAACGCACAGTAAAGCCCTGTTCAGCTCTCCTGCAGCCTTCTGAATCTCCCACTGAAGTCAGGGTGAACTCAAGGGGATTCCAGAGAGTAAGAACAAACCTGAGGAAGGCTCGGGTCAAGGTCAAGTGTGGCGCCAGTCAAGAGATGGCCTCGTTTGCTCCAACCCTCCCCCATCCCCATCTTCCTTATCTTGCTTTTTGGTTGGAAATCCCAGATCCTGTGGGAACTGGGGTTCAGATCCAGATCTTCAGGTTTCCCCATCAGGGCGGCCTCATAACCTGCTGTTAAGGGCCTCTGGATCTGGCCCTCCACCACGTGGCCGCTGATCTACCCCGCAGCCACAGAAGGCTTTTCTGATCGCAGACTGAGGCTGTGTGCTGAGGGTTCACATTCTTATTTCTCTTTATGAAGCTGGTCACTCTCGCCCTGCAAGACCTAAGATGTCGTGGACCTTGGAGGGGTTGGAGGTCAGTGCACTAAACTGATTTCCTTCCCATTCATCAGGAATGGCCAAGCGCTGAACAAGAGAGCTAACCAAACCGGGCGGATCACCCTTAGCAGTGGTGGTGCACACTCGGAAAGCTGTCCAAAGGGAGCAAAGAGCCCCGTGTTCAGGAGTGACAGTAGAGAATGATAGATTCTGCTGAATGCATGGAGGTTTTCTAAGACACTGATGCCCAAATCTGCTGATATAAACTTAACCATCTGGACATCTCAGCAAGTGTTCTCTGCAAGAAACATACAGTGGTCCAACACCTTGGCCCTGCCCTACGGCTGACTGGGACAGGTAATAAATACATGAGCTGAGAGAATGGTTTCTACTGCCAGTCTTTGTATACACTGCACTCTAGTCACAACAGCCTAGGAAGAAACACCAGAACAGGCCGAAAAGACCTCACCTATTCAATCTCAAAAATGCGAAGCAGCCAAACACTGGGTCTATTTTATTCACACCTTAAGTTTCCACTGAACCAATTTAATGTTGACTTAATTGAAAATTCAATGGTCTATTTAAAAAGCTGCCGAGCTATGGCATGGTATTACAAGCATTTTAAATGACAGCTTTGCAATATAATTCACATCCAACATTCACCCTTTTACACGTTATCACTCCATGATTTTCAGTATAGTCACAGAGTTGTGCAAGGATCACAATATAGCTTTTGAGTCTCCTCCAAAAGAAACTTCGTGTTCACTGCTAGTTACTCCCCATTTTTCCCTCTTCCTCTCCAACCCTCGCCCCCATAATTAATAATTTACTTTCAATACCTACGGATTTCCTTACATATTCTGGGTATTGCATAAAAATGGAATAAAAAATATATAGTCTTTTGTGATTGGCCTCTGTTACCTCGTATGTTTCCAAAGCTCATCCATGTTGTAGCTCATAGCAGTGTGCCACTGTTTTTCATTGCTTAGTAATATTCTATTGTATGGATATACCACATTTATTTACCCATTCAGCAGCTGATGGGCATTGGATTGCCTTGATTTTTTAAAGCTGCTGTGAACATCATGTACAAGTTGTTATGTAAATGTATGATTTCAATTTCTGGGCGTAGAACTGTTAAATTGTTAAATATTTAACTCTACGCTAACTTTTTTCAAGAGCTGTGACTGTTTTCCAAAATGGCTATACCATTCCATTCCTGATACAATGTGAGAATAGCCCAGTCCTTGCCAGGCTCTTGTTATTGTCTTTTTTATTTTTTATTTTAACTACCCTAGTGGGTGTGAAGTGATATCTCCTTGTGGTTTTGATTTACATTTCTCTGTGCTGTTCTATTTTAAAACATTTTCTAAAGAGGACCCAGATAAAAGCCTTCTACTATTTTCAAAGAGCATTTTGGTCCCAAGAAAAGGAACTATCTAAGGCATTACAAATCTTTTTGCAATATAAAAGGAAACGAGGTTGAAAGAATGGCCTTTCCATTTAAAAGTTAAAAATACGAGTTATAGATCTAAGTTGCTTTCTGAAAAGTATCGGCAGACAGGCCATTTCCATCAGAAAGCGGGGATATTCCAAGGACTCGCAGGGACCAAATCTGTTTATAGGTTTTTGAGTACAGGCATCACGAAACGTTCAGCCAGATTAGAAACAGACTACGCAAGGCACACTCAGGTTTCCCCTCTGGGTCCCAGAGAACAATTGTTACATTCAGCTGGAGCCGCAAACCACTCAGGGTGGACAGCACCAGAGCCTCCCCTGGGTGATGCTGCGCAGCAAGCCGCGTGCGTTCATTCGCGTGGGGGAAGTGAACAGCAGGGCTGCATGCCACAAATAGACAGGGTGGTGTGACAACTGGAGGAACTGGAGAGCGGGTGGGAGACCAGTGCCACAATTCGAAAATTTCTGCCAACACAGACAATGGAGGAGTTGAAACTTTTTAGAATGTATAAACACATCCCGGTGTGCTGGTAGAGAATGGGGTAGGTTCTCAGATGGGCTAGGAGTAGAGGGCTATTACATAAAGCAGTAATTCTGGGGCTGGCGCTGTGGGTAAAGATGCTGGCATCCCAAGTGAGTGACAGTCTGTGTCCCAGCTACTCCACTCCCTATCCATCTCCCCCGCTAATGGCCTGGGAAAAGCAGCGGTGGATGGTCCAAGTGCTTGGGCCCCTGCACCCCCGTGGGAGACCTGGCAGAAGCCCCTGGCTTCGGCCTAGCCCTGGCCCAGGTGGCCATTTGGGGAGTGAACCAGTGGACAGAAGCTCTGTCTCTCCCCCTCTCTCTGTAACTCTTTCAATTAAATAATAGCAGTTCACAGAATTCTCAAGCTGTCCCTTTTTGGGACCTCACAACCGTGGGTAGAGCGCCTCACTGTCCCATCCCCACCTCAGCCTAGGGATATAGGGAAACATTTGGGGGCTGTTATGTGACTGAAGGCTGAATGGGCATTAGGAGGAAACAGTAACAGGGTCACGTGATAAGCAGGACGATCTCATAGCCTCTAAGTGACTGCTTCATCCAAGACACGACAACCGCCCCCACACCGATTTGGAAATCAAGATTCATAAAAGTCAAGCCATCTGCCTACATTCCCAGTTAACTATCGGGAGAATCCACATCAGAATTCAACTTCCTGAGTCCCCTGACTGGGTGTGCCCGTGCGAGAACACTGCAATTCTGTCAAGTTCATTATTTTACAAAGACTACATTGTTTTCAGATAATAATCAAGGCTGTTGTTCAGTTTCCAATGTGCTAAGGCTTAGGTAGACGTGGCTTCCAACAAAGAGCGAACAAGTGAGCGGAAGAATCCATCAGATGTAAACTGTATTTCATACTTTTCCTAAATAAGGACATTGCTCACAGAAACATCGGGACTGTTAGTGCAACAGCCTGGGCTGCTGGGTCACTGCCATTGAGAAACTGTATCAGACCAATTACGTCTTGTTCTTTTTCTTACTCCAGCTTCCTCCAAGCGCTTGCCCTGGCTTTACCTTAGAATAACCTGATTTAATGTTCACTGTCAGAGGCATGTGGAAGTATGGGTCCCTCCCTGTTGGTAAGACAGCTATGTTAGACTTCGAGAGATTCCTTTCCAAGGGCACTCTTGGCCATGGAACCATATGGGTCTTGTTGATGCTGGGCTACGAGTCCGGGTACGATTCCTTGTTCTAGGAAACACTGCATTGCTAAATATTTTATATTCTCCTTTTATTGTTCTTAACCCACTGAATTTTTAGAAATCTGCATTATTGTTTCTAAATCAGATGTTTCACCAAATAAAATGAAAATGTCTTGATTTGGAGGTTTCCTACTACAGAACAGAACACATTTTCTTGTCTCGCCTAGAGTGTTTCCATGGGTTTATCCTGAATTTTAAGCCCATGAAGCTTCTTCACAGCTAATACCTGTAACAAGTTTAGGCTTGAGAATTATGACAATTAGCATGGTCACAATAGAGAAGCCTAATCTCATCCTGCATTAACCATGCATGCTAGGTCTGGAATAGAAGCATTTCAATATTTCCTAGCGGGGCCGGCGCTGTGGCGTAGTGGGTAAAGCCACCAGCTGCAGTGCCAGCATCCTATATGGCTACTGGTTTAAGACCCGGCTGCTCCACTTCCAATCCAGCTCTCTGCTATGACCAAGGAAAGCAGTAAAAGATGACCAAGTCCTTGGGCCCCTGCCCCTGTGTGGGGGACCCGGAAGAAGCTCCCGGCTTCAGATCAGCCCAGCTCTAGCCGTTGTGGCCATTTGGGGAGTGAACCAGAGGATGGAAGATCTCTTTCTCTCTGCCTCTGCCTTTCTATAACTATCAAATAAATAAATAAACCTTAAAAAAAATTTCCTAGGGGCCAGATACTTTCTAAGATATAACATTATTCTTGACTTTATTTGATTTTTTAAATGGGGGGAGGGACAGAGAGAGAAGTAAGCGCTCTCATTTGGTAATTCACTCCCTATATGTTAGTATTGGCCAGGGTTGGGGTGGGCCAAAACTGGCTCCAGGAACTCAATCCCAGTCTCCCACATGAGTGGCAGAGACCCAACTACCAGAGGGATCACTTACTGCCTCCCAGGGCCAGCACGGGCAGGAAGCCTGAAGCGAGGAGTGGGAGCTGGCACTCTGCTATGGGATGTGGGGCCTTAACTGCTGGGCCGAATGCCTTGGCTTTACTTTTATCTGTGAACAACAATGGCACTGCAACCCACACTCTCTGCATAAGCCAGACTTTTAGGGTAAAATATTTTTTTAATAAAGATTTATTCTATTTATTTCAAAGACAAAGTTACAGAGAAAGAGGGAGAAACACAGAGAGAGGTCCTCTATCCGCTGGTTCACTCCCCAGATGGCCACAATGGCCGGAGCTGCGCCGATCCAAAGCCAGGAGCCAGGAGCTTCCTTTGGGTCTCCCACGTGGGTGCAGGGGCCCAAGGACTTGGGCCATCCTCCACTGCTTTCCCAGGCCATAGCAGAGAGCTGGATCGGAAGAGGAGCAGCCGGGACTAGAACCAGCGCCCATATGGGATGTTGGCGCTGCAGGTCACGGCTTTAACCTGCTGTGCCACAGCGCCGGCCCTAGTGTAAAATCTTTAAATTGAGTAAGGGAAGGATACGTCTGCCCTGACAACAAAACAGGGAAAGTCTCATTTACGTACTCTGAAACCACAAAGACTATCAAAGGAACCAGGAGGAGATGATATTGCCTGATGAGCCCTCTTCTGTATATTGGCAGGGGTAGTGAAAAACTAGCTGTCCAGGAGTGTCACCTTTGTTAATTATGAAGCCTCTCTAAAGAGTCTGGAAAATTACAATCACAAAATAAACTTCGGTGGTGCGGAAGAGTTTTTAAGTCCAGGCACAGCTTTTCCATATGATCCGTTTTCTATGAACTTCTCGAAGCAACCTCAAACAGTGGCGATTATGAAGTAGGCGCAGCAACTGAGCTGCTGATTCGGTGGAAGCCCCCCCACGCAAGAGTCTTACACTGCGGGGATTAGGAATGTGGATTCAAACAACTCCCCAGCTGACCTTGAGCGAGTTGTCTGTGCCTCGGTTTCCTTCAGCCATAAACCGGGGGTGAAAAACGGCCCATAGCTAATGGGGCTGACTGCCGCGACTAAATGAACGGTTTGATGAAGCCCACCTGGCACACCATACGCATTAACCTGTGTGGCCAGCGCCTGTCACCCACGAATCATTCCTCCAGGTGGGAACTGCGAGGCATTCTTCTCCCTGTGCCTTTCGGGAGAGGCACTTCTCAGTCACCTAACAGAAGGTTGACACTCCTGTCTGCTCTGAGAGTCCCCGAGCTGGGGAGAGGCAGCCTGTAGCCACACTCGTTCTCCAGCCTGGTGCTGTGTACTTTCAGGGAACACGTGATTCCACGTGGTCAGTCTCTCCACAGCAGCTGAGGTGTGTCTCTCAGCAGCCCTCCCTCTAAGTAGCCCCTGGGGCTTGAGCAGTAGCTGCAGACGTTGTAAGAGAACCAGGCAAACACGCTTTGGAGGTATTAGGGGGCGTTGGGGGGGTCTCCATCTGACCTGGTCATGCATGCCAGGCAAATCGCCGTGCGCACAACCAGGCCTTCGGAGAAGCCGTAAACTCCATCTCCAACATGTCAGCACAATCAACGTCACGCAGAGTTTATTTTCAAAAGGGTTGAGAGGGCAGGCTGACTTGAACTTCTGCCACTATCGTGAAAGGGATGATGGAAAGACCTGGGCGCTGACCGTGATGGGAAGCGGTGGGCAGCCGAGCCAAAGACAGTCAGTGCCCCGTTCAAGCAGTATTTTACAGAGACGCCTGCAAATAGATGTTACAGGGACAGAAACCCAGGTCAGCGTGCAGAGGGTGCTGCCTTCCTCGGGAACCCTGATGCGGACATTCTCACCGGGAGGACTTTGAAGTTGATGGGGGTCAACTGCTCAAGCACTGACAAAGGGGTTTCGGAGAGCTCTAAACGCACAAATCCTGACCGTCTGCCGCCTCCCGTCACCCCTTCCCCCTGCAGCCCGTGGCTGGGGCGATGCACAGATCCGGGGACATCATCCACTCCTCTACACTTGCATGGATGCCTTTCACTCCCGCTACCTGCGCTCGAACGAATGGCACTAGCAATGAAGCTGTGACCATGTAAGTCATTTCCAGACCGTGTGGGTCATCTCTGTAAAGCTCACATCACATGTTTAAATCAGTGAGCTTGGAAGCCAGGAAAACAACAATAAAACCCATGATAAAAGAATCAAGACCTTGTCCTTAGCCAGTCTAGACAACTGAACCAGGTCAGTTTAAATAATTTATGCCTTTAATCACGTCACAAGCCTGACGGACAAGCAAGGGTATTTATGCGTGAATTCATCACCATCAATTACAACTGCAAATGTATTTTACATCTCATTTCCTAATTATAACTAAAACCACTTTCATTCATAAAGGCAGATTACGACAACAACTTGTGTAAAGTCAAAATCTAGGATTGACTTGGGAAGGGTACGTCTGGAAATACTCATCTCAGAGCCAATCAGATGACAGAGGGTGACTTCTCCAAGGAAAAGACAGTACACAATTAAATATCAATTTTCTAAGTACCGAAAAGGAGATGGACCCGCTTTTTCATCTACCTACACACATTGTGCAAATACCAGGCCATGGACATACGTTATGGAAATGCTTTATAAACTCCAAGACATGCTAAAACCCTGTGCAACATATGAGTCTCCGAATCACAGCCACCAAGGCGTCTGTGTCCGTGGGGAAAAGCATCTGAGAATACAGGCTCCCTGCAAGGCAGACAGGCCGAGAGAATGCCCGGAACGGGCTCTTCTCCGACCTCCGACCTCCACCCTCAGTGCTCCTTGGGTCACTTGAGGACTCGTTTTATCCTCCTGCAGGTGCTTTAAGCATCGCTCTGCTAAGTTTACTTTGAGCTTTTATTAGTGGCTGGCATAGCAGAAAGTGGGGGAGGGGAAGGAGAGAAAAACAGTGCTGACATAAACAAACTCTACAATTGAAACAAGACAGTTGCCTGAACTTTCCACAACCACGCTGAAAAGACTTCCATTTAAAGTTCAGACACAGACCACAATAAGCCTCCGACTATTTTTAGAGCCCTGTTTCTGCTCTCCATTTTTCAGCAGTGAACCCCCCAACCCCTACACAACCAACCTTGGGTAATGCTAATGAAGCAAAATACCAAGAGGAAGCAAAAAACACCTACACTCTACGTATTGACTGTTAAGCCAAGAACACTGGATAACGAAAATCCCTTAGAAAGAAAAGGCTATATAAGGCCAGCGCCCCGGCTCACTAGGCTGATCCTCCACCTTGCGGCGCCAGCACACCGGGTTCTAGTCCCGGTCGGGGCACCGGATTCTGTCCCAGTTGCCCCTCTTCCAGGCCAGCTCTCTGCTGTGGCCAGGGAGTGCAGTGGAGGATGGCCCAAGTGCTTGGGCCCTGCACCCCATGGGAGACCAGGAGAAGTACCTGGCTCCTGCCATCGGATCAGCGCGGTGCGCCGGCTGCAGCGCGCCAACCGCGGCGGCCATTGGAGGGTGAACCAACGGCAAAGGAAGACCTTTCTCTCTGTCTCTCTCTCACTATCCACTCTGCCTGTCAAATAAAATAAAATAAAAATTAAAAGAAAGAAAAGGCTATATATTCCATTTTACATATTAAAATATTTTTATAAGCCAATGGATTCTAACCCCAACTTTATTTAGGATAACTATGAATTCCACCACACAATAATCGATTTGTATTGGTGCCCAAAGTAATTTCTAACTTCATTAGAGGGAATCTGATGAATTCAGTTACAATACAGAAATGAGAAAAGACAGAACTGCTCCTTAAACCTATTTTTAAAAAACCTCTAACACAGTCCATCAAATGGCTCACAAGCTCCTTCCAACCAAGAATCCAGGGTTAGGAATGGGTTAGTTGAAAAGAATGTAAACAGTCAAGTCTAATCTTCAGAAGTTCACTGCAAAGTACTTCCGGTGCCGCACAGGGAGCCAAAACAAAGCAAGGCAGAACCCAGCCGACCCCCGGGCAGCTGTGAGAGCCTGCCACTTCACCCCTCCACGCACCTCCCTTTCTCAGGGGGAAGAGGCGCGGAGCTTTTTCTAGACGATAAACTCTAATAAGTCAGGAATCTCACTGTTTGCTAAAAAATAAAACAGTTCAGAGAGAATGGATTTGTGTGTGGCAGGGGGAGGTCTTTGCCTGAAAAAGACACCCAGGATCACCAAGGCGGTGGCCGGCTGGAGAACAGCGTGTGGAACACTGCAAACTCCGAGGAGGGGCACAGGCACTGTCTCGGCATTAACTGCGAATGGATGCTCAGAAACCCTATGAACCCACTGGACGCTGGGATTCTTAGAGAAGTTAATTTAAAACCAGTCTGTAAGAAAGGGCACCTCAGGGCCTGGTGTTGTGGTGTAGTGGGTTAAGCCGCTGCCTGGGACACTGGCTCAAGTCCTGGCTGCTCTACTTCTGATCCAGCTCCCTGCTAATGCACCTGGGAAAGCAGGTGATAGCCTAAGTGCTTGGGCCCCTGCACACATGCGGGAGACTCAGCAGAAGCTCCTGGGTTCTGCCTGGCCCAGCCCTGGCCATTGCAGCTATTTGGGGTGTGAACCAGTGTCTGCCTGTCTTCTAATAATAAAAATAAATCTTTTCTGTTTTTTTCTTTTTATTTATTTATTTATTTATTTGAGAGGGAGAGACAGAGAGAGGTCTTTCCTCTGTTGGTTCACTCCCCAGATGGCCGCAATGGCTGGAGCTGTGCTGATCTGAACCCAGGAGCCAGGTGCTTCTTCCTGGACTCCCATGTATGTGCAGGAGCCCAAGCACTTGGGCCATCCTCCACTGCTTTCCCAGGCCACAGCAGAGAGCTGGACTGGAAGAGGAGCAGCTGGGACTAGAATCCGGCGCCCACATGGGATGCCAGTGCCACAGACGAAGGATTAACCCACTGCGCCATGGCGTCGGCCCCTAATCTTTTCTGTTTTAAAAAGGGACTTTAGTAATAATAAACAATGTATTGTGAATGACATCATCACCCTTAGTCATCAGCATTTGCACCACTTATTGAGTGTCAGTGGCTGTGAAAAAAAATACGCATCTCACTTGCGTTGGTCTTCTTACCCTTTAAGGTAGGTTATCAGCCGCAGCTTATGAAGGGGAGGAAAACGGAAGCTTCAAGAAGACCCTTACATCAGGAAGTGGCAGAACCTGGCTTCCAATCAGGTCAGCCCAATTGCCACACCAGACCTGGCCATCCTGGCTCTCCTCTCACCCGCCATAGTGAGGGGTGCACCTATGACCTGTAACCTGGAAACACTGGTCTGCAGAGTTGGTTTCTGGAGGGCATCATTGTATTCCTACTTCCTAATGTTGAAAGTGAATGTAGAAATAATTCTTTTCCACTGGCCTTTTTAAAACTAATCCTTTGTTAACAAGAATATTTGAGGGCACAGGTAAACTCCTTTCCATCTGAACCTCTCATACTCCATACTAATGTACTCTTTCTCAGTGTATTTAATCATTCATTCACTTTTAACTGATGTCTTGCATATCACATAAATAAAAAAGTGGATTAAAGGATTGAAAATACAGGACCATTGGTCACTTGTTTACATTAGGAATTTTCTAAGCCAACTATTTTTCTGGGGATTATTATCCTGATCTTTTAAAACATTAACCTTAAAAATCAACTTGCTACACAATGGCCTGCAAAGAAAAATGTTAAATCTTTTTCTTTTTCTTTTTTGACAGGCAAAGTGGACAGTGAGAGAGAGAGAGAGACAGAGAGAAAGGTCTTCCTTTGCCGTTGGTTCACACTCCAATGGCCGCCGTGGCCGGCGCGCTGCGGCCGGCGCACGGCGCTGATCCGAAGGCAGGAGCCAGGTGCTTCTCCTGGTCTCCCATGGGGTGCAGGGCCCAAGCACTTGGGCCATCCTCCACTGCACTCCCGGGCTACAGCAGAGAGCTGGCCTGGAAGAGGAGCAACTGGGACAGAATCCAGCTCCCCGACCAGGGCTAGAACCCAGTGTGCTCGCGCTGCAGGCAGAGGATTAGCCTGTTGAGCCGCGGCGCCGGTTATGTTAAATCTTTTTCAAGATTTACAGGCATCACCCTATTTCTTCAAAATGTCCTCTACTGGAGCCAGCACTGCAGAGCTGCAGGTTCAGCTGCTGTGTGCAATGCTGGCTTCCCATCCAGGCCCCAGTCCGCATCCAAGCTGCTCTGCTTTCGATCCAGCTCTCTGCTAATGCGCCTGGGAAAGCTGCAAAGATGGCCCAAGTGCTTGGGCCTAGCCAATAAGGTGCAAGATCCAGATGAAGCTCTTGGTTTCAGCCTGACTCAACCCAGGCCATTTGAGAGTGAACCAGCAGATGGAAGACACCTCTCTCTCCTCTGTAACTCTGCCTTTCACATAAATAAAACACAACATTAAATTTTTATAAGAGAAATTTCACTGCTAAAATTTTACTTTGTGATCTTATTAGCTTTTTGAGACAGGCATCACCAATTTTCAGGTTCAATTAATTTAATCATGCTCACTAGAATTCAGTTTTATTATTCTCTCTATTCCTGAATGTACTGGGCATTAGATGTATTTTTTCCGTGTTCTAGAAAATATTTACTCTCTTCCTTAATTTACATATAAAAAAATCTGAGTATCTGTGATTCTATCACTAAAGCTTTGAAATGAATCTCTGTAATTATTATATTAATTGTAATTAATTTGTAATGTATATACTTGTAAGAAAAAAATGCAAAAATTGACAAATGTCATGTTAAAACAACTTATTCCACTTTGAAGGGGTTATGCCTCATCCACTGCCTAAGGTTCTTTTTTTTTTTTCTGACAGGCAGAGTGGACAGCGAGAGAGAGAGAAAGAGAGAAAGGTCTTCCTTCCGTTGGTTCACCCCCCAAATGGCCGCTGCAGCTGGCGCACTGCGCTGATCCAAAGCCAGGAGCCAGGTGCTTCCTCCTGGTCTCCCATGGACTTGGGCCATCTTCCACTGCACTCCCGGGCCACAGCAGAGGGCTGGACAGGAAGAGGAGCGACTGGGACAGAATCCGGCGCCCCGACAGGGACTAGAACCTGGGGTGCCTGGGCTGCAGTCGGAGAATTAGCCTATTGAGCCGTGACACCGGCCCTAAGGTGTTTTTTAAAAACTCTTTTTTATTTCCAATGAGGGATTGCAGCGGTGAACACAGACATCTCCCATACATTGGTTCACTCCCCAAATGCCTGCAATAGTCAAGTGCCCAGAATTCAATCTTGGTTATCCATGGGGAACCCAAGAACTTGCACCATCACCTGCTGCCTTCCTAGTGCACATTAATTGGAAGGAGAGCTGGGAGTCGAACCCAGGCACTTCAGTATGGGATACAGGCATCTTAACTATTTTTTTTTTTTTTTTTTAAAGATTTATTTACTTATTTTGAAAGTCAAAGTTGCAGAGGGATCTTCTATTCACTGGTTCACTCTCCAGATGGCTTTACCAGCCAGCACTGGGCCAAGCCGACGCCAGGAGCTCCAACCGGGTCTCCCATGTGGGTGCAGAGGACCAAACACTTGGGCCATCTTCCACTGCTTTCCCCAGGCCGTGAGCAGGGAGCTGGATCAGAAGCGGAGCAGCCGGGCCTCAAACTAGTGCCCATATGGGGATGCTGGCAATGCCACAATGCTGGCTCCTCTGAACTGCACCTCCCCCACCCCCCTTTTTTTTTTACAGGCAGAGTGGACAGTGAGAGAGAGACAGGGAGAAAGGTCTTCCTTTTGCCGTTGGTTCACCCTCCAATGGCCGCCACAGCCGGCGTGCTGCGGCCGGCGCACCGCGCTGATCCGATGGCAGGAGCCAGGTACTTCTCCTGGTCTCCCATGGGGTGCAGGACCCAAGGACTTGGGCCATCCTCCACTGCACTCCCTGGCCACAGCAGAGAGCTGGCCTGGAAGAGGGGCAACCGGGACAGGATCAGTGCCCCGACCGGGACTAGAACCCGGTGTGCCGGCGCCACAAGGCGGAGGATTAGCCTAGTGAGCCACAGCGCCGGCCTGAACTGCATCTTAATTGCTGCTCGATACACCTGCCTGCTTCGAAGGTTTTAAAATGTTACCACGCATTTCAATCACGGAGTAAGCCCAAGGATTTAACTTCAGAGACAAAAAGTACAAATCTTTATAGGATTTTAGAAACACTACAGCAGTGTGTGAAAGGAAGCTCTGTGGCCCTTAAGCATTGCGATGATGGGCTCATTGACTGACAAGTGGAAAAAAAAGGACCGTGACTTAAGGGGCAACACGTGCTATGCTGCCAAACAATGTGAATGGCTTAGAGAGTGAAGACTCTCATTCTAATACTGGCTTGGCATCTTAGAGAAAGATGTCCCAGCTCTCTTTTTTTTGCAGTTCGTGTTCTACAAACACTAATTAAATTTTCGACTTAAATTTACAACACAGGTAAAATTACTTGTCTTGGTATTTTCTGAAATACCTGAAGAACCACGGAGAAAAGGCGAGATCAAATGAGAGTATTATTTTTAAAATCTAGTCCAAAGAACTTTAAACAAGTAGATCCTTCCCCCTTTGGTGGAAAAAAAAAAAAAAAAAAAAAGCCACAATGAAAGTTCTGAGAGCAGTTTCACATGACCGTGTAGAATCCGATGTACTGTTTTATCTAGAGAAGAACTATGCACGCCAGAGCTGTCCACACCCTTGTCACTGGAATACATATCAGTGTGTGTGTGGGAAACTATGGTTCTTCCTGCCCCTTCCCCCAGGGAAAGGATGATCCTCACTATTTGGCTACATTTTCTTCTTAAACTTCCTTAGGATCCCTTGGGCCAGTGTTGCATTTTCCAGTTTGCTGTTTGTCCATTGCTCAGGAAACACAATCCACTCTTCAGATACTTGATTACTGGGTATTCAAAGCAACTTGTAAATTAGGTGCTAAGCCATCTAGGAAAGTATCTTTAATTTCATCTATTTATTTTCACTTTATTTGAAAGCCAGAAAAACATCTTTCATCTACCAATTCACTCTCCAAATGTTTACAATAGCCAGGGCTGGGACAGACCAAAGGCAACAGCCTGGACCCCATCTGGGTCTCCCACCTGGCTGGCAGGGAGCCAGGTACTGCCTCCCAGAGTCTACATTAGTAAAAGATGCATGGAACCAGGCACTCCCATAGGACATGCGGGCTTCCGGAGAGGAGGCTTAGCCACTGCACCACAAGCTTGCTCTCTCCCATCGTCCACTCCCCACAAGGTGCTTTAAAAATCCAAAACTGCAGTGCTATTAAAAAAGATAGCAGAGCACAGAGAAAAAAAATATTGGACAGATTCAAGAACTAAACAAACACACATTGCACACTTGCTAACGATGCCTTTGTTTTCCACGCTATTTGGGTCGTGAGTCACTTTTGATGGCCTATTTGTTGAGAGGAGCCCATTTCAGATTTAGGGGGGACGACGGGATTGGGCTGTGTGTCAAGCCCGGCAGCATGGCGGCTCTGAACTGGCGCAGGCCTTGTCCCCGAACCGGTGACGTCAAATGGCTGCCTTAAACCTCTGTAAGTCAAGAGCATGCAGCTATAAACAGACATAACAGATAAACACTACTTCAGGCTCATGAGCTCATCTGGCAGTCTTGTGGATTTCCCATCCAAAAGTCCCAGCTGGGATCTTACTAACTAGGCTGCTCCAACCACTTTGAGCAACAGGCTAAGAGAAACTTCAGGAGAAATTTTTAAAAACTGCTAAGAAACATATCGACATGGTGCCGCGTACGGATACACCATCTGGATACATGTATTTGTGAAAAATTATGTTTGGTGCAAACAATTCACCTAATACACAAGCCGTGCAAATACTGAGATCAAAATTCCTAACTTGCACAAGCTGTCGGGAAAATGTGTGTTACAGGAAACAGAGACTTAGCCAGGCATCTGTCTAAGCAAAGCCAAACTATGCCTGTCGGGACTGTCCTGGGATACCTCTGTCCTAAGAGTTTGTACCGGTACGTGACGGCTGCGATCTTGGCTAAGAGAGCATAATCTCTCTTATCTGCAGGAGTTCCTGCTTTGCTCATTTTCCATTAACATCCCTAGTCCACAGATGGGGAGCCCAGCACAGAATAATCAATCAATGCACGACTATTTAAAAAATTGATCATTTAACAGAACTGAAATCATACCCAAGGCTGGAATCACTGTGATGTACAGAACTGTTTTCCTCTCATTGGCAGCAATTTAAAGAAACTTTAGAAATTAAGTTTTCTTGATTATATCACTTGTTTTATCAGCATAACACTCTCAAGTAATTTCTACACAAGTTTCTTCAAAAGTATTAAAGATTTTCCTCAAACACCTCTTTACTGCAAAGCTCTACTGAATCAATACATTTATTCAATAATCAAGAAATAACTTGGGGCCACCACCGTGGTGTAGCGGGTAAAGCCACCACCTGCAGTGCCGGCATACCATATGGGCGCCGGTTCAAGTCCCGGCTGCTCCACTTCCAATCTACCTCTCTGCTCTGGCCAAGGAAAGCAGTAGAAGACGGCCCAAGTCCTTGAGCCCCTGAACCCGTGTGGGAGACCCAGAAGAGGCTCCTGGCTCCAATCAGTGCAGCTCCAGCCGTTGCGGCCGTCTGGAGAGTGAAACAGTGGATGGAAAACTTCCTCTCTCTGCCTCTCTGTAACTCTGCCTAAGAAATAAATCTTATTTTTTTTTTTAAAGTAGTAACTTAATACTACGCATATTCTCAGCTCTTAATTTTCCCATTGATTATGAAGCCTCCTTCAATTGCAAATCTCAAGGATGGCTGTCTTCCTCTTCTTCAAAACAAAAGTGTTTTCATTTCTTCATTCCAAACCCTAGAGCTTCAGAAAATACCTTTCCTTCATGACTTACTAAATTAGCATGCCAACGGTTAGTTTTTTCCCCTCTTCCTTCTGTTATTTATTAACAGGTAAAACAAACTGCTTAAAAGTAACAAAGTCCCATTAATCTGAAGAGCATCATAGGAAAGAAATGTTACTAATCCCTGTTAAAGAAACATTTTAATACTTAAGGAACTCAGATCTACCACGGGACTCAGGCACTAGTTTTCACCAGGGACAGGCCTTGGCTTGAAGTTGCTGCTTATGTTGCCCCTATCCTAAATGAGGGCACCAGTTCACAACTGCACTGCTGTGCTTCCATTCTGGCCCCCTGCTATTGCACCCGGGCAGGCAGCCGAAGATGGCCCAAGTCCCTGGGCCCCTGCCACTCATGAGGGAGACAAGGATGGCGTTTTGAGCTCCTGGCTACAACCTGGCCCAGGCCTTTGAGGCCATGTGGGGAGTGAACCACAGCTGATGAAAGATCTTTAACTTTGCCTTTCAAATTAAATAAATCTTACAAACTAAATAAAGAAAGCTTTACCAAGCACCCAAAAAGCACTTCACACTGAGTGGGATGGTTATAATTTAAAGAACAGAAAATTACAAGTATCGTTAGTGATATAGAGACTGCGCCATTAAGCATTGTTAGCTGAGAATGTAAAATGGTGCAACCACAATGGACAACTGCTTGATAGTTGTGTAAAAAGCTAAAATGCAGGGGCCGGCAGGTTAAGCTACAACCTGTGATGCAGGCATCGCATGAGAGTGCTTGTTCGAGTCCCTGCAGCTCCTTGAAAGTGTGTCAGCAAAAGTAGTAGTTGATGGCCCTAGTACTTAGGTCCCTGTCACCTCTATGGGAGACCTGGATGGAGTTCCAGGCTCCTGGCTTCAGCCTGGCCCAGCCCCAGCCACTGCAGCCATTTGGGGAGTGAACCAGCAAATTAAAGATATCTGTGTCTCTCCCACTCTCCCTTCCCTTCTCCTTCTCCCTCTCTTCCTCTCTGTAACTCTGCCTTATAAATAAATGAATATTTTTTTAAAAGCTAAATATGATTACCAAACAACCCAGAAATTCCTTGTCTCAGTCTATACTCAAAGGGAAAACAAAGACTGAAATAGGTAGCTGTACATCAACATTTACTGCCGTGTTACAACAGCCAAAAGGCAGCAAGAACCCAAGTGTCTGTCAACAGCTAAACAAAATGTGTGCGTCCATACAATGGGGTATGATCTAGCCACAGAAAGAAACGTTTCTGATAATGCCACAGTGTGAATGAACCTCGAAAGCATTATGCTAAGGAAAAGAAGTCAGAAAAAAGGACAAAAATACCAACACTTAGGATAGGCAAGTTCACAGGGACAAAAACATAGACTGTAGGTTATCAGGGGAGGTATTGCTTAATGGTTACAGAATTTCTGCTTGGGGTAACAAAAAAAGGTTTGGAAATAGTGGCAAGAGTTGCATAACATGGTGACTGTAGTCACTGCCAGCGACCTGCACATGGCAAAGCTGCTAAGAATCACAAAATGTTTACGTGTATTTTACCACAATTTTAAAAATCAACAATATATATAACCAAAAACTTCTGAACTGAACACACTTGAAATGAGTGACCTGTATGGTGTCTGAATTATATCTCTCGATAAAACTTTAAAAAAACATTGAATTTGGGAGTGTGCTAGCAACTAAAGATGACAGATCATGGAGAGTAAGTGCAGGGTAGAGCACACTGCTCGCAGGACTCTAAGCAAGGCCTGCTCCCTCTGTAGTAACACACAACAGCTTGGTTATAGCACACTTCTCTGGTTGAGATAACTTACAGTAGGGTCTAAGATAAACTCCAGCCCAACAACAATTATTTAACATGCGGGGAGGAGGGTTATCAAATGAATGGCATACAGCCTTTTAAGGGACTTTCCAAACAACGCCCAGGCACTGCAGTTCTGAGTGCAAACTATAGATCCTCCTCACGCATTGAAACACAATTTCTTCTGGGCAACCGTGGCAATGTTGGGGTCCTCACCGCTGCTGGGAACAGCCTGGTGGGTACAGGGTCTGTACCCACTCTGCTTCCTGTCTCCTTAATGTGGTAAAACTTTAAATTTTTAAAAGTTAAATATTCTGCTTTTACGAAGCCAGCTAACTCCAAATATTGCTGTATTTGATTCACTTTCCAAAAGCATCAAGCAAATTGAAAACGTGTAGGGTAACTTTATAATTTTCAGCTCCTCCTTCCGCCGGCATGGAAATTACAGGACTGGCAACGCAAATACAGGCAAGTGCGAAGGGTGAGAGAAAGGTCAGATATTTTGCTGTCAGGCTGAAGAATGGAGGCGGTTCCTAATCACATGGATGCATGGCACCACAGATAACCTGAAGCAAAGTCTGGGTTCAGATTATTCTTAGCCTAATTTGGGAGTTTCACTATAAAAAGTAAAACATACTCTATTTACTTTAGAAGGCTGGAGTAACTCCCCGAAAACAAAGTTCAGTGTTATCACATACTTCAATCTGGGCATGTTTTTCCATAAAATTATCAAACTGCCTGAGGTATGGTCCAAAAATGGAAGAAAATAAAATGGATTTAAAAATCCGTCATTTTGGGAAGAGACTTAATTATTAAGACTAATAACTGAACAAGCCTGTAACCAGGACAGAGGAATACTAACAAGGACAGCAGCGCCAAACATGGAGAGGTGGTTTTTAATAACACCGTGAACTATCCTAGAAGGAGGGATTACTGGGCTGAGACGTGAGTTGCTCAACAATGAAATAAAACAAAACATTACAACACTGAAGTCTCCCGAAAGGAATGCAACAGAAAGCTTTTAAGAGAAGCCTGGACAATTGACATGGGGTGGGGGCGGGGGTGGGGTGGTGCAATGGCTAGGAGCATCCTATGTCTTTAACTCATCAGTTAGAAAATGACCATGAAAAGGTCAAGTATGTTGGGTCAGAGAAGACAAAAGCAAGCTTCATGATCAAGTTCATTACCTTGAAAAGGCCGAGGTGCTCTGCAGAGTGAGCAAACCTTGCTCCTTGGTCATATACCAGACTTTACTGTGGCCATTTGTGCTGGGCAATGTGAACTCAACAGGCTTCTACTGTTGTCGGGAAAAATGCAAGAATGTTCGACGGACAAAACAAGCGGCAAGACGCTGTCTAGGGCAGGCAAATGCGATGCAGCAGGCTCGCCCATAGCAGACTCCTAGGTCCAACTCCAGATCTCCACTTGGCGACTGAACCCGCAGGCACCCTCCATCTCCTGTTTCTGTGACTGTCCCACTAGGAAGGGTCCTGAAGCACACAGTGTCTCTAATACCAGACGTGGAAAAAAGTTAAAACTATCTAGCAAGACATTGGCCAGAAGCTCAGCACATGCCCCGAGCAGGAGAAAGCCCAGGTTCACTGACCCCACAGGGAAAATAAGAGTTCTCCCTCATAGATGCGTGGAACAGAACAGAGTTAGAGCTGTTTTCCCCTTGACTGATGATCAGGGGGAAACGATGCTGCTGCTGGTGCAGAGAACCACCTAGAAGCAGACCTCAGAACCAGAACACACAGGGACCCCGGGGCCAGCTGCCCAGAGGCGAAATGGCTCCAACACCTCTGTCTGCAACGGAGAGACTCCGTGGGCATTGAGAAAAATTACACCTGCTGTATTATGTGTAGCAAGGCAAGGACAGAGTTTGTGAGTGAGTAATATCATTTAAGTACTTCAAAAATATTACTTTAATGACCTGGAAAAAGAAAGGGGAAATTTAAAACAACAACAACCAAAACAAAACAAAACCAAGGCAAAACCACCTGACCCTAAGGAGTGGGGGAATATTGCCTCGTGGGACGACAGAGGTCATTATAACAGCCTTCGGTGCTGCAGTGAGTCAGGGACATCTTCATACTCACAGCAGACAGAAGGGAAGGCCCCGAGAGCCCGTTCTACCAATGAGCTCCAACTGCTGCTATTTCCTTTGTAAGATCAATGAAAGAGCACAGTGAACTTCACCTAACACAACATGAAGGGCCCCAGCGTACTTCTGCATTGAGAAAGATGCCCACCCAGCTAAAATAACATTAAAACCCTGTGTAAACAGATACTGTGGTTTCATTTTCAAGCTATACCGAGACAATTATGGTTCTCTCCATGTAATACAAAAATCCTAAGATAAGTGTTCATCGAAACATTCAGCTACACACCGGGCTTCCATGTGCTACTGGGGCTCAATAAGTAACTAGTGAACACTTCGTTCTGTGGGAGAGGAACAGAGTGGGTGGTTAGCCTGAGCATCGGTCATTTATCCTGCCATCCTAAGACATTCCTAGATGTTTAACATGAAAACTGAAATAGTAATTCAACTGGATTTTTTTTTTTTTTTGAAAGTACATACATTTTTGTTTCATGGTCTAAAAACCTTTCAAGAGGGTGCCACAGTGGCATATCAGGCCACACCAACAGACTCACATAAAGGCCTCTGTTGGGCCCAAAGTCATTGGAAGACCAGGTTTCCAGCTGCCATGCTCCTACGGTCTGTTCACGGAGCAGCGGGCAGGGCAACCTGCAAGCTCCACAGCGAAATAAAGCCAGCAACAAGCCCTAGAAACCCATCCCATGGCACTGAGTTCCGTTCAGTCCAGTGGCATTCGCCTTCTAGAAGCCTCCCATTTGCCCTGTACTGCTTTAGCGAACACTTACACACAGGCCCACAGCCTGACGTCACCGAGACTCCCCAGCATCTGCACGCAGACTGCTTCCCCACCTCCCTCGGCTGAGTTCCCTTTTGTTTTTGTTTTTCAACAGACCAAAGGGCAGTGGTTACGACAATAAGGCCAGCAAAAGCCTCTAAACAAATGGTAGGCGATAGGCCTGCAAAGCAAATACTATACAAGTGTCACCACTCAATTACAGATTATAATTATTATAGCACAGTGCAGAACATCCTCTGGGGAATCCTTACATGCAAATGTCTCATCAATCACAAAAAAGACTACCACCTGTTGTTTCTGTTTTTTGTAAAGGCCACGTAACTAAAAGGGAAATTTCATGAAATAGGAAGAGCCAAGATCTGGATTGGATCATGGCCCAGGCCACCTCTGATGTCGAGCCTCTGCTCTGGTCAAGAGCAGCAGGGTTTGCACACCACCACGGGATGTGATGGGGTGGAATCAACACCCCCACGGTCAGATATTTTGAGTGCTTCAATCGAAGTCAGCAGAAAGCAAAGTGCTATTCAGTAACTTACATATCTCAGCAAGGGTCTTGGAAAAAGCTCTTCAGAGGTCTAACAAAACTGCTCAGTCCCTCCTCCCTGTGCAGTCACTTCCTTCCATTTAACCGCCTGTCCAGAAGGTTCTAGAAGGTTCCATGCCTTCCCATCACCCTCATGAGGAAACTCCTTTGATTACATAATTAGTACATACTTACATTCAAAGCATTCTTTGCAGCTTCTGCTTCTGAGCGACTGTCAAAACTGACAAAACCTACAGGCTGTGGAAACAAGGAGGAAAACGCAGAGTAAAAATCAGGGGACATCCACGTTTGTGGGCCAAGAGCTCAGATAAAGAAATGACCACAGGCAATGGGCAGATATAAGAAAGCCAGTCCCAAAGAATCACGACTCAGTGGCTTCGCCAAATTTCTAACACGAATCAAAGGGATGGTGAGGGTGGTTCTTCAAGGGCACAGCCAGGGATTTAGAGAATCATAAAAAAAAAATATCTACAAGTGGTTGGAAGGTGAGTAGCAGTGAACAAGGGAATAGAGGAAAACTCGGGTTGGAGAGGTTCTACTTTCCTAAATCAATTTCACGGTACCTCAGTTTCTTCATCTTTTAAAATGGAAAGAGAACCCAGTCACCTTTTGGTACACTGTAAGTGCAAGGAATACAATGACACAATGATAAAAGCCCTGGCCTCTCCCTGCACCACTAAAACCTCAACCTGACCGCTTCCACCTCACATCCCAAGGAGCGCCTTTAAAATCCCCGTGCCGCGGCGTGGACACCGCACTGCTCCCGGCCAGCAGAGGTCAGAACCCCTTTGCACTCCCTATCTTTCAGGGTAGAAGGCTGCCTGCAACTCAGCTGATTTTTGATGAACCAGAGACATGAAAAGTGACTCGGAGTACCTGAAAAGTGACTCGAGTATGCCAAGGAAAAAAAAGATGGCGACAAAGACAAAACAACAAAAAAGAAAACAGAGAAAGAAAGAAAGGAAAAGGGAACAGAAGAGAAGACAGAAGAGCATGGTGCTCATCTCCAGGAAGCTTGCAGTGGCTTCGTGGTCACTGATTTCTAGCTCTGTCTCGGTGCCTCCTCTGCTCTGGTCTAGACCTGGGGCTCCGCCTGTGGTTATTAGGGGTTGACAGCCAGCATGATTGTTCACCAGCTAATGCTCCTATTGATGATAAAGCTCACCTATTTAACATCATACACCGAAACAGGAAAACATCTGGGCATACAAGTGAATTTGGCTAATAATTCACCATTTTGTTTGAAACTAGAAATCAATCTGCCTTCTTCTGGCACAGCCTCAGTTATCCTAGCTGGTGATTATGAAATTAAGAATCATTTTCCTGTGTGAATTCCTAATAGGTGTTATCCTTAATTTTTAAAGCAACAACCAAAAAAAAAAAAATCAAGCATTAATTAGAATTTAAAAATAAAAGAATGCCCAGCCCCAGTGACATTGCTAAAGAAAGTTGAAATGTGTTTATAAGAAAGTTCAAAATTCTTACCTGTTTAGATGTGAGCTTTATAAGAGAACCCTCATAGCCCTGAAAAGAAAGAAAAACCAAGTTTAGACCAAAAAGGAGTACAGGGGCGAGGGGGAGAACAATTGTAATACTATTTTGCGCAACTAAAAATAAGACCTTTATAACTATAAACTACCAAGATATTCTCACACAGGCTTCCAAAGTTAACTAGGCAGGCAACTCCCACTCCCGCAGCACACGCGGGTCCCTGTTTGCACACTAGGGCCTGGAAGACAGCAAGCCCGGAAATGTATCCGTCTCTCTTCCTTGCATTCTTTCATAAAATTATGCAACGGTAGGAACAAGGGTGTGTTTGTCTACAGCAGGTCTTTGTTTTTTCTTGGTCTAGATAATAATGGGGACCTCATAGAACTGGGAGAGGGAAGAGGATAAATTTAATAAGATAGCAAGGTCAGAGCATGCTTGACTCGGGCTATACAATGAAACAGGCACACACCAAGTCGTTTCATTCCAGCCGCCAGCAAAGGTTACACAGGCGGTGATCACAGCACCACGTGGAGTTCTTTTGTACACACACTGAAGCCGCCAGCTTTCACGGTGGCGTTCTGATGGGGACCTGGGAAACTTTCCTGTTGGGTTTTTCAACTCCAGCCCCTCCTCAAGAAAGCTGGGAACACTCAGTGCCCCTTCATTCTCTTGTTTCTCGCCTCATCCCTACTGGATCCTCAGGGTAAGGGTAACACACACGTGTTTCGGAACTTGAGCAAAGCCTGCTGGCTGGCACTGATGGATGACCCAGGAGGGGAAAACAGCACAGCCCAGGGAGAGATTTGCAGGCTGGGGTCAGGCCGCAGGGACTTTAATTAAAAGAAGGTTGCTAGGAATGTACCAGGGTCCTGACTTTACCACTGAGGTTTCTGGGCAGGATGTTGGCACTGATTCATCCTCACATCTCCTGAGCAGAGAACCATGTCACCAATTAGCTACTAGAAACATTTTGCCTCTGAGGCCTTGAGCTGTCCCGGCCAGAGAGGCGTGATTCACAGCCTTGCCTCTTCCCTTGCTCAAGGTGCTCTCTCTTGCAAAGACCTGAGGTTCTAAATACCCCGAAGGCCTCAGAGGCACAGGACAAAGGGATACTTCACTCCAGCCAAACACCAGCTGGCTTTCCAAAGGAACAGACAGCCTTAGCAGTGTCTGGCGGAACAGTTCAGACTGTGAAGGTGCGGTCAGATTGCCTGGGCTTGAGTTCGAGCCCCATCATGAACGATGCGTGTAAGCATGGAGTGTGATTTATTCAACTGCTCCAACTTTTCAATTCCTTATTTAAAAAAGGGGGGGGCGCGAACCCACTTCCAAGGACTATGATGATACATGAGAGAATCCGTAAGGGGCTTGTTAGCTCCATCTCTTACCCTTTCTCCGCATAACAGTGTTAACAGTATTTTGTCAGTTGAGATTAGCAATTATTTTTACAATGAGCTGTCCTCATCCTACACAGAAAGCTGTCCCTTTTGTAACACTGCAACCCTGCAGAAGACAGGAAATTCTCAAAGTTGGCACTTTCTCCACAACACGCTGCCTCTCCCACTTCCTCTGCGTGTTTATTCCTTCTGCTTCCTGCTGTGAAGTCACCAGTTTCGTTGCACTGAGGGGATGGCCATGAGAACAGAGCTGCAGCTCTTTCTTGGCACAGAGTTAGACGTCCTATGTGTGCGAGTGGCGAGGCGCTGCCTCCTTTCCAACACAAGCGCCTGCACCTGTCACATCCCAGTCTCTCCTGAGACTGCACCCATCCCGCCTCGCTCACTGGGGTCCTGCTTCAATCAAGATGGCTCACAAGCCAGAGATCAAGGCTGCCCATCACCTACTCATAAAGGTGGCTGATGTCAAGCACCACTGCTGACATACCCACTCTGAGCAACCCAGAGATCCCGACACAGGTCCCCAAGTCATGAATGAGACTGCTGCCTAGGCTACATCCCGAGCAGTTCCAGCTTTCTCCTGTGCCTCAAGGTTTCCCCATGGAAGCCCTCTCTCCTTCTCCCCTGCCGTACTTTTGCCCAATTTCTTGTCACAGTTGAATGCCAGTAACATCTAATATCTCTACAGTGATTTTATTTCCACAGTCAAAAAGGACAGCCAATTGCCTTGAAGACTTTATCAGACAGCAGAACACATTCCCCTCAACTGTATGCAGCTACCCCTTTGAGATTTTATCTTACTTTGAAACTTAGACACTCTTGTCCTGACAAAAACAACAGTGGTCAGGTTAACCCAGGGTACAGAGGACTACGTATGGCCAGCCTTTTAAAAACATCATCCTGCAAAGTGCTTCCTCCAACATTCCATTTCCTTCCCCTGCAAAGCCTCAACGAAGTATTAACACCTGGTCTTTTTGCTTGACTTTTTTTTAAACATAGCAAAGGTACCTTGAACGGTCTGAAAAGCAGATAGAGTTCTCGAGGTTTGATATCCAGAGGGAGACCGCTGACAAATAGGGTTCGGACCTGGAAAAATAAATTTAACAAGTGAGCAAGGCCAAGGGCAATTCAGGGGATGGCTTTCACCCGCAACTCCTGCCAAAGTCACGCTCTTTCCTTGACACATGCAATACTGGTCGTGTTAAGATGCCACTGAGCTAATTCTCAAGTATTTTCATGTAGATTATTTGGAGAGAATTATGCCCGGCTGACTGCAATTTACAAACTCATTTCCCCTCCTCGACCTGGCCACTGCCCAGTTCTGGAAACCTAGGGGGAGGGAAGGTTCCACATAATCTAAATATTAGCTTAGGAAAAAATGTCATGAGGACAGTGAGTCTTCCCAAACCGCTGCCCTGACCATGCAGCCACATAATGTACTCCAAAAATAAAATCAGAACAATTGTTCTCTGCTGTTTGCCTTATCACTCCTTTCCTCATTGAGCATGAATCACAATCCCAACGAAAGTGAAAGTAAAGTCAAACATATCTAAGCAATAGCCAAAATGCGCAACATTCTACTTGCTGTAACTTTCTACTTACAAAACTAACTCCCACTGCACTCTTCTGTGGCACAACCAACACACACACGCCCACACACACACACGCATGCACGATTACTACATGCAAGGTGCCTGCTAGGTGCCACTGACTAAAGTCACTCCAGAAATGCATGTAAATTGATACAGTGCAAGGCACAGGGCACAGACTACCTGCTTAGTGTTGAGTCAGCTACAGAATGTGTGCGACACACTTCCGGCCGAGACAATCAGAGAGTACACCTTGCTATCTGCATGGGAACTTAAAGGCATTTTACCCAGACAGGGAACAAAGGTGATGAGGTGGGGTAGGGTAGGCAGGGAAGCAGGCACAGCACGGTGCATTCTGCGCACAAGGTGAGCCAAAGCCCAGCTAGAAGCTTACAGGGCAAAAACCAGGGACCTGATGTTGATTCCGTGGGCAAGGATTAGCCACTGAATCAATATCACCACATTTTCCATTCCTCTTCTTCTCAATTCAGGCTGAGTTCCTCATTAGAAAGCATATTAACTCTTAAAAGACATCTCAATGATTAACCATGTATAAATATAATTTTTCCTCAGTGAGAAATAGGGAGAATTTTTTTTTTTTAATTCTCAACATCTCCTATTGATTTTGGCTGTAAAGAAGCACAAATCAGCAAGCAAGGCCCTTTTATTAATCTCTGGTCAAACACCATGTCATTTGCATGTAGGTGTTAATTAACAACAGCCCTGGAATTCTGAATGGTTTACTATTTATTTACATGAAAGTATCTCAAAAGGTTTGTGCAGAGGCAGGCACTAGGCCTACCAGTTCAGAAGTCCACGTTCCACATGGAGGGCCCTTGGATTTTTAAATGGGCTTGAAATTCATGCACAGTTATTTTATAACATGCATTTTCCATGAACTTTTTGAAAATCCAGCACATGCACGGAATTCCATCTTGTTTTAAAGCTAGAGTTACTCCGAGTATTGATTTCTACCATAGTATTTATGTAGTTGTTACTTTAACCTACTTGAAAGGTACAGTGAGAGAGACAGACACAGAGAACTCTCCTTCCAAATGCACACCAACAGCCGACACTGGGCCAGGCAGAAGCCAGGAGGCCGGAACTCCACCCAGGTCTCCCGGAGGAGCAGCGGGAGTCCGAGCCCTTGGGCCATCATCACTAGCACGGCACGCCAAGCAGTGGCCCACTATGCTGCACCGTAACATTCTCCCCCAAGCTCAGCCTTTTGTTGCATCAAAATAAACTTATCCTTTATTTCCATTTTCCATGAATTTTTGGGGGATACTCTCCTATTTTAAATAGCCTTGAGGTATAATTGACAGACCATGAAGTGTACATCTTAAATGCATGCAATTTAAGTCTTGACACATCTATAACCTCTGGAACCGATCACAATCAAGTCATCACCTCCAAACCTTCCTCGTATCCCCTTAGTCCTTCCTCAGTGTCACTGAATAGAGCAACAGTCTATTTCTTTTTATTGCTGACTAATACTCTGTGTATGGATATACAAGCTTACCCATTCACCTGCTGTCAGAAAATATCCGGTGGTCCATAACACAGCACGGAAAACCACCCTCAGCTAATTTGAAGATGTAGCAAAACTGACTAGGGAAACAAGATGCTACAGAGTAGCCAGCTCAGGGCACTGTCTGGGAAGACTGCACAACCCATAGTACTCAGTGAGGAACTGGGGGAGCTATGTGCTAGGATATAAATTGCTCCAGTTGTACCCACTCATCAGAAACCTGATCTTGCAAGTCCAAGTCCATTTCTTGAGTGGACAGGGAAGGCTATTTCCCAAAAACGTGGGGGTTTGTCTGGGATCTCAGAACCCCAGCAGAGCAGGAGACAGGTCCCACCTGACTTCAGCGGTCTGCTCTGTCTGCGTGGCCCATCTCCCTGAAGTCACAGAGGAGCTCAAGGCTTTTATTTAGGGGACAGCAAAGGTGACCCAGGAAAGAAAAAGCAGGCACTGCAGGAACCAAGCAACTTCGTATAGGAACCAAGGTGGGAAAACTTCACCTTAAACGTACTGCCTTTCTGGTTGGGTATTTTCTTAGGTTGAGTGTGTATAACTGAGAAAGTATCCTACATATGAGTGAGTGTGGAGTCCTGGTCTATGGTTTGTTCTCTCACAAGGGAAAGGACAGAGACGGACAAAGCGGGTCCTGCAGTGTACAAGAAACCTCCACTGCGGCGGCTGGGCTCACAGGAAAACTCGGGGTGGTGTGCGAGAGCTCTCGGTTACGGGAGACTGAGCACACAGGGAAACTGACACACAGGGACCACTCACGAACCGGAAGGATTCTAGGACTAGGCAAGTGGGGGCTCCTCCTGACATTCTCCCAGGCAGTCCACTGGGGAGAATGCTGGGGTCCGGGGGTGAGGGGGACGTCCCTCAGACAAAGAGAAGCAAAAAATGATGAAGTACTGCTGTTTTATTTGGCCTAAAGACCCAATTGCTGAAGCCTTGGTCCTCTGGCCCAAGTTTTGCTCAGATGAGGACTGGATGTGGCAAGCTCTAATTTTTTACGTGAACGATAAAACCCCATCCTTGCAAGAAGAAATAGATCCCGCTCCACGGTGGATGAAGCAGTTGACTCCCATGTTCTCCCTCAAAAGGGAGGAGGAGGGTCCCAGTGTAAAGCCTGGGGACCCCTCCCTATGTCCCTCAGGGTGAAGGACAAGAAAAGCAAGGGGTGCCAGAGGACAGTCAGGGGAAGTTTAACATCTGGGGATTATGGAGAAAAGAATCAAGATGGGCCGGAACAAAACTTCCCAAAGGCTGGTCCTGAGTGGAACAATCATGATCCCAGAGACTGAGCACAAATGCAAGATTTCAGGGGGCTAATAATGAAAGCATCCAAGCGTCTGCTCCCAGGTCACAAAATGTCTCTAAGGCATTTGAAATTCAACAGGATAAAGCGGGAGGAAACTCCCCGTGCTGTTCTCCAGGGACTTGAGAGATCAAATGAGGAAATACCCTGGGCTGGAGCCAGAGGACCCAGTGGGACAAAACTTGTTAAAAGTTAATTTTGTGGGGCTGGTGCTGTGGCACAGCGGGTTAACGCCCTGGCCTGAAGCGCCAGCATCCCATATGGGCACCGGTTCTAGTCCCAGCTGCTCCACTTCCCACCCAGCTCTCTGCTATGGTCTGGGAAGCAGTAGAAGGTGGCCCTAGCCCTTGGGCCCCTGCACCCGTGTGGGAGACGTGGAAGAAGCTCCTGGCTCCTGGCTCCTGGCTTCAGATCGGCGCAGCTCCGGCCATTGTGGCCAATTGGGGAGTGAACCACGGATGGAAGACCTCTGTCTCTGCCTCTCCTCTCTCTGTGTAACTCTGACTTTCAAATAAATAATAAATAAATCTTTTAAAAAAAATAAATAAAAGTTAATTTTGTAATTAAGAGCTGGCCTGATATAATAAAGAAATTACCAAACACTGGTGGGTGGGATGAGAAATCAATTCAGGAGAACTATTAAGGGAAGAAGTACGAGGTGCAGTGAGTCTGCCTAGGCCAAAAACAAAAATGGAGCTCAGGAAGCTTTTGGGTTGACGAGTCACAGGACAGAACACCAGACAAGGTCAGGCCGGATCTCAGCGAGGCCCCACCACACGGCCGGAGGAGACTGTTCGTGGATGGGTCGTCCCGAGTGACAGCGGAGAAAGGAACTGGCACACGGAGAATTAGTAAAACAGCTTCTAGAAAGCCTCTCACTTTAAACAGAATTGGCTATGTCCATGAAACTGGTCACCAAAGGGGAAATTGTATGGAAGTTACAGGAAAGACTTGCTGCTGCTGCTGCTAAGCAAGTCTCCTTAGAAGGGATTAAATTATACAATCTAATCTCACACGAAGAGCAACATGAAGGCCCTGGTTTACTAAAGAGGAGGGCCGGGAACTACGCAGAATAAAGACCACTCAAACTGCAGATGGAAAATGGGCGATCCCCGATGGGAGAGAAGTAAGTAAGCCCATGATGAGGGAATTAACATCCATGTCAGGTGTGACGCAACACTTACAGACTGGGTGTGTGGGAATCAATGCCGCTGCTGACAAGTGTGTGGATGCTGTGTAACATGTCAGAGGAAGACCATTGTATTTATCCTCATATATAAAAACCAGCTGCAGGAGGAAGACCTCTTGGGTTAAGGCCATTTCAGAGTAAAAGATAGACTGCTAAACTAACCTTGGAAACTGAACTACTCGGGACCAAATGCCTCCCCATAGCACGCTTTAGGATTAGGATGGCTCAGGAAGGGAGATGGGGACTGTCCCCCTGTGAGTCATTACATGGGCTCATAACTTACATAGACCTCCCTGCATGGAAATCAAAGACCAGATCGGAGGAATCATGGACTGACCAGATCCTCTACTTTGTCATTCAAAGATTACAAGGACTCCTCTCCCAGTGTGCCCCTCAGGTTCCCGGTTAGCCACTTCACACCTGGCGAGTTGGTGCTGATTAAGACCCGGAAGGAAGACAAGCTCCAACCACGCTGGGAACGCCCAAGCCAAGTGCTCCTGACTACTGGGACAGCTATGCCAACCGTGGGAAAAGGGTGGACTTGGGGCTGGAAAGGACCTCTGGGACAAAGAGGAAGGACCCTTAAAGGTGACTAGAAAGAAACACAGCGCCTCCCTCTGAGCTCCCCCTACCCTGACAGGGGCCATGGAAGCTGGCTAGGTATGGGAGTGGGATGGGCTGTTGGAAAAGGATGCCTGAATACCCAATATATTCAGCTTGCCTCAGAGGAAGGCTATGAGGAGGAAAAGGCTGCATTCCAAATGTGACCGTCACAAAGGCATTAAAAGGGCGAATGGAATTGGCAGAATATTCTAGAATTGATGCCCCTTTTACAGTTGGCTAGAAGAGTACTTTGGGAAATGGAAGAGTATGGTAGCTTCAATCCTCACCTCTCGTAAATGTAGTCGAAATCCTGAACCAAATCATGAGAAATGACTTGAGGACAAAGAGTGAAAATGGGACCAAAAAGTGTAAAAATAAAAAGAGGAGGGATTTGTAAGAAAATGGAAAATTACTGTCAGTTGACTTGCAGATGCAGACAAACAGGATGCTACAGAGTAGCCAGCTCACAAGAGGAAATTAGAGAAGAGACAGAAGTAAGGAGGAGCGTAACTAACTCAGCTGACTAGTCCAGGAAGATCGCACACCCCACAGCACTCAGCCAGTGCGGAACCAGGGGCGGGACCTGGGAGCTGGGCTATAAACTGCTTGCTGTAGCTGTTCGGGTGTGCCTGCTCATCACACGCCTGGCCTGATCTTGCAAGAGGATAATAAAGTCTCACTTCCATGGCACTTCTTGACTCCAAGTCCATCTCGAGTGGACAGGTGAGGATATTTCCCATACCTGTTCACAGACATGTAGGATATTCTTATTTTTGGTTTTAAAAATATTTATTTATCTGGCCGGTGCCGTGGCTCACTAGGCTAATCCTCCGCCTGTAGCACCGGTACCCAGGGTTCTAGTCCCAGTTGCGGTGCCGGTTCTGTCCCAGTTGTTCCTCTTCCAGTCCAGCTCTCTGCTGTGGCCCGGGAGTGCAGTAGAGGATGGCCCAAGTGCTTGCACCCTGCACCCGCAGGGGAGACCAGGGGGAATCACCTGGCTCCTGGCTTCGGATCGGTGCAGTGCTGGCCGGCCGTGGCGGCCATTTGGGAGGTGAACCAACGGAAGGAAGACCTTTCTCTGTCTAACTCTGCCTGTCAAAAAAAATATATATATATTTATTTATCTGTTTGAAAGAGTTACACAGAGAGGGGAGAGGGAGAGGGAGAGGGAGAGGGAGAGGGAGAGGGAGAGGGAGAGAGAGAGAGAGAGAGAGAGAGAGAGGTCTTCCATCCGATGTTCACTCCCCAACTGGCCGCAAGAGCTGGAGCTACACCGATCTGAAACCAGAAGCCAGGAGCTTCTTCCAGGTCTCCCAAGTGGGGGCAGGAGACTTGGGCCATCCTCCACTGCTTTCCCAGGCCACAGCAGAGAGCTGGATTGGAAGAGGAGCAGCTGGGACTAGAACCGGTGCCCATATGGGATGCCAGCGCTTCAGGCCAGGGCGTTAACCCACTGCACCAAAGCACTGGCCCCTATTTTTGGCTTTTATGAACAAAATGGCAATAAACATTCATGTACGAGTCTTTTATAGGTTTAAACTTACATTCCTCTTGGCTAAATACCTGGAAGTGAAATGGCTACATATGATAGGTGTAAGCTTAACTTTAAAATCAACTGCCCTGGGGCCCGTGCTGTGGAGCAGTAGTAGGGTAAGCCTCCACCTATGGTGCTGGCATCCCATATGGGCACCAGTTCAAGTCCCGGTAACTCCATTTCCTATCCAGCTCCATGTTGGTGGCCTGCGAAAGCGGTGGCCCAAGTGCTTGGGTCCCTACCTGCATGGGAGATCCAGAAGAAGCTCCTGGCTTTGGAACAGCCCAGCTCTGGCCATTGCGGCCATTTGGGGAGTGAACGAGTGGATGGAAGACCTCTGTGTCCGCTATCTATAGGTGCAATTATGTCAAGTCTGTTGTTCAAGTTTTCTGTATCTTTTACCTTCTCTCTCCCCTCATCTTTCTCATATATAAGCAAGACTCTGGGAAAGTGCCTGTAGCAAGATTGCTACAGTTGAATAACTGACAAACACATAAACCATGAGGAATCTTGCTCTCCAGTGTGCTCACCTGTAACTCTCCTCCCATAATCCAGAAAGTTCACACCACCTTTTCAACTTGACTGTTCCAGGCAGAACAACCTGGGCATGGAGTGACTCCCATCACCCAATTCACCCAGATTCTGTTGAATTATTGTAATAACCCTGACACCGTGCCAGGTGCTACCTGGATGACAGACTTCCATAAAAACAATACGATCAGCAGGCACTGTGTTTTAAACATTAGGGCACCATTTGTCTGGCAGTGCAGCTTAGCAGTATCACTAACAGATACCAACAAGGATTTGAGATTTTAACCTAGGAAACCAACTGCTGCTTATAATATTGCTCCGGAGCAAAAGGCTTCACAAACTTCAAAGGCAAACAATTTGCCAGCACCACCACCACTAGAAATTTAGGGATTATCAACAAAAGATTGCTTTATAGCCAATAAAAACGATTGCTTACGGGGGAAAAGGACATAAAGTTCAGCTTAAGTCTGTAAAGCGACCAACATACATATGTATTTGTAGAGGGGGAAAAATGTTTTGTAAGGTACACACACGCAGGTTCATATTTACATGGCTTAGTCCTGAATGGCTGAATGGCGGGACAATAAGTGACCTGAATTTTTCCATCTTTCCATATTAAGCATGTATTACATACTACGTTTATTTTGTTAGGTTGAGAATTGCCCCATTTATTACTTTCCTTAGGAAACTAGGAAAAAGTAAGTATTTGTGGCCATATAAATTGTAGAGTTTATGGAGGAAACTCTCTTAGGTAAATAATCTGGGATGAGAAGTGAGAGATTCTTATCTTAGCATCTCCCTAAGGAACTGTTAGGAGGAACAAAGAATCCAGCTTTTCTTCAGCACAAGTTTGCCAATCACCCCTGCATGCAAAGAAGTTGGAAGCGGCTTCAATCAGATGGTACAGAACCCGGATATTCGGCATTTCATGTAAACATGGACAAGACCGACACGTCCCAGCACCACCTACTGACGCTCACTCTACCCCAGAAACATGGCTCGTCTCACTTCAGAGCTGTCTTCTCTGACACACACACAGACTGACGGGAAAGCGTTCTTGAATATTTAGATTGTGTATTTGTGTCCAACTAGAGGTCACCTAAGTCCAAGGGTATAATACGCTTGGAATTCTTTCCAGACCTCATCACACGAGGAAACTTAATCTGGCGAGTTTAAAAAACTTGTGGAAAATGAACGGAAAAAGTAACTCTTAGAAATATCTAATTCATGCTTCTCCATGGTGCCTGGGGATATCTATAAACACTGCTCTTAGGGCTGGTGCTGTGGCGCACTAGGTCAATCCTCTGCCTGCGACACCAGCATCCCATATGGGTGCCAGTTCTAGACCCAGCTGCTCCACTTCCGATCCAGCTCTCTGCTAGGTCCTGGGAAAGCAATGAGAAATCACAAAGACAAGACAGGGTTCCTGCCTGCAGGGAGCTTAGAATCACTTTAGAAAACTGGATATGCAGGTGATCACCTGGGAT
The DNA here is from genome assembly GCF_033115175.1 of Lepus europaeus. Lineage (NCBI taxonomy): Eukaryota > Metazoa > Chordata > Mammalia > Lagomorpha > Leporidae > Lepus > Lepus europaeus. The sequence continues at coordinate 12,990,583 of NC_084842.1, forward strand.
GACACCAAGCTTAGCTCCTTCACAGACTAACCGATCAGAACTCAACGTGCACAAAAGTGCAAAAGGCACTAATTTTGTGTTGAAATACTCATAAAAAATGGTCTTCCCCAAGATAACAAGTATGAGTAACAGCAAACAGGAGGCCCGGGCCCAGGGTCGCCCTAACTCACCGGCAGTGGCAGGGACAGAGATGTGCCCAGCATGATGCTGCATTCCATCAAACACAGGAGACACATTTCCCCGTCAAGGACATAGCATGTCTCCGGGAAGTAGGAGAGACGGTGCCACTGACAGCTAGTCCCAGAGGGGCTCCAATGGATCTCATGGCTGCACCTCCAACTTAACTTTTACCCCATAGAAGAATCTGTCCTGTGTTGGATGGAAGAGTGAGAACATTCCTGGCTTGGCCACTACCCGAGTATACTGCAGAAGCCACAGTCACATTTTGGATAAAACTGGTCTTTAAAAAATTTATTTATTTATTTTATTTGTTTAAATACTTATTTGAAAGGCAGAGTTGACAGAGAGAGAGAGAGAGAGAAAGAAGGCTCTTCTGTCCACTAGTTCACACCCCAGATGGCCACAACAGCAGGGGCTGGGCCATGAGCCTGGAACTCTATGCTGGTCTCCCACATGGGTGCAGGGACCCAAATACTTGGGCCATCTTCCGCTGTCTCCCAGGTGCATTAGTGGGGAGCTGTATCAGAAGTGCAGCAGCTGGGACTCTAACTGGTCCCCACATGGGATGCTGTCATTGTAGGTGGCAGCTTAACCTGCTGTGCCACAAGCGCAGCCCCCAAGGCCATGTGTTCTTAAGTGGGCCTGTCATCTCCCACCAGGAAAGACAAGCCCCATTTCAATGCCCGACTGCTCGTTTAATGAACTTCAATTCAACAAGAAGTGGTGTCAGTCCTGAGCTTCTCTGGATAGAAAGGCTCAAACAGGCGTTGAAATGGAAAACCTTATCTCTAATGAAGAACAGGGCTTTATCTTGTGAGTAATCTAGAGGCGACAATAAGAAATAAAAACGCCTAATTTCAGGCTATAGCAAAGAAGGATCACACACAAGCAGCGGTCCCAGCCCACAGACACAGTGTGCAAAGACTGGGTCTCTTCTGCTTAGAAGTTTTAGTTACACAAACGTTCCAGGGATCACGTTTAGCTTTTCAGAGCTGGTCTCTTGAGGCTCCTCCTAAGAAATGGGGAATGGCAATTTCTCCCGTTTTCATGTCTCGTAAGTAACTGTATATAGTTATTTTCAATATTCAAGGGTAAAGTGTGGTGTGTTCACCTCTCTACCCACCACAGGCTATCAATCTATCTGCTTCCTTTTATGTACAAAAGCAGCTTTGAAAAGCGCTGGGATGTTTAATCACTTTGGGAGTAACCACTCTTTGTAACACACAAGGAAATCCACACAGGTGCTCTCTCTAAGGGAGTTTAGAGTTCAGAAGGCTCTTTTTTTTTTTTTAAAGATTTATTTATTTATTCGAAACTCAGATTTGCACAGAGAGAAGAGAGGCAGAGAGAGAGAGAGGTCTTCTATCTGATGGTTCACTCTCCAATTGGCCACAACGGCCGGAGCTGTGCTGATCCAAAGCCAGGAGCTTCCTCCAGGTCTCCCATGTGGGTGCAGGGGCCCAAGGACTTGGGCCATCCTCCACTGTTTCCCCAGGCCATAGCAGAGAGCTGGATCAGAAGAGGAGCAGCTGGGACTTGAACTGGCGCCCATATGGGATGCCAGTGCTTCAGGCAGGGCGCCAACCCGCTGTGCTGCAGCGCTGGCCCCAGAAGGCTCTTTTCTGTAGTGAGTAGCACAGGCCTAGGCATGCAGTATACACCCTATTAGGTTCTCTTGACTGACAGTGAAATCTGTAGATTGCATTGTGTACCCTACCCACAGAGGTACGTCTAACTGTCAACAGTTCTGGGATGACACAGCAACAAAACAAAGTGACCACACTTCCTAGTCACCATTGTACAGTATGAGTACCACAACCACAACATCGACTGACAAACATTATGGCAGAAAGGTAGAAGAGATTGCTGTCACAAGAGAGAGAAATTCAGAACAGGAAAAAGAGGGGCAGGTATGGTGGTGCAGCGGGTTAAGCCACCATCTGCAAAGCTGGCATCCCATATAGGTGCTGGTTCGTGAGCTGGCCTCTCCTCTTCTGATCCAGCTCCCTGGGAAAGCAGGGGAAGATGGCCCAAGTGCTTGGGCCCCTGCCACCCACATAGGAGACCCTGGATGAAACTCCAGGTCTGATATGGCCATTGCCACCACCTGAGGAGTGAATCAGTGGATGGAAAATCTCACCCTCTGTGTGTGTGTGTGTGTGTGTCCCTTTCTCTCTATAATATAACTCCATCATTCGTTAATAATATAACTCTGCCTTTCAAATAAATAAATCTTAAAAAAAAAAGAAATGAGAAAAAAAATAACCAGAATCAAGGAAGAAAAAGGAAAACACACTGAAAAAGGAGATCCCAAAAAAGAAACAAACCAAAGAAATTCAGTACTACGTAGATCCATTTTTAACAAGATCAGAGTGATCAAAATATGGTTACTATCCAAATCATTCACATTCTAACTCATGATAAATTAACTATAAGTTATGTATAAGAAACTCCAATTTCAACAAAGGTAAGCTAGTAGTTAATAAAGCTTTTTGAAATTCTCAGACTCACTTGCACAACTTAAATGGTGGGCCAGAGACATCGGCCAACCTGGGCATGGTTCGTGACAGCTGAGTGAAAAGGCCAGCACCAGGAACTGCCCATATTTTCAGTCGCATTCTCTACTGTGTACACGCTCAACAGAAAAACAAGTAACTGAAGGAATACAACCAAACCACCTTGTGTGAAATAGTGGGCAAGGTGGAATTGGGCGACTTTTATCTCATATATTTGTACACTTTGGTATTTGAGTATCTGGAAGAATATACTACGTCTTTAAAAACCAGAGAACAGACACAATCCCAAACATATCTCCTTCCTTTGAAAAAATAAACCTTTAGTCCTGCCTGTCCAACTCTATCCTCAGACATTTTCTCATTTTCCTGCTTGTCTCGATCTATTAGGGACAAGCTTGATCCAGCGGAAATGTTGTTTGTGTGATTTGTTTCACATTTCAATTCTCACTACAAATCACTAAAAAATAATTTGACCAAAAAAGGGCGCAGCTGACTCTCAGGTAAGGCCGAGGGGCAGCATCTCCCTGGTTCTATCCCAGGGGTACTCTTGCTCAGAGTCCGCCCTCCTTTCCAAGACAAGAACAGAGGACCGCTCACTCTGCAACTCTGCCGAGACACCACAGAATGAAGACTCGGGGTCTGAGACTCAGAAGTTTTTTTTGGGGGAAAAAAAAAAAAAAAAAACCCACACACCTCACCTACCAGCGAGGCACAATTCCACAGTGCTGGGCTGTTTCAACCCCGGCTGGGGGCGGGGGCGGTGTCAGGGCCTTGCTCCTGTCAAACATTGCTGACATTATTTTACTCTTTTTAAATCAACAATAAGTGCATTCGGTTCTTTACTTATTCTCTAAGTAGCAGCTGGGACATCAAGTTGCAAAACTGAATCTTGCTGGAGACTGCTGGTCAGCTCACTTCTAGCGAGGGTTTTGTTGGCTCATTCATGTCTTCCCACCATGGAAATGGATGACCACGACCAGCGACCCGGTCCGCCCAGCATTTCATTCTGGCTGCAGCTCAGGAGAAACTGCCTGGCCGGTGGTCAAGCTCCAGTTTCCCGTCAGCGTTGACTGCAAGACGGAGCAGGTGTGGTCAAGTTCTCGCTTGACCACAGTGACTTGTTCTTGTTCCCTGAGAAGGCACATTTTGGTACAGGCGGCCGGGTTGCAGCAGATACCAAGGACTGACAAGATAAAAAGGTCACGCTGTTGTCATGGGGTCCTCATTTTGCCTTAGTTTCCAATTCGCATTTACTCTTTGCTTTCTAAAGGAAAAGGCCGCACAGTGACCTCCAGTGCATCTCTCCTTAGTCTTCCAGGATCTACTGCTGTTTGCCCTAAGTCACAATTAGTTGGTTGACCCAGGCTGCAGAACCACCAAGTTTACATCCTGATCTGTAGAAACCAGGACTCCTTGCCAAGGTGATCAGTTAAGTTTTCAGTGGTGGGAAGAAGGAAGCAGGTGTGGGAGAGAAGCAACAATGCTGACAACGGCTTCCAGTATGTACAGGCAATGGGGCAGTGGTTGGTGCTGAACACCCCCATGCCTCTCTGCTCAGTCTCTGGGGAGCCTTTCCCAACATGACCCCATCAGACGGGTCCATAATCTCATTTTGTAAGCACTTTGTCAAACCCAAATCCAATCCTGGCCATTCTCATGTTACAGATCTAAAATGATGAGAAAAACATCAAGTGTGGGTACGAGCTAGGTCTGCACGTGCACAACTTCATTATTAATAAATTCCCACAGTGCTGTGAGACACCAAGGGAGGTGGAGGCACGGGAGGCAAATCCAGGTCTGACTGAGTCTAGAAAGGAAAACTAGATGCTTTCGTGCGCACACGTGAGAACATAATCTTATTATCAGAAGTTTGCTCGGTGCTGCCAAACACAAAATAGGGTTGTCGGTCCTTGGGATTTAACGAGAAGTGCCTCATGAGAGCAGGACTCTGGTCCTGTCCTCGCCCTGCCCTGGCTTCCTTAGTTCTTGAATGCAACTTGGGAAGCTTGCGCTGTTTTAGTCCTGGGTTGGCCCACGGCATCGCTTGCTCCACTCAGTTCCACCGCTGTGTCCTGAACCCTATTCCTCATTCCAGTATAGTATCAACAGAAGTTTGCACTCCAATCCCCTCAGGCGCACTTGCCCTTATGGTGTTAATCCTATAGACCATGCTGAAGTTCACTGTTAAAAAGATCACAATACAGACTTTCCCATGCACCCACATAATACACGATCAGGAGAAAATATGAAAAACACCTTATCAAAATTCCAAGAACTCTCTGCCTTTCTCCTTCCTGCACAGTGTGGATGATTCCTTTTTTAACAAATAAAAAGTCATACCAACTCCCTCCAGCTACACAGAAAAAAAACAACCCAGACATTGCATGGAGTTCTTCACAAGCACTGGGGAAAAGGAATTTAGGGGCTGGCCTGTGGTACAGCGGGTTAAAGCACCCAGCCTCCAATATGGGTGCCGGTTCGAGTCCCAGCTACTCTACTACCAATCCTGCTCTGTGCTATGGCCTGGGAAAGCAGTGGAAGATGGCCGAGTCCTTGGGTCCCTGCACCTACGTAGAGACCTGGAAGACGCTCCTGTTCCTGGCTTTGGCCTGGCTGAGCCCAGGTCGTTGGGGCCATCTGGGGAGTGAACCAGTGGACGGAAGACCTCTCCGTGTCTCTACCTCTCTCTGCAACTCTGCCTTTCAAATATTCTAAAACAAGAAAAAAGAGTTTAGACATTGAAGATGCTGTTCCCAACACTGATGTCATTGGTCATGGACAGGTATTAAGTATCTGTGCAACCAACTGAAGGAGCACACTAAAAACTACGCCAAAGCTGGAGGAATGAGGCAGGAAATCCTTGAGCATCTAGATACCAATGGACGAGTAGGAAGGAAAAAGAGTCACTGTAACTTTGTACATGCATTTAGGAGGCTTAATGCTCAAGGCATATGGCTTAGCTTTTTAATTAAGAACTCACATGGAACCAGGCTGCTGGGACTCAAGTGTTGGTTCTGGAACTTACTGGAACTTACACGCCTCAGGCAAGCGGCGTGCCCTCGCACTAAGTTTCCTCATCCTAAACTGTGCTCGTGAGCCCTCTGACTCTCCTCCCCACCTCAATAGGTGCAGCTCAATCCCCTCCCCTTAGTGACAGTGTGGGACACCTGCACCACTCACCCCGAGGGGGCTGCCGCACTGTGCTGTCCATTCCAATCAAGCCCTCTGGGGAAGATCCACCTAACAATCTGGGGTCCCTGGCCAGAAGCCACGGGTGGGAGTCATCTTGGAGGCAGACTTCCTAGTCCCCTGTCTACAAATGACTACAGCCCCAGCTAAAACCGTCCTGAGAGCCGAGGCTACATCCATCTGGCTAAGCTGCTCCTCAACTCCTGACCCTAGGAAAGGATAAATTAGACATTTTTGTTTTAAGGTGCTAAATTGGGGGCTCATTTGCTACATAGGGGTTCCAAGAACTAAAGATGGTAAAGGCATGTAATGCATGTAGATTTCAGTGCTTCCTTTACAGACAGGGCTCAGGAAATGTTACCTGTACAAAGGTGGGCGCAACATTCAAAGATTCAACAGCCCTAAAGTTAGCTGCATGTGACATTATCATGCAATTGTTTTACACAGGCTTAAAGTAGCCCCAAAAAAAAAAAAAAAAAAAAAAAAAAGGTCTTTATATTAAAGGGAACAAACATGAGTAATTTAAAGTAACAGTATTTGTATGATATATGTGTGACTAAAAAATCTCTTCCCTACTATCTTTCTATCTCTTTAGACAGCCATGGGGAACCCCACTCTGGGCAGCACCCCACCCTCCAGCTGCTCACACACCTTCCCAAACACCTTTTTCCCTTTCTCATTCAACTTTCATATCATCTCACTAAAAAAAAAAAAAAAAAAAAAAAAAAAAAAGCCAATCCCAGCAGAGATGCAGAGAGAATCACATATACAAGTGTTACTGCTGGGGATACAAAACAAAGACAACCAGTCTAGAACGCGGTTTGGCAGTTTCATGTCCAACCCTGGAATCATGATGGACTCCTAGCAGCATAGCCCACAGAAATGAAAACATCTACACAAAAACCATACATAAATATTCAGAAAGGCTTTTATCTCCCATGCACAAGAATGCAAAACAGGAGCCACCACAGTGGAGCAGCGGGTTAAAGCCCCAGCCTGCAGCATTGGCATCCCATATGGGCGCCGATCTGTGTCCTGGCTGCTCCACTTCTGATCCAACTCCCTGCTAATCCGCCTGGGAGAGCAGCAGAAGATGGCCCAAGTGCATGGGCCCTTGCCACCCATGTGGGAGAGCCGGAAGAGGCCTCAGGCTCCAGGCCTTGGATTGGCTCAGCTCTGGCCATAGTGGCCATTTGGGGAGTGAACCAGAGGATGGAAGACCTCTCTCTCCCTCTCCCTAACTCTGCCTTTCAAATAAATAAAATAGATCTTTAAAAAAAAAAAAAAAAAGGAAGGAACAAACAAGCTTGGTTAAATCTCAAGGGAATTATGCAGCATACAGAAGTGACGGTGGGACACCTGCAGCCAGGTCAGCCGACAGGGCGCTGAGGTGTTTACAGTCAGCTAGTTTGTAAATTGGAGGAGCAGCAGACTTCCATCTCTTAAGTCTGCAGGATGCATTAACTCCATTTATCTAACATCCCCCAAACTGTCAGCCACAGAAATGGAAGAAGGCACGTGCGGGGTTGCAGAGTGGTTAGGTCCAAGGAGGAAGTGAGCAGCAGGAAGAAAGCTGAGCCCAGGATAACCACAAAGAGCCTTGGGGTGCTGTGGAATTGTTTTCTAACTCGAATGTGGTGACAGCTGAATGTACACACGTTAAACCTGCACAGAACAAGAGACACGTACACAGGCGAAGCTAGGGAAAGTGAAATAAAAGTCAGCAGATGGTATCAAAGTCAATTTCTAGTTGTAACACTGTGCTACAATTTTACAAGATGCTATCAGGGCTGGCATCCCGTGTGGGTGCTGGTTCAAGTCCCAGATGCTCCACTTCTGATCCAGCTCCCTGCTGGTGTGCCTGGGAAGGCAGTGGAAGATGGTCCAAGTGCTTGGGCTACTGCACTCATGTGGGAGACCCGGAGGAGGCTCCTGGCTCTGGATCCACTCAGTTCTAGCCATTGCAGCTGTTTGGGGAGTGAATCAGTGGATGGAAAACCTCTCTCTCCGTCTCTATGTCTCTCTATAATTCCTTCAAGTAGATGGAATAAATCTTTTTTTTTTAATTAAAAAAAAAAAGGAGAAAATAAAGATGCTATCAATGGGCAAAAGTAAGCAAACAGCACATGGAATCTCTTAGAACTGTGATACAATAATGATCTCAAATCAAAAAGGTTAAAATTAAAGTGTACATTAAAAATTTCTAAACATTTCAAAATTTTAAGAAGAACCTGAATGAAATAAGTCTGCTTTGAAAAGTCTATTTCACTCAATTTATGATTTTTCTAACCATTTAATTACCACTTACTACAGGGTAACTCCGATGTCTTCTACCTTAATTGATATCTATATCTCATTCCAGATGCAACTCACATAATACAGAAAGTAAAACAGCAACACTTTATAGATACTTTGAACTGACAGCAGGAAAAGACTTGGAGCGAGGTTCAGCTCAGTGGACACAGGTGTACACAGACTCCGCTTTCCGTGGACAGGGGCGTGGGAACCTCACTGCCCAGAACCGCCCCTTCCTCTAGACCTGTTTCTGCAGGAAAATCCAGTCCCTCAGTATTTGTTTGCATTTAAAACATCACATGGCTGGAACACAAATTTTTACAACACAAGCCTATTTTAAGTCGACTGCTTCCTCTAATTCACAAACTAGCTGACTTTCAGCACGACAAAGCATGGTGCTTTATAAAAAGGAGGTCCAGTAAGCAGGCCGACTTCCATCCCCAAGTTCAGGTTGCCTCTGAGCTTTTGGGACTTCAGGACGCACTCCATCCTAGTAGGCTGCAAGTCCTACTTCCCAGTCTACCACAGAAAGTACTCTCCACGGAAGATGCACTTGTTCAATACGATAACCACCTACTATTATGTTGACCATTCATCTGAACCAGTATTTATGCTGTGTGTCTTTATTTCTGGTTTGTGACATTTTAAGCCACAAATCTCAAGAACTAAGCACAGAGTTGCCTGTGCAAAGCGAGGTCAATGAGCTGCAGTTACTGAGGCACAGCCAGTTCACCAGATACTCTGGCCCCAAAGCCGTAATTAAATCTACTTCACTTTTTTTTTATTTCCTGTGAAAGAATTGCCTAGCAGACCATCGAGTTTAAACACACAAACTCTGCAGTCAGATTGCTGGAATTTGAACCCAACCTCTAACACAAATTCACTGAGAGATCTTGGACAAACTATTAACTAACTGAAGCCTCCGTTTTCCCATCTGTAAAACGGGAAACCTAATAAAACCTTCCTCTCATAGGGTGGCTAGGAGGCCTGAAGCAGCACAAGTTATCTGTAAAGCTTTTAGAAAAGTATCTGACACAGAGAAAGCACTATCCAAGATTTTGTTTAATAAGTAAAATAAATATAATTCCTCAACTGCTGATGGCAGTTTCTATTGGTAGAGATAGAAAACACACACCCCCCCACACACACACACCCACACCCACCACAAAACTGTTCAAACTCTAACTTAGGATTTCACTTAGCCAGCTAAAGATACTTCAAAAAGTTAACCGTAACAAAATAGTGTTTCAATAGTAAGGAGAAAAGAACATGATCATTGAACAAACTACCTATCACCTAAAAAGACAGACTTCACTATTAATTCTAAATATCTAGTGTGAAAAGTTCGTTCAGAATACCTCCATCACATTCCGCGGGAACTTGGAATTCCATGCCAGGGTTTCACAAGGGAGTGAGAGTGTGTATTTAGAACGTAATATATACATAGAGAATCTAAGCAAAACAGCACATTTTATAAACCATTTTAAACCAGCTCTGTAGCTTCTTCCATTTTGTAAATTTCAAACAGCTTACGTAGTTTCCAAAACTTTCTTCGCCCACTGAGAAAAATGTTCTCCAAGCGGTCAGAACCGGAGGGCACGTGAAAGCTCTCCCGGAGTGGACATGACCCGGCCTGCCGAGGAACTCTCTGGAACCCCGTGTGCCACCAGCTCCGGCCAGAACACAGGCGAAGATATGTGAGGGCAAACAGTTCTCAGTGCCAGAGAGACCGTGTTCCAACACGACCAAATAAAGAGATGGTCTGCATCCTAACTGCACTGTTTTATTGTCCAGAGCTTCTCAATCACACTTCCAAATGGCCACGTCTAAGGTATTCACTAAAGTGTCATTTATGCCAATCTGAGTGGAAGAATTCCCAAATAACCTAAAGAGGACAGAAATCAGGGTGTACGTATGCATCAAACTACAATACAGCCATGATTTTAACAAACAAACAAAAAAACTTTGGCGTGGTTAATACCACATACCACATCCAAGTCATTTTGCTCACTGGATTGTATCGAAGGCACTATGCATCCAGGTAAGACGGAAGTGGATCCTTGACCTCACACTTCGTCCACTCAACAGTGTCCAAGTTTAGGCAGTGCTTGGACAAAGGGCCCAGAATCCTCAGAGGACCCTTTAAAGGCTGCACAACTGTGTGTGTGTGTGTGTGTGTGTGTCTGCCCAAATATTCTGTGTGGGAGAGTATACTATTTATCAGAAATTTTTGACTTTATTTTTGACTTTATTTGTGATGTTATCCTAGACGACAGAAAACAAAAATTAAAAAAAAAAAAGGGGGGGGGGAGAAAAAATATACCAGAAAATATACACACAGGCAAGAACACACACCTGGCTTTGGAGTTTCACTAAAATTAAATGATTAAAATTAAAACAAAAGTACTGGTTTCCTAACCTTAAAACCAGCACAGCAAGCCCATGTCAGTCTCTTCTGACCATGTCAAGGTGGACTCCTTATGCCCCAGCTCCACGTCACCTCCCGGGGACTGCAGAGCCGCTCCCGGTGCCACAGCTTGCTCCTTCTCTCCCTCCTGAGTCTTGTCTCTTCCGGTGATTATTTACTTCTGAAGCAGGCTCTCTTCCACCCTCACAAGCCCAAAGTAAACGGTGCTCTGCCAGAAAGCAGCTTCCCCCAACTGCTCCAATTCCTTCCTCCCTTCTGTATTGTAACGTTTGTACTCCATGCTGGAGTGACTGTTCTCTGTTCACAGGTACTGGGTTAAGTCTTTTCCAATTAAATTATAAACTCCTAGAGAACAAGCCTGTATCATATTTCGCCTACCAGTTTGAGTTTGAGTTAGGGATTGAAGTTTCCCTGCAGTTTTGACGTTTGTGACGGACTGACCTGGACAAAGCTTAACTGGATGGTGTTTAAATTAATTCTACACAAATGGCTAGAAGCTTAGACGGAAGAGGAAGAGGCTCCCTTTCTATCTATCCAGCAAAACAAGTAAGAATTTAAACTCATGGAGTGATTTGTAAAGGAAAACAGTTTGAGAACCCAGGTTAGGTAACACCACCTCATTTAATCGTAGACTCGCGGTCAGACTCAGTGACCTGTGAAATGAGAGCACATTCTAGCAGCTGGTAACTCATCGTCCTGCTTTCGTGCAAGACACAGGATCACTCTACCTCCAAATCAGGAGTCAACACAAGCGGTTTCTGTCCAAGAACCAGCTCTCTTCTGCAAAGTCCAGAAAGAATGGCACCTGAACTCTTTAATCACAAGGAAAAGGACGCGTGACTCATTTTTCCAAATGACAATAATGACAAGCGTATTCAAGAGTTAGGTATGAAGAATCACATCTATACCTCCTCACAGCCCCTTATTCGTCCTCCCAGCCATCCCCGCCCCCCCCCCCCCCCCCCCCGTATTCCACGTTGGTTAGAACTTATTTCCTCTCTATCCAGAACAGATAGAACACTTGTCATTGTCACCACATATTCAAAGGGACAAAACAGAGAAAGTGTGAAATAACTTTGTGATCAACTATTTTTAAGTCTTGGACGAACTACATTCTGCAGCACTTGGTTATGCACATTTCTGGTTTTTAATACTAAACTAGGAAACCGGAGTTGCCTTTTTATTGCTCCTCGGGCAATGCACGTTCAAGAAGATACCCGGGAAGACATTCTGAGTTCCGAAAAATATAGTCAGAAAGGCAAACTGCTGAGGGAAGCTCACGTAATTCAGTACGTTTTATTGTGGGTGATTACAAGAATGTCCACAGCGTGTGTTAAAACCTGGGCTGCCAGGGCTCTCCCCCAGGTGACCTGGGGCTGAGGCTCATACATGTACCAGACACATTTGGGAAACACCAATACAACACACCACCAAATATCAAAGGAAGCTTGTCTACAGTTTTAGAAGAATATACAAGGGCTGGCATTGGGCCTGGCAGATGGGACAGGGATTAGGATGTCTGTATTGCACAGTGGAGAGCCTGGGCTTGAACCCTGGCTTCCTCAACACAGACCCCAGGAGGCAGTGATGGTGGCTCAAGTAATTGGGTTTCTGCCTTGAGTTCCAGACTCCCTGCTTCAGCCTGGCCCAGCCCTGGCTATGACCTGGAGAGTAAACCAGAGGATGAGGGAAGTCTCTGTATCTCCATGTCTCTCTCTTTGCCTCTCAAACAATTTTTAAGAAAATTATTATTAAAAAAAAATAAAACTATACAAACAGCATTCAGTTAGACTTACTCCCACTGAGATGAACTGGTAGCTCTTCAAACTTCCTGACTCCTCTAAGTGCCACAGGGTCTAGTGGGGACACTGCTCTACCCCGGAGCCCAGAGAGAACCTCACACACACACACACACAGGAGAGTCAGGCCCTTTCATGTGAGCGGATTTGCAGTTACAGTTAGTGACGTACTTCTGTAATTATGTAGGGGAAATCGCTGAAGCTGTGCTCACTGTCAATACCATGACTTTTCACTGTTATTCTTTACTGAAAATAATGTCATAAGGGAACAATTCTTCTGAGACACTCCCTAAATGTCTGAGAAGCTATGTGTGTGAGCCTTTTTGTTCTGAGAAGAGCAGGATGACTGGGGAGCAGATCTGCAAACAAACCATGATTAATTCACGAGGGCCTCCTATTTGTGAGGAGCCGTAAGGCAATTTGCTCAAACTTGACTGTGCGTTTTATCATGGACGGTTTTATTAATTAGAATTAGATGATGAGTCACACGTAGCGTGGGGCCTGAGATGCTGTACTTCTGACTTGCTGCCAGGTCCGCAGACCGTATTAGCTAGATGAGACACGGCCAGGTGCCCAAACTTAACATGCAGAAGGACCACAGGAACACTGTGATGGATGTTTAAAAGGAAAAGTATTGGTCTCCATGCCCGATGTTCTGATAAAGTGACTTAGTCCCTGGAATCCACATTTTGAACAAGGCTCCTAAATGATACTGATACAGGCAGCCACAGAATGCACTCTTAGAAATACTGATTGAGTTTGTCTTTTCTTAAAAAAAAAAAAAAAAAAGATTTATATGAAAGTCAGAGTTACAGAGAGAGAGAAGGAAAGGCAGAGAGAGGGAAAGAGGCAGAGAGGTCTTCCATCTGCTGGTTCACTCCCCAATTAACTGCAATGGCTGGAGCTGGGCCGATCCGAAGTCAGGAGCTTCTTCCAGGTCTCCCATGTGGGTGCAAGGGCCCAAGGACTTGGGCCATCTTCTGCTGCTTTCCCAGACCATTGCAGAGAGCTGAATCGGAAGAAGAGCAGCCAGGATCTGAACTGGCGCCCATATGGGATGCTGGAACTGCAGGCAGCAGCTTTACCCGCTATGCCACAGCGCCCACTCCTTGTTATTTCTTTCTTTTTTAAGAATTATTTATTTGAAAGTCAGAGTTACACAGAGAAGGGGAGAGGGAGAGAGAGAGAGAGAGAGAGGTTTTCCATTCCACTGGTTCACTCCCCAAATGATCGCAACGACCAGAGATGAGCTGATCCGAAGCCATGAGCCAGGAGCTTCCTCCAGGTCTCCCATGTGGGTGCAGGGCCCAAGCACCTGAGCCATCCTCCACTGTACTCCCAGGCCACAGCAGAGAGCTGGATCGGAAGAGGAACAGCCAGGACCTGAACCAGCGCCCATATGGGATGCTGGCTCTGCAGGCTGGGGCTTTTAACCCACTGTGCCACAGCACTGGCCCCTTGTTATTTCTCTCTTAAGAACGTACAGAGAAGGAGAAAAGAAGACATTTACGTCAAGCCTCCTTGGCAGCACAGTAACTCACAACTTGCTCTAAAAGTTAGGAGATACTGACACTTTAGGAGGGAAGGCTCCAAGGCAAAGGCTTCAAAGTTAGACAAAGCGCGTAAGTCTATCCTGTATGACATCAACAAACGCCGGGAGGCAGCCTCCCACATTCTCTGCTATAACCATTTCATGCCAACACTAGCTGTCCCAGCACACGCCCTGCAGTGGAGACCACTACACACTACTCATGGCTGGCAGGAAGTGAAGGGCCACCTGGCGTTCCTGACCACCTCTAGGTCAAAGATGACAGAACTACAGAAAGACACCAGAGGAGGGAGAACCATCCTCCTACGCACTCGTACCATTTGGTAAACCTCGGATGGAGTGGTGGTGGGGAGAGTTAAGAATACAGCTGCAGTGCTCCTGTTCACCCTGTGTCTGGAAAAATAAAAGATGCCAGCAGGGAGAAACTCACGCTCCCCTGGTGTCTCTGCCTCTCCTCCTCACGTCTAGCATTTTGTTTATTATGGTTAGGGAAGCTTCCTCATAATTGGTAACTCCCACTACCCTCATCCCTGCCTGTCTATTACCAACTACTCACTCCTCCGGGTCAACTCCAGGCGAATCCCCGGTTCTGGCCACCCCGGACAGCCTGCAGGGCAGCCCGCATTTTGTTCACGATAACAGGTGACAGAATATACACTTCAGCAGCGTGCCTGTAGCGAACGCAGTACAGGCCAAGCTGTGCTGATCTTTCAGACACGTGACCGCTGATGACCTCTGACACTGCTTCCTCTCTGAAAGTCGCCATCTGTAACTGTGCCAACCTCCCGAGAGATGCCTGACATAATGTCGTCACTAAAATAATGATGGGAAAGAAACACAGAAGCAAGTTGTATATGGGGGTGGCAGGCTAATGACAATTCCTGGACTAACACTCATAATTAACACGCAGATTTTAAAAAAACAAAACACTGTCTCCTTAAATACCATTTGTCCCCAGTTCCTGCGCAAATACCTCCAGGTTCTCCATTCTTCACAGCACACCCATCACCCACAGACTGCTTCCTTCTGGGGAATCTTGGTAAAATGGCATTTGTCCCTGCGAAAGCCAAGAGCCCCATTCACACTTCTAGGGAGCTTCAAATAATGTGAGGTGTTCCCAAAGAGAAAACTGAAAGGGGAAAAGATGATCATCGGCGACTATCAGGCTCTCAGCTCGGCTCCTGTGCGAAGCGTCCTGGCTCTGCTGGACCGAGCACATCCTTCACAGGACCAACACCCAACACCCAGCGCACAAGAAGGGAAGGCAGCCTCCGCATCAGCACCGCCCCACCGAGACAGAAGCCGGGCGACAGAAGCCGGGAGATGGCCAAAGTCGCTCCTGACACCCACGATTCCTACACGGGGAGGTTTACTACAAAAGGAACGCGCAGTAACAAGACCCAGTCAGAGCTTTTTAGTGTGGGGAGGTCTAAAAGAGCAATCTTGTGAGTCTCGGGGCACTGCGCTGGCAGACCCCGGGGGGCCTGGCTCCCCCACACGTCAAGTGTGCTGGCTGGGTCAGGTGCCTATTCCCCGGCAAAGCTGGTTCTGAGAAAAACAAAGACACCAAGGGGCGGCACCCAGGCCTGGGCAAGACCCCAGAAAGAAAATCTTTCTCTTGGCATTCAAGAGATTAAATGTTCTACCTTCAGGGCTTTCAACGCAGTCAATTAAAAAAAAATTAAGATATTGGATAGTTAGCATATTCATTGACATTTTTGGCTCCTTTTAATCTACACCATAGGGTTTTTGCCAGATATACACCTGACTTTCATCACTCAGTTTCATAAAAAGCTTAAGAAGTAATTTTATTTCGAAGCTTAATTTTTAGATGAAAGTTTTCCTTTAGTTACAGAATTGGTTTTTATTGCTTTCAGCTAATGGGGAACCAAATAAAACCAAAAGCATCAAGTAAACTCTTTGCTATATTCATTTGTATTGTTATAATAAACTGTGCCAGCTTTTTTTAAAATTTATTTATTTTTTTAATTGTTACAGCTGATGTATGTCTTACTTGAATATATTTTGTTGTTTTTTTTTTAAACTTTTATTTAGTAAATATAAACTTCCAAAGTACAGTTTATGGATTACATAACATCCCTCCCACTCACACCCATCCCATCTCCTGCTCCCTCTCCCATTCCATTCACATCAAGATTCATTTTCAATTATCTTTATATACAGAAGATCAATTTAGTATACATTAAGATTTCATCAGTTTGCACGCACACAGAACACAAAGTGTAAAATACTGTTTCAGTACTAGTTATAGCACTAATTCACATTGAACAACACATTAAGGTCAGAGATCCTACATGAGGAGTAAGTACACAGTGACTCCAGTAGAAAGAAAGGGCCATCAAAGAAGGAGGTACCTTTCTCCAAAGGGAGGAGAGAACTTCCACTTTGACTATGACCTTGTCTAAATTTAAAGATCGAAGTCAGCGAACTCAAAAGGCTTCCATAGCCTTGGCAACTCATGACTAGAGCCTAGGGAGATTACTGATGCCATAAACAAGAGTGGCAAATTGTTAAGTCAACAACAGGAGTCACTGTGTAATTTTTATTTTTTTATAGTCATGCAACTCTGGAAATATGTGGCATTTTACCTAACAACTTCCACTCATTGATGTGCTATGAATTCCAAGGCAGGAGTTGGGATACTACCAAAGTTTCCATTCGCTCATGACTTGGGAGTCCCCAGCCAGTAACACAGGTGCAGGCAGGCATGGTGTTCCGTTCACACCCTCCAGCCCCTACCTGAGGTGACCTTGTCTGGTGCCTGTTCCACCCTCCTCCAAGTCCAGTTTTGTGTCAGTAAAAGCTGACAATCACGTTAAAAACCATCCAGTGTCTCCAACCAGTCTGAAACCAAGTCCACCTGGCAGAGAACACCAAACCAAGGAGATCCGTTCAGAAGTTCATTTCATGCTGAATTGCTTAATTATTAATTCTCAGGGAATAGCATGCATGAGATCTAAACAGGCTACCTCCAGGGCTTTTAAAGCTGTCACCTTTAGGCAAATTAAAATGCTGGCCAGTCACTGTGCTCCTTGATTTCAAACGGTCTAGATGCAACCATCTAAAATTTTACAACTGTAACCCATTCTCCCATCCCCTCACTCCCAGAAGGAGGTTATTTAAGAGAAGGAAACCATGCATTCATTTATTTTGATGTGGCAACCTGCCTTCCATCTGTGTCTCCAGTAATACCTCCATTTGTTTAAAAGAAAGGATATACTGTTCTTTTAAAAAAGGCTTGGAGCCTTGCTTCTAAACAGGACATCCCAGTTGACTTGAAGTGTAACTAAAAGTAAACTATAATTTTTCACGATTTTCTGTTGAAATCAAATTCTACCCATAAAACTGTAGAATCCGGCCCTGCAGTTCTTTCTTTCTAAAACAACGGAAAAGTATCCAGAAAGAGAAAATGCCTGAGATTCAGAGAAGCAGAAACGTTAGAATCTGGCCTCAAGTCTCACAGGGCAACAGTGCTGCCCCGACGCGTGCCCCTCGGCCTGCTTTTCCCTTGTGTGAGGTGGAGGTGCAGAGCCTGCTTCGGGCTCCACCTGCCACCCTTGAGACGTAAGAGCTGGGAAGAGAAGTGGGACTTAAGTTGCTTCAGGAGGACAGAACACGGAACTGAGAGAGTAAACCAGTAGATGGAAGGTCACCTGCTCTTCCCCAACACTGCCCCAACCTGCCACTCTGCCTTTCAAATAACTAAAGCCTAAAAATCCAGCCAAAATGGTAAACTATTCAAAAGCCTGAGAATCACATTGTTCTTACCACCGTCTACCCTTATAGCACTCCCCGGTCCCCAAACTTCTAAGCCTGACTTCAGCTTCTGGGGCTGGTCTGGCAGGTTGTCCAGGATGACAAATAAAAGAAATGAAAACACTGCTCCCTACAGGGACAGCATCGATAAACTGATTATAGACAAGAAGTGGGCAGTATAGAGTACAAAATACTTGTTAAACACTACCAAGCATTTTACCACCCGCATCACCTATTTAATCCCAATTCCAACTAGATAAATGAGGTCCTATTTCTATACTCATTTTATAGATGAGGAAAACTGAGGTCAAAGAAATAACTTGCTCAGAGTCACAAAACTAGGCAACACAGTCAAATTCTGAGCTGTGAACAAGACCAGACTTGAAGAGCGTTCAACCATTATACCCATTTCTATCCACTGCTGTTTTTCCAAATCCTTACACATTTCTCCCAGTCACCTTCTCTTCTTCACCCACTGTTACTTTCATCTCAAAAGCCAATAGCGCTTGACAGCAAAGATGCCTTGAGGGGGCTGGCACTGTGGCGCAGAGGGGTAAACCACTGCCTGGGATGCCCACGTAAAGTACCCGGCTTCCAATCCAGCTTCCTGCCGATGCACATCCAGGGAGGCAGCAAGTGACGGCCCAAGTACTGGAGTCCCTGCCACCTACAAGGGAAACAAGAATGGACGGAGGAGCTCCTGGCTCTCGCTCTGCCTGCTGCTGGCATCTGGGAAGTGAACCAGTAGACAGTCATCTCTAAATAGTTACGCAACTGTAATCTAGAAACAAACCGCATCTCATTTACTTCTTCGATGCTACATTCTGAATTTGACGGTGGGTACAGCAGTATTAAACCGTCTCAATTTTTCTTCAAATGCTTTTTATGTCAGAGCCCTCTCACTTCTAACAGCATCTGTATTCTTAACAGAGAAAATTTAGCAACACAGAAAGGCCAGGCCACAGACCGCTGCAGCAAGAGGACAAATGTACTAAGAGGCTTTGAAAATCTCCTGTTTATATCAGGCAGCTATCTATAATCCATCATCTGCAAAAAAATGTAATCAGAAATGAAGTATGTGACAGTTGTGTTAACAGCATTGTTTAAAAATTCCCCAGAGAAATACTGTACAGCATTTTTGAAAAATGAAGTAAATCCGTATTGCTGATAGAGCAAGTCTAAAATTCACTGTAGGAGGAAAAAAACACATGCAATTTGGTATACTCATACAGTAAAATTCTCAAATCTAATGAAAGTTGAATGAGAGGTTTTACTTTCTATCCTTTATGTTTTATTTTTTTAAAATAACACCTCCATACAAAGTCTTCTCTAAATTAAAAATTAGGTCTTATCCTCCACAAGTGACAGATTGGAAGGAAATTTAAAAAACAAAACAAAACAAAAAAACAGGCAACAACAGGGCCGGTGCTGTGGCCCAGTGGATTAAAGCCCCAAACTGCAGTGCCGGCATCCCATATGGGCACCAGTTTGAGTCCTGGCGGTTCTACTTCCGATCCAGCTCTCTGCTATGGCCTGGGAAAGCAGTAGAGGATGGCCCAAGTCCCTGGGCCCCTGCACCGGCCTGGGAGACCTGGAAGAAGCTCCTGGCTCCTGGCTTCAGATCAGCTCAGCTCTGGTCATTGCGGTCATCTGGGGAGTGAACCATCAGATGGAAGACTTTCTCTCTCTCTCTCTCTCTCTCTCTCTCTGGCTCTACCTTTCTCTGTAACTCTGTATTTCAAATAAATAAAATAAATCTTTTAAAAAAACAGTAAAACTTGTTCTAAAAAACAAAAACAAAAACCACCTGGTGATTTATAAGATCCCAACGGCTGTGTAATGGACATGAGTCTTCTTTGGTTGACAATGATCAATGCCCACAAATCACAAAACACTGCACTTAATGTGACACTTTTGTAGCAACTGCTCTTTCCCTCCATTACCTATTCTTCCCATTTGACATAGTGATACATTTCAGCTGAGCACACTTTTTTTTTTTTTTAAGATTTATTTATTTGAAAGTCAGAGTTGCACAGAGACTGGGGGGGAGGAGGGAAGGAGGGGAGTCTTCCATCCACTGGTTCACTCCCCAATTGGCCGCAATGGCCAGAGCTGTGGGCACATGGTTTCTTAAATTTCTTTGCTAGTTTGAAAGTTTTAGCCTATGCTATAGAGCAGAAGTGATGCCTGAAACTTCTAGGTTGTGTCTGAAAAGGAGCATACCTTTCCCCTTTCCTGTTGCCTATAAGATGACTGTAGAACTGCAGTGGTAATCTTTTATCTTAATTTTTAAGATTTTTTTCTTTATTTGACAGGCAGAGTTACAGTGAGAGAGACAGACAGAGACAAAGGTCTTCCTCCCAGTCTCCCGTGTGGGTGCAGGGGCCCAAGCACTTGGGCCATCCTCCACTGCCTTCCCAGGCCACAGCAGAGAGTTGGACTGGAAGAGGAGCAGCTGGGACTAGAACCGGCGCTCATATGGGATGCCAGTGCCACAGGCGGAGGATTAACCTAGTGCGCCATGGTGCTGGCCCCAGCAGTAATCTTTTTTTTTTTTTTTAACTTTTATTTAACAAATATAAATTTCCAAAGTACAGCTTATGGATTACAGCGGCTCCCCCCTCCCCATAACTTCCCTCCCACCTGCAACCCTCCCCTCTCCCACTCCCTCTCCCATTCCATTCACATCAAGATTCATTTTCAATTATCTTTATACAGAGAAGATCAATTTAGTATATATTAAGTAAATATTTCAACAGTTTGCACCCACACAGAAACACAAAGTGTAAAATACTGTTTGAGTACTAGTTATAGCACTAACTCACATTGTACAACACATTAAGGACAGAGATCCTACATGAGGAGTAAGTGCACAGTGACTCCTGTTGTTGACTTAACAAATTGACACTCTTGTTTATGGTGTCAGTAATCACCCTAGGCTCTTGTCACGAGTTGCCAAGGCTATGGCCTAGCAGTTATCTTAAGACCATAAAGATGACAGCTAAGTGAGCATCAGAATACAAAGTTGCTGATGAATGCCAGTCCACCACTTTTCCACATCCATGTGAAAGAAACAGACACCACATTATTTTGCTTTTCTGTCAGGGTAGTCAGTATCTCACTGCACAGGTGCGCACACAATCGGGAAGGTTAGTCTAGTGTTCTAATTCAACATTGTCTCATTTTAAAGCTAAGCTTATTATAACTGATGATTGAAAAATTAATCTACGCGTATTAAGCCTTAAAATAGAAAACAGAAGAACCTAAGAAATCTTGGTTTCTCGAGTAGAAGTCTGAAGTAGAACAGCCTCACCCATGATTGCAAGACCCAATTCTGACTTGTTAAAGGTGTAAACAACAAGATTTAAAATATCATGAGACTGCCGAAAATAATATGTACTAGATGACCAAACCTACTTCAAAGATGAAACACAATAAAGGGAAAATGACTAGGAGGAATCATTAACCATAATAAACCATAAAATCATCCTTAAAACTAACATCCCACATCATGAGAACAAAGCATTAACGGAGATAAATTTATAAAAAGAAACAAGGCTTATTTCAACAAAGTGATCTTTTTTGGCAGTTTTGATTGAAAATTTCAAGATGTTTTTAATTTATCACACTGGTATGTCTTAACAGATTTCATTGTCTCCTTCTTAACAAAGTCCTCATGTAATTACAGTCAGACTAAAGATAAATGATGAACAGCGAGATGGAGGAAGAAATATATAAACACCAGGATCGGCTATCATTCTATAGAGAACCACTTCTTTAGGAATCAATGGGATTACAGACTTCTGGGTAAAAGTGACACAGTTCTTTAGAGAATAGACACAAACCAACAAAATAATGTAAAAGTAAGCTATTCTTCTGAACTGTCCAGATACATATTTTGTCATTTTTGCCCATGTGTCTTATTTCTTGGATACACAAGGACAGTAAGATTTCCCTTTGGGAAATTTTAACTTCACAACACATAGCATTTCTTTTTTTTTTTTTTTTTTTTTTTTTGACAGGCAGAGTGGACAGTGAGAGAGAGAGAGACAGAGAGAAAGGTCTTCCTTTTGCCGTTGGTTCACCCTCCAATGGCCGCCGCGGTAGCGCGCTGCGGCCGGCGCACCGCGCTGTTCTGATGTCAGGAGCCAGGTACTTATCCTGGTCTCCCATGGGGTGCAGAGCCCAAACACTTGGGCTATCCTCCACTGCACTCCCTGGCCACAGCAGAGAGCTGGCCTGGAAGAGGGGCAACCGGGACAGGATCGGTGCCCCGACCGGGACTAGAACCCGGTGTGCCGGCGCCGCAAGGCGGAGGATTAGAACACATAGCATTTCTGCCTCCACTGTATAGTTTATCTTTTCAAAAGCATACATCGTTCTTTCAGACTTTTCCACATTATCCTTTTGGTCAGGCTTGGACTGGGTACATGCAGGTATCAAGTGAAAAAGATGAAAACCAAGACATCTAATTATCTTCAGTATGCGCTACAACCCATTTCCAACAGATTTTAAGAAGTCATAGGCTAAACTGTACCAGATCACTAGACTGTGAGGCCAACCAGCGCTGTTGAGTTCACAGAAAACATCTCCCTTACAGTTCTAAATTTAGACTATTCCTTTCTTTGGTATGGAAAGATAAAATCTTTACAGCACTCAAGTTGCTTAAAATTTACGAATATTCTACGCAATCAGATGTTCCAGAAATGATCCACTGGCACCAAAGCAGATCAAAAGATTAAGATACACAGGGTGACTTTCCATTCTTAATGTGCCCTTAAGACTAGGGCAAATCAAGGCAGAAGTCACAAGTAACAACAGAAGAAAACAGTGTAGAAATAATTTTAAATCTGCATGCAGATATTCTCTTTACAAAGTTGTTCTTTGAGAGCCACCTGGTTGGCTCAACAAGATGGAGTTAAGAGGAACATAGAACCTACTCTGTTTCACCTTCCTCACTTTTTGTTCTATAATTGGAAAAAGGATAGCTATAAAAAACAAATGTAAGTTACAGGAAAAATTATAAACAGATAGCCAGATATAAACTGTTTATTTAATTATTCTTTTAAATAATGACAAGCCAAAAGTCACAAAATATAGGGAGAATTCTATTCTGGACATAGCTAACACTTATACAGTCCATACTATACACCAGGCACAGTTCAAATGATTAAATATATATTTCCACCTCTCTAGTCCACAGTTCCAAAAACACTCTGAAAGTCAGACACTGTGTTTGAGGTGGGGCTGGAGGTGTGCAACCCCACTGGATGACAAGACTGGCCTTCAAGTGATGTGAAGCTAATTTTAATCTATCCCAGATAATGTAACTACTCATGTATCATTGCTGGAATATTAATATTCCCTATTATTAGGTACTGAGCCATCGCTGTATTAGATTACCTATAGGTTATGTATACAGTACTATTTTTTAAATTCTGAAAGATTCCAAAGAACATCAGCGCCCAAGGACATCAGATAAAAAAGTGTAGATTTGTATCAACAATCCCATTTTGCAATGAGCAAACTGAGGGTAGAGGACTCTAGATCAAAGCAGCTGATGACTGTTGAGACCATGATTTTGAACTTCAGCAGTTAGGACCCTGGGCTCCAAACCATTATGGAAGTGCTACAGAGCCTTTCTGTTTTACATGATGCAGATTACGGGGGCCTTTAAAAATGTTCCAGTCAGAATGATCCAAACTACGAATGCAAGGCGCCATCCCCCCCCCCCCCCAAAAAAAATTTAAAACCTTAGTCTTCAGGGAAAGAAAGGGAAGTATTAGACTTCAAGGAGACACGGGCTTCGTGGGGAAGCTCCAGGTGCTCCATCCCAGCTGCTGTGTCTCCAGCGGTGTGGACGACAACGCTGGGCATACACTGCTGCTCGCTCCTAGCGCCCCAGAGAGATCAGTATTAATACCACGATGTAGAGGAAGCTGTGTGTGAGAAAATAAAAGTCATCCTGACAGGGTCTTCACACCGGAGGAGAGAGCTCATGGCCCATTTTTCCAATCTCCTCAGGAAGCCCCTGCAATGCCACCCTCCGGCCTTTCCCCCCCAAGCTACGGGAGGAAGCTGACCAGCTCTCACAGGTGTTTTGTCTCGGGGTGTCCCCACCTCGGCAGCACAATGGCGCACAATGGCGGCCGGAAGTGCGGCTGCCCGGCCCGACTGGGCTTCCGGCAGCGGGGTCACTGGGTCGCGGGGTCACGGGGTCCGCTGCAGGCAGCCACCGCATCGGCCCGGGAGAGGAGGAAAGCCGAGCTCGGGGCTCCGGAGAACAAGCCCCGCGGCCAGCAAAACAGGAAGCGCTCCGGGAAGGCTGAGAGAATGCAAAGGGAAAGGTTTACAGACACAGAAGAGAAAGCGCCACAGAGGCGGCCCAGGAGAAACGCGAGCCCAGTGCCGCCAAACCAGGGGCACCGGGGAGAGCAAGGCCCGCAGAGGCAGGAGTGAGAAATGGGAGGGAAGGAATCCCGAATGTCGCTTCACAGTTGGCCTTGATGTTGGCCTGTAACCCCAGAGATGGCATTTGGCATGCAGAAGGGCCACAGGGTATTCAGACTGCTGCTCGGCCACTCCGTGCTCTGGGTCAGAAGCGCCCCACGTGCTTGTCTCCAGGTGGAACGGATTCGCTAGGGAGTCTGTGTGGTCTAGAGGAGGCAGCTGGCGAGGTTGTCTTTGCTAGGATGCCAACAACACACGACCAGAAACCACTGATGACAGCGTAAAATCCAACTTAGGAATCCCACTGTTGTCGTTTTAAATTCTTTTGGAAGGTTCCTTTGTCGAATTTAAATGCAAGGAAGTATTTGCATACCACCTAGCCTCAGTTACCCAAACCTCCCAGTGTGCAGGAAGAAGTGGGTCACTGGGGAGGGCGGAAAAAGATGCACCATTCGCTCCATCTTCCTAGACTGTCCGGGCACCAGCGCTTCCACCAACGGGCAGGAAGCATCTCAGTGTACTGCGCACCTGTTACTTGTAAACTCTGTCCCGGAGCATGCTTTCCCTACAATTCAGTCTACGGAACTTGACTTGTTTTTTTTCTGAGTGGCAAACTTGAGGGCTGCAATGTTAGTTACTACAATGCTTCACTGCTTTTCACATCTGGTAAAAAATCTCCGTACAACAGACTGTGCTGAAAATCAAGAAGAAGCAAGGATTTGCTCCATCAGACTTATTGTAAAAGCCCAAATAGTGTTTAAAAGCAAATGAAGGGGTAAGCTGGCGCTGCAGCTCACTAGGCTAATCCTCCACCTGTGGCGCCGGCACACCGGGTTCTAGTCCCACTTGCTCCTCTTCCAGTCCAGCTCTCTGCTATGGCCAGGGAAGGCAGTGGAGGATGGCCCAAGTGCTTGGGAGGAAGCATGGGAGGAAGCACCTGGCTCCTGGCTTCGGAGAGGCGCAGCTCCGGCCATTACAGCCATCTGGGGGAGTGAACCAGCAGATGGAAGACCTCTCTGTCTGTCTCTCTTTGCCTCTCTAACTCTGCCTTCCAAATAAAATAAATAAATTTTTAAAAAAGCAAATGAAAGACAAAAGGCAAAATCTCCAGCTTTGTAGATAGCACATGAATCTCAAAAATTATTGGAGCGTTATGCTTAGTGTTTTTAAACAACAATCACAACCTAAACAAAATATCAAGTGTTGGCAAGAATGTAAAAAAAAAAAAAAAAAAAAAAAGGATCTCTTAGGCACCATTGGTGGGAATATAAAATGATGTATCTGCTACAGAAAAGAGTATGATGGTTTGGCAATATATTAAAAATTACCACGTGGTGCAGCAATCCCATTTCTGGATAAATATCTAGAATTGAAAGCCAAGATCTCTAAGAGATACATAGTTGTAAATCCATGCTCATAGCAGCTTGATTCACAACAGTCAGGAGGTAGAAGCAACCCAAATGTCCATCAATAAGTGAGTCAACAAAATAGAATATTATTCAGCCTTTAAAAAAAAAAGGAAGGAGATTTTGACATCATGGATGAACCTTGAGAATATTAGGTTGGCTGAAAGAAGCCCAATACAAAAGAGATGAATTGTGTGGCCAGCGCTGTGGCGCAGTAGGCTAATCCCCGCTTGCAGTGCAGGCATCCCATATGGGTGCTGGTTTAGTCCTCTTCCAGCTCTCTGCTTCTGCTATGGCCTGGGAAAGCAGTGGAAGATGGCCCAAGTGCTTGGGCTGCTACACCCACATGGGAGACCTGGAAGCAGCTCCTAGTTCCTGCCTTCAGACAGGCCCAGCTCCGGCCTTTGCGGCCATATGGGGAGTGAACCAGCAGATGGAAGACATTTCTCCCTCTCTCTCCCTGTCTATAACACTACCTCTCAAATAAATAAATCTTTTAAAAGAGAGAAATTGTATTTGTGTCTACTCATGAGGCATCCAAAGTAGAGAAATTAATAGAACAGGAGTAGAATGTTGGTTGTCTCTGGCTGGGAATGTGAGGATTTTTTGTTTAATTGGTATAGTTTGTTTTGCAAGATGTGAGAGTTCAGGAAGTCTGTTATGTAACAATGTGAATGTATACACTAAACTATACTTAAAAATGGTTAAGATGGTGAATTGTATGTTTTTGTCATAATTATTTTTGTCAATTATAAAAGTCGGTTGCTAAGAGAACTTTTTTCCTTCTAATGTCCAGAGAAACATCTTCAGACTATCAATGATTTTCTCACACCGTAACTTTTTTGACACATACACTGCAGAGGCGGCCTATGTAAGGTTCTCTTACGTGCTGAGTTCCTTGTCAATCAGGAATCAGTGCATCTACATTATGTGACCCTGAGAAAGGAACCTCAAAGGTTAAGATCTTGCCTTATGAACAGTAACTTTTTTTAACTTCTTTTGAAATTGCTGATTTGATTTCTACAACTCGGCTATAAGAGCAGCCAAGAAACACGGAAGAAAGAATACCTCCTTTCCTCTGGCTTTCCTGCAAGGGGAGGCGGGGCATGGTGCTTCGGGAGCATCCCACATCAGAGGCCTCAGTCCGGCCCAGGCGCTGCTTCCCATCCAGTTTCCTGCTCACGTGCTCCCTGGGAGGCACCAGGGAAGGCCTTAACTGCGTGAGTCCCTGTCACCTAGGAGGAACACACTGCGTTCCCGACTCCTGGCTTCTGCCTAGCCCAGCCTCTGCTGTCCACACGGAGTGAACCAGCAGGCTCTGTCTACTCATTTCTCTCTCTCTCACACTCTGCCTTTCACGTAAATAAACATCTAAAAATAAAAATCTCAGGTAAATGGCATTTTGGGCTGCTACTGTTTCCTTTCCTCCCTGCGGTACTGGCCACCATCAGCTTCCTGGTCCTGTTCACTGTCCGCCTTCATAGCTCAGAGAGGCAGAGGAGAAATCCACTTTCCCTTTGTATCTGACAGAATGGCTATAATGACCATCCTAAACTTGGCAAGAAATGGTGAAGGCAAACACCTCAGCCCCTTTACAAACTAAATGATTTAGAAAATCCTGTTGATCAGCTGTTAGTTTACTAAAAAACCACCGGGCTATTTATCGGCAAGAGTAAGATGGGAAGCAGTACTGAACAAATACTAAATAGCTACAATTGTGCTCTGAGACAGTGCAGGACGTCATTTTCTTAAAAAGTTTCTTAAAAAACAAACCAGCATGCCGGTTCAACACAAAACTCTCCTGAAGTGAACTTGTTTTTCCAAATGGCAGGCTCTGATAAGATCAATTTTAAAGTTTTGACCTATAATTCCAACAACTCTAGGTCACACTGCTACACGTATCATGACAAGGAAGTATAAACATTTGAAAATCCTTTACTTATTCAGTTACACTCAGGAAATTTTTATTAAGTGCCCACGAGCAAGGACTTCGTTAGTATAAAATCCAATCCTATGAATTCAACATAATAAATTATTTTAAAAATACAGACTATAGCTGTGTGGAAGAAGCAAGCTGTGGCCCCCCAGATAACGCTAGCCTTGGAGAAACAGTGGAACACAGTGTTGAGAAAACAACTGTAGTCCTAAGTGATATTAGTAACAGATACGGCAATGTGTTAATGCCACCTGGTTCTGCATAGAACAGCTGTGCCAAGAGCACGAACATTCGTGGTGGGGACAACCAGCAGACCCAGAAAAGAGCAATGGATTGTTAAAGAAACCGGAAACATACAAAAATGGTTGACGAAAGTAGGCACAGTCAGCCTGGAGGGAGAAAAAAGCCAAGTGTGACATCTGTCAAATGTTTTTAGAGCTGCCCTGGAAGAAGAAGATGAATGATGTAGTCCTCCAACAAGGCAAAAATTTTACCAAGCATGTAAGTCACAGGAAAGTCCTGGATCTGGAAGTGTTACAGTAAAATGGGCTATGTCGGAGAATCTGAAAGTACCTTTTAAAGTGTACGGGAAACAAATTAAAAGATAGGCTAAGTGGGTGGCATTAGCATAGTGGTTAAGACACCACCACTTCCCACAACAGAGTACATGGGTTTGACTCCAACCTCCTGCTCATGCAGACCCCGGGAGCCAGTGGTGATAGCTCAGGTGGGCTACTGCCACCCACGTGGGAGACCTGGATTGAGCTCCTGGACCCCAGCTTTGGCTGCCCAGTAGACGCCTTGGTGGGCATATGGGGAGTGAACCGGTGAAAGGGAGCACTCTCTGTCCATCCATCCCTATCTCTGCCCCTCAAAACTAAACAATTAGAAGATAATCCTTTTTGTTGCAAAAAAAAAAAAAAAGAAAAGAAAAGAAAAGAAAAACCTGTGACATTCATGCAGTTTTCATAGTGCATTCTCCTTAAGACCCCTCACGGAAGACTCTGGGCATCAGGAAATATTTCAAAGCTAGGGAAAGTGAAAAGGCTTGATTGGACAGCCAGGCTCAAGGACCTAGTTTTAAAGTTTTTTTTTTTTTTTTTTTTTTTTGGACAGGCAGAGTGGATACTGAGAGAGAGAGAGAGAGAGAGAGAGAGAGAGAGAGACAGGTCTTCCTTTTTGCCGTTGGTTCACCCTCCAATGGCCGCTGCGGCCGGCTCATTGCGCTGATCCGAAGCCAGGAGCCAGGAGCTTCTCCTGGTCTCCCATGCGGGTGCAGGGCCCAAGGACTTGGGCCATCCTCCACTGCACTCCCGGGCCATAGCGGAGAGCTGGCCTGGAAGAGGGGCAACCGGGATAGAATCCGGCACCCCGAGCAGGACTAGAACCCGGTGTGCCGGCGCCACAAGGCGGAGGATTAGCCTGCTAAGCCACGGCGCCGGCCGAGGAGCTAGTTTTAAAAAGTAGTTTATCTTCTTCAAAAGAAAGGGAGGCTAATTGTTGGGGAGGGGAGTCAATTTCAAATAGGGATGAAAGCAAATGTCAGAAGAATTTACTGATATTCTCCAAATTTCTTATACCTGAACATAGTGCTGATTTAAAACCAAATGTTGTCTCCTTTTTCTCTGTGATGGGGTTTTTCTTTTAAGACCCTTCCCTACCTCATCATTCTACCTACACATCCACTGTCCACACATCCTCACGGGCTGCTGTCTCTCCTCCTGAGGCTCCCACAGGTATCTCTAGGTATCACCAACACAACACCCAATACCCACAAGGATTACTGATTATTGACACAATCAGGACTCTCAATTATAGCAAGGGCTTTGAACTTATATGTCATTTGCCATAAAATACAGATACCGCTGGATTACAAAAGATCTGATTTACAAAAGATGATTGATCAAATCAAAGAACAGTATGCTTGCTCAGGCACGCCCGGAGATCATTTATTCTAGCTTTGCACCTCCACAAGTAGTAACCACTTGGACCAGATGATTTACATGCATGCGTCTTGTTTGGAAGTTGATCCCCCGGAAACTGCTTTAGGACATTTTTCTTTTACTTTCTAAAGTGTATTCATTTGAAAGGCAGGACATGAAAGAGATCTTGTATCCACTGATTCACTCCCCAACCAGTTACAATGGCCAGGGCTGGTTCAAGCTGACTCCATCCTAGTCTTCCATGTGTGGCTGGGGCCCAAGCATCAGCTTACCTTCCCAGGCACACCAACAGGAAGCTGAATCGGAAGCAGAGCATCAGGACTCCAATGGGCGCTCTGATATGGGATGCTGGCATCGCAAGTGCTGGCTTAACTTGCTGCCCCCAACACCGGCCCCTAGAACCTTTTTCAACCTAGCAGGAATATCAATTCCTTAAGGCCACTGTTAGCTTCCTTTCCCTGTCTAATGAGAGACCTTAGTTACTGGTTAAATGGAATCCCACAAACTGCTAGTCTATAGAAGAAACTATACTTTAACTAACTTGTGTGTTATGAGGGGATAATTACTATTGTTTTTACAAATCTGGTGAAATAAAACACTGGCTTATTTTTTGTTCTAAGTGGACACACACACACAAAAAATCACTGATGATAATTCCCATTATGCTACTCTCATGTAACAATGTTTGAAACACTTAATTACCTTGGAATTGTAGAAAATAAAAGATCCCAGCTCATTGATTGGCTTAATACCATTCACAAAATTTCAGAGTTTGAGAGTTACTCAGAGGGGCCAGTGCTGTGGCGCAGCAGGTTAATGCCCTGGCCTGAAGCACTGGCATCCCATATGGGCGCTGGTTTGAGACCCAGTTGCCCCACTTCTGATGGCCTGGGAAAGCAGTGGAAGATGGCCCAAGTCCTTGGGCCCCTGCACCCACATGGGAGACCTGGAGGAACCTCCTGGCTCCTGGCTTCGGATCGGTACAGCTCTGGCCGTTGAGGCCATCTGGGGAGTGAACCAGTGGCTGGAAGACCTCTCTCTCTAACTCTTTAGAATAAATAGATAAATCTTTAAAAAAAAAAAAAAAAAAGTTACTCAGAGACAATGTGACCTAGCTCTCTGATTTTATAGCAACACACTGGCTCATTAACCCAGGACTTTAAAGAGTTCTTTTCTTCTTTTCCCCTCCCTCCCTCCCTCCCTCCTTCCCTTCTTCCTTCCTCCCTTCGTGAGCAGAGTTAGATTCTCGGAACATACTGCAAGGGAGCAGTGGGCACGAAAGTCAGAGGTCATCTGCTGTTCTCATTAAAAAAAAAAAAAAAAAAAGTTTATTTACCTGGAAGGCAGAGAGACACAGAAGAGAGAGACAGATCTTCCACCTGCTGGTTTACCCACTAAATGACTGCAACAGCTGGGGCCAAGCCAGGTTGAAACCAGGAGCCCAGAACTCCACCATGATTTCCTACACGGGTGGCAAAGACCCAAGTACCCAAGCCATCACCTGCCACCTCCCAGGATGCATTACAGGAAGCTGGTTGGAAGGGAAGGAACCATGACTTGAATGGGCACTTCCCTGTGGGCTGCAGGTGTCAAGGGGTGACTCAACTGCTGTGCCGTAACACCTGCCCCGCTTTTTTTTTTTTTTTTTTTTTTAAACACAGTACTGCCTCATGGTAGTCAGTGTCTTGGCTTAGAAGCACTTGAAATTAATGATTACCGGTAATTTTATTCTTGAAATAACTCCTGTTTGGAAGTCATCACCTGGATAACATATGTTTACAATAATGAAACCAAGAATGAGGAAACACGGGAGAGTTTGTGGTCATGTCGATCATTATAACAAGAAGAGTAGCTACCACCTCATGAATTCATGTACTAGGCCATTTTCGGATCCAGTGCATACACTAGAACATCCCAATGACTCTGCCCTGGCAGGTACAAATATCACTGTTTTATAGCTAAGATGAACGGGGTTCATTCTGTCCCAAAACAAAGTACAGAGTGTGGATTCAATACACAGACTTGTCTGACTTCAAAGCCCATGTTCGCTCTGCGCTGCTACTTTAGACAATGTCTCAGGGTCTCTCAAACCTCCGGTTTGTAGGATCACATAAAGAAGGTGGCATGGTGGCCGGCGCCACGGCTCACTAGGCTAATCCACCTGCGGCGCAGGCACCCCGGGTTCTAGTCCCAGTAGGGGCACCAGATTCTGTCCTGGTTGCCCCTCTTCCAGTCCAGCTCTCTGCTGTGGCCTGGGAGTGCAGTGGAGGATGGCCCAAGTGCTTGGGCCCTGCACCCGCAAGGGAGACTAGGAGGAGGCGCCTGGCTCCTGATTTCGGATCAGCACAGAGCACTTGGGGGGTGAACCAATGGAAAAAGGAAGACCTTTCTCTCTGTCTCTAACTCTGCCTGTCAAAACAAACAAACAAAACAAACAAACAAACAAAAAAAGTGGCATGGTGGATGGTTAGAGGCATGGATTTCAGAGGTAGCTTCACCAGGGTTAGAGCCCAGCACCATCACTCACTGGTTCTCAGTACTCAAGATATACAGGACACATTTTAAGAAGTGAAGTCTTGTGCAAATACAGTTATTCATTAATTATTGCCCTTAAAATCCAGAGTCAAAGTTTTTGGATGGAACCTGTTAAATTACTTCAAGCTATGATGGAGAAGCCTAGAAAGAGAAAACTTAGTCCTGCCCACCAAAGGTATTTTCAAATGCAAACCTGGAGAACTCTGTATTTTGCCTTCCTGGTGGGTGTTTATTTTGTTTCACAATTAAGGGGCCATTGGAGAGCCAGGTTTTCTCAAAGTTCTGGAAAGTCATCTTAAATTAGGCCCCAGGAAGAAATGGAATCTCTCTTAGTAATGACTCTTGTTTGCTTTGAAAGTTCATGTTTGGGTCAGCCAAGTTTTAAATGGTAAAATTATATTGCTGTGTTGTTAGTCCAGTCTGGGGGTGGGGAGGGGGTGAGGCTGCTGGCTATTTGGATCACTGTAGGAAGGCTTATCTGGTTTCCATACTGAAAGGTTTGTTCTTAGCCAAAAGGCATCATCATTTTAGAAGAGCAGAAGCGTGTACTGGGTTTCTATTGAAGACTCCACACGAGAGGACTCAAGAAAAGTCTAATTTTCCAAGAGAAAGTTGTTGGCAGAGTTTGTGTGATTTTCTTAGGTCAACAGTATCCACGCTAAAGGTTTTTTTTTGTTGTTGTTATTCTCCTCTGTTGCAATTTAGGCAGACAGAAAACAATTGTGTAATTATTTTTTTTCCATTTGCTTATTTATTCTCTGCCTTGTTCTAAAACAAAAACAAAGCAGTGAGTAATAACAATAAATTAAAGCTATTGCTGAGTTATGAACAATCCAGAAACTTTCATTTCACTGTAACGGCTCCTTGCTCTAACCTTATCTAAACCTGTGCACCATATATTAAGGCATCCTATCTGAGTTTAATATAGCCATCTTAACATAAGCACGTTCATGGACGCAATGACTGTGACAGGAAAATAAAACAGGTGGATAACACAAGTGAAGACGGGACTTCCCAGGAGAGGCCAGCGTTGCGGCTGACAGTTAAGATGCTGCGTAAGACAACAGTCTAAAGGCAGAATGCAGGGTCTGATACCCAGCGCCAGCTCCTGCTAATGCGGACCCTGGCAGGCAGTGGTGACAGCTCCAGCAAGTTCCTGGTCCCTGGCTCCTGGCTCCAGCCTCAGCCAAGCCGCCAGCATTTGGGGAGTGAACCAGGGTTGAGTGGGAATTTTTTTTCTTCTCCTTTTCTGCCTCTTAAATAAATAAAACAAATATTTTTGATTCTTCTTTTTAATCGTCATTCCCAAGGGATGAAAGCATTCCCCTCTGGGAAGGAGTTGAGTGGTCCTTGGTACCAACATCCTCAGGACACCCAGAAAGAGCCCATGACCAACTGCGGGATGTGTGTGAGCACCAGATCCCCCCGAGGGCCAGGTCCAGCATTCTGGCTCCAGAGTAAAAACACAGGGTGCAAGCAGAATGTGGGGGAGTTACTGTCTGCAGCTTTCCATATAATCGAACACTCAGAACACTTCCCCAAGCAACAGAGTGAAAAAGTGACTTTTCTACAGGAAAGCCAGTTTATTTAAACAGCTGTCAGGTGACTTCAAACTATGTCATTAAGAGATCAGTTCAAAACAAAAGTGGGTTTTGGAAAATAAAAAAATTTAAAACTCTTCCTTCGTAGAGCAGAACTGTATAACCAGTAATAAGTCTACTGCTAAGCACTGTTATTGCAGGAGGGAAGAGATGTGTGTGTGTGCGTGTGCGCGTGTGGGAGTAGGTCTCCACGTCACAGAATCCTCCCTGGTGCTTGTCCTGGTGCTAAGTCACCATCGGACTTGCTGGCTTCTCCCAGATGCAGCTCCTGATTCCAGCTCCCCACTGATGCCAATGCTGGGAGTGACGGCCCACCACCCACACGGGGAAGTGGATTCAATCCTCGGCTCCCAGTTTCAGCCTGGCCTAGCCTCAAGTCATAGCAGACAGAAGCTCGTTCTTCTCTGTGTCTCTCAAATACTGTGTCTCTCAAATAAGTGTTTGAAAAATGTTTTAAATTGTGTTGGCCTCTTTTGTGTTGGTCTGTTTGCTGCTGCTCTAACAGAATACTCAAGACCAAAGCAGGTGCTGTGGCACGGTGGGTTAAACCGTCATTTGGGATCCCTGGATCCCATACTGGAAGGCCGATTTCAGTCTTACCTCCTCTGCTTCCCTTCCAGCTTCCTGTTAATGTGCCAGGGAAGCAGCAGATGACGGTCCAAATCCACAGGGAACCGCCACCCAACTGGGAGACCTAGCTGGAGTTCTTGAACTCTTGGCTTAGCACACCCAGTTCCAGCTGTTGTGGGCATTTGGAGTGAACTAGTGAATGGAAGCTCGCTCTCTCTGCCTTTCAAATAAATTAAAAAACAAATAAAAAGACAACAAGGATACCCAAGACTGGGTAGATCTGCTTCTTTTCATTCTGGAGGCTAGCAGTCCAAGGTCATGGGGCTACGTTCGGTAAGGACTCATGGCTGAGTTCCAGGGTGACCTAGGTGATCACATGGCTGGATACAATCAGCGTGCCAAAGACAGCTTGCTTTTCTAACAAAGCCACACCCTTGATAAAACATGAATCCACGCACAGATGAATCATTCCATGAGCAGAACCCTCCAACCCAATCACCTCCCCAAACCACCACACTTCACAGCACCGTTAATGTCTGACTCTGGGGATTACAATTCCAACACATGACTTCTGGGGGACAAACATTCCAAACATAGCACCTAGCTAGGTGACAATTCTATGCCAAACAATGAAATCCAGGATCCATATGCATTGCAGAAAGCTAAATATGGACTGTAGAATAATGTACAATTTCCAGTGAACCTATCACCCCCCCCGCTCTTCTCTCCCATTTAATTCAAGGAAATGCAAAGTGATGGAGACTATCAAGAATACACTTTAAACTGGCTTTAACTGACAGATTAAAAATAAATCACACCCAGTGATAGCTACTGATTCTCTTACACTGTCATCATCTATCTCTTCCTCATCCTCGCCAAATGAGAAAAGGGCCTCATTTAATTTTAAACTTTAGCAGCTTGTACAGTGCCCAGCACATGGTAGGCACATAATAAATCTGCGTGGAATAAATGAACTAGAAAACATAGTATTTTGGGGGGGGGCAGTGCTGTGGCATAGCAGGTATAGCTGCCAACTGCAGCACCAGTATACCATATGAGCACAGGTTCGAGTCCTGGCTGCTCCACTTCTGATCCAGCTCTCTGCTATGGCCTGGAAAAGCAGTAGAAGATGGTCCAAGTCCTTGGGCCCCTGCACCTGCATGGGAGACCCAGAAGAAGCTCCTGGCCCCTGGCTTCAGATCAGCACAGCTCCGTCCATTGCAGCCATCTGGAGAGTGAATTAGCATATGGAAGACTTCTCTCTCTCTCAAATAAACAAATCTTTAAAAATATATATAGTATTTTTAAAAATCATAACTTTCAAAAAAGCATCAAAAAAAAAATAAACAAATCTTTAAAAATATATATAGTATTTTTAAAAATCATAACTTTCAAAAAAGCATCAAAAAAAAAAAAGTTATTACAATGAAGCTGCTTCTTCATTCTTGGCTCACAAACAGATCAGAATCAAGGCTGGTGCCGCGGCTCAATAGGATAATCCTCCGCCTTGCAGCGCCGGCACACCGGGTTCTAGTCCCAGTCGGGGCACCGGATTCTGTCCTGGTTGCCCCTCTTCCAGGCCAGCTCTCTGCTATGGCCCGGGGGGTGCAGTGGAGGATGGCCCAAGTGCTTGGGCCCTGCACCCACATGGGAGACCAGGAGGAAGCACCTGGCTCCTGCCTTGGGATCAGCGCGGTGCGCTGGCCGCGACGGCCATTGGAGGATGAACCAATGGAAAAGGAAGACCTTTCTTTCTCTCTCTCTCTCTCTCACTGTCCACTCTGCCTGTCGGGGGAAAAAAAAAAAAAAAAAGAATCAAGACAGGTAAGTTTTCTCCTGCAGAGATAGTTCAAGTGTATGGTAATCTGTATGACTGTTTCTGAAACGGCCAAAGCTGGCAGAAGGACCTAGGTGCCTTCGGAAGTTAACTGTATGATTATAATAATTGAAAAATAATTTTTCCGTAAGTTCATGTTAAAGTCTGGGCATTTAATTATGAAATTACTACTATTTGATTTCTTCTAAACCATTTTTTCCCTCTTTCACTTTAAAAAGTTATCCACTTTCCTGGCTTCGGATCAGCGTGGTGCGCAGGCCACAGCGCCCCAGCCACAACGGCCACTGGGGGGTGAACCAACGGTAAAGGAAGACCTTTCTCTCTCTCTCACTGTCCACTCTGCCTGTCCCAAAAAAAAAAAAAAAAAAAAAAAAAAAAAAAAAAAAAAGTTATCCACTTTAAAAATAATTAAGTTGCAAACTGATCTATATTTTGAAAGGGGACATTATAAAGTCACAGCATTTTTATTTATTTGAGAGAGAGAGTTACAGATAGAGGGAGAGACAGAGAAAGAAGTCTTCTATCCGCTGGTTCACTCTCCAGGTGGCCGATTCGAAGCCAGGAGCTTCCTCCAGGTCTCCCATGCCAGTGCAGGGGCCCAAAGACTTGGGCCATCTTCCACTGCTTTCCCAGGCCATAGCAGAGAGCTGGATCAGAAGTGGAGCTGAACTCCAGCTGGAACTCCAAACGGTGCCCATGTGGGATGCCAGCACTGCAGGTGGCGGCTTTACCTGCTATGCCACAGCACCGGCGCCAGTATTATTAAAACACTGGAAATCTGCAGGCAATAGTCTGATTTCAATAGTCTGATTTGGTGGGCTGCTGGTCTTGAAAACTGTAGTCACCAAGAAGCTGAAACTTGAAAGGACACAGCTGCAAAGAAGCTGACGAAAGGGATCTTGGTGGGTGACGCAACATCCAATTGCAGAGGACTCTGAGACCTCTTATAACTGGTTACACTTGGAGTACAGAGTAAGATGACACACTGTTCTTATATTTCACTACAAAAACTTGGGGACAGGCATATCGATCACCGGATGGAGTGGTTCAAGCAGCCAACACTGTCGTTAGCTTCAATGTTCTACTTTGTTTTGTGAAAGGGGAAAACCAAATACCTTTTCAGCAGGTTTGGCTTTCACTGCTTTTAAATTAGGCAAAATTCGGTTATGAAGGCACAGAGGAGAGACCGCCCAGGGAGCCGAGAAAGCTTTCTAGAGGCTGTGTGCTGGACACAACACAGAGACCCACTGTGTACACAGAGCAGAAAGGAGCCCTTCCTTCCAGGGCCCCCAGCCCGCGACCTGGCCACCACGTGGTGACTGCCGGCACAGATCCCTCTGCACACCCCTGACACAACTCAGAGTGCTGCCACCTACTTGGGCCTTAGTTTCCTCATTAGTGAAGGGAGAGGCCGCAGGGTGGTAAAGTCCCATTCCGGTTCTAAAACTGCATTACTACATTGATAACCCAGCACGATACTTCCATCCACTTACAAGTAAAACACACCAAGGAGAGAGCCCCTTCAAGGACCCTTTCTTCCTCACTGCCTTCGACTGGTCTAAGAAACAGAAGCACTTCTGCAATATTGTTTTTAAAAGATTTATTTATTTATTTGAAAGTCAGAGTTACAGAGATAGGCAGACACACACACACTCTTGCCAGATGGCCCCAATAGTTGGGGCTGAGTCAAAGCCAGGAGTTTCTTATTGGTCTCCCATATAGATGTCATGGGCCCAAGGACTTTGGTCAATCCTCTACTGCTTTCCCAGGAGCATTAGCAGGGCACTGGATTGGAAGTGGAGCAACCAGGACTCAAACTGGTGCCCATATGGGATGCCGGCGCTGTAGGAGGCAGCTTCACCCGCTACACCGCAGTGCCTTAGTGCTTTTCCTCATGGAGTACCACAAGGTTGAATGGGACTATTGGCATTACAGATGGTGGTAACATCCCCCACCCCAACTCCCACCCACTTCCCAAAGCTTACCGGGACTACTCTGAAAGTGCTCTGAGAAACACAAGATTGGCAGGCTGGCGCCGTGGCTCAACAGGCTAATCCTCTGCCTAGCGGCGCAGGCACACCGGGTTCTAGTCCCAGTCGGGATGCCGGATTCTGTCCCGGTTGCCCCTCTTCCAGGCCAGCTCTTTGCTGTGGCCCGGGAAGGCAGTGGAGGATGGCCCAAGTGCTTGGGCCCTGCACCCCATGGGAGACCAGGAGAAGCACCTGGCTCCTGGCTTCAGATCAGCGTGGTGCGCCGGCCACAGCGCGCCTACCGCGGCGGCCATTGGAGGGTGAACCAACGGCAAAGGAAGACCTTTCTCTCTGTCTCTCTCTCTCACTGTCCACTCTGCCTGTCAAAAATAAATACATAAATAAAAATTAAAAAAAAAAAAAAGCCTACAGTGCCAGCATCCCATATGGGCACCAGGTCAAGTCCTGGCTGCTCCATTTCCGATCCAGCTCCC
The DNA here is from genome assembly GCF_033115175.1 of Lepus europaeus. NCBI lineage: Eukaryota > Metazoa > Chordata > Mammalia > Lagomorpha > Leporidae > Lepus > Lepus europaeus. The sequence continues at coordinate 13,029,058 of NC_084842.1, forward strand.
TGCTATGGCCTGGGAAAGCGGAAGATGGCCCAAGTGTCTGGGCCCCTGTACCCGCGTGGGAGACCTGGAAGAAGCTCCTAGCTCCTGGCTTTGGATCAGCTCAGCTCCGCCCATTGCAGTCATCTGAGCAATGAACCAGGGGATTGAAGACCTCCCTCTCTCTAACTCTTTCAAATAAATAAAAATTTAAAAAAAAAAAAGAAAGAAAAACAAGGTTTATACCGCATTTCAATCTTAACATTAAGATAGTATATTTCTCCCACTCAAAAAACTAAAAAGCCTTACAGTCCCACAGTACCTACTTTTTTTTTTTTAAGATTTATTTATTTATTTGAAAGTCACAGTTACAGAGAGAGAGGAGAGGCAGAGAGAGAGAGAGAGAGAGAGAGAGAGAGAGAGAGGCAGAGAGAGAAGTCTTCCATCCGCTGGTTCATTCTCCCAGAAGGCCGCAATGGCAGGAGCAGCACAGATACAAAGCCAGGAGCTTCTTCCGGGTCACACCGGCGCCCATATGGGATGCCGGCACCGCAGGCGGCAGCTTTACCCACTATGCCACAGCGCCAACCCCAGTACCTACTTTTTAAAAAGATTTTATTTATTTGAAAGAGTTACAGAGAGAGGTACAGCCAGAGAGAGGAGGAGAGGTCTTCCATCTGCTGATTCATTTCCCAAATGGCCGCAATGGCCAGAGCTGAGCCGATCCGAAGGCAGGAGCCAGGAGCTTCTTCCGGGTCTCCCACACAAGTGCAGGTGGACAAGCACTTGGGCCATCTTCTACTGCTTTCCCAGGCCTTAGCAGAGAGCTAGATCAGAAGCAGAGCAGCCGGGACTTGAACTGTTGTCCATATGGGATGCCAGCACTGCAGGTGGCGGTTTTACCAGTTACACCACAGCGCCGGCCTCAGCACCTACTTCTAAATAGCTCACATAGGTGACAGTTAACTTCAGAATAAAGAAATAGACAGCAGATCATACAGAACATCTGGCCAAGCCTCTCTGGGGCTTTATAACTTTTCTTTATTTCATCTGTGCTGGAATTTAAACTTGGGAGGACAGCAGAACTTAATTTCTTAAGTCTAAACAAGCTGCCCTCTAATTATGCTGTGTGTCTTTACTTTCTCATCACTCAATAATACTGCTTGGGACTGTGTCCGGGTGAGGCAGGTTAAGCCACCTCTTGCAACACTGGCATCCTGCATCAGAGTGGGAGGCCTCGGCTGCTCGGCTTCCCTTGAGCTCCTTGCAAATGCACCTGGGAGGCAGCAAGGACGCCTCAAGATCTGGGCGCCTGCCATCCATGCAGGAGACCTGGATGGAGTTCCCGGCTTCTGGCTTTGGTCTGGCCCAGTCCTGGCTGTTGCAACCATCTGGGGAGTGATCTAGCAGTTGAAGATTAGTCAATCAATCAATTAGTCAATCAAGCTTTCATTTGGGAGTCAATCAGCAGATGCAAAAAAAAAACCTCTGTAATGATGCCTTTCAAATCAATCAATATCATTTTTTAATTAAATACCATGATGGTTAACAATCAATAATCCTTCCTGAGCCAAGCCCTCTCCCAGGGTCTCTCCCTTGCACCAACCCCACGCCTCCCAAACCTACAGACAGGAAACAGACAGTCAAAGAGATGAAACAGCAGTCATTCTCCCAAAGCCACAAAGCCAAGATCTGAATCCTGGCATTGCAATCCCACAGCTCACTTGTTTCAACTCCGGATGGCCAACCCATCTCCCACCTGACTCCACGCTGGGTCATCAAAAGATGACTCAGAGAAGCGCTGGGTTTACAGGCAGCACGGGCTGCCAAACACATAAAAGATAATTACTACAAGCTCTGTGGGCCTAACAGAGGCCTTTAAAATCGCTACGGAAACCAAGAGGCCAGGGAGGTTGCCAGGGCATTTTGGCTGGGCTTCTCCTGGAGCTGGGAGCTGATAGACGAGCAGGCATTCCTGGGGTGAAGAGTGGAAGGGCATTCCAGGTAGAGAACAGGATGTGCCCAGGTACAGCAAGGTGAGTGAGCCCGTGGAATCCAGTGTGGCGCAGGGAGGGAAGTGAGCAGAGCTGATGGAGGGGAAGTTTTTCTTTCCCTTTGGAACTCACTTTCAAATGAAATAGTATCCTGCTGTGCAGGGTGCAGGTAAGAATATAAGCAGGACAGACTGTTCAACTTTACTATGGTGTGGAAAACATTCAGTGGCCAGTGTTCTTTCTTCAAAACTTGGATTTTGATCTTTCTTGAGCTGTCAATCAGCCGCCCCATCCTCTCTCCTGGGACTCTTGGCAGTGGGGCAGCTCCCAGTCAGCTATCGCTTGGTGGTGGCACTGCGCAGTACCGCTGAGCCAGACCGGGCAGTAGGTTAGATGTCATCAGTGCCTTTCCCTAAGATCTATCACCCTGCAAGGGGCTGATCAGGTTGGAACCCCACCCAAGGCTGGGGCATCTGAATTTCAGAGCCAGGCAAGCCAGGAAGAGGCTGGCACAGAGAAGGGCAGAGGTGGTAAGCAGGCGCACTCTCTGTAGCCTGGGTTAGAGCACTGAAGATGTTATGAACAAAACCGTTCCCATGCGTGTGCACGCATGCGTGTTGGGGACTATGCCCATAAGTTTCAGACTCTCAAAGTGATCAATGACCCAGAAAATGTTAACGATCACTGCTCTTAAGCCGGCTGGGAGCCAGATCTCCAGGCAACTCAAAACACCTGGAGAAACCCAAAGACACAGTAAGGGGAAAAAAATCCAGAAAACCAAACATTGCAAGCTGAATGAGACCTTACTGGGAAGGATGACAAGCACTGTAGCTGAGACTGCTCCAGCCTTAGGACCTGAGACAGTAATGTCTGCCTGCCTTCACTCAGCTGCCACCCTGGGCAGGACCCCAAATGCTCATGATTTGCTGAGAAGCCATGCATGGCTCCAGCTGGTAATCTAATTCTCCTAAGGAAAGTCTTCCCTCTAAACAGCCAAAGCAGCAAGGAAACGCGGGAAGCTGGAGCCACAGGCCAGGTACTTCTCTAAGCTAATATTTGAAAGAAAACTTAAAAAATAAAGAACATGTCACCTTCACTTTAATTTTTTAGCACAAGTTTAAAAGGATGGCTGTTTCCTGTGGAAGGAGTCTCAATGCAAGAAACCCGATTTACACAAGGGCAGTGTGGCCCCCTGCTGGGACATGACCAGGGACACCCCTCCCCTCAGCCACAGCATCCTCGCAGGTGACACCACCAGCATCAACATCTCCTAGGTCTTCCAGCGCCAGATTTCACCCTGTTGTTGACTTCCTCAGTGCTACCCTGTTGAAAGTAGCCCAAGAGTCAAGAGAAAGTGGCTTCCGGGGGATTCCAAGGGGGAGAGATGCCTTCAGGCACTTGGCAAAGGAGGCCAGGGGGAGCAGAATGAGGATGGAAACCACCAGCAGCCACCCCTGGAGCCGGCAGCTGTCTGGGTTCGCTGGGCAACCCTCATCCCACAGGGACTGTGTGTGCCCAGGCGGGCTGCTCACTCTCTGCTCTTCTTCACCCATGCACTGGGGCTCACCACTGGCCTTCCGCACTGAACTCTAGGAATTCGATGAGCCACTGTTTGTAAATATGTTTAGAAAAACATCTGGAACATAACTACGTGTTTGACACATACACCAATTCTTCCCAAAATTCCTTGGTTAAGGGAACGTGCTCTGTCTAGGGCTGACACTATGCCATTGTGGGTTACACTGCTGCTTGCAGCACCAGAATCCCATACAGGTGCCAGTTCGTGTCCTGGCTGCTCCACTTCTGATCCAGTTCCCTGCTAATGTGCCTAGGAAAGCAACTGAAGATGGCCCTAGAGCTTGGGACCCTGCACCCACAGGGGAGACCTGGAAGAAGCCCCTGGCTTTGGTCTGGCTGTTGCAGGCATTTGGGGAGTGAACAGTGGATAGAAGACCTCTCTCTCTCTCTCCCTGGGTAACTCTGCCTCTCAAATAAATAAATAAGCCTTGAGAGAGAGGGAGAGAGGGGGAAGGGGAGAGAGAGGGAGGGAAGGAGAGAGGGAGAGGGAGACAGAGAGAGAAAATGGGCTGTCTCAATGTTCAAGTGTGAAGTAAAACACCAAAAACCATCACTATGGCACAGTGTCAGTGGAAAGACAAGACATTAATCAGAAAATCAAATTACCGTTTCGAGCTTCTGTCACAGGTGAACCACCCTGCTAGATGATGGGAGATAAACAGATTATTCTGCCTAGAAAATACTTATATAAATCGCAGGTGCCCGGACAAGTGAGGGACAAGGACCCATGTGACAGATGTTAGATTTATACTGAGGAACTTAGCCCACAACTTCCAAAGGAAGACAGAAATTCTCCAAAAGCAATAATGGTTAGAGAGTCCGTATTTAATTACGGGTTGATGTTAATGTCTTGTGTGTTTTCATTGGATAACTAAAGCATAGATGTGTTGACAAGTTTGGAAACAGAATGACCACTGAACACTAATTGATTTTACTGTGCCCAAAAGGTTAGCATGAAGAAAAAAATAAGAGTTTTTGTCTTTATCAGATTCTGTGCCAGCCAAGGCACCACAGCTTACACATGTCCCTTTCAATCCTCACAATTCCACCAAGCAGAAATTATCTTCATTTTCTTCTGACAAACAGGCGAAGAAACAGATTTAGAGAGGTTAAAGGTCACCCAGCCAACAAGTGGAACAGAACCCCGTCAGGAATCCAAAATGACCATGCACCTTAAGGAACTGATGGATAATTAAATTCCCAATGTCACCAACACCGGGCTTATGGACTAATTTCTCAATAACCTGTCCTCATTCCATGTCTCAGCGCTAACCCCTTCCAAATAATAATCCTAATACTGGTAGCAGGATTCCTACTTGTTGAGCACATTATTTAAATTCTATTGCGGCTCGATGTCTATATAATCAGTATTTAATCCTGCGTGGATCTTATTATTCCCAATTTACACAAGAATCTGGCCTCAGAGAAATGCAGTAACTTGCCCAAAACAGCACTGCTAATCAATGACAGAGCCAGGATAGGAGACCAGGATGTGGAGCCCAGAGTTGGCTCACCCCACCATGAAGACAGAAAACACCCATGCAAACTGTCTGAAAGCGGACTCGGCTTCAAACTCTGCCATCAGGCTGTGCTTCCCAAGACAGATCCTGTCTTCTCCTCTCTTCTCAACAGATCCTGTCCCTGGGAAGCTACGGTGGACCCTTCCCAGACAAGGTGTCCCCACCTACTTAGTGTCCCTGTGGACACTGATGGGACTGCGATGCTAGCCCAAGTGGAGAGCAGAGGGAAGAAGGAATAGAAAGGAGGTGCCCCTCTCCCCCCACCGCGGCCAGTCCCTCCCCGCATTCCCGGCCAGGCCCCGCCCTCTGTCCCCACAAGGTAGCTAGGCAACGGGCCCCACACACAAAGAGGAGAAAGGTGCCAAGCCCTGCCAGACAGGTCTTCAAAGGCAGGCAGGACTGGTAACCTATAAATATCCACAAGGTGAGGGAACACATGAACTAAGAGATAAGGGACAAATACTACAAATGTTTCAGAGTCTGGATCTCCAGTGGGAGGAAGACGACAAAGAACCCTGGTGAGACGCCTGTGGCAGGCCAGGCTGGAAGTCAGAGAGCAAAGCCCTGACCACCGTGTTATCACATAACAGTCAACAGGCTGCAGGTGAAGCATTGCAGCTCTCCTGGCAACACAGCATGGGAGCCAGGGCATGGACCTGGTGATAAAAAGGGGCTCCCAAAGTTTGTGGAGAGGCTGGGGCTGTGGCATAGCTGGTAAAGCCGCCATCTGCAGCGCCGCATCCCGTAGGGCGCTGGTGCGAGTCCTGGCTGTGCCACTTCCAATCCAGCTCCCTGCTAATGTGCCTAGGAAAGCACTGAAAGATGGCTCAAGTACTTGGGCCCCTTCACCGCTGTGGGAGACCTGGATGAAGCTCCTGGCTTCCACAGTGGCCCAGCCCCAGATGCTGTGGCCTTTTGGGGAGTGAACCAGCAGATGGAAATTAATCTCTCTCTCTGTCCCTCACCCCATCCCATCTTTCCTTCCCTCTGCCTCTCCTTCTCTGTAACTCTTTAAAAAAAAAAAAAAAAAAAAAAAGGTTCGTGGAAAATGGAATTACGAGCTAGGTCAGGGCAGGCGACTGACGGAGCACTTAGGTTCCTGGCTCTGGCTCCTAGCTCCAGCTTCCTGCTAATACAGACGCTGAGAGGAGCGGCTCAGGTAATTACCACTCCTGTGGGAGACTTGGATTGAATTCCTGGTTCCCAGCTCTGTCAGCCCCTCTCAGGTATTTGGCAGTAACCCAGCAGATGGAATCACTCAGTCTGAATCTCTCCCTCCCTCCCTCTCCTCCTCCACCTAAATAAAAGATAAATACATTAAAAAAAAAAAATTAGACACAAGTTTATTGTGGTGCAAAAAAAAAAAATCTGTATATTTTTTCCATAAAATGTATTTTGCACTGAGTTTTTGAAGCTCCTTTGACACATTTCAAGTGCTCAGAAGCCTGGATGCAGGTCCTGGGTCTCAACCCTACTTTGGGTACTGATATTAAAAGATGACCTCCAGGCCGGCGCCGTGGCTCAACAGGCTAATCCTCCGCCTTGCGGCGCCGGCACACCGGGTTCTAGTCCCGGTTGGGGCACCGATCCTGTCCCGGTTGCCCCTCTTCCAGGCCAGCTCTCTGCTGTGGCTAGGGAGTGCAGTGGAGGATGGCCCAAGTGCTTGGGCTCTGCACCCCATGGGAGACCAGGAGAAGCACCTGGCTCCTGCCATCGGAACAGCGCGGTGCGCCGGCCGCAGCGCGCTACCGCGGCGGCCATTGGAGGGTGAACCAACGGCAAAAGGAAGACCTTTCTCTCTGTCTCTCTCTCTCACTGTCCACTCTGCCTGTCAAAAAAAAAAAAAAAAAAAAAAAAAAAAAAAAAAAAGATGACCTCCATAAAATGAAAGTAAAGGGGCCGGGCGTTGTGCCACAGCATTAAGCTGCTGCTGCCAGTTCATGTGCTGGCTGCTCCACTTCCGATCCAGTTCCCTGCTAATGTCTTTGGACATTAGCCACTCACATGGGAGACCCGGATGGAGCTCCAGGCTTGAGCCTGGTCCAGTCCTGGCTGTTGCGGTCATTTAAGGAATGAATCAGTGGATGGAAAATCTCTGTCCCTCTCTCCCCCGGCCCCCACCAACTCTGCCTTTCAAATAGACATCTTAAAAAGAAAAGACAGTGTAGTGTTAGAATTCCCTGCTTCACCAAGTTCCTCAAGCATAAATAGTAGACATAAAGAAGATAAGGTCTTCAAAAAGTCCATGGAAAATGCACATTATGAACATATCTATGTTGGGCCAGCGCTGTGGTGCAGTATGCTAAAGCTTCCAGCTGCAGCTCCAGCATCCCACATGGCCGCCAGTTCAAGACCCAGCTGCTTCTCTTCTGATCCAGCTCTGTGCTATGGCCTGGGAAAGCAGTGGAAGATGGCCCAAGTCCCTGGTCCCCTGCACCTGCGTGGGAGACCTGGAAGAAGCTCCTGGCTCCGGATCAGCTCAGCTCCGGCTGTTGCGGCCATTTGGGAAGTGAACCAGCGGATGGAAGACCTTTCTCTCTCTCTGCCTCTCTACCTCCCAAATAAATAAATAAAAACCTTTAAAAAAAAAAAAAAGAAAATATCTATGCACAGGTTTCCTTTTTTTTTTTTCAGCAAGTAAATTATGTTTTATTCCCACGTTTCCATTAGCTTTACTATGTAAAATACTCTTGAATATTTGAAAGGCAAGTTTGGGAGCAAGCCACTGCTTGGGACGTGGGTCGCATCCTATACTGGAGTTCATGTCACAGCTCCGCTTCTGATTCCAGCTTCCTGCTAATGTGCACCCTGAGAGGCAGGGGGTAACGTCTACCTACTTGGGCCTCTGCTACCCTGAATTATTTCCTGGCTCCCAGCTTAGGCCTGGCCCAGCCACAGCTACTGCCAACATTTGGGGAGCGAAGTAGTACATCTTCTGTCTCTCTCTGCCTTGAAAATAAAAAATAAAAATTTGAAATGAAACTCTGTCTCAGTAAAACACATCCACTCAATAGCATTCATTATGAAATTGTGATTTTCCATTTTATTATTATTATTATTATTATTTTTGACAGGCAGAGTGGACAGTGAGAGAGAGAGACAGAGAGAAAGGTTTTTTTCCATTTTTTTTAAAGAGAGAACACTCATTATGGATTTTCCCTGTGACTTCTTGGGTGTGTGTGAGATTACATAAGAGAAAAAAAATGAAGAAAAGGAGCCAAATTGAATGTTTTCTAAACTCTACCCTCAGATACTTGTTTCAAATTGAGAAACGGACATCTGGGTTTCTCTTGTACATTGTTAAATGCCCTCAAAGGAAGTGCTGTGAACATTCTCATGCCTACACAAAGCCCCGATCTGTATATAAAATAACGGTAGATAATCCTACACGTCCCGGCCCAAACACTGCTGCTTCAAGAACCTTTCCTCAACTTCCTAGCCACAGTAACTACTTCCTCTTAGTCTGTTACACGAATCAATTTTTTCTCATTTTGTGTCTTTCTACCTAACTCATAAGGCATCTTTGTCACAGGGTAGGTTCCCAGGAAATGCTTTTTACCAACTATGTGATATCATGTTTTCAAACTTTAGATGAAATACAGTATTGGGACATGTCATGTGTACCTCATGGAATTTTTCATGGGAAGTACACACAAAAACCACACGCATACTGTGGAAGTCAGGAAAATATCACCAGAAAGAGGAAATCGAACAATTCTTACATTTTCTTTAAGAAATTTTACTTGAAAAACGATTGTTGCAGATCTGCCTGTCCAAAAATAAAGTTAAACTGGCCTGGTGGTAATTTTTTGCAATGCCAGGAAGCTGGCGAGTATGCGATTAAACTTGCTTCCCCCTTAGCTCCACCAGAGATGCTATCAAAGCTGCTACACAGAAGGTTCTACAAGTTCACAACCAGTTCACAACCAGCACATGCAAGAATAACCTTGAGAAAGACCAAACAAACTTTGTCTAATTTTCGCACAAGTCACTACATATAAACTCTGAATCTCTCGCAATTCCTGAACTTTTTCACTCATCGACTGTTATAATTCAACATAAACAGCCTGTTAAAGCGTGGGAGGAAAATAAATGAAAATTGGACATTTTCATGACTTTGGATAAATATTTTGCACTTTTCACTCACTAGCCTGTCAACTGATTCCAAGTTTCTAAAACCTTTCTATCATTGCTCGATGTGCCAGCGCCTCTCCACCTTCCAGCCCCAGCTTCACCTGTGAACTATTTATTCTGCTGCAAGAATGCGGGAAGTGTTTGCAGGAGAAACCCTAGAACATGAAAGGCGCAAAGACCTGTCAGATCAGCTTCAGCCATTTCTTCTTCTAACCTCTATTCCTTAGCTAAGTGATTTTCCCAAAAGATACCGTCTAACTGGTAAAACAGGAAGTCCCCAGAAGGCGCCTATAACCTTGCTCAAAGAATCACAATTGCGGTTAGTCCAGGAAAGACTCCAAGGGCTCCATGCACACAATGCCCTTAGCTAAGGGGATGACCTTGAACTAGTCATTTCACCTTCAGTTTCTTCATTTGGTGACTGGTCTCTGCTTCGATATTTGGTAAGAAAAGCCTTGACTTTTCTTGGATTTTACACACATAAGTCTATTGGGTTCCAGGGTCCTAGCTTCACCCTGACCCAGCCTCAGCTGTGGAGGGCATTTTGCAAAATGATGGTTGGAAGATCTTGATCTCTCTCTCTCTGCCTTTCATATAAACAGGAGGACATCATTTTTAAAAATGTACTTTGGAACTTGCATTAGAACATTTCAATTTGTACATTAATGTGGAAGAAATCGAATTCATTATGATTCATCCAGGAATGCTGTTTATAGCTCTCCTTTATTCATGTCTTCAACATCTCTCAGAATACGATATTCTTGTGGTCTTGCAAATGCACTGTTGCTTCAATTGTGTGTTTTTTTAAAAGGAGGTTTTTAAAGATTTACTTATTGATTTGAAAGAGCTACAAAGAGGCAGAGGCTCTTGGGCTCCTGCACCTACGTGGGAGACTGGAAAGAAGCTCCTGGCTGCTGGTTTTGGATCGGTGCAGCTCTGGCTGTTGTGGCCATTTGGGGAGTGAACCAGCAGATGGAAGACCTTTCTCTGTCTCTCCCTCTCACTGTCTGTAACTCTACCTCTCAAATAAGTAAGTAAAATCTTAAAAATATATATAGAGAGAGAAAAGAAAAACACACAACCTAACAGAAAATATTCACAGAATAGAAATCACCAAGTTGTTGAAAACCTAAAACTAGCCAGTGAACACACAAAAATGCTAACTTTCATTAATAATAAAAATACAAACTAAAGTAGTGAAATGTCTTCTTCCAGCCAATGATCATGAACTAGGAAAGACAACAAGCAGCGTTAGAATACCAAAGGTATAGATACTTCAGATTGGACTGCATGTTACTAAGTCTTTATAGAAGGCAATTCAGCATTAACTAAATGAACATAACTTTTTAATCCAGAAATTCCATTTCCAGCAATCTTTACATTAGATTCAAGTTCTAGAATTAGTATATTATAGGGCTTGCTGCTTGGGACCCCAGCATCCCATATGCTTGCTGGTTTGTATCCCGGCTGCTCCATTTCCGATCCAGCTCTCTGCTAATGGCCTGGGAAAGCAGTAGAAGATGGCCCAAATACTTGGGCCCTGACACCCATGTGGGAGACTCGGCAGAAGCTCCAGGCTCCAGAATTCAGCCTGACCCAGCCTTGGCAGTTGTGACCATATGAGAAGTGAATCAGAAGATAGAAAATCTCTATGTAAATATTAGGTGGCACATATAGTTTAAAAATATCCTCAAATTGCTCAAGTACATGTGGTTTATTTATTCAGATGCATGTTAATATATATAAATAGGTTGTATTTACCAACATGTTTGCATATATATATATCACAAAGAATACATAACCAAATTAAAATGTGCATTTCTAAAAACAGTACACAGGGCAAACAAGTGGTAACTCAGCTGGATACAATGTAACTATCCCACACCACCAGAAATACCAGCAGAAACTTCACCAAAGATGTCCATGCAAAGATATTTCCTGCAATTGCAAAAGTACTAAAAATAACCCATGTGTCAGTGGGCAGGAAATGGTTAATCTATCTTGGTATTCCCATTCGATGCAACGCGCGCTATGTGGCTGCTGTGGAGAGCGAGCCACAGCCGTACACAGTAACAGGGGAGACCTAGAATTACTGTGACGTTAAAAATAAGGAACACAAAAGAAAAAAAGTTTCACCAGCGTATTCAGTAAGTGCACAAAAAGAGACATATTAAACCAGCGACTGTGATTACACTTCTGGGACAGGGGACAGGGGACAGGATGGGGATAGGACATGGAAGGGAAGTTGCATTGTTTGCTGTATGTACAGCTGTATTTTACACTTGTAAACATTCCAAGGACTTACGACTTTTTAATTTTTTAAACACAGAAAAACGGGGTGATATGATGTATGTTTTTTCCATTTTCTACAAGTCCATCAAACACAGCACTGCAAGATGCCCACCTTCGTTTCAGCCACGCATCAGGTGCCTGCTACTGAGCAAGAGTCACAGTGAGTCAGGGCTGTGCAGACATTAAGAAACAACACAGAGACGCTGTCCAGCCATTCCCCACCTTCTGGGAAACGCTAAATACCCAGACACCCTGATCCATCTTGTTTCTGTAAGACCATAAAATATCTGAACATTTTAACCAGCTTGTCAGTGATCTAGGACACAAAAAGACTTTGTTATTCTTAACGGAGGTAAAAAGATGTATCTGTCCTCTTCAAGAATAACCTTCTTCCACCACAAGGAAAACATCGCGAGGGCAGAGCGAGGGCAGCAAAGTCTATGTATGTGTAAGACTGGAAAGCAGGGAACACGCTATTTCCTATGGGTGAACGTTTATACAAACATTAACTCCACTAGCGGAGGGCCCCTTTCTACCCTTTATCATCTTGTTTAGTTTATCTGGCAAGAGGATGCAAACCAAACCCAACAAGAAGCAGGGGACACTCTTCAGCTCCTATGTCGCTGGTTTATCCGGAAAAAACACGCCGTATCCTGCCTCCAAGGGATTTCCCAATCCTGAAAATCCCACATTGCAAATTAGTATCACTTGGAAGGGTACGAAAGGGAGTCATTGTGGTACCTTAAAACTTAGCCTCATACAATCTCTTCTTGAAATATTTATTTATTTGAAAGGCAGATTTGGGGTGGGGGCGGAGAGAGAGAGAGATTGCTTTTCTACACGCTGGTTCATTCCAGCAAATGGTTAGGGCAGCCAGGGCTGGGCCAGGCTGAAGCCAGGAGCCTGGAACAGACTTCTTAAATACAGGTTAACACAAGACTGAACTGACAAATGTCGTCAGCAGCACTTCTTGGACACAAAGAAATGAGGTCTTCCTCCTGCGCAAAGTCCTTCTCACATAGCCCTCCCAGGGCGCATCCCTCAAGGTACAACAGGAAAAGACAGGGGGGCCACCACACCAAGCCAGAACAGCACTGGCCCAGCCCAGGCTGCCCCAAAGCTAAGCCTGAGCCCGGTTCTGTCTTGCCCTCTTGAGACCCCTGAATTCCTGGAAGCCTGGGCATAAAACCTGGGGTCTGACAGGGCCAATAATAAAGACACTAAAATGAAAGGGCCGCCGCCCCCTCGTTAGGGAAGCGAGTGGCACTCAGCAGGACCAAAAGCATGGAGCACCCAGGGCCGGGGCCTGCTCTGTTGGTGGACTGAACGAGGCTGGCAGCAGGGCGTGGGGAGACGCATCACAGACCCGGGAGACAGAGCTGTATCATCCGGGGATGGATTTGTTCAGTGCGGACAAGGCCGCCAGGGGCCCTGGTGAGCGTGGGGTGGGGCTCCTGAGCGTTTGAAGCGGCCAGGGCAGAGGTCTGGGACACAGCTCATCACCCCTGGGAGTGCAGGACAATGGGCAGCATGGAGGGCTCAGGAACCAAGGACAAAGGGCAGAAAGGAGAACGTGGGGGGGGTGGGCACAGGCCGGAAGTGGAAGCCAAGGAGGGAATGTCGCAGGTGGAAAACTCCCAAGTGATTTTTGTTTTCTTCCTCATACTTTCCTGCAGTTTCTCAGGATCCTCTCAATGACGTGCATTTTGTTATTTATCAGAAAAAAATCTCTTCTACAGAAAACTCTGCAAAAGTCATGATGTCTAAGTTACGGAGCCAGGATCAGCGCACTCCCCACGGGGGTACGTGCCTTCTCTGGGTCTGCCCATGGCTTTGCACAGATCCGGCGCTGTGCTGCGGCCTCGTGACCAGTGACACACACTGTCCAGCCTCCGGGCCAAGGTCTGGGATCCCAGCAGAGCAGAGCCGGCCGACCCCTGGGCACGTGGCCCAGTGACCTTGGCTTCACTGGCATACTGTTCTAAGCAAATGAGCTAAGCACCAACAGGCCTGCTTACCCTGCCCCACTTCCTAAAGTTCCTCAACTCTGCACCATTTCCTATTTAAAAAAAAAAAAATTCCACCTACAAATATGCAAAGAGGTCCAAGGCTCACCCAGAGTATTTGTTCATTACCTCTACATAGGGTTGATGTTTACCCACGGGCGATTTGCCCTGGCAAACAGGAGTGTATCATTAATGAGAGTGCAGGCAGCCCCTGGGCCAGCACAGACAGTACCCAGTGACCCAATGCCCGCTGTTCTGATGACAGTGAGAGGGCATGAGCAAAGTCCTCACACAGTCAACAAGGATAGACGGTACGGCAGCCTCCTCCCCAGAAATCTGGGTGTTTCTTTCACAACATCCAGCTATAACAGCATCCTTCTTGGAGTAGGCTGACCATTCTTCTCATTCTCTTCACTTAGTAACAAACTCAAAATATACAGGCTATTGTTTATGCCTGACCTGAAGGAATCAGAGGGAACCCCCATCCAGGAGAACACGGCCGGGGGAGCACGCAGGCTGCTGCAGGTGGGAAAGAGGCCCAGACCCCACCCTGCTCCGGTGCGGGAGTCCCACATAAGCACCTCCTAGGTTCTCTCCAGCTCATACAGCCCGTGTAGGTGCAAATCTACATCGCTAGACTGAGGACCAGGGTGCAGACAGGGAGTCTTTAAATCTGGATTTCGAGGAGATGGGTGTTTGGCCTAGCAGTTAAGACACCACCTGGCACAGCCGCAGCCCACGTCAAGAGCGCCTGGGTTCCAGTCCTGGTTCTGGTCCATTCCAGCTTGCTGCCAACTCTGGGAGGCAGTAGTGGCGGCTCAAGAGCTGGGCCCCTGACACCCGTGTGGGAGACCCGGACGGAGTTCCCAGAGTTCCCAGGTTCCCAGGTTCCTGCCTGGCTCAGCCCTAACTGATTTGGGCATCTGGTGTGTGAACCAGCAGCTGAGAGACCTCTGTCTCCACTTCTCAAACGAATTAAATAACCAAGTAAGCAGGATAACTGTTGCTTTGTTTAAAAGGAACACTACTGGAATGTTTCCTAAGTTTTTTTTAAGAGATATAACTTTTATTTATTTTTTTAAGATTAATTTATTTGAAAGGCAGAGTTACAGAGAGGCAGAGACAGAGAGAGAGGTCTTCCATCTGCTGGTTCACTCCCCAAATACCCGCAATGGCCAGAGCTGTGCTGACCCAAAGCCAGTAGATTCTTCTGGGTCTTCCACGTGCATGCAAGGGCCCAAGGACTTGAGCCATCTTCCATGGCTTTCCCAGGCCGTTGCAGAGAGCTGGATCGGAAGTGGAGCAACCAGGACTCGAACCGGCGCCAATATAGGATGCCAGCACTGCAGGCAAAGGCTTAATCCACCATGCCACAGCGCTGCCCCCGCCCCCCTTAATTCAGCATTAAAAAAAAAAGAATGACGTTTACTTGTTTACTTCAAAGAATTCTTGGGAAAGTAGGCTGTCTTTCCAGGGAAAGAAAATTTAAGAACTCAACTCAAATATTTTTGTTCAAATGGATTTTACTATAATTGGTTTGGAGAAGGCAAGAATCAAGGAGTAGGGGTGCTAAAAATAGAGGCGGTGAAACTCAGGGTGGGGGGCGCACTTGTGAGACAGCACTCCTAATTAGCAAAAATGTGGTATCGCCCGTATTAAAATAGGAAATCTGAGCCCATTCCGGGAACAGGGTCACGGCCTGCCACAGTCATCTGGGCTCAGGGCTGGCCCGGCTCCCCCAGAGAGGTCCCTGGGCGCAGTGCACAGCCTTATAAGGCAACCGTGCCGGGAAAGCAGATAAGAACTCCACCAAGCACTCCGCAAATACCAACTCAGCCGTCCTCCCGAGCCACTCACGCCCCCTTCCCAGAGCCTGGGCGAGAAGGATGCCCCGCTAGTCACGATTACCCACAGCACAGCACGGGGGGGCAAGCAGCTGGCAGCCCACCTCCCACACCTGCTTCAGGGCCAGCCCGGCCTCGGTCTCATCAGGAGCGGAGCAAACGCTCTCTCTCCCGCTCATGAACAGGAGGGAGGAGGAGAACGGCTCAACTTTGACACCAAGCAAGGAAGACTCCCCCTCCCGTCCCCTTTATCTCCCACTGGGCCTCCACAAAATTCCAATCCTACTTCACAGCCTAGGAGAAGGGAGAAAGGGAGGCCGTGGATGCGCCTGCCCCAAGTCTGTCTGTCTGTCTCTGTCCGCCACCGGGACACACTTAACAACATTTCACCTCTGCCAGCAAAGTCCACAACTGCGGCTACACAGCGCCAGGAAGAAACCCGACAGTAACCTACAGGGCTTGGGGAGACCTGACAGCTCCATTACCTCTGCTAAAATTAAGAAATTTCCAATGCGAGTTGTCAAATGGTGGCTACTGAGAATGCACACAATGTATCTTGTAGCCAGGTGTCAGAAATAAGAATAGTAGCTACTAAAAAAAAAAAAAAAAAAATTTAAATGTCCCCCAGAACACCAGCTCTGCTAGAACATGGCTCCCCACAAAGGCGGTGCTCTTAGCTTTTTGTCCTGTGTATCTCAACCACCAAGCAGGTGCCATGATCGGTACGTATTTGTTAGATGGATTGTCTTTAAAAAGGGGAGGAGGGGTTCAAGAGACAATACACATGGACTGTCATAGTCCACTGTGTGTTTCTGCAACCAAATAGCTGAGGCTGGGTAACTTAAAGTAGCTTCTTTGGCTCATGATTCTGCTGGCTGCATCCAAAGGCGTGCACCTGCGCCTGGTGAGGGTCTCTGGGCTGTGGCTCAGGGAAGCAGAGAAGGAACCATGGAGTGCAGTGGACCAGGCGTGTGGGTGGCCCTGCTTTCCAACAGAAGAGCCTCCACTGCTGGGGGAGCCACTCCCATGACCTCCAAGGCCTCAGATCTTAAAGACCCAGCCTCCAGCACAGGAACCTTTGGGGAACTCACGCAAGCCAGAGGCAGCCCTGATGCAAGTAGAAGTGCTAGGTGTTCTATTTAGTATGCCAGGGGAGGAGGGCTGAATGAGTTTCTAAGAATAGGGTACCCCCCAAAGTGGTAAGCAGCCAAATGTTCACCAGCAGCTGACTGGAGCGACAACATGGTAGAGCCATACGGCGGGAATATTATTGAGCCATCAAAAAGACTGCAAGGTCTAAACAGCAAGCTGAGTGAAACGCAGCAGACCCGAAAGGCTGGTATCGACATCATTGCAGGGCTATGGATTACCTGTAACAGGCAAATGCACAGTGACAAAGAGCAGTGGGTTAACAGTTGCCCTGGCTGGGGAGAGGAGGAAACCATGGCTCAGGGCTTTTTACACGGGAGGAAGCCGAAAACATGTTCTACAACAGTGGCAATGGTCATACAACTCCAAGTCTATTAAAAAGTATTTAATTGTGCACTTTAAAAGAGTAGATCTTAGGACATGTAGATTATAACCTCAGCAGAGCTGGATTGTAACCACCACCAAGAATAAGGACCTCGGTGGGTGCTCCAGGTCCAGGACCAAGGAGCCTCAGAGCTACCTGGTGTACGGGGAGCCGCACCTTGGGCGGAGCAGTGCTGCAAACTAAGGTGGGCGGCTGCGTCAGATTTCTGACAGGTGAGATGCAGAAGGTGGGAAAGACCAGACACTGGGGACAAGGGGAAGGCAGAGGCCACAGCTGGGAAAACAGCAGGAGATGGCTCAAATGCTTGGGCCCCTGCACCCACATGGGAGACCTGGAAGAAGCTCCTGGCTCCTGGCTTCAGCCTGGCCCAGCTCTGGCCATTTGGGGAGTGAACCAGTGGATAGAAGACTTTTTTATCTCTCTGCCTCTCTGTAACTCTGCCTTTCAAATAAATAAATAAATCTTAAAAATAAAAAATAATAAAGGTCCTCCTGTTACCCAGTAGTTGTGGCTTCCCAAAGGCTATGTGGTTCTTCCATGGCATTTGTCAGTTTGTAATCCTCTGTCTACCTGTGTTTTTGCAAAATATTTGTTTATTTATTTGTTAAGACAGAACGACCAAGGGAAGGGCAGAGACAGACAGAGCTCCATCCACTGGTCCACTCCTCACATGCCTGCAACAGCCAGGGCTGGGCCAGGTCACCGCTGCCTCCCAGGGTCTGTCAGCAAGAAGCTGGAGTCGGGACGGAGCACAGCCCACCCAGGCACTCCGATGCTGTGCAGAGGTCCGCCCCATTTCGCCTGTCCTTTCCGCAGGACCTTCGGGTGTTCCAGACTCAGAGATGCCACAAGTAATAAACAGCCCAGCTGTCCTAAAGACACAGAACAAACAGCCAAGTAACAAGCATGGTCACAGAGTAAGAGGCTGCAAGGAAGTGAAGAGGGAAGAGTCAAAGAGAAAAAGGCTTTATTGTCCCAGTATGCCAATCTGCACGGCTCGCATGGAGCTGTAAACCCTGAACTTAAAAGGAGTTAAAAAACAGCAAACTTAGCATTGCACTTGGCGGGTGTCTAATTTTCTACAGGCTGTGTGTTGGTCACTTGTCAAACATGCCTGATTGGGAAATCAGTAAATATCCCCAAATAGACATCCTTCAATCACTCACTCAAAATTAACAGCTGGATACAGCTCCCCCGTGCTAAGTGTGTACTATTCATTCCTGGTTTCAAACCTTTATGAGGGTTAAACTCTCCTAACTCTGGTACCCATTTCCCTCTATCTACTCACATATTTCCAGTTCTCCAGAGCCCATCTTTATTCCACACAATGTGGTGTACCCTGATCTACACCGATTTCTGAACTTTCAGAGTGCCTTCATCCATACTGCACAATTTTGTCATTTTTCTACAGGCTCTCACGGTATTCTTTCTATGTAGGCAGGAAAACTGCCATTCAGTACCCACCTGCACATCCCCAGAAAGGCCAACACAATCCCAGGCCCTCAGCCTATCCAACACCACCCACCAGAACCAAGGACTCACGAAAAAGCAAGCACTGCCCTGAAGTGCAAAGGAGCTTCCAGGTCCTTGGAGAGCCATCGCATACTAACTCAGAAATGCTGTCAGATTAAAAGCTCAGAAAGATGCAAATTCCGCTCAAGTGGAACAAGCAGGTTGAGTCAAGACGGGAGGTTTCCATTACATCTGCTCATTTCCTACAGTCACACTTAGCAACATGTGTGCGGGCTTGGGGGGGGGGGGGGGCGGTTCCTCCACAACATGTTCTGTTAACAATTAAGGAGGCCTGTGGGCTGGGGCTAATGGTGATTACCGTGCCCACACGAGGAGACCTGAGCTGCACACTCCCTAGGCAGGATCTGGTGCTTGGTATGCTGTGGGCATCCGTAGTGCAAACAGAGCCTCGGGGGAGGTGGCTGAGGAATACTTGTGGAATCAGGCCCTCCTCCTCCTCGACCTGCAGGGAGGAAAGGGGACGCCTCCCCCAGGAGAGGCACACCAGGATCCGAACCTAACTTCAAAGTCCCCTCCAAGAATGTAACTGGCTGGCTGTCCACCCAAATGTCCAACTGACCGGTAAGACCGCCTCCGCCCCTACCTCAAGGGCAGGCCACACACAGGGCCAGCAAAGCAGAGGAAAGCACGCACCCACAGATTCGGAGCTCATGTTTCTGCACTGTATATCACCCAGCTTGCATCATGAAGGTACTTGAAAAAGCTCATGGAAAAGTACTGCAAAGAGAAACTTACATTGGTGCAAAGCACTTTTGAAATCTCCTTGGTTGAGAGGTATTTGGAAAGTTCATGGAAAATATGTAATCTGAAAAAAAATGCATGAACTTCAAAAACATTTTTTGCACTAAAACAAATATCTTTTAATTCCACTTTCCACGAACTTTTACAAGTTTCACTGGCGCTGTGATTGGCTCACCTCACCCACGTTGGAGCTGACTCTGTGAAACTCTACACAGCACACAGAACACCCAAAGGACCCGCCTCCCCATCAGCATTCACAGCCAGGAAAATACACTAAAGCCCTCAATACACCTGATCACAAAAAGCCAACACTTGTCATTGTGTTCAAGGAACTCAAGAGGACATCTACAGTACCTGGCTGAGTGCCTACCAAACCATCAGAAACAACTGGGAGAGGTCTTGAAGTGGGGTTTTGAGTCACTACGTAGCAGGCAGGTGTCATGCAGGTCGGCCTGGACTATGAATTATGAATCACTGATAGAACACAAATGTGCAAAACCTCGACAACGTTTTAAAATTGCAGAGCGAGAGAATCAGAGCAAAATGGGCCCTGCTGATCCTTCTGGTGGGGGTTTAACCTAGGACAGTGTTTCCAGAGTCGATGTGGCAATAAACATCAGCTGTCTTTGGAAGAATGTGTGCTCTCTGACCCAGAAATTCCACTTCTAAGAGTTTCAGCTAAGGCAATCACCGAGGGTGTACAGGCAGAGTTAGCTAGGAGGACAGGAGGAGGCACAAGGCTGTTCATATCACCAAGCTGGAAACGAACTCCAGCCCTGACCGCGGGGAGTGGGATAACACATGAAGGCTCATCCAATACCAAGGCACAGTATGAACAATGAAAAACAAGGCTACAGAAATGTGTCCGCTGGAATGCAAAGACAATCAGAACGTGTTAGATGGAAAAAAAAAAAAAAGCAAATGGAAAAACAATTATGACCTCATTTGTTAAATAGATGTGTGTGGGAAACAGAGAAGAGGACATAAGAAAGATTACATAGTGTATCAAACCCTAGTTGTAGGGAAAGGAGTTGCAAAATTATTCTTTTAATCATCTTTTCTTAAATTATGGGTACCTTCTGATCAGAGGTTGGGGAAAAGGGTATAATGTAGGCCAATTTGTCTGTAAGGAAAAGAAAGAATTTCATTGTGAAAAACAAAAGCAGGGGCCAGCATTGTGGCACAGAAGGTTAAGCCTCTGCCTGCAGTGTCGGCATCCCATGCGGGCTCCAGTTCGAGTCCCAGCTGCTCCACTGCTGATCCCACTCCCTGAGAATGTGCCTGGGAAAGCAGCAGAGGACTGCCCAAGGCCTTGGGCCCAGGACCAAGTGGGAGATCCAGAAGCTCCTGGCTTTGGCCTGGCCCTGCTCTGAAATCAGCCATCTAGGGAGTGAACCAGCAGATGGTAGACCTGTCTCTCCTCTTTCAAATAAATAAATCTTTAAAAAAAAAAAAAAAACAGTGAAACTTTAACAGTGTGATCCAGTTACGTGAAATAAATAAGAGCAATAGCCGGACAGTTTTTCATGCAGGAGAAACACCTCAGCTTCACACAGAAGCTGAGCTGTAGGCCACTGCCGATTTGCAATACAACAATGACAACAAATTCACTCTTTATCCTAATCTGTATGATTGCAAACAAATGCATTAGGGGTAGGGAGGGGGGAAGGGCTTTATGGCAGGCTCTGCTAGGAATGTAACCATAGCTCCACTTTGGGAAATGACTTGGTTGCAGAGCACCCAGTTCAAAGTACTGGATTTCTATGCACAGTCCCCAGCACTGAGCAGTACACCCAAGCTTTGCCCAGGCTGACTTCATTCCTGTATCAGGGAAAATGACACGTTTTCAATGACTTCAGGGTAAGCTCGCACCCACAAGGTTCTCTCTGTGCAGTCAAGACCATGATGTTATAACTAAGGGAAATGAGCAATTTTCATGTTGTTTAAAAGCCAGTGGGGCTTTCTGGAACAGACAAGGGACAATTAATGGTGGAAATGTCTTGGACACACATGCCCAGATCACAACTCCATGTCATTTCAAGGCCCCTAAGCACTTCTGAGGCTTTGCTCCCTTCCCCACGGACTTTTGTTTTAAGATCGTCTGCAGGCTGGGCGCGCTCTGACCAATGACAAACAGAAGCAAGGGGGAAGCCACTTGCCTTTGAATGGGCAGACACTCCTGATCTGACCACTGTCAAGGATTCAATTCTTCGCTTTGAATGCAAAGAGCTCTGGCACACAATAAAAGCAGACACAGAACTCCTATATGCATCTAAACAGCAAAGGAACCCCAGGCAGGATCCCAGTTGAGACTGTTTAGTCTCATATGGCCATGCTTGGAAGCCAGATACCCAAACAGGGCTCCAGGCAAAGAATCCCAGCACCATTATTCTGGCTCTCATACCGCGGGGCGGTGAGCAGCTGAGTGGACTTGTGCAGGGACTTCCACCTTTTCCTTTTAAAATTGCAAGTGATGTTGTCATCAATAGTAGCCACGGATGCTTGCAGAAGGAACAATATAATGCTGAATGCATACCGGATATCCACATGAATCTAAGTCGGTTTGTGTTTCCACATTTGTAAACTGGCAACTCCTAACAGGAACCTTTCTCAAGTTAGAAGTTGCAAACAATCTATGAGGCACCGCTTCAGACCCAGGAATTTGCAATGAAGATCATTTTCCCCTGGGGACTTTACAATCGACAATGGTACCCCCTTTGGGGCAGTTCAGACAGTCCTACAACACATTAATCTATCAACAAACCCCTTTCCTAGTGAGACTCCAGGGGCTGCTTTCATCTTATCTCTGCAATTCTCCTAAGTATCTGGTTCTGTGGAGTAAACAAACCACCCCTCCACCCCTCCACCCCCAACACACACAGTGCCCGGCCACATCAGCCCGTCTTTCTAAAAGCCTTACAAACGGGGGTGGGGAGTGTGTTCAACAATGCTTTTTCTTTGGGAAAAAAAAAAAAAGTGTCATCCTCAAGTGTTCTGAAAACGAAGGAAACCGCATTCCAACAAAATATGTGTTTCTAATTATTAGTGAGAAGATTTATAATCTTGCAGGCTGAAGAAAGTATGTCTGGAGGAACAGAAGTTCACGGCTGCAAGTCAGCAAGAATTTGCAAAGGCCAAGTAACTTTGATAAGACATAACTCCTTTGCTAGCCATATAAATTCGGGATCCCGCTGCACAAACACTGACTTAACGAATGGTCACTTTGAAGTGAAGAGAGGGAACATTCCAACACGGGGCAAGACACGTCTCCACTGTGGGTCCACAGTCTAGGCGGGTACCGATTACCAACCCCCTTTGTCAGGCCGCCACCTCCTCTGGGGTCAGTTAAGACTGAGGAAAAGACGGTGCACGGCGCTTCCTGGCACATCGGAGAGCGCCCAAATGTCCCTGAGCAGGAGACACAGATCATCCACAGCCCTTTCTCCCGCCCTCCCTGTTCGGCGCCTACATTTCTGCCGTCTACAGGGCATGGGCTTTTTTGGGCGAACCTGATAGCCTGGGTGCAGGCGGGAGGGTACGGTAGGTGAAACTCTGCCAACCCGTGGCAAGCCCCTCGCTCCAGGGGCCCCACTCCGGCACTTCTGTGCCTTCTCAGAGCTCACCTCGGTGTGTCGCCGGCCCCCAGAGGCTCTGGGGGTGGGCGGACAGGGAGGGGATCTGCCTGGTTCTCCCCTCCCCCACGAGAATGGCTAAAGCAGAGCTTCGGTTCCTAGCTCCGGTTTTCTGCATAAAGCCCTCCCCAAAACACACAAAGCCTCCGGATGGGCCTCGGAGAGTCCTTTTGTTTAGAAAGGGCCATTTCCTGCCAGGCGCTCCCACCCTGAGACTCCCACCCAATTCTCCAGGAGGCACTCATTTGCTAAGTAAAAAAACAAAACCGCTCCAGGTAGGAAAAGCAGGAATAAGATCTGTACAAATACTGAAAGGAACTTCCAAAGTCTGCCATGCCACTAACTTTTCCTTGTTGGTTAAGTTAATAAAAAAAACCTAACAAATGAAGCCGAGAAAAAGTTAAAAAGCTTAAAACCATACCCCCAGGCATTTGGCATCAACATTGGGATGGAAGTTATGATTCTTTTAATGCACAGCAGGCGTTGTCTATACAATCCCATGCGTTTAGCTTAACTGATGTGTCACAGACAAGAACCTTTAAGTGACTTGTCCCAGGCCCCTGAGGAAACAAGGAGATAATAAGACAAAGGATAAATCAGGAGTATTGATGACTTGGTCAAAATTGACTTTACATTTATATCTGTAATATATATAATTTATACCTTTGGTCTCCAGACTACCAGACAGTGGAAGATGGTAAAGTTCAATAAGCTCACTCAAGGTCAAGTATTGACACTGATGTCATAAATAAGGATAATCCAATGGATTGCATTTTCCTAGTGTTCTAGTCTGCCCAAGGAACAGGTAGCTTGTTAGTCTTGTGACACCCTTTAGTGTCACCTGTTCCTGGCCACTGAAAAACAAAACAGCTCCTGAGACTGGAGGCGGACCAGGCGGCCACAAAACAGGGTGGGAGACAGCTGCCTGAGCGCCCGAGGCTCCTTCAAGGGTTCCACTAACAGGTGCTCGCAGACCGGGGCTGCTCCCCGTAAGGCCTGCAGCCTCCCCGTAAGGCCTGCAGCTACAGTGAGCCTCACACCTTCTTACTCTGTAGACCAATGCAAGAAAGCAGTGGAACTGGAAGCTGGATTCAACCAAAAGACTGGAAGTGTTGAGTCCCTCTCCAGATCGATTCTACCTGGGTTATTCCCTGTAACTCAAGCCCACCCACTCCACGCCAGGGCCCAGTTTCTCCCCTGGGTCTGTGTAACTACGTTCAGGCTTTCATTGGCACTGGACAAAGAGGAAAGATCTCTGTATGTGCGGGATGGGTGCAGCATCCCACACAGCACACACAGGAGACCCCACACCTGGAAAAACCTCCAGGTACGGAAGGGCATGAGAGGGTTGGGGGGGGGGGTGCTCAGAAGGGATCCTTTGGAAAGCAGAAATTTAACCTGCAGACTGCTATCGGGTTTAGATGTGGTGCACCATCCAGACTTCAGCTGGTTTGTATTCTGGCCATCTCACAAATAAGGACCCCCAGGGCAGTTCTTGGCATTGCTCTAGGCAGTGGAGCTCCTACAGTGTGAAATGACAAGGTCCCTGGTGCTAAGGGGTTACACAAGCCAGATAAGTCAGCACCATCAAACACAGGAGGCCCCAGGAGGTGAGAAGTTCTATCTGGAAAAGAAAAGAGATGTGCCAAGGTGGGGAAGGTGGCACTACTTTAAACCTGGTGGTCCAAGTTCTCTTGGAGGTGACATCTGAACTGGTTTCTGAATGAATGCCAAGGGTCCTAGGGTTTTCCAGGTATGCAGAATGGCAGGCACAAAGGCCCTGGGGCAGAAACAAGTTGGGGAGCCAGCTGTTAAGTCAGGTCCAAGCAGCTGAAGCCTAATGAATGAGACCGTGATTCCTGGCAGATGAGGTCAGAAACCAGCAGGACCCGGGTCACATGAGCCTTGTGTACCGCTGGAAAATTTTAAGCTCCTTTCCACCAGATGGAAAACCTCAGACAAATTACTTAATCTCTCAGAGCCTCGGTCTTCTGATCCCTAAACACAGGATGCTAACACTTCATTTGGTTTGTTAAAGATCAATGTTAAAAGTGGTAGACCCAGGCTCCAAAAACGTTCAATAAATACGCAAAAAAAATCCCTAAATGATTTGACAAGTTGGACTGTGTTTGGATTGCACCTGATGTAATTCTCCCTTCCAATTTCTACTTAATTTTTATTTACTTTCCGATTTTTATTCCAAAGATGGAGAGACAGAGAGATTGTCCATCCACTGATCACTCCACAAATGCCCTCACCAGGAAGCTGGATTGGAAGGGGAGGAGCCAGGACTCAAACCTAGGCACTAGGACTAAGATCGCCCCATCCCTAGCAGGTAACTTCAGGGCTGTGCCAAAGGCCTGCCCCTCCCTCCGACATAATGTAAGAGTGAAAGGGAATTTTTCAACAAAAATACTCTCAGCATTAGCTCTAGTTTCTTGTACTCATTGCTGGGAAAATGCTTGGAGGTCCTGGGGAAGAAGCAAGCATGGGTGCGGGGAGGTGGCAAAAACCGGCAGTGGATGGATGGTCGGGCCCAGTGGCCGTGGACTGGATGGCAGCACTTCCCCTGCTCTCCTGGTTCCTCCTCCTCTGATAAGAAAAACCCCGGAGGAGCGGCAAGTGCCAACAATTCCGTCCCCAGTCAGCCGGCATCCAGGGGCAGGCACAGGACGGAAGTGCAAATCTTCCCGCCCCTCCCCTCCCCAAACACATCCTGCCTGGCTGGGAGGGATACTGTATTTAAAAACAGATGCCTCCAGAAGCTCACACATTTTTAAGTCCCCTAAATCACACATGCTGGGTAAAGTAATTACACTTTTGTAGCACTTCCTCTGTGGGCACAAAGGAAATTCTGCTACTTCTGAAACAAAATAGCACTTTCTCCCAGGAGGCCAGGGCAGGGCCATCCTATAGGTGGGTGGGAGAGGAATTTTCACAAAACCAGACTCCTACAGATTCAAGAACGATTTTTTGTAGCCCTTACGATAATGTCAGTCATCAGCCAGCGCATCTATCTAGGGAGGCACAGGAGCATCCCTAAAAATCAACTCAGGAGCACCGAGGATTAGTTTTTCAAGTAGAAATTGGCCTTAGTTGTGTCTAATGTCCACGTGTTGGTGACACAGATCTCAGGTGAAGAAGGTTCTCAGATTTCTCCTACCTTTGCAAAACCTACAAGCTGGCAGGTTTAAACTGGGCTGCCCAAGCACAGCCTTTGCTGTGTAGATTTGTGTAACAATACCGTGTGACCGCCTGGAATCTGAATTCACTACCCCCGAGTGATTGGCATTTATTACTGCCATTTCCTTTACTTCTTTAGCATTCTCCATGATATGCATCATAATGGTTGCAGCAGGGTTAAACCCAAAGAAAGACACACGCAAGGTTTTTGGTTTTTTTGAAGTTCCTGCACTACAGTTCCTTCAGCTAACACAGCCCACAGCGAAGGCGGCAAACCTTTAGAAGAGCATCAATTGGGTACACTGAAAATATGATCCACAGAACAGAGGACTTTGGGCTCCTGGCCAAGGGCTCAGCAAGCTCTCCTTTGCTCCCCTCCCCCATCCAAATAAAGTCAAAAAAGAACAAAGCAACCTTTAAGAAATGTTGTTTTGGGACAACACTGAGGTCTCTCCAGATCTGCCAGCAGTTCGTTCTTCCAATCAGAGGACACAGGGGAAGGAGAAGTTGCAGAAGTGAGAACCGGAGAATTAAGAACAATTTAACATTTAAAAACAAAATTCAAAAGCAAGTGTATTTGGGTGCAAAACGCACATTTTCCACAAATTTTTGAAAATCTCATGGATGCATGGATTTCAATTATTTTTGCACCCAAATAAACTTACCTTTTATTTCTATTTTTTATTATGCTTGTTTATACAGATTTTCTACATTTCTGCTCAGGTATTCCAGTAGATAAGTATACCAAACACTATTATAACTAGGCAGAGTATATGTAATACAACTTTTACATCCCTAATTTTAAAAGTGTTTAAGAAATTTTTCCTAAAAATTTCCAATTCTCCCCCAACTCCTCAGCCATTTTTACTCACTTTTTTCAAGTTTGTTTATTTATTTTATTGATTTATCTGAAAGAGCATGGGGGTCGGGGGAGGCAGAGATACCTTCCATCTGCTGGTTCACTTCCCAAATGGCTTCAACAGTCAGGGGAAGAAGCCAAGAGCCAGAAACTCCATCCAGGTCTCCCACACGGGTGGCAGGAGCCCAAGGGTTCGCGCCATCATCTGCTGCTTCCCAGGCACATTGGTAGGAAGCTGGATCAGAAGCAGAGTGGCTAGGACACTACACCACAAGGCCACAGCCCCAGTCATTTATTTTTTTAAAACACAACTTCAAATTTTAAGTAAATTTACTCTCTTTACTAGGTTTCTTAACCCTTGACAAGGTTTCCTAACGAACTAGGAATTCAATGTTCTGGGCACTCATTCACAGTACCAACGATTTCAATTACTAAGAGCACAGCTGTGAATAGTTCTGAAAATCCTATTTCAAGGCCAGGACTCTCCTCCACACTCTCCACTCTTCACAACATCTTCACCTCTTCTCTCCCTATCAACCTCTCTATTTTCTATTTCTGCAAATACAGCCACACAGCTTAGCAGGGCATCCGAAGGAGAAACCCGAGACACAGCAAGGATGTCTCCGGGTCGTCTCTCCAGCTCAGGTAAGTCACAGAGACCCTGAATGTGTGCCTCAGCTGCCATGGACAGCACCTGCTTTGACACCAGCATTCTCAAAGCCTCTCTCTCTGTCCTCAGTTCATCCAATGCCGCCTGCACCCTCCTTTTCCATGGTGATGTCCCAAAGGCCACTTTCTGCGGCACGCTCACCCCAGCTCTCCATCAGAGGTCCAGCATCCCAGAAATCAACACAGGCTCCCTGGCTTTCCGGCCACAGCCTTTCCCTCCTCCCTCTCTGTCTCGCCATCTTCCCCACAAGGGTCTGCGGAGCCTCTCTCTCTGTCCTCAGTTCGTCCAATGCCGCCTGCACCCTCCTTTTCCATGGTGATGTCCCAAAGGCCACTTTCTGTGGCACGCTCACCCCAGCTCTCCATCAGAGGTCCAGCATCCCAGAAATCAACACAGGCTCCCTGGCTTCCCGGCCACGGCCTTTCCCTCCTCCCTCTCTGTCTTGCCATCTTCCCCACAAGGGTCTGCGGAAGCCTCGGTTTGTTCCCACGGAGCAGATCCCTGGATCTCAACCCTTTCCACAGCTGTCAAACTCAACACTTCACTCCCTTCTTGGAAGCTTCCTTTGACGCAGCTCAATCAGCCACTGCGCGCTGGAGGGCTGGCTGCTTCCCAACACAAACAGCTACCTCAAACGTTAACACCATGTTTTATTACACCTGTTTGTTTATACAGGGCCATCACCATTAAAGGCTCAGCAACTGGAGGGCCTGCTCTGCCTCTGATCCATCTTGGCATCCCCAGAACCTGCCCACGGAAGGCCCACATTCCTGAGCCTGGCAGTGCCCTGGGTGCTTCCTCATAAAAGAAAGGTGATCATCATTATCACTTCTACAACAGCTTGTTGAGAGGATGGAAAAAAGGATGGCAGGGCACACAGTAAATACTCACTAAAAGTCAGTGGTTGTTATTTGTTGAGTGACTGGATAAAAAGATTTCTGGAAATTCTGTAGGCACAGAGATTTCAGTATGTCCTTTGTTCTATTATCAGCAACAGGGACAAATTGGGAAACTTGATTCTGATAAGCTCAAACCCCTAGGGCAGGCTTAGCACGGGGGGTGGGGGGTGGGGGGGTGGATAACACACCTGAGTCCCAGGGTGGATGATGGCAGCTTCCTGCTAGTGCAAGGCCCTGGCAGGCAGCAGGTGCCGCCAGGAAGTGGGCTCCTGCCACCTATGTGAGTTCCTGGCTCCAGGCTTCAAGCATTTGGGGAGTGAACTAACAGATGGGATCTCTAACACATTTTAAAAAAATATTTATTTATTAGAAAGGCAGAGTTATAGAGAGGTCTTCCATCCACTGGTTCACTCCCCAGATGGCTGCAATGGCTGGAGCTATGCCAATCTGAAGCCAGGATCTTCTTCCCGGTCTCCCACGTGGGTGCAGGGACCGTCTTTCACTGCTTTCCCAGGCCATAGCAGAGAGCTGGATCGGAAGTGGAGCAGCCGGGACTTAAACCAGCGCCCATATGGGATGCCGGCTACACCACAGTGATGGCCCCTCTAATACATTTTTGAAAGTGCCTTTAATGTACTCTTCAGTCAGCTTCAAGTTCCAGGTAGTACTAAGCACCTCTTGCACTCCCACCTCAAACACAGGAAGAGACTCAGGCAAAGTGGAATTAAAAGTTTATTTTGAAGCAAAGGGGGTGGGAGCTTTGAAATCATATATGAGGGGGTCTTCAGAAATTCATGGCAAATAGATATTACAAAACAAGAAATTCATGGCAAATAGATATCACAAAACAGCAGGCATGGATTTTTTTTTTTTTTGCACCAAAACAACTTTCACTCCAACTTTTAATATGCACACAATGCCCTGAAGCTGTTTCAAAGTCTCCTGGGCCACTTTACATGGGGGGAATGTGAACAGTTATACCCAAGGTATCCCCATATATCAAGTAAGCTCCTCCCCAGCAGGGTCAAGACCTGCCATGCTCTTATCAGCACAGCATCAATTTAAATACCTGGTCCCAGATGGCCCCAAGCCCACTAAGCCCGGCAGCCACTTCTGCTCCAGCTATTAAGGTTCATTCTCCTCATTCCTTCTCAAGTTTTTTTTCTTTGACCACAGCAAGCACTGCTCGAGAGGAACATGTGCATTCCCTTTCCCCTACCCCCAGGCAGACACCAAGGTGCCAAATGAAACTGAACACAAACATTCCAAAGTGGCTGTCACACAGAGCAGGCCTGTTTGGGAGCACAGGGAGTGCCGCCTCGATCTTCCACCTAAGCAAGGCTTCAGGAAGCCCACGGCCAAAAAAGGTCAAGAGGAGTCCCACACAGAAACCGAATTCTAAGGGGGCGGCCTCCAACGGACCAGGTGTGCTCGCTCACCTGTGCTCCCAGGGGGAGGCAGCCGAGGACAGGGGCTGGGAGATTCCCGTCCTCGGGGTCCACCCAAGACTGATCTCCAGGGACACATGACCCTGAGTATTAAATGAGTGACTGCTTTTTTTTTTTTTTGAAGAATTATTTTGTTTATTTGAAAGGCAGCGTGACACAGAGAGATCTTCCAGGAGAAGGTTCACTCTCCAAATGGCAGCCACAGCCAGAGCTGGGCCAAGATGAAGCCAGGAACTCCACACAGGTCTTCGACATGGGTGGCAAGGCACATGAGCAGGGAGCTGGATAAGAAGTGGAGCCGATGGGACTTCAACCAGAGCCCATACGGTTTAACCTGCTGCGCCATAGTATCGGACCCTGGTGGCAGCTTCCCCACGTGAGCAGTATGCACACTCCACACCCCCCACAAACTCTGTGCTTGTGTGTGTTGAGAAGTATTTATTTGGGGCAAGGATGCTGTCGGCTAGGTGCAGCAGACAGGCATCATAAAACGGCACAGATCTTTCCAAAAAGAAATAGAAAAGGCAAATCATCCAGGAGTTAAATGAAGAGAGCAGAAAGTAACTTTTCCTATGACTCCGAGGGACAACTCCAAGGGGAGGGCAATTATAGAAACTGGGAAGCTGAGGCTGACTCCCACCCTGAAGGCAGCCCAGGCTAGACCAGGAGAGCGACAGGAAGACAGTGGTCTATGCCAATGATTCGCAGCAGTGCGGGGAGGCAGACCTGGGCGATATGGAATGGCGGGGTGGAGGACACAGCAGCACCCTGTGAGGATGGATGGAGGAAGGCGCAGAGCAAGGAGACCTGCTGAAGATCATCAGAACAATGGAAGCCTGGCGTAAGTACCAGGAAAAGGGCTAAAGAGGGCAGAACAGGCCTGACTCCCACAGCCGGGTTTACAAGCAAACCCAACTGGGACGGCCTCAACAAGGTTTCCAGACACCTTCAGAGAAGGAGAGGGAATTGAGGACATCCCGAAGAGAAATTCACAGGATCACTGTAGAGCACAAAAGCATTGGAAATCGACAATCAATCACCTGTAGCCTGCACCCACCAGACACATTTAACCGACACTTACTTGGTTTCACCCACCTACAGATCTTTATTTCAGAGAACTGGCATTACAGACTGTGACACTTTAAAAATCTGTTCTTTTCATTAAATGTTGTAACACGAGAATTATCCCCCTCCATAAAAATACGGCCTTAGAGCGCCGGGAACAACCAGAAGAAGCTGCAGAGAGGCAAGGACAGGCTCCCAGCCGGCAGCCTTGAGAGGGAGCACGGTTGCCAGTTAACGGCAATTTCTGGCATCCAGAGCTAGCAGAGGATAAATCTCTGTTGCTCGCTCTCTCTCTCTCTCTCTCTCTACACACACACACACACACACACACACTCCTCAAATACATAGCATAAGCATGCATGCACCCCTTTTTAACGAGTGCTAATATTCTGTCCGAAATGATACCCTGACCGACTTAGCAATTTCCCTATTAGTCACAGAGTCTTTGTGACTTCTCACTCTCCTAAGTAACTCTGTAGTAATCACACCTATAAACAAACACTCATCATGCCCTATTTTCCTTTGAGGGAACTCCTAAACAGAAAAGTGCTCTCCATCAGAGGGTCTGACCACCTTGTGTCACACCAGAGTCCGCCCAGCAAAGCTGCCCTCCGTCATGTCAGCACGGCTGCCCACCACTGTGGTGTAACACTTTGATGCTGAAACATCTCCAACAAAGAACCTCTTCGTTAATCTATCCACACCAAAACCCAGTGCCTCAGCAAACAAGGGAGACCACATAGGCACCTCGGAGTTTCCAAGGGGGCATTTAAAAATCACTATTGGGAAAATAAGTCGGAAGTATGTGTGCTGACCGTGGTCTGGCAGGATCATCTTTCTGCGAGGTCACAAGGTTTTGATCCAAATCCCTGTCACCAAACCCTGTCCTGTGGCTGAACTACAAGCTTACTGCATTAGGCGAGACTGGGAGTAACAGACTCCAAACTTGGTTAAATTCTAGAAAAGGATTCCGGACCTTCCCAAACCCTCATCATGGGGATTAATCCTAGCGTGCCACGAAGACCGCAGGATGCCACCTCTACCTGGCACCTCCCTTTCTCGGTGCCACTCTAAGAAACAATTTTCTTTATGACTCCGGTATTTTGGCCAAAGTACTCAGTGCATTCATAAAAGAATGCAAAGTGAAAATTTGTATTCACCCTGAAGAAGCGACTTTCTGTGATTTCTCCCAATCTCTGCCAAACATCTTTTCAATCGATATCCCAAGAGGCCCAAATTTTTTTAGTTTTATTTTAAGGACCAGTTTAGTCTAAGCAATTTAAGGGAAACCTATTTAACACCAGTGCTTCAACACAATGCCTTTTAGAATTGATTTGCAATCAGCAGGAAAAGTACCCACTGGCAGATAAAGGTAAAAACAAAACTACATATTTATCTGATATCCAAAAAAGTATATTTCCACTTTGAAAAGTCAGTGACAAATTATTTCTTAGGACAGATGGTCTTGAACATATTATAACTTGTGAATGATAGTTGATTAGGTAAGACAAACAATTATGGGTCTGTTACTTCTAGATTTATCAATTCCAATAAAATCTGTAGAATTAGAGACAAACTCCAAAATGATTTGAGAAATGATCTGATACAATAAATGTATAAAAATAAGCTTTTTAAATCCCAGGTCCCGGTTAGATTTTGATGACTGATTCCATACAGGGACAGCTGCACAGGAACACACATGAATAACCCGTTGGAAGGCCAGGTATCCTGGCTTGCTCTTACATAGCCGGCTAGCCGGATCTGAAGATTACTTTCCCTCAAAGTTTTAAATGATATCCAAAGTGCTCAAGTTCTCAAAAACTCCCACCACTAAAAACTGCAGAAATTTGTCCTAAATGCTGGACTGTTCATTCTATCTAAATTCTATTCATTAAATCCAAACGGGGATTTAGGCATCTTTTTCAGGGTAGCCTTCGGAAACTCTTAACCGGGGCTAAAATACACTGGATGATAAAAGGAACTCATTTCCAAAATAGAAAATGACACAACTTGGACTGCACAAGGTGGCAAACAGCCGAAGCACCCCGACAATCCACATCAACTGTTTTCTCATGGTGATTGGAACTTACTCGTCCACTGCCGTTCAAAAATCACCCGAAACAGCTCTCCTGTCCTGGCGTGTGCGTGCCCGTGTTACATGTGTGTGCCCTGTCTCCCGAGGTCCATTGCCAAGGCTTTCTGAAAACACACTGCCGCTCCTCTGGGTGGGCAGGCAAAGCGGCCAGTGCAGTGGGATTTTGTGCAATGCTAAGCTCATTGAATGGCACCCACCAAATGCCATATTTATTTAACTTGTGGCTTTCAGGGTTAGGAAAAAAAAGGGGAGGGGGAGAAAAGAGAGAGAGGAGGTTAGTTTTCAAAACCAGAATGTCAACCATAAACCCTCTCTGGTCAGGGTGTATCCGCGGTGTATACTCTAGCTTCTTGCACAACCTGGGTTCTGAAACCTTCCTACCTCCTGTCTTATTTTTTAAGTAACAAGCGTTTTGCCAGAAAGACCTACACCTGGAGGAGCCACACGCCTTTCCCACCCGGAAAGGAACGCTGCTGGGGAAACCAGAAGCAATGCCTGCGACTTGGATGGCCTCTGATCACAGGGACCCACAACCTCGCCATAACCGAGCCCATCCAGACAAATCCTGGCGGCAGTTCACCTGACATGGGTCAAGAGAAAAATCTGACTTGTGTCGTCCATTCGATTTTAAGTTAATTGGATATGGTTTTCGAGACACCTGAGCCCATTTTGCTACTACCAAAAGAAAAAGAAAAAAAGCTGTGGTCTGATGAACTTTCTCCTAACTACAAGTTTCCTCAACTGGTTAACAGAGAAAGACTGTTTCACAAGATGCACTCTCACACTTAGAAGCGGCCAGATTGCCACTCTAAGTGGAACAGAAAGGTTTCTGAAGCAATGATTATCTTGACGGGTTAAGTGAATTAGCTTCACATGCCAATTCCTGAAAATGCAAATTTGCCATCATTTTTCAGTTTTTAAAGGACAGGGAAAATAAACTAAACAGTAGAGAAGCCAGAAAGTGGAATTTGGAATTCCAGCCGTGGTGTCTTTGAAAAAGCTCTGTCATTAGTAGTCCTACATTTGCAGACACCGAACAAAAATGGGGAAAACGGCTTTTCAAAATAATGCTTTGTCATAAAACAGGCGATTTCCTCCAGGAGCCGATTCTCAGCTTACTAACTCACCCAGGTGACAACACTGCTCCATGGCGCTACCTTTTGCATTGCTTTGCATGGTCTTCGTCTGTCTCTCCTATTTAATTCAATAGCCCCAATTTTACACGTGGAGGACTTAAAAGGGCTGAGTGATTCCTGCACGAGGTTCACTTCCAACTCACAGGCCCGGCGCTGCGGCACCGCGGCGCCGCCCGCGCGCACCGCACGCTCTCCGGCTCCCGCACACACGCGCCAGCTCCGGGCGGGAGGCTGAGAGCCCAACTATGAGGGCACTCAGCAAGTGAGCGGAGGCACTGTTTCTGGGACGGCACACGGGGGGCCTGCGGGAACAGGCATTTGAGAAATGCCACAGTTAGCCCCTAACTACGGAGTTCTGGAACGTGCGTCTCGCACACCCCTTCCCCACACTTCCTCGGCTTCGCGTTTGCCAAAGGCGAGTGCTCCCCCCCCACCCCCAGCTGCAAGTTGTCTCCCCTCCAGGATCTCGGACGCACCACCCAGATCAAAGTCCTCCTGCAGCGTCCTGGCCAGCATTCCGGGGGCGACGCTTTCGGCCCCTCTCACTCTGCTCCCCACATCCACAAGCCCCCTAAGTCTGCAACAGCCCGGGGTTCGGGGTTTCGGGGGTTCCCGTCTCGCGGGCGGCGAGTTAGCGATGAATCCACACACGCCCCGGCTCCGGAGAGACTTGGCCAAGAACTTTTCACGCCGGCGCTAGCCCCGAACAGAGCTTCTCCCCAACTCCTTCCCAAAGCCGCCCGCACGCACACAGACACACGCACTCCCTCCCGCCCCTGGCGCTCAGAGAAGCCCTGACCCTCGGCTCCCAGTAACCTGAGGTCACCCAGGAGTCAGCTCTCGATTCCGCTTTTAAAACCCCGGGCACACAAAGCTGAGCCTTCTACTTTGGAGGGTGTCTCCGCAAACTTCTGCAAGTCACGCAACGCAGGGTGCGCGCACACCCCCAGCACCCGCGCCCTGGAGACGCACCCAGCCGGGGCCACGGCGCCCCGGCCCCCGGCCGCGCCCCGCCGCCCGCCCGGGCCACCGCTACCTCTTCCTCCTGGAGGTTGGCCTCGCTCGGGGTGTTCTCCTTCTCGGCTTTGCCAACGTTGTTCATCTTCCCGGTCCTTGGTCGCCGGGCAGGGCTGGGGCGCGCGGGGCTGGGCGAGGGCGCGCTCGCCCGCTTCTGCCTTCCCCGGGGCGCCGGGGCTGCCTCGGGCGGGCGCCGCGGGGCTGCGAGGGCTCGGGCTGGGCTCCCGCGGCGCGCAGACGACGGCGGCGGGCGACTCGGGGAGGACGTGCGGGCAGGGCGCGGGCCGGCCGAGCGGGGCGCGGAGACAATCGCGACCGGGAGGGAGACCTGGGGCGGGAGGGCGGGCGCGAGGGAAGGAAGGAAGGGAGGGAGGGAGGAAGAGAGGATGGGGCGAGGGCGCGCGTCCCAGGAGTGAGCGCGGAGAGCTGGGGCTGGGGGCTGCCGCTGCCGGCGCAGAGCGAGGCTGGAAGGGAGGGATGGGGCGGCCGGAGAGGAGAGGAGGAGGAGGAGAGGAGGAGGAGGAGGCGCCGGCCGCGGCTGGGGCGCTGGGACGCGGAGAGCCGCTGGCTGCGCGCTCCTGGCCGGCTTTGGGAAGTCCGAGTCCGCAGCAGCTCCTTTCTCTCGCCTCCCTCCCTCCCCTCCCCGCTCTCCCCTCCCTCTCCGCCTCCCTCCGCCCTCCCTGGACGTGGGCTGCCGCCGTCAGCCCGCTGGGACGGCACGGGGGCCGCCGAAGCCCCCCGGCGGGAGGAGGGGCCGCGGCGTCGGCGCGGCCCGGGCCGGATGGCGCGCGCCGGGGAGGGGCGGCGGCGCGGAGCGGAAGCGGCCGACCCCGGCCCCGGCTCGACGGCAGGGCGAGGGCCGGGCGGCCCGAGCGAGGGAGGCTGGAGAGCCGGGCCCCCGGGCGCACGCGGCGTCCCCCGCGCCCCGGCTCGGAGAGGGGGCTTCGGGGAGCCGGGCGCGGGCCGGGGGCTGGGATGTGCCACTTTTGTTTGCCTGCTTTCCACCAGGGAGCTGCGCGCCCCCGGGCTCCTCGCCGGTAGGGGCTGAGACCCGGGTCGCGCCCTCGGGGGGGACAGCCGGCCCCCGCGAGCCCCCCGCCGGCCCGCTCTGGAATTGATTGTTCACCTGGCCTCTCTTCG
Source organism: Lepus europaeus (assembly GCF_033115175.1). Lineage (NCBI taxonomy): Eukaryota > Metazoa > Chordata > Mammalia > Lagomorpha > Leporidae > Lepus > Lepus europaeus. The sequence continues at coordinate 13,065,354 of NC_084842.1, forward strand.
GGGAGCGCCTTCCTGGCAAAGGAGACCGGGCCCTGTTTATCCGGCTAATCCCGCGGCTGTTTAAATGAGCTCCCCGGCACACAGTGGGCACTTTTGTAAATGAGTCTTGGCAGGCAGCCCTGGAGGGTCAAGGCATTCGGGCAAAGCGAGGCGCGCGCCTTGTGTTCCTGCCGCGCCTCTGGGGGACTGCCTACTTTATTTTCTCGTCTGTGAAATGGGTGCAGTTACAAATACCTCCCGGAGTGTGGGGGGCACGCCTCACACCCTCCTGCCCGCTGTAGGCTTACAACACATGGATGCTAACATCATTATGAAGGAAATTTCCATTTCTTCTGGGCCTAGAGCCTTTCCTCTTACGGGTCCAGTTAGGCTACAAATGTATAACCTTAAATCTCGCAACTAGTTCGTCCAGCGCCGCCTCCCGCTCCCAGGAATTCCTTCCTGCACAGCACCTATCACAGTTTCTATTTATTGACTGGCCTGCCCTTTATCTTGCCTCCCCTCCCCCCTCCGGAGCTTATACAGCTTTGAGTGCTGGTGGGGGTGGGGGTGACAGCAGAAGATAAGACCCTGCCTGTAGGGAGCTGAAAATGGAGTTGTGGAGACCAGATACCAGGAACAACTCCAAAGCAACAGCATCCTGGCGGAATCCTGGTTCAGATAGCAGAGCACAAATATCTTTTGCTTTAAGGGGATCAGGAAGGGCCATTCAGTAATCTTCCTTGGATTTACAAGAGAGCTTCACAAAGTTCATGGAAAATGCATACTGTGAAAAAAACTATGCATGGATTTCCAACGCCCCCCCCCCAATTTTTTGCAGCCTGGTAAATGTATCTTTTCATTCCATCTTTCCATGAGCTTTTTTGAAATACCATGGTAGGTACTGGGTTTGTTCTTGGGGGTCTGCAGATTTTGAAAGAAAAGTTTTCTATCCGGGGGAAAAAAAAAGTTTTTCTCTAACTGCTGTCACGTTGTCACCAATCTCTCTGGGAATGAAGGTGCACCTCGATGAGAATAACCCAGGAGGCTGTTGAAGCCGCAGCTGAAGATGTTCCGTGGGGCGAGGCGAAGCGGAGTCCGGAAGCTTTGTCTGCCTTCTGATGTGTTGGCCAGGGCTGGCAACCCTGTCCACGGCCTGCTCCTCCCTCAGTTAGAGGAGGAACCACGAGGGGGCGATATCTTCCTGAGCAATAGTTGAGCGGTGGTCTTGGGCCCTGTGCCCTCCTCCACTCTTGAGGGTGAGCAAACCGAACCCCCTTTTGCTGAGCCTGACAAACCCCAAGGAAAGTGACAATTAAGCCGGTCCTTGATGTCTCCAGCCAGGCCTCACTTCGGAGAAGGTGGGTTATGTTGTATGACTTCAGGATCCTGGGGGGACCTCCCCACCCCCCCACCAGCGAAGTGTGGCTCCCTTCCAAACACAAAAACTGCTGCTCCTGTCTTCCAGCCAAACCAGGACTTTGTCCATTGTTGAGGTCAGAAACCTCTGGGATAAGAAACAAAACATTTCTAGGAGTTCTAGGAGGGAGCCTTCTCTGGCTTGTATTGGCTTCCCAGCATCTAGACAGTGCCTAACGCATAGTAGGCACTCTGCTGTTTTTGAATGAATGAGCTTATATTAAATCGTATCTGCTATTGATTTGCAGGCTTGGGTGATAGGAGACCCTTCCAAGATCCCATAGGAAAGACTGGGTTAATGGAGGCATCCTAGATGAGAGAAGAAACTCAAGCGACCTAGCGGGGTCATTAGGTGGCCCTCGTTATTGAAGGGAGGGGAGGTGGAGACCTTGTCCCGCTAGGGGACATCTGATGAGATCTTAAGAACTAAAATAATGGAAGCCGCCATTGTTCTGACATTTCAGTAAAGTGGAGTTCACCTGCAGGTCCTACAGTCCGTGGTGAGAGTGCGATCCACCGCGCTTCCAGAACAGCCTGTGTGGATGGGAAAAAATGCCAGGAAAAGGCAGATTTCTGTTTTCTCTCCTTTCCATAAAGAACGGTTTGGACTTATTTGGAAGAACAATCGGGTAATATATTACCAACAAAACCCAAGGAAAATCTATAAACAGGGTTTCACTATTTATAAAACCTTGTGTGACTGAGGGGAGGGGAGGGGAGGGACCCTCGGTCAGGACATAAATGATTTTTATGACTTGTTTACTACTTCAAAGAAAGTGAAGTTTCAAGAGTGAGGTCTCAGTAGCGATGGTTTCCAGGCATACCAAGAATTACAAGACAACAAAGGGATTTTATATCCTGGGAAAAGTGGGCAGATGACCAAGAAAACCTGCTCCCTCCCCTGCCCAGCGCCCTCCCGCACTGCTGTCTGGCCGAGGTTGCACGCCGGAGTGGAGGGGAAGCAGTGTATGCACCTGTAGATTTTATTACCCATCACTGTTTCTCTGGCAGCGTGTATCTGAGGCTTGCTTTAAGAAATCCAAACCCACAATTATGTCTTGAAATGTTTGTCTCTGGGAACTGCAGACATTAAAGGTTTACTTTGAGGCCATTTGCATAGTGCGGGCTTGGTCCCTGCTCTAGCCTTGTGGCAGAAAGCTGCAGTATCTACCACAGGAGCTGTGATTATTAACGCTTCTGCTGGAGCAAAGAAGCTCCTGCGGCCAGAGGCTGTTTGATTGTCTTTTGCCATCTTTGACACCTGGGTCTTCCTTACCCCGCCATCACCATCTTCCCTGGTCTTGCTTTGTTAAGGGGGTGGATGTTTTACTTATTCACGCCCCAAATGCCCACAGCAGCCAGGAGCCAGGAGCGCCATCCAGGTCTCCCCCATGAGTGGCAGAGACCCTATTACCTGAACTATCACCACTTTCTCCCCAGGGTCTGTGTTGGCAGGGGGCTGGACTCAGGAACCCTAGGTGACTATCAAACCTAGGCACTCTGATATGAGACTCAGGTGTTCTAACCATCAGCCTAACTACCAGGCCAAATACCTCTAGCTCTTATTCTTTTTTAAATTATTATTAATTTTAAGATTTATTTATTTGAAAAGCAGAGTGACAGAGGAGAGAGGGAGAGAGAGAGAGAGAGCGAGCTGGGCAGATCTAAAGCCAGGAGCCAGGAGCTTCTTCCAGGTCTCCCATGTGGGTGCCTGGGCCCAAGCACTTGGGCCATCCTCTACTGCTTTCCCAAGCGCATTAGCAGGGAGCTGGATCATAAGTGGAACAGTCAGAACTTGAACCTGTACCTATATGGGATGCCGGTACTGCAGATGGTGGCTTGACCAGCTTCACCACAATGCTGCCCCACCCCCATTTATTCTAACTGTGGCAAAAGGCACATAACAAAAATGTATCATTCTTGGGGCTGGCGTAGGTTAATCCTCCTCCTGCAGCACCCACATCCCATATGGACGCTGGTTCTGGTCCAAGCTGTTCCACTTTCTGTCCAGCTCTCTGCTGTGGCCTGGGAAATCAATGGAAGATGGCCCAAGTCCTTGGGCTCCTGCACCCATGTGTGAGACCCAGAAGAAGCTCCTGGCCTCAGATTGGCCCCACTTCAGCTATTGCAGCCATTTGTGGAGTGAACCAGCAGATGGAAGACCTTTCTCTCTGTCTATAACTCTACCTCTCAAATAAATAAAATCTCTTTTTGAAAAATCATCTTAACCATTTTTAAGCATGCAGTTCAGTAGTGTTAATTATATTCATGTCATTGTACAACATCCCCAATTTTGCCTCCTAAATACTTCTGAGATCCACTCACTTCCCTCCAGCCTTTGTTGAAGCCACGTGCAGACAGCCAGGTGGGGGGAGAGGGAGAAACCCAGCTTACAGCCCCGGCTGAGCTCCAGATGGACAGCTGGGACTGATTGTCGGCCTCGGGAGTGAGCTGGGGGCAGACTCTGCAGGTCTAATTGAGCTGCTCCTGCTGGGAGCACATGGGAGACAGGTGAGCTTGCTTCTTCAGCAACCAAATGGCCAAATACTTAGCAAACACGTGGATGGTGTTGTGTTAAGCCACTAAGTTTGAGGGTAGCTTGTTATTCAGCAACATACGACCGAAACGTAACTGGGGGCCCAGAAGTGGGGTCCTGCTGGAGGTCAGGTGCAAGGTAGGAGTGCAAGAACCCTGGGCAGTCTGTTAGTGAAGAACACCACGAGTATTACAGAGCAGGGAGACTATTGTTACTGCAGCATGGGGAAGGAGGACCCGGTTTCCGCACTGGAAGAACAATTAGCAGAAGCGTCCTGCAGGTGCACCGGAGGAGAGGTAGCTCAGGAAACGTGTGCCTCTGTACAGACTGTTCAAAGGGCTGAGAGGTTCCTTTAGATGCTTATAGCACAAGAGAAGAGCTAAAACAGGAACTGCTCCTTTCCCCGTCAGTATGAGAAGACACCTGGGGAAGCTAGGACTTACTGGGCTTCAGACGAAACAGTTTCTCGTTCTTAGCTTCCAGAGGACAACGCGCTCAAGAAATGGCCTGAGAGCAAAGGCCAAATCCAGAATGCTATGAGGGAATCATGGCCATAGGTGAGTTCAGGTCAAAGGGGCAGCTGAGGGCGCCGGGGTCGGCATCTCTGAATGGCCCCTGATGACCCCGTCTCCTGCTATTCCAGCCCTCGGGTAATCGCCTCCAGCGAGACAGTGGACTGGACCCAGTAACTTGCTTTGACGGCTGTCACCTCTGAGATTAGATGAAAGAGGGACTACGCCCAGGCTCCCATGCCATCTCGGTCTCTCCCAGGGCCCTGACCTCCAGTGTGACGGTGCTGGGAGCTGAGGCCTTTGGAAGGTAATTAGGGTTCCCCTGTGATGGGGTTCACGCCTTTATAAGAAGATGGAGAGACGCCCAAATCTTCCTTCCTCTCTGCCACAGGACGATGGCATGCAGCCCAGGAAAAGGTGCTTGCTAGGAACCAAATTGGCTGCTAGCTCGTAGCCTCTGAACTCACTTGTGATGACTAGTAATCCTTATGAGGACTAATAATGATTGATGACTTCAGCCAAGAACTAGGGTGCTGCTGTAATAATAAGGAAAAGCGAGGACGCAGCTTTGGAACTGAGTGATGGGTCGAGGCTGATAGGGTTCTGGGGTGCATGCCGGGAAAAGCTGAGAGGACTGGAAGGGGCTGGCAAAGCTGCTTCTGTCTTAAGGCTCTAAGAAGAGGATAGCACAGTAAAGGACGTGTCCATCATCTTTGAGAACACAGAGGTAACCGTGCATGTTGGTAGAAATACGGACAGGAAAGGCCCTTCTGCTAGCGCTGCAGACAGAGGTGAGGAAGACAGTTGGTACCTGGAGGAAGGCAAGCCTTGTTCTAAAGTGGCGGAGAACACGTCTGCACGGTGTTCATGTTGTGGGAGGTGGAACTTGCAAGAAATGAAATTGGATGTTTAGCTCCAAAGATTTCTAGCCACGTGTTGAAGGAATGGCTTGGTGTCACCTGACTGCTAATAAAGTAAAATATAAGAGGCGAGAAGTGAGGGACTGGTGTTTGGCACAGTTGTTGAAACTGTATGGGTGCCTGCAACCCATACTGGAGTGCCTGGGGCCACGTCCCAGCTCTGCTTCCAGTCCCTGCTAATACACACCCGAGGAGGCAGCAGATAATGGCTCAAATGCCTGGGTCCTTTCCACCCACATAGGAGACCTAGACTGAGATCCAGGCCCTTGGCTTTGGCCTGGCCCAGCTCCGGGTATTGTGGGCACTAAATGAGCAAATGGACAACCTCTCCACCCCTGTCCCCTGCCCCTGCCTTTCAAATAAAATACAAATAAATACTAATAAGAAATTTTTAAATTAAAAAATAAATGAAGAAGAAATTCTTAACAAGATCTGGAAAATCCTCAGCATGTCCATGTTACAAAAAAAATGAGCAAATGTATTCAGAAAAGAACACCAAGCGTGTGGCTGACCAGCCGTTTGATAAGGAGCTTAGTGTGCACGTGAACCTCTGAGCTAATCGACCCTCTCCGTAGAAGCCATGGGATTATCCCCGCAGAAACACTGCCAGCTGGAACCGAAGGAAACGGAGGCAATGGGAGAGAGAAGGCCGCACGCATGTGTCATCCTTCAAGCCAAGGGGAGAGGGACCCCAGAGGCCATTCAGATCTCATCAGGGCTGCTCCCTGCACCACAGGTCCGGAGCGCACAGCCAGACGGACAGGCGTCTCACCTCGGGCAGGGTCACCATCCACAGACGCTATGCGGGCATAGTAGTAGAGCAGGAGGAGCAGGCCTGCCTGCAGAGCTGGACACAGGGGGTCTGGTCTGAGACGGCCACTCCAGTGGGTGACTAGGGAGGGGCATCAAACCCAGGAGGATGATCCTTAGAGCTGCGGGGGGCCGGGAGGAGGGCACCAGCATTTGTGGTGCAGTGGGTTAAGCCACCACCTGCAACACTTCCAGCCATCCAAACAAATGTCAGTTTGAGTCCCAGCTGCTCCACTTCTGATCCAGCTCACAGCTAATGCCCCTGAGAAAGCAGCAGATGATGGCCCAAATCCTTGGGCCCCTGCACACACATGGCTGACCTGAATGGAGTCCCAGGCTCCCGTTTTAGCCTAGCCCAGCTCCAGTCACTGTGGCCATTTCAGGAGTGAACCAATGGATGAAAGTTCTCTCTATCTGTAACTGCCTTTCCAATATTTTTTAAACATGTGCATTAAAAAAAGGAAACAAAATATGGTTTTTGCCCTGCTAAGGTTTTGGGCTTGCTGAGGATCCACATTCCTGCCTTACTTCCATTTTGTTATTTATGGAGTGGAAATTGCTATCCTGTGCCAGGCGCCGCCGTTGTATTTTGGGGGCACATAACTTACCCGAGTTTACAGATTCGCAACTGGAGAGGAATTTTGCCTCAGGATGAATCAAACCCTGACTCCCACCCCTATCTTATTTAGATGACAATTAGCTGAGACCTTGAACTTCAGACTTTAGAACTGATACTGGGACCAGTTAAGCTTTGGGGGGCTGCTGGGATGCAATGAATGCATTTGACATTTGGAGGGATCCGGAGCAGCATGACTAAGACAAAACAGAGCCCTGGCTGCACCGTGGTTTCAGCCTTGGAGAGATCTTGAGGAGGTACCTAGCCAGGCAGAGCATTGGTTCCTAACCAATGCAGAATGAGGAAATAGCAATTTGTTGCTTGAAGTCATTGAGTTTTGGGGTCACTTGTTACGCCTCAGTAGGTAAGCTGATTGCTCAGAAACGTGTAAGGTAATATCGTCAGGTGTAGCTGAATGGCGTGTGGCATTCTGAGATACACACTGGTGGGCACCTTAGAGTGTCACTGTAGAGTCTCTTACCCAAACTAAGACAGCTGGGATGTCACCCGGCGAGCTCATCTTCGGAGGTCACCATCCTGTGTGCCCCCCATTGTTGACCAGAATGGTGTCTTGGGATGCGCTCCTGGATCTCAAAGGTTCTCTCCGCTAGCCCAGCCTCTCACAATCTACAGGGAGGAGCCCCACACAAGGCTCACATGGGCCCGAGGCAGAGCAGCATCTGTCTCGGAAAGAAATACGAATATGGGTGTTTTTAAAAAATTACTCATTTGAGACAGAGACTGAACTTCCATCCCCCTGGCTCATTCCCCAAATGTTCTCAACAGTCAGGGTAACACCAGGTAGAAGAAAGAGGCCAGAAATTCCATGCAGGCCTTCCATGATGGTGGAACACAAGTACTTGGGCTGTCTTCTACTGCTTTCCCAGGACCATTGCCAGGGAGCTGGATTGGAAGCAGAGTAGCTGGGACTTGAACCAGGCGCTCTGATATGGGATACAGGCATCCCAAGGTGGCGTCTTCACTGCTGTGCCACAGCACCTGCCCCAGCTTTTGTCTATTTGCAGAGTTCTCACCACCAATAAATATCTGAGGTAATGTGTATGTTGATTAGCTTGGTTTAATCATGCCACAACGTATACCTGTTTCAAAGTATGTTGTCCGTCACATGTATAATGTTTATGTGTCAGCGAGCACTTTAGGAAGGTAAATGCTCTGAATAGTTCAATGTAGGACATGTACGATGTGACAGACGCTCGTGTGGTCGTCAGTAAACCTCCTATCTCACAAACTCTGGCCCAGGGACCAGCGTTGTGGTGCAGTGCACTAAGCCACCGCTCTCAGCACGGGCATCCCATATCGGGGCACCAGCTCAAGCCCCGGCTGCTCTGCTTTTGATCCCTAGCTCCCTGCTGATGCACCTGGAAAAGCAGCAGTACCCGGGCCCTTGCCATCCACGCAGGAGACCTGGATAGAGTTCCAGGCTTCTGGTTTGGCCTGGCCCAGCCCCAGCCCTTGCTGCCATTTGGGGAGTGAACCAGTGGGTGGAAGACCTCTCTGTCTCTCCTTGTCTGTCTGTGACTCTGCCTTTCAAGTAAATAAATAGATCTTTTAAACAATAAAGTATAGGGACCTGTGTGGTGGCATAGCAGGTAAAGCTATGGCCTGCGATGCTGGTATCGCATATGGGCACCAGTTTGTGTCCCAACTGTTCCATTTCCATTTCAGCTCCCTACTGATGACCTGGAAAAAGCAGCGGAAGATGGCCTGAGTGTTTGGGCCCCTGCACCCATGTGGGAGGCCCAGATGAAGCCTGCTCCTGGCTTCAGCCTGGCCCAGCCCTGGCTGTTGCTGCACTCTGAGAAGTGAACCAGTGAATGGAAGATTCTCTCTCTCTCTTTCTGACTTTCAAATAAAAAATAAATCTTTAAAAACAAAACTTTAGGGGGTGGCATGGTGGTGTGATAAGATAAGGTGCCATTCACAATGCATGTGTCCCATATAGGCGCTGGTTCAAGTCCCAAGTGCTCCACTTCCAATTCAGCTTCCTACTAATGCACCTGGGAAAGCAGCAGGGGATGGCCTAGGTGACTGGGCCCCTGCCACCCACAAGGAAGACCCAGAAGAAGCTCCTGGCTCCTGGCTCTTGGCTTCTGCCTGACGTAGCCTTAACCATTGTGGGCATTCAGGGAGTGAACCAGGGGGTGGAAGATTCTATCTATATATATATATATCTCTCTCTCTCTTCCTTCCTCCTTCTATTTCTCCTTCTCTCTTCTGTAACTCTGCCTTTCAAATAAATAAATAATTAAAAAATATAATGGACATTTATCCATAGGAAGACATCTATATTTTTCCAAACTTTTTTTTTTTTAAAGCTTTGTAGGAATTCACAGTGCATGTACATGGACAATTAGATTGTTCACAGTTTTTTTTTTTTTTTTAAATTTATTCGAAAGTCAGAGTTACACAGAGAGGAAGGAGAAGCAGAGAAAGAGAGGGGTCTTCCATCTGCTGGTTCACTCCCCAATTGGCCGCAATGGCTGGTGCATTAGTGGGGAGCTGGATCACAAGTAGAGTATCCAGGACTCAAACCAGGCTCATGTGGGAGCCAGTGTCACAGGAGGCAGGTTCACCTGCTGCGTCACAACACTGGCCCTGAGAATTAATCTTTGAAATTCTTCTGCTTCCGTTATGCTACAAGTCATTCATGCTGTTCACAGACAGGGCTGCTAACTGCCATCATAGGTTCTTAGAATCTAATAACAAACAAGAGAGATGCAGACCCTATTTGCAGAAGCTACGCAAGTTGTTAAGGATGTATAATAATGTGGAGTAGATGTTGTAACTGTGAAAGTTCAAAATTCTAGGGAATTAAAAAATGTGCCAGATACACACACTAGGAGGTCAGCAGAAATTCCCAGAAGGAAGTAGCATTTTGCTGAGTGCTAAGGATGAACAGTAGCATCCAGTTAACACAGGAGTGGCGGGAGAGAAAGGGATTCTGGGCAACAGCCGTTCTGAGGAATGAGAGGCCTTTGGGCTGATGAAATGGAAACACTGCATAGAGAGCCACGCAGGAGAGTGGAGAGGTGAACTTAGAGAAGTGGTGAGGGGCCAGGCTATTAAGAGTTTAAGGCCTTAGGCAGTTGCTTGTACTTTGTCCTGAGGTGGTAATAAAATATATTCATTAGCATGTTTTCAGATGCAAATAATTTTTTTTTTTTGACAGACAGAGTGCATAGTGAGAGAGACAGAGAGAAAGGTCTTCCTTTGCCGTTGGTTCACCCTCCAATGGCCGCTGCAGCCGGCACATCTCGCTGATCCGAAGCCAGGAGCCAGGTGCTTCTGCTGGTCTCCCATGCGGGTGCAGGGCCCAAGGACTTGGGCCATCCTCCACTGCCTTCCCGGGCCATAGCAGAGAGCTGGCCTGGAAGAGGGGAACTGGGATAGAATCCGGCGCCCCAACCGGGACTAGAACCCAGTGTGCCGGCACTGCAAGGCGGAGGATTAGCCTGTTAAGCCATGGTGCTGGCCCAGATGCAAATAATTATTGAAAAAATTGACCAATATGACTTAAATGAGAAAAACTTTACAATTTCACCTAAGGAGAACTATGGTATCTGGATCTGTTCATCTTTTTCTTCCTCCGTTCTCAGTGTGTTTGTGACACTGCTTCTCATGGCCCTGTGACATCGCACCTCCTAGTCCCAAGATGGTTGCAGCAGATCCAGCCATCACATCCTCACACAATTTGTCCAATGGCCTGGGAAATGTAAGAAGAGTCTCTCTGAACAGGGAGGACAGTTTTTTCCAGAAGCTTCTAGCGGAATTCCTCATCTCTGATTTGCCAGAGCCAGACCACTGGGAAAGTGAGTATCTGGCATTTCTGCCCTCTGTGGTGGGAGGGGGCTTTTGTCTGTAAGAGGGGTAACAGCCCTTGGGAGAACCGGAGGTGGTGGTCTCTGCAAGCAAGGGCTGTGGTCGGACTTGGGTTTAGCTCTGTTCCTGCAGGTCCCCTTGCTTCTTCCGCCTTCCTCCCCCATATTTCCAGGAACCACTTCTCCACCTCACTTGCCCGTCTGTCTTCAGCCATACAAGCTCATTCTGTACAGCGTCTCTAACCATTGATGGCTCCGATCTGATTCTGACCTAATTGCCTGGAACAGTGACATCCCTAGTACCTGACAGGACTACTTCAGAAGGTGCCTCGGTTTCTCCAAACAGAATGATCTCCAACAACCAGCCTCTGTGGCTTCAACTCTGCTCAGGTATGCCTGCGGCTGCCACTGGTACGTCAAACACTTACTTCATCCCCATGATTAGCATAAGAAAATGATCATTCACTTGATTGTGTGTGTGGCATGTCACTGATAAATATTTACAGAGGGGCCGGTGCCGTGGCTCACTTGGTTAATCCTCCTCCTGCGGCGCCAGCATCCCATATGGGCACCGGGTACTAGTCCCAGTTGCTCCTCTTCCAGTCCAGCTCTCTGCTGTGGCCCGGGAAGGCAGTGGAGGATGGCCCAAGTGTTTGGGCCCTGCACCCCATGGGAGACCAGGAGAAGCACCTGGCTCCTGGCTTTGGATCGGCGCAACTTCGGCTGTGGCGGCCACTTGGAGGTGAACCAATGGAAGGAAGACCTTTCTCTCTCTCTCTCTCTCTCACTCTCTCTCACTGTCTGTAACTCTACCTGTCAAATCAATAAAAAAATAAAATAAAATTACGGAATGACTCACTTTTGGCTATGTGGTACTTTCCAATCCACATCTTCACCTCACCACCTTTGAACAGACACGAGAGCGAGCAGGTGAGTTTTGCTGGAGAAAGCTCACTGACTTTTAAAGACCAAATGCCGACCTCACCTCACCCGCGCCTCCCATTATGTCTACTTGGGCTGTAGTTAAGCGTGTGGAAGCCGTTACCAGCAGACTTGGCTGAGAGATTCTTATCCTAACTGTGATGCACAGCCACTGGATTGTCTTTCAGAGTTGATGCTACAATGGAGAAGTGGTCTAGAAAATACTTTTTGTAAAAGCATTATTTTTTTTTTTTATGAAGCCATCTGGAACTTGTTTGGGGAGTGGTGATCTTGATTTCGGGCTGAAATCATAGGAAATCAGACTTGCTGTCCCAGATTCCGGCTATAACCTAGTCTGACTTCACAAACTTTCCCTGCACCTGCAGTGTCCGGCTGAACAGCAGTTGATAAACATGGAGGATCATGGGTGTGGAGATTATGGAGGAAGCCATGTGCACCTGTTTGTGAACAGACGTTTTGAAGCGCCTGTTGATACTTCCAACTAAAGGCAAATGTTTTAGAAATGAGTTACATATGAGTACTTTATACTAGCTACTAGTGAATGCACGGGCTTTTGACCTGCCCGTGAGAAAATATGGACCATGGTTTGCGATCCAACCATCACCTCTTCACACAATCACACAATTCGTAGTGATTTGTGATTCTGTGGAGTTAGCCCGGCGTCCCGGAAGTTGCAACAAATTTAGAGATGGCACCTAAGTCATGTGGCCTAGATCAACTTTGGGAAAGGCACTTCATCGTGCTTAGATAAGATTCCCTCCTTTGCAAAAACTGAGCTAGTGAGCCCAACTTACCTCTTGTCAGAGCTACTGTCGGGACCATTTGAGAGGATACACACATTGATTTTCACAGAAGGTAGTCTATAGCTTGCCAGTTGGTGAGCTCCCGGATTGATACGTTTGCACGTGACTTGGCATGTGAAATTGGTTTGCCAGAAGCCATGTCTCTGCAGCATGCCGTGCGGTGCTAAAATAGGGGCGGCTTCTCTGGAGACCGACTCGGCCAAGGGCTCGGTGTGCTGTCTTCTGCCTTGTGATGAGATGCAGCCCCCCCCCCCCCCCCATTGCGGGGTGGCCTTTCCTTGAAAAGTTCGAGTAGAATGGCTCGTTCAAAAAAGGAAGAAAAAAAAAAAAAGGTTCCAGGCGGTTACATTTAGGTCCTGAAACCAATTCTGAGAACGTTCCCTGGCTCTGGGCCCATAGTCTTATATTGTTTATTGCATTTTGGGCTGTGTGTGATTCCATTCACTTGAACTCTCTTCTTCTCACCGTAGAGTTGTTTGGGAGATCATGATAGCAACCACGGTGACTTTGTGGGCCTGCCTCCTTTCCTGATTCATACATTTCTATTTTTGCTAATTACTGTTTTGCTAATTAATACAACTTGTTTGCGGAAATATATTCACTCAAAGCCTGTGTAAATAATATCTACATTTTAGAGTCGTGTTTGTCTTCTTTCTCCTTTAGTTTAAAGCGAAGGCTTTTCTTTGAGGGTTTTTGAGTGTTCTGGCCTATTCCCACATCTGACTATAAATTAGGGCTTTTCTGGCTTTCCTCTGCTTATGACCTGTTTCTTTTTACTTTTTTTTTTTTTTTTAAGATAGAGAGATAAGAAAGAGAGAGGAACCTCCCCTCCGCTGGTCCAACCTCCAAATGCCTGCATGGCCTGGGGGAGGCCAGGCTGAATCTGGGAACTGGGGCCTCAGCCCAAGTCTCCCGCATGAAGAGCAGGGACCCAGGCACTGGAGCCATCACCTGCTACCTCCCAGGGTGTGCATGAGCAGGAAGCTGGAGTCAGGAGCCGGAGCTGGAGCCAGGTATAGAACCCAGGTACTCCATTGTGGGACACCAGCATTTTAACTGATGTCTTGGCTGCTAGGCCAAGCACTTGTCCCTCTTTTTACTTTTATTTTATTATTTTTTTAATTGATTATTTTGAAAGTCAGAGTTATAGAGAAAGAGAGAGACAGAGAGCGATCTTCCATCCACCAGTTCACTCCCCAGATGGCTGCAACGGCCGGCACTGGGCCAGGCCGAAGCAAAGGGCCAGGAGCTTCATCCAGGTCTCCCAAGTGGGTGGCAGGGGCCCAAATACTTGGGCTACCTGCTGCTGCTTTTTCCCAGGCCATTAGCAGGGAGCTGCATCACAAGTGGAGTGACCAGGACACAGACCAGCATCCATATGGTGGCTGCTTTACCTGCTACGCCACCTTTACTTTTTATTTTGAAATCATCTCAAAAGTCTAGAAAAATTGCAAGAATTTAATTGCAGGAAACTCCCATTTACTGTTCACCCAGAGACACCATCAGATTTGACCAATTGTCCCAATAATGTCCCTGAGAGCAAAAAGGCCCGTGCAGGGTCCCACATGGCACTGACCTGTCTCTCTTCAGCCTTCCTGGGTCCAGAGTAGTTCCTTGGTTGTTTCGTACCCTGTCCCTCGGTTGGGCCCTTCTCACGTCTCTCTCCTCTTTAGACGAAGGCTGTGCATTTAGGGCAGGGATGTCAGAGAAAGTGACGTGACCTTCTCCTACGCAGGTCCCGTGGGCAGCTCATGATGTCAGTTTGTCCCAAAAGGAAATCAGCAGTGCCCAGTGGCAGAGCTCCTCTCTTTCCTTCTGTACGTAATAACTACTTTGGGGGGAGGAACTTGGAGGCTGGGTAAACACCCTGTTTATCATCCAGTTTGAAACCTTCCAGAGCCAGTGCTGTGGCATAGTGGGTAAAGCCACTGCCTGAAGTGCCTGCATCCCATATGGGCGCCGGTTCAAGTCCTGGCTATTCCACTTCCGATCCAGCTCTCTGCTGTGGCCTGGGAAAGCAGTAGAAGATGGCCCAAGTCCTTGGGTCCCTGCACCCACGTGGGAGACCCAGAAGAAGCTCCTGGCTCCTGGCTTCGGATCAGCGCAACTCTGGCTGTTGCAGCCAATTGGCGAGTGAACCAGCAGATGGAAGACCTCTTTCTCTCTCTCTGCCTCTGCCTCTCTATATCTCTGCTTTTCAAATAGAAATAAATAAATCTTTAAAAATAGATAAATCTTCCAGTTTTAGCATCACACTTGAATTTTTAGTTTCATCCTTGAATTAATTTTTAGTATACTAATTGAGAAGCGGCAGTTTTCTGATCTCATCACTCCTTTTACCCTCACTGGTTTGCATTCTACTCTCAGGAGGGGTTTTATCTTCTCCCCGTGTGTTCATTCACTTATTTATATCAGCATGGATTCATGGGATTTCTACTTTATTCAAGGGAGTGTAATCCATTCATCTATCATTATTTGAATTTTATGTATTGCTTTTTTGAAGGCTGAGAAAGAGAGAGAGGGAGAGAGAGAGATCCCACCTACTCGGTCACTCCTCAAATGCCCACAGCCACTGGGGTTGGGTCTGGCTTGGAGCCAAGAAGCAGGAACTCAGTGAAGGTCTCCGAGTCGGTGGCAGGGACCCAGGTACTGGAGCCATCACCACTGACTCCCGAGCTGCCTATTAGCTGCAAGCTGGACTCAGAATAGAGCCAGGAGGGGAACCCAACCACTCCCATATGGGAGCAGGTGTCCCAAGTAGCATCCTAACTGCTGTGCCAATGCCAAACCCACTATCATTATCTGTGATGGTTGCACCAACTGTCCCACGTTCGGCCCATGGGACTCCCATTCAAGCTGACTCCGTGTCCTTTTGATATGTCCATCTGTCTAGGAGCATGTCTCCTCTCTGGCACAAGATGTGACTGCCATGCCCTGGACCTGGAACCAGTCATTTTTCCAAGGAGCCCTTTTAGTGGAAAATGGTGTTTAGATACCAAGATATGGGCATCGGATGTGTTCACTGCTCCAGGCCCTCTTAGTGGACAGAGCTAGGAAACACACACATATACACACCAAGGAAATAAAATGTATGACATTTACAGAATTTGATCAGAAGTCCTTCTTTGTGAAGAAAGAGAGTTTGTTGTTAAATATGAGGGTATTTTAAAAGTTCATGGAGAAGGGGCCAGCTACTCACTGTGGTGCAATGGGTTAAAGCCCTGGCCTGTGGCGCTGGCATCCTATACGGGTTCTGGTTCAAGTCCTGGCTGCTCCACTTCTGATCCAGCTCTCTGCTATGGCCTGCGAAAGGAGTGGAAGATGGCCCAAGTTCTTGGGCCCCTGCACCTACGTGGGAGCTCCTGGCTCCTAGCTTCGGATTGGCTCAGCTCTGGCCATTGTGACCATTTGGGGAGTGAACCAGCGGATGGAAGACCTCTCTCTCTCTCTCTCTCTCTCTGGCTCTACCTCTTTATGTAACTCTGTCTTTCAAATAAATAAAATAAATCTTTTTAAAAAAGGTCATGGAGAATAGAATACAGTCCATTTTGGTGCAAAAAAAAGTTTGACATCCATATATACAAGGAATCTTCAAAAAGTTTGTGGAAATGCATATTATGACAAAAATATTCATGGTTCAAAAAAATAAGAGGATTGCCTTTCTTTCTTTCTAAATGTCTGGTTACACTTTTTAAAAAAATATTTATTTCAGTTATTTGAAAGGCAGAGTAACGGGGTGGGGGGGAGAGAGAGAGAGAGAGGGATCTCCCATCTGCTGGTTCGCTCCCCAGATGGCCACAATGGCCAGGGCTGACCAGGCGGAGTCTCGGAGCCCAGAACTCCATCCACGCAGGTCTCTCAGGCGAGTGGCAGGGGCCCAAGTGCTCGATCCATCTTCCCTTGGCTTCCTAGGGGTGTTGGCAGGGATCTGGACGAGCAGCGGAACAGCTGGGACTCAAACCGCTCTTCCGATGTGGGATGGCAGCAGTGTAAGCGGCGGCTCATCCTCTGCCACGACGCCAGGCCCGGAACCCCCCTCCCCCAGGTCTCCGTCCCCTGGCGTCCCAAAGCTTTCATCTGGACACCAAAGGCATCAGAGTAAAACCCTCCCATTTTGTTTTCAGGTTCTTTTAAAAAAGTGAGTATATGCCACATTTCTAATCAGAAAAATAAACTTCCTCCTAAATTAAAGAATGTCTTAAGAGTGTGTAAACCTTGGGGTTGGCATCGTGGCATAACAAACCACCACCTGCAATGCCGGCTTGAGTCCCAGCTGCTCCGCTTCCAATTCTGCTCCCTGCTGATGCACCTGGGAAAGCCTAAGTCCTTGGGCCCCAGCACCTATGCGGGAGACTAGAAGAAACTCTTGGCTTCGACCTGGTCCAGCTCTGGCTGCTACGGCCGTTTGGGGAATGAACCAGCAGATGGAAGATCCCTCTCACTCTGTTACCCCGCCTTTTAAATAAATAAAATAAATCCTAAAAAAAGAGGAATATATACTACTCAATAAGAAGAAGAAAATTGAATGCTAAAAATGGGTTAAAAATCTGATGGACAGCTTCAGCAAGGCATATATATGAACAGCAAGTAAGTGGGTGAAAAAAATTCAACACAGGTGGTCACTGGGAAAGTGTAAATTTAAGCTACAGTGAAACATCCCTACACATCTGTGAGAATGGCTGAAGTTTTAAAAATGGATAATAGCAAGTTCTCACAAGGACATGGAACGGCTGGAACTCTGATGCATTGCTGTCAGGGAAATAATTTGATAGCTTCATGTAAACATATGACGCAGCAAGTCCTGGGTGTTTTTTCCAAAGTGAAATACAAACTTACCCACATTGCACAAAAACCTGTACAGGAATGTTTATAATGGCTCCTCCAAATATCAGAAACAAGCCAAGTATCTTCCAGAACGGGTGAGTAGATTCACGTAGTGTGATAGAGCCACGTGATGAAATATTACTCAGCAGCAACACAGGAATCAACTTCTGACGATGCTCACCAGCATGGATGAATGTCCAATGCCTTTTGCTACGTGCAAGCAGCCGGGCTCAGGCTTCATAGAGTGTGGCTCCGTTTGCACTGGACCCTGGAGTGAGGACAGACCACGGACCATGGTTACCAGAGGAAAGAGGTGGAGGCAGGGACTCTCAACAGGGGGGTTCCAGGGGCTGTTGGGGGTGCAGTGATAGAAATGTGGTGGTTTTTACACAATTATGGTTTTCAAACTCAAAGAATGGTATTTTTATGTAGGTAACTTCGGGAGGAGGCATTTAGCCTAACAGTTGAGATGCCCACATTCCATATCAGATTACTAGGTCTGACTCCCGGCTCTGGCTCCTGACTCCAGCTTCCTGCTAATGCAGACTCTGGGAGTAAGCCCTGAGCTCAAGAAATCAGGTTCCTGCCATCTGCACGGGAGACCTGGATTGCATTACCAACCCCTGGTTTCAGCCCCAGGCTGCCCCAGCTGTTGGAGGCATTTGGAGGGTGAACCAGCAGATGCCTCTCAAATAAGCAAATACAAACATCATTAAGAATGGTGACTTTTGGGGCTGGCACTGTGGCATAGTGGGCTAAGCTTCCGCCTGTGGCACCAGCATCTCATGTCAATGCTGGTTCGTGTCCCGGCTGTTCCTCTTCCAATCCAGTTCTCTGCTAATGGCCTGGGAAGGAAGTGGAAGACAGCCCAAGCCCTTGGGCCCCTGCACCCAAGTGGGTGACCTGGAGGAAGTTCCTGCCTCCTGGCTTCAGATTGGCCCAGCTTCAGCTGTTAGCAGCCATTTAAGTAGTGAACTAGCAGATGGAAGACGCTTCTCTCTGTCTCTCTGTCTCTCTCTGTAACTCTACCTCTCAAAAAAAAAAATGGTGACTTTTATAGCAAGGAAATTATGCCAGCATTATCAATGTCATCATGTGTTCAATTGCATTCCCTCAAACCATTTCCTAAGAACGTGGGTGTGAGTAGTTTATTAACCAATGATTAGCATGGTAAGGCAGCAGGGAAGGCCAGCAAAGAGAGGAAAGGGTGCTCATCCCCACCGGGGTCCCTGTGAGACTACAAAGTGAACCTCAGATTGTCCTACCATGGGGCCGGAACCCTGGGCTGGTGATCCCCCAATTCCAATCCTTCGTGGGTTACAGTTGCTCTTGGGGGTTTTCATGAGCTAAGCACACCTCTGCAGCCAGAGAAAGCCCTCCAGTTCGAGACCATGGTAGCACAGGTGACCTCAGGGGTGGGCAGAAGGCATATGGGCGGGCACCAATAGCATCAGTGTTTTAATTGGTTCAATATTTCAAAGAAGACTTTTTTCCCATTGGAGCAGGATCTGACCCTATTTGTCCTACTGATCAGCTCCCAAGGCCATCGGATCACCACTTGGGGGTGACCCTAGGGGCAAACATTTCTCCGTTCTTCCTGAGCCAGTTGGACTCGCCAGAGCGCAGGTGACAATCTCTGGATAGCAGATATTCCAGAGTAACATGACTCAAGTTCAGATGTATTGCCTCTGACAATGTAAGACTCGTTTGATGCATTAAGAGGAGGAAATATTAAGAAGCATGTAGGCTTCATACAGACCGGAAGTAGGGTCTTTATTACATGGCTCTCTACTCTGTGTGGTTGACCCAATCCTCTCGCAGACCTGCTTTTCCCATGCGACTGATGAAAGTTCCCAGGTTTACACGCTAGAGCTCCAATGGCTAGGAAAACCTCCACGGACTCTCGATTCCAAGTCAAAAATCGCAGGCAGGAGCTCTGTGCCGTGGTGTGGGTCGGGTGCCCTGGGCCCTGGTGACCTGTGGGCCGTAAGAACATGACCACTCCCACAGGGATCATGCCTCTGGAACAGGGGATATTTTTCAAAGAATGGGGTGGTGGTACTTGGTGGGTTAAAGATAAGAAAAAGAGGGTTTGGTATTGTGGCATAGCCACATCTGTGGTGAAGCCACCAACTGTGTGATGCTGGCATCCCATATGGGCACTGATTCAAGTCCTGGCTGCTCTGCTTCTGATCCAGCTCCCACCTAGCAAAGCAGCAGAAGATGGCCTGAGTGCTTGGCCCCTGCACCCATATAGGAGACCCAGAGGAAACTCCTGACTCTTGGTTTTGGCTTGGCCCAACCCTGCCCGATGTGGCCAGTTGGAGAGTGAACCAGCAGATGGAAGGCCTCTTTCTCTCTCTTTATAACTGTATTTCAAATAAATAAATATTTATTAAAAGTGTCAGAGTCAAGAAATCATGTTTTTTTAAATAATGGAGCTTTTTAAGTTCATTGTGTACAGAAGAGAAGATTTTTTTTTTTTAAGATTTATTTATTTATTTGAAAGTCAGAGTTACACGGAGAGAGGAGAGGCAGAGAGAGAGAGGTCTTCCATCTGATGGTTCATTCCCCAATTGGCTGCAACGGCTGGAGCTACGTCCATCCGAAGCCAGGAGCCAGGAGCTTCTTCTGGGTCTCCCACACAGGTGCAGGGGCCCAAGTACTTGGGCCATCTTCCACTGCTTTCCCAGGCCATAGCAGAGAGCTGGATCAGAAGTGGAGCAGCCAGGTCTCAAACCGGTGCCCATATGGGATGCCGGCGCTTCATGCTTGGGCGTTAACCCACTGCGCCACAGCGCCGGTCCCAAAGAGAAGATTTTTTAAAAATATATTATTTATTTGAAAGGCAGAGTTACAGAAAGGCTGAAAGAGAAAGAGAGGTCTTCCATCTGCTGATTCACTCCCCCAAATGGCTACAATGGCTTGACCTTAGCCAATCCAAAGCCAGGAGCCAGTAGCTTCTTCTCTCCCACGTGGGTACAGGGGCCCAAGGACTTGGGCCATCCTCTACTACTTTTCCAGGCCATAGCAGAGAGCTGGATCAGAAGTGGAGCAGATGGGACTTGAACTGTTGCCCCTATGGGATGCCAGCACAGCAGGCGGAGGCTTTACCTACTTCACCACAGCACATTCCTCGAAATCATGTTTTTATCCTGTCCAGGTGAAGGTCTGCATTAAAAGCTATAGGCTAGGCCGGCACCATGGCTCAACAGGCTAATCCTCCACCTTGCGGCTCCGGCATACCGGGTTCTAGTCCCGGTCGGGGCGCTGGATTCTGTCCCGGTTGCCCCTCTTCCAGTCCAGCTCTCTGCTGTGGCCCGGGAGTGCAGTGGAGGATGGCCCAAGTGCTTGGGCCCTGCACCCCATGGGAGACCAGGAGAAGCACCTGGCTCCTGCCTTCGGATCAGCGCAGTGTGCTGGCCACAGCACACTGGCCGCGGCGGCCATTGGAGGGTGAACCAATTGGTAAAGGAAGACCTTTCTCTCTGTCTCTCTCTCTCACTGTCCACTCTGCCTGTCCAAAAAAAAAAAAAAAAAAAAAAAAAAAAAAAGCTATAGGCTAGTCAATGCTGCAAAAGCAAATTGACTGTCCAGGTTCTGTGGTTTATTTCCCACTCACATAATGTGCAGTGAGGGCAGGATGGTTCTCTCTGTAGTGTTGTAGAACACGGCCTCGAACACAAATGAGCCATAGTACTTGAGTGTAGAGCAGAAGAAAACACACAACAGCTCTTAACTGTCTTGAGTCCCGAAGAGACACGAATTGCATCCTCATAGAACTCTGGCAGAACTAATCTCACAGTCCCAACGTAGCTGCAAGAGAGGCTGGAAATGTGGGCAGCACTAGCTCTGTCAGAAGTCATCATTTCAGGCTGGGAATTTGGCCAAGTGATCAAGATGCCCACATCCCATCCTGGAGTCCCATAGTGGGTTTGATTCATTTCCTGCTACTGCAGACCATGGGAGGCAGCAGGCTGTGGCTCTAGAAGCTGGGTTCCTGGCATCCACTTGGGAAACCTGGATTAAGTTCCTGGCCCCTGGCTTCAGCTCCAACCAGCCCTTGCCTCTGTGTATATTTGAGGAGCGAACTAGTGAATGAGTGCTCTCTCTCTGCCTCTCAAATAAATACAAATCTTTAAAATTATAAATCCATTTCTACTCAACAATCCAAGAGTTCGCAAGGGTTAGGCATGGTCACGGAACATGTCACCGAGCAGGAAGAATTCTTTTATAACTTAAGCTGGGAAAGTGGAGGAAAGAGGAAGGCATTGAATTTCTTGTGCTGTAAATAGATATTAGTGCGTCCAATTTAGTGGGGTGGATGAAAGTGAGGTTGGAGAGCTGGACTGGGACAAGATTGCAAAAGGCCTTGGCTGTTTATCCAAGGACATTGATATGTAGGAATTGAAGTTCTCTTGAAAGCTTTTCAGCCAGTGACTAACGTGGACAAGGTAAAATGTTGAGGATAATTAATTTGGCGTCAGTATGCGCCTTGGCCTATCTTATTCTATGCACAGTGTCATTGAGAGCATTCTGTTGTCCTTAAAACATCCTTTGGAGGACTTCCATTTCTGGTAAAAAGGCAGGCATGATACTGTGAAAAAAAAAACAATACCCCATTACAAAACACCTTAGATATGAGGACAGGGAATCTGGATGGCTCTGGGGGCTCATTGCCATTGCCATTGCTGTAGCTTAGCAAGGAGCCACCTCAGTAGGGCAGAGTGGGCTCAGCAGAACAGCTTTGCAGTGGCTCTTCCATTGGACCAAGGCAGCCTCGTTGAGTGGGAAGCACTCTTTATCACGGTCTGATGTCCTGATACACTGGCTACGCCCTGTGTAGGCATATCTGCCCACAGGATAGTGGGACCTTGGGGCACCCATGTACTGGGCTGACTTGTTAAGCTGCCCAGGAAACTTCCCAGTACATTGATACCACATGTTGACACTGGCGTGTCTATCTGTGTCTTTTACATGGCAAAATGACCATTTTTTTTTTTAAGATTGATTTATTTGAGAGGCAAAGTCAACAGACAGAGAGAGGGAGAGACAGTAAGAGAAGTCTTCCATCTGCTGGTTCACTCCCCAAATGGCTGCAAGGGCCGGAGCTGGGCTGATCTTAAGCCAGGAGCCAGGAACTTATCCTGGGTCTCTCACATGGGTGTAGGGATCCAAGGACTTGGGCCATCTTTTACTGCTTTCCCAGGCCATTAGCAGGGAGCTGGATCAGAAGTGGAGCAGCCAGGTCTCATAGAGCCCATATGGGGCCACAGGCAGGGGCTTAAGCTGCTATGCCACAGTGCTGGCGCTAGTGATCACCTTTTAAAATGTATGTCCAAGCTAGTAACAAAGTAAGGGATATCCCCAGAGGCCAAAGCCGACTGCCACTAGCTGGGGGGAGATATTTCCACCCAACAAGGAAAGAGTATCTAAAATATGTGAACAACTCTCAAACATTTGTATGAGGCAGACACACAATCCAGCCAGGAAATAGATGAAAGACAAGAACAGGCAATTGGCAGAAGAAAAAAAAATGAATATTTGAAAATCTAATTAGTAAATCAGGAAAAGAGAGAATTAATGGCATGCATCATTTGTCATTTTATATGGATAGCAAATGGGAAGTCAGCCAAGGTTCTATACACACTGCATGTCAGGCTAACCAAACAACTTAGACAAAGTTCTCATTGGATATTTGATCCTGAATCTAATCAAATAACTGATGAAGGAAGATTTCTCTTTACCGAAGTTTTCTGATTAATATATGAAAAAGGAAAGGCAGAGTCACAGTGTTGCAGCAGTAATTATCGACAATGGCTGCCTTGACACACCAAACAGAAACAACTAGACATTGTGTGCCTCCTGATGGAAGAAGACTTGCCACCGACGAAGCCTTCCTGCTGGATAGTTGACCCCAAATCTGACCAAGTCTCTGGAGCCAACAAACACGTGCTGGGACGTAGAAGGAATAGGGGACTCAACAAACAGCCCCAGGAGACTGCATTTAACCAAACTCAGACTGTGGAACACTGCAAAACAAGCTACCTGCTGTGTGCGCCAAAGAAATGGTATGCGGAGGCGACAGAGAATGGTTTTATCTGGACCCTGATTTCCTGATTTGAGCCCACAATGAATCGAACAAACCCAACATGAATAAAAGTGAAAATAGAAAAAATTTGAACATTGAATAGATATTTTGTGATATTAAAGGATTTGTATTGTATTTTCTATGTGGTAGTGGTATTGTTCTGAAGTGGTTAAAAGGTGCTACAAAGGAAACTTCTTTGGGAGCTAGGAATATTCTAGATCTTGATGGGGAGGCGGTGGTTTCACAGCTGTGTGTATAAAAAAATCCACCATTCAGCCGGTACCGTGGCTCAACAGGCTAATCCTCCGCCTTGTGGCGCCGGCACACCGGGTTCTAGTCCCGGTCGGGGCACCAATCCTGTCCCGGTTGCCCCTCTTCCAGGCCAGCTCTCTGCTGTGGCCAGGGAGTGCAGTGGAGGATGGCCCAAGTACTTGGGCCCTGCACCCCATGGGAGACCAGGATAAACACCTGGCTCCTGTCATTGGATCAGCGCGGTGCGCCGGCCGCAGCGCGCCAACCGTGGCAGCCATTGGAGGGTGAACCAACGGCAAAGGAAGACCTTTCTCTTTGTCTCTCTCTCTCACTGTCCACTTTGCCTGTCAAAAAAATAATTAAAAAAAAATCCACCATTCAATGAGGTAAACTCTTTATTTAAAAAAATTTTTTTTAATTGACATGTAGAGTTAGACAGTGAGAGAGAGAGAGAGAAAGGTCTTCCTTCCGTTGGTTCACCCCCCAAATGGCCACCATAGCCGGCGCTGCGCTGATCCGAAGCCAGGAGCCAGGTGCTTCCTCCTGGTCTCCCATGCGGTTGCAAGGCCCAAGCACCTGGGCCATCCTCCACTGCCTTCCTGGCAGCAGAGAGCTGGACTGGAAGAGGAGCAACCAGGACTAGAACCCAGTGCTGATATGGGATGCTGGCACTGCAGGCGGAGGATTAACCAAGTGAGCCATGGCACCTGCCCCGAGGTAAACTCTTAATATTCATGTACCTTATTATAATTTTTACTTTAATTAAAAATTACTTACTGGGGGCCAGTGTTGTGGGTTACACTATCACCTACAATGCTGGCATACTGGAGCTCCAGTTTTGTTTTGTTTTTTTAAGATGTATTTATTTATTTGAAAATATTGTCAAGGTTGTGGAACAACTGAAACCCTCTCATACACTACTGGTGAGAATGTAAATTGTGGTCTTTAAAAAAATATTTATTTATGGCCGGCGCCGTGGCTTAACAGGCTAATCCTCCGCCTTGTGGCGCTGGCACACCGGGTTCTAGTCCCGGTTGGGGCGCCGGATTCTATCCCGGTTGCCCCTCTTCCTGGCCAGCTCTCTGCTATGGCCCGGGAAGGCAGTGGAGGATGGCCCAAGTCCTTGGGCCCTGCACCCCATGGGAGACCAGCAGAAGCACCTGGCTCCTGGCTTCGGATCAGCGAGATGCGCCGACCGCAGCAGCCATTGGAGGGTGAATCAACGGCAAAGGAAGACCTTTCTCTCTGTCTTTCTCTCTTTCACTATCCACTCTGCCTGTCCAAAAAAAAAAAAAAAAAAATTAAAAAAATATTTATTTATTTATTATTTATTTGAAAGGCAGAGTTAGAGAGAGGGAGGGAGAGACAGAGAGATCTCCCATCCACTTGTTTACTCCCCAAGTGATAGAAAAGGCTGGAGCTGGGCCAGGCTGAAGCCAGGAGCCAGAAGCTTCTGGTTCTCCCATGTGGGTGCAATGGCCCAAGAATTTGAGACACCATCATCTGCTTTCCCAGGTCATTAGCAGGGAGCTGGATTGGAAGTGGAGCAGCAGGGACACGGACCCATCCGATATGGGATGCTGGAATCACAGAAGGTGACCTAACCTGCTGAGCCACAACAGTGGCCCCTGTAAATTGCAAATGAAACAATTTCATATTCTCTAGTAAACTGAAGATGGGGTTGTGATGACTCAGCAATTTCTGAGATAACAACACTCTCAGGTACAGGTAGGCGTGTGTGTACCTGTGAAACAGCTCACACAGCATTGCTTCTAAGGAACACAGAAGGTGCTAGGGTCTGAATATGTCACCCAAAATTCATGGGTTGGATACTTAATCCCCAGTGCAACAGTGTTAGAAGGTGGGACTTGTAGTGGTGTGTTTAGGTCATGAATCCCATAATGCCGAGAGAGGGGCTTGAGTTTGGCCTCTTTTTTTTTTTTTTTAAGATTTATTTTATTTGAAATGCAGTTACAGAGACAGAGGGAGAGAGATCTTCCATCTGCTGGTTCACACCCCAAATGGTCACAATGGCTGGAGCTGGGCCATACCCAAGCCAGGAGCCAGGACCTTCATCCAGGTCCAAGCACTTGGGCCATCTTCTGCTGCTTTCCCAGGCCATTAGCAGGAAGCTGGGTCAGAAGTGGAGCAGTCGGGACTTGAACCTTCCCCTGTGGGAGCACAGTCTTTGTCCCCTCTAATGGATGCAGGGTCAGGGCACCCTCTTGGAGGTACAGAGCAGCCCTCACCCAACACCACACCTGCTGGCTCTTTACTCTCGGACTTCCCAGCTCCCCTCATGATGGGAAATACATTTTTGTTGCTTACAAATTATAAGTTACCAAGCCAGCACAAATAGACTACGACAAAAAGAGACAACTCAAGTATCAACTGATAGGAGAATGAGTACATCAACTGAGATTCGGTCTCTCCATGGTGCTCCGTATGACGATGAAGGAGTCACAGCTACCCTTATCAACATGGAGGAGTCTTACAGGATGAACGAGCAGAGACAGTGCAAGTTGCAAGAGCATACTACAACATCAAAGTTCTAAAGTATGCAGATTAGGATAACGTATTTTAAAGGTGTTCATGTATGTGGTTAACTATAAAGGAAAGCAAGTGCATGATAAGTGCAGTGATAAAAGGGATGGTGCAGTTGGAGGGGAGCCGACAGAGTCCAGATCCAGATAACATTCTGCCTCTTAGGCTCTGTGAGGGACATACGGGTATTTATTGTGATATCATTCTACAGCCCACCTATATAAGCACCTTATCTGTCTTATATTTTACAGAAATATTTTATAGTAAAATTGTTTTTCCTGTGTCTTGGGCAGCCTTAGGACCTGCTCATTGGGGATGGTGTGGAATATGCAAAAGATGCTGGGCCCTGAGAATCTGGGGAGCCTGGACTTTAGACCCAGCTGTGCCACTAGTAATCCTGGGACTTAACACGAATCACTCACCTCCTTTTAGCCCAAGGTCCCTTATCTAGAAAGGGGCCAGTGCTGTGGTGCAGTGGGTTAATCTCTGCCTGAAGCACCGGCATCCCATATGGGCGCTGGTTCTGGTCCCAGCTGCTCCACTTCCGATCCAGCTCTCTGCTATGGCCTGGGAAAACAGTAGAAGATGGCCCAAATGCTTGGGCCCCTGCACCCATGTGGAAGACCTGGAAGAAGCTTCTGGCTCCTGGCTTTGGATTGGCTCAGCTCCAGCCCTTGTGGCCATTTGGGGAGTGAACCAGCGGATGGAAGACCTTTCTCCCTGTCTCTCCCTCTCACTGTCTGTAACTCTACCTCTCAAATAAATAAATAAAGTCTTAAAAAGAAGAAGAAATTGAACGAGTCAGCATTTCCCAACTGTGCTCTTCAGAACATTAGTTCTAAGATATGGAATAGGGCCAGCACCGCGGCTCAACAGGCTAATCCTCCACCTGCTGTACCGGCACCCCGGGTTCTAGTCCCGGTTGGGGCGCCGGATACTGTCCCAGTTGCTCCTCTTCCTGTCCAGCTCCCTGCTGTGGCCCGGGAAGGCAGTGGAGGATGGCCCAAGTCCTTGGGCCCTGCACCCGCATGGGAGACCAGGAGAAGCACCTGGCTCCTGGCTTCAGATCAGTGCAGTAGAGGCCATTTGGGGGGTGAACCAATGGAAAAAGGAAGACCTTTCTCTCTGTCTCTTTCTCTCACTGTCTAACTCTGCCTGTCAAAATAAATAAATAAATAAAGATATGGAATAGGTGTTTTGTGGCCGTGTCTGAGGAACTCGAAATCAAGCAACACTGAGAGGACTTCACTACAGCCGGCCTTCTCGGAGCCTTGCATGAACAGATGTGAGTTGTGGATCTGCAAGAGGGAATATAGAATTTTTAAAAGTAGTTTTCAGAATCATGAGTGTGTGTGTGTGTGCGTGTGTGTAGCAGTTTTTTTAAAAAAGGAACAGGGTTTGAGAAATCCTGGAGGTGCACTCTAACACCTTCTTCCATCGAAACTCCAATAAATCTTCAATTCTCAGATAACTCTGTACAATACATGGTGAGTTCTTGGGCAGGAGCTGGGATACCTGGGAAGTTAGGGCAGTGGTCTAGGGACAGGAGCACGGCCTTACTGATAGTAATGAGGAGGGGAAGGGCGAGGCTTAGTCAGGGCTCAGCTCTAAGGGGTGGTGAGCAGGGCTCAGTGCAAGGCTGCCTCTTGCGCGGGTTAATGCTGACCACCAATGCCAGGCAAGCCAAACCACAGCGTTTGATTCCTGTTGCAGTGATAGTTAGCCACACTAACTTAGCTGTGGCTTTGCAACACGTGGAGTATTTTTAGAATAGGAATTGCTCTCAGGGCTCGTCGTGTCCAATTCTTGCATTTGCACGTGAGCTACTGAGTTCCAGAGTTGAAGTAACTTCCCCCAGGACACATAGCTCATCAGTGTCCAAGGCAGAGCAGCTCTGGCCTCCTATGCCTAGAGCAGCTACTATGCCATGACACCTGACATCTGGATATGGGAGTGGAGTTCGAGCACTTCACCAAGGACTCAACCTGGTTTGTTTTTTTTTTTTTTTTTTTTTTTTTTTTTTGACAGGCAGAGTTGGACAGTGAGAGAGAGAGAGAGAGAAAGGTCTTCCTTTTCTGTTGGTTCACCCCCCAAGTGGCCGCTACGGCCGGTGTGTTGCAGCCAGCGCACTGCGCCGATCCGAAGCCAGGAGCCAGGTGCTTCCTCCTGGTTTCCCATGCAGGTGCAGGGCCCAAGGACTTGGGCCATCCTCCACTGCCCTCCCAGGCTACAGCAGAGAGCTGGACTGGAAGAGGAGCAACTGGGACAGAACCAGTGCCCCAACCGGGACTAGAACCCAGGGTGCCGGTGCCACAGGTGGAGGATTAGCCTAGAGAGCCGCGGTGCCGGCCTCAACCTAGTTTTTGATTTAGTTCCATTTCAATAACAATATTGTGCTACGCACTGTCAGTAAAGTGATGTGGGTGTTATGAATCCAAGCATTTTGGAACCCAAAGAGGATAAATTGGCTGCTGTAACCCTAGATAGCAATCTCGTATCTGCCATTCGTAGTGACAATTTTCAGAATGCGATGCCTTAAGGAAAGTCTGACATCTACTGCTACTACTGAAGACTTACACTCATAGTGTGAAAGTGTTGATGCCAATAGACTATTAAAGTATTATTGTAACACCCAGGGAAATCAATACAAACACTATGGAAAGCGATACAATTCCAGAACACCATAAATAAGTCAAGAGGGGAGGACCAGTGGTGTGGCTTTGTGGCTGCCGTCTGTGATGCCCAGCGTCTCACATGAGTGGCAGTTTAAGTCCCTGCTGTTCCACTTCCAATCCAGCTCCCTGCTGATGTGCTTGGGAAAGCAACAGAAAATGGTCCAAAAGCTTGGGCCCCTATCACCTGTGTAGGAGACCCAGATGGAGTTCCTAGCTCCTGGCTTTGCCCTGGCCCAGCCCCAGCCCTTGCAACCATTTGAGAGTGAATCAGTGGATGAAAGATCTCTCTCTCTCTCTCTCTCTCTCTCACCCTACCTTCCAAATAAATAAATCAAGAAGGAATCCTAACAAGTGTTCAAGTAACTCACAGGAAGTCAGAATGAGAAACAGGAATGGGAAATCAATGGGAATAAATAATGAAATAGCAAACTGAAATTCTAGATGTTAAATGCAATGATCAGACTACACCAATTAAGAAATGGACATCAGTAGAGTGGATAAAAATCCACGAACACAACCTATACATTGCTTAGAAGAAACCCTATCGGGCCGGCGCCATGGCTCAACAGGCTAATCCTCCGCCTTGCGGCGCCGGCACACCGGGTTCTAGTCCCGGTCGGGGCGCCAGATTCTGTCCCGGTTGCCCCTCTTCCAGGCCAGCTCTCTGCTATGGCCAGGGAGTGCAGTGGAAGATGGCCCAAGTGCTTGGGCCCTGCACCCCATGGGAGACCAGGAGAAGCACCTGGCTCCTGCCTTCAGATCAGTGCAGTGTGCTGGCCACGGCAGCCATTGGAGGGTGAACCAATGGCAAAGGAAGACCTTTCTCTCTGTCTCTCTCTCACTGACCACTCTGCCTGTAAAAAAAAAAAAAGAAAAAAAAAAAAAAAAAAAGAAACCCTATCTAGGAGGTGGGAGTTTAGCCTTAGTAGTTAAGATACCTGTGTCCCATATTGGAGGACCTGGCTCCATTCCTGGCTTCTGACTCCAGCTTCCTGCTAATGTAGACCCCGTGAAATAGCAGTAAGGGGTCAAGTAATTGAGTTCCTGCCACTCACTAAAGAGACTTGGATTGAATTCCTGCACTGTGACCATTGCGGGGGTGAACTAGTGGATGAGAGCTCACTCTGTCTCTCTCTCTGTCTCTCTCTCTGCCATTCAAATAAATAAATTTTTAAAATAAAAAGACCCTCCAAATTCGATAACATAAGTTGAAAGTAAAAGGATGGAAAAAGATATATCATGCAAACAATCAAATTACCTGATAGCATAGAATTTAGACCAAAGAAATGAGCAGAGACAGAGATATTACATAATAATAAAAGAATTAATCCCTTAGAAAGACATAGCTATCTAAAATGTGTATGTAGCAAACAACAGAGTCTTAAAAGTCCACGCAGAAAAATCTGGTAGGCCTGAAAAGATAAACAGACAAATTCACTGCCAGTGATTGATAGAACTATTATACTGACAGGAAAATTAGCCATAATATAGACAATGTGAACAATGCAGCCAACCAACAGGATTTAATTGACTTCCTCCTCCTCCCCCTCTATCTCCCACTCCTCCTCTTCTTCCTTTTTAAAATATTTATTTATTTTATTTGAAATGTAGTATTAGAGAAAGAGAGAGGCAGAGAGAGAGAGAAGTCTTCCACCTGCTGATTCATTCCTTAAGTGGCCACAATGGCTGAAGCAGGGCCAGGCCAAAGCCAGGAGCCAGGAGCTTCTTCCAGTTCTCCCAAGTGGGTACAGGGGCCCAAGCACTTGGGCCATCTTCCACTGCTTTCCCAGGTGCATTAGCAGAGAGCTAGACAGAAAGTAGAGCAGCCAAGACTTGAGCAGGTGCTCATATGGAGTGCCAATGCTGCAGGCAGCGGCTATGCCACAAGGCTGGCCATTTAATTGATATCTGTAGAACAGTTAGCCCATTAACAGGATATACACTTTTTTTTCCCAAGTTCCCATTGAACATTTGGCAAAGTAAATCATATCCTGGGTCAGAAAACATACCTCAATAGATTTAAAATTATAGAGTGTTCTTTGGGCATAATGAAATCAAACTATAAATCAATAGCAGGAAGAGAATAGGAAAACCTCTAAACACATGGAGATTAAATGATGTGAGCACAGTTCTAAATAATTCATGAGTAAAGCAGGATGTCTCAAAGGAATCGAAAAACTGGAACTGAAAGTGAAAACGTCACGTGAAATACATGGTGATGTGGTGCTGAGCCGGGAGCTCAGGGCACTGTGTCGTATCAGGAATGAGAGGACCTCAGTGAGCACCCCGACAACCAGATAAAGAGGAGGAGAACAAACCCAAATAAACAAAAGCAAGGAAAAAATAAATATGCAAACATCAATGAAACTGAAAAATAGGAAAAAACTAATGAAACAAATAGTTCTCTGACATAGTAAAGACTGTACATTTTGAGCTAGACCAGTAAAAAAAAAAAAAAAGCCCACAAATCACCAACATCAGGAAGGAAGTAGAAGATGTCACTACTGCTCCTGCAGTCATTAACAAGATAATAAACCAGGGCTGGCATTGTGGCATTGTGGTGGTAAGGCCACCTGTGACACAGGATCCCCTATGAGTGCCTGTTCAAGTCCCGGCTGCTCCACTTCCCATCCAGCTCCCTACTAATGGCCTGGGAAAGGAGGGGGTATAGCCCAAGTGCTTGGGCCCCTGCACCCACATGGGAGACCCCCCCAGGAAGCTTCTGGCTTCAGTATAGCCCAGCCTTGGCCACTGTGGCCATTTGGGAAGTGAACCAGCAGATGGGAAATCTCTCTCTCTGTCTCCCTCTGTCTCTGTCTCTCTCTCTCTCTGTCCATAACTCCACCTTTCAAATGAATAAAATAAAAATTTTTTAAAAATAAAAAAGATAATAAGGTAATATGGTGGGCAACTTTATACTCATAAATTTGATGTTATAAGACATGGACTAGGCTGGCGTTGTGGTATAGTGGGTAAAGCCGCCACCCATAGTGCTGACATCCCATTTGGGAGCCAGTTCGAGTCCCAGCTGTTCCACTTTCTGTACAGCTCTCTACTATGGCCTGGGAAAGCAGTAGAAGATGGCCCAAATCCTTGGGTCCTTGCATCCACTTGGGAGACCTGGAAGAGGCTCCTGGCTCTTGGCTTCATATCGGCATAGCTCCGGCTGTTGCAGCTAACTGGGGAGTGAACCAGCGGAAGGAAGATCTTTCTCTCTCTCTGCCTCCTTCTCTCTTGGTGCAACTCTGACTTTCAAATAAATAAATAAATAAATAAATCTTTAAAAAAAGAGGCACAACCATATCCATTATCCATTGGTTAAAAAAAAAAAAAAAAAAAAAGATGGCCAGCGCCGTGGCTTAACAGGCTAATCCTCCACCTTGTGGCGCCGGCACACCGGGTTCTAGTCCCGGTTGGGGCACCGGATTCTATCCCGGTCGCCCCTCTTCCAGGCCAGCTCTCTGCTATGGCCCGGGAAGGCAGTGGAGGATGGCCCAAGTCCTTGGGCCCTGCACCCGCATGGGAAACCAGGAGAAGCACCTGGCTCCTGGCTTCGGATCAGCACAATGCGCCGGCCGCAGCGGCCATTGGAGGGTGAACCAATGGCAAAAAGGAAGACCTTTCTCTCTGTCTCTCTCTCTCACTATCCACTCTGCCTGTCAAAAAAAAAAAAAAAAAAAAAAGTTAAAAAAAAAAGACATGGACCAATTTATTGATAACTACAAACTTCCAAAACTCAACCAAGATGAAACAGATGATCTGAATAGCCACATAACCATTAAAGAGATTTAATTCATAATTCAAAAGCTCCCTCATGCCACGTTCCCAAAACTAAAACTCCCCATTAAGGCGGGAATGTCAAAGAGACACAGGAGCCAGCAGAAAGAGCTCCTAGTGGCAAAGCTTAGAACAATTTGAGCAACAAAATAGATGACATACTACAGGATCGTGGCCTAAGGTTGAAAATGAACTTTTGAGTCCATGGTTACATAAAGACATGATTGAATGAGTGAATAAATGGGGGAGAAGAGACAAATTTCCCAAGGAAATGAACTCCAGGTACTTATAAGGGATAGCTAGAGAGCCTTCAGAGAGAGAGAGAGAGAGAGAGAGAGAGAATAACGCCTCACTCTTTAAGGGCGGCTGATCATAGTAACTTCTTTGTAACGTGTGCAGGGATGAAGCGGGGTGGGAGGAGGGTAAATTTACAGTGGGGAAACGTGACAGACCCTGCCTCAGCCAGCTGACCGAAGCCAGCATAGACAGAGACAGCTCATATTGGTGATGTGCACTCTTCATAGGACGTGATGAAAATGACACTGACCTCTATGGTCTCCCTCCCCGCAAACCCCAAAGCCTCGTCTGACTGTGAGAAAAACATCAGACAACTTCCAGTGGAGGGAAATCCCACAGAATGCCTGTCCAGTACTAGTGTGGCCTCTAATGAATAGTAATGCATCAATAGTATTCACTCATTATAATATGTAAACCATATGAATAATAGCTATTCATAAAAGGGGAGACTGGGACAGGGTATATGAAAACTGCCAGTTTTATGGAAACATAAGCTGTTCTCAGGATTTACACTCCCAGCACAAAACCAACAGGAAGGGTCCAAGAGGGCTGACGAGGGAGGCCCTGTGCTCGCCTCTGCCACCAAGGAGAACCAGAGCAAGGGAGGGACCTTGCTAACGGAATTCTCCATTGAATTCTTTTTCTCATGGAGGCCTTTTGTTTTGTTTTGTTTTGTTTTTGTTTGTTTTTTAAGTGGAGGTATCTCCCCTTAGAAGCACAGGGAAATCTCACACTTAGTGAAGATGGGCAGCTTAGTACTGACTTAGTCGTGTGCACCGTGTTGGAATTTATGCCAGCAGTTCGAGCACTAGGTCTGTGAGCCTGTGAACCTAATACTGCTGGTTGTCCCATTGCACTTTGACTTGATGGAGAATTAATCCCATCTATTAAGAAAAGGCTATGAAATTAATTTTCAGTGCAGAAGTTAAATTTTGTTTTCTGCCTTTAGCTAAGGAAACTTTCCAGTAGGAGCTCAGCTACCTAAAAACAAAGCTATTCCCAAACATTCATCTTTAAACAACTACAATGGATAGGTTGTTGAACATTCCACGTTGAAAAATTTTGTGGGGTGGTAGAGAACAGGAGATCATCCAGGTTTATTTTAAAATAAAAATTTTTTAAAAAAAATTTATTTGACAGAGTTAGTGAGAGAGAAAGAGAGACAGAAAGATCTTCCTTCCATTGGTTCACCCCCTCAAATGGCCGCTACTGCCGGAACTATGCCGATCTGAAGCCTGGAGCCAGCTGCTTCCCCCTGGTCTCCCATGTGGGTGCAGGGCCCAAACACTTGGGCCGTCCTCCACTGCCCTCCTGGGCCACAGCAAAGAGCTGGACTGGAAGAGGAGCAGCCAGGACTAGAACCGGCGCCCACATGGGATGCCGGCGCACATGGCAGAGGAAGAGAGCCATGGCGCCGGCCCCAGAAAGATAATCCTAAAATTCACATGGAATCACAAATGATCCAGAATAGCCAAAGAGATCCTGAGTAAAATAATAATGGTAATAAAAATAATGAGGGTGGTGATAAGAAAGCCGGAAGCATCACAATACCCAACTTCAAAGCATATTACAGCGCTCTAGTGATTAAAACAGCATAAAAATGACTCATAGAGCAATGAACAAAGAGTCCAGAAGTTAATCCACATACATACAGCCGAATGATTTTTGACAAAGGTGCTAAGAACATACAGTGGAGAAAGGACAGTCTCTTCAATAAATTGTACTATCAAAACTGGATATTCATAGGTAGAAAAATGAAATTAGATCCCTACCTCTCACCATATAAAAAAATCCACTCAGGATGTGCCAAAGACCTAAATGAAAACTTGAAACAATGAAATTGTAAGATGAAAACATCAGGGAAGAATGTCAAGACATTGATGTAGGCAATGAGTTTTTTGGATAAGAGCCCCAAAGCTAAGGCAACAAACATAGACAAATGGGATTATATAAGACACATAAGCTTCTGTACAACAAAGGAAACAATACAGTGAAGAGGTATCTGGCAAACAGGAGAAAATATTTGAAAGCAACATAACTGACATAGAGTTAATATTCAGAATGTATGAGGAACTCAAAACACTCAACAACAACAACAAAACAGTCAACCTATTTAAGAAATACATGAAGGACCTGAACAGATGTCTTTCTCAAGAAGAAATACAAATGGCCAACAAGTATAAGAACAACACTCAACATCACCATCAGGGAAAGGCAAGTCAAACCGCAATGAGCTAGCCCCTCACCCCTGTTAGCATGGCTATTATCAAAAAGACAGAAAGTGACAAATGCTGGAGAGGCTGTGGGAATAGGGGAAATCATATACTGTGGGTGGGAATGTAAATTAGTATGGCCACTGTGGAAAACAGGATGGAGATATCTTAATACTAGAAACAGAAGTACCATATGATCCAGCAATCCCACTCTGTGCATATATCTGAAAGACATGAAACCATTCTATCAAAGAGATACCTGCTCCACCGGGTTTACTGCAGTATTATTCACAGTAGCTGAGATATGGAATCCATCAAGTTGTCCATCCTCAGATGAATGGATGAAGAAAATGTGACCTTTATACACAACAGGATATTATTCAGTCATCAAAAGAATAAAGTGGATAGAATTGGAGGACATCATGTTAAATGAAATAAGCTAGTCACAGGAAGACAAATACTGCGTATTCTCTCATATGTGGAAGGTGAAAAATAACTCAATATGAACTCAGAATGGTGATTACTAGAGGCTGGGAGCAGTATGAGGGTAGAGGGAGTTTGGATAATGGGTATCGAATCAGAATCCGATTGAAGGAATAAGTTGCTGCTGTCGCACAGCATAGTGGGGAGACTAACTAATATATCTTTTATGAGCAAATAGAAGAAAGAAGCGCCAGGATTCCAAC
The DNA here is from genome assembly GCF_033115175.1 of Lepus europaeus. NCBI lineage: Eukaryota > Metazoa > Chordata > Mammalia > Lagomorpha > Leporidae > Lepus > Lepus europaeus. The sequence continues at coordinate 13,101,089 of NC_084842.1, forward strand.
CATGTCAAATGTTAAAGGACAACTGTTGACTACCGTATTTTGATCAGTACAAACATTGTATACCTGTCCTGAAATACCACACTGTAGTCCACAAATGTGTATAATTATTGTTAATTTAAAAGTCATAAACAAATAAAACCAGAACTCACTTCAGCTTCAGATAGTTTAGTTGTAGAATTTTATCAAACACTAAAAAAAAATCAACACCAATTATACAATTCCAGGAAATAGGAGAGAACACTTCTAAATTCATTTTATGGGGCCAGTTATCACCCTGACCCCCAAATAAAAGACGGTACAAAAAATGAATTTAACAGATGAACATTTCTCATGAATTTAAATGCAAAAACTTCAGCAAAATAATATTAGCAAACTGCATCCAGCAACATATAAAAAGAATTGCACATCAAAACTAAGTGAGATTTATTCTGGGTATAAATGGCTAGTCCAACATTTGAAAATCAATCTATTCAATTTAACATGGTAACAAGCTATATAAGAAAAACCATATGACCATATAAATTTGACAGAAAAAAGCATTTGGTGAAATTCAATCTTTTTTAAAAGATTTATTAATAAATAAATAAATATTTGAACATCAGAGTTACACACACACACACACACACAGAGAAAGAGAGAGAGGTCTTCCATCTGCTAGTTCACTCTCCAATTGGCCAAAATGGCCAGAGCTGTGCCGATCCGAAGCCAGGAGCCAGGAACTTCCTCCAGGTCTCCCACGGGTGCAGGAGCCCAAGGACTTGGGCCATCTTCTACTGCTGTCCCAGGCCATAGCAGAGAGCTGGATTGGAAGAGGAACAGCCGGGACTAGAACTGGTGCCCATATGGGATGCCCACACTTCAGGCCAGGGCATCAACCCACTGAGCCACAGTGCCAGATCCAAAATTCAATCTTGGTTCATGATAAAATCTCTTAGCAAATAAGGAATAGACAAGAAATTCCTACACTTGATAAATAGCATCTACAAAAAACCCCTAGAGCTAGCACCATACTTAGTGATGAAAGAAGAATGTTTTCTCCCTAAGATCAAGATAAAGGCAAAGGGACCAGCATCGTGGCATAGCAGGTTAAGTGACCACATGCAGTGCCTCCACTTCTGATCCAGCTCCCTGCTTATGACCTGGGAAAGCAGCAGAAGATGGCCCAAGTGCTTGGGCACTTGTACCCACGTAGGAAACCTGAGAGAAGCTCCTGGCTCCTGACTTTGGCCTGGCCTAGTCCTGGCTGTGTGGCCATTTGGGGGAGTGAACCAGCAGATGGAAGATCTGTCTCTCCTTCTCTCTTGTAACTTGGCCTTTCTAATAAATAAACAAATAAATCTTTTTAAAAATGGCAAGAAAGTCTGCACTGACCACTCTTACTCAACACGGTACTGGAAGTTATTGCTATAGGCAATAAAAAGAAATAAAGGTATACAGATTAGAAAAGAAGAAATAAAACAATCCCTATTTGCAGGTAATATGGCTATCTACATAGGAAATATTAAGGTGTCTACCAGAAAACCAAAAATCTATTAGGACTAATAGGCAAGTTCAGTGGGGATTTAGGGTATAAAATCAACACACAAAAATCTTTTGCATTTCTATATGACAATAAATATAGGAAACCAAAATTAAAAGCTAATATACTCTCAAATAAAATGACATTTAAAATGTGATTTTTATGCTGCAAACTACAAAATCTTGATGAAAGAACTCAAAGGAGTGTTGGCATTTGGCCGAGTGGTGAGGACACCACTCGGGAAACCCTTATTCCATAGAGGAGTATGTGGGTTTCAGATTTCATCTCCAGCTTCCTGCTTAACTAGATCCTGGGAAGTAGCACGTCATGGTTCAGGTAGTTGCCACCCATGTGGGATACTCAAATTGAGTTTTCAGCTCTTGGCTTTGGCTTGGCCCAAGCCTGGCTCTTGTTGGCCTTTGGGGAGTGAACCAGAAGATGGAAGATTCTCTCTCTCTCTCTCTCTCTCTCTCTGCCTCCCTCTTTCCCACTCTCTGCTTTTCAAATAAATTAAACATATAGTTTCTTTTTCTTTCTTTTTTTTTTTTTTTTAAATTTTTGACAGGCAGAGTGGACAGTGAGAGAGAGAGAGACAGAGAGAAAGGTCTTCCTTTTGCCGTTGGTTCACACTCCAATGGCCGCCATAGCGCGCTGCGGCCGGCGCACCGCGCTGTTCCGATGGCAGGAGCCAGGTGCTTATCCTGGTCTCCCATGGGGTGCAGAGCCCAAACACTTGGGCCATCCTCACTGCACTCCCTGGCCACAGCAGAGAGCTGGCCTGGAAGAGGGGCAACCGGGACAGGATCGGTGCCCCGACCGGGACTAGAACCCGGTGTGCTGGCGCCGCAAGGCGGAGGATTAGCCTGTTGAGCCACGGCACCGGCCTTTTTTTTTTTTTTTTTTTTTTTTTTGACAGGCAGAGTGGATAGTGAGAGAGACAGAGAGAAAGGTCTTCCTTTTTGCCGTTGGTTCACCCTCCAATGGCCGCTGCGGCTGGCGCATCGTGCTGATCTGAAGCCAGGAGCCAGGTGCTTCTCCTGGTCTCCCATGGGGTGCAGGGCCCAAGCACTTGGCCAACCTCCTCTGCACTCCCGGGCCATAGCAGAGAGCTGGCCTGGAAGAGGGACATCTGGGACAGAATCCGGCACTCCGACAGAGACTAGAACCCGGTGTGCCGGCCCTGCAAGGCGGAGGATTAGCCTGTTAAGCCACGGTGCCAGCCCAATATATAGTTTCTTAAAAGAGCTACAACTCAAAGGAAACCTAAACAAATGGAGACACACCACCATGGTTATAGAGTTAAAGCTTTAACATGGTAAATATACCAATTCTTTCCAAGATGACTTACATATTAATATAATTCCTATTAAGGAAGGGGTGGGTGTTGTGGTGCCGTGGGTTAAGCTACCCCTTGGAATGCCCACAACCCATAATGGAGTGCTGCTTCAAGTCTTGGCTACTCTGCTTCCCATCTAGCTCCCTGCTAATGCACCTGGGAATCAGTGGATAGTGGCTCAAGTACCTGAGTCCCTGCCACCCATATGGGAGGTCCGGACGGAGTTCTTGGCTCCTGGCCTCAGCTCCAACTCTTGTAGCCATTTGGGGAATGAACAAACAGATGAAAGTTCTCCCTCTCTCTCTCTCTTGCTCTTGCTCTGCCTTTCAAAAAAATAAAAAATACTTTAAAATTATTATTCTTATGAAAATATATAGAGACAGATTTATTCTAAAGGTAACAGGGAAAGGAATGGTTAAAATAATCTTGACAAAGAAAAAAGCAGGATGAATCATTGTATCCAATATTAAGATTTACTATGTATCTGCAGTAATCAAAACAGTGTGGTATTGACACAGAGATAAGTCAAAAGAAAAGTTGCTTAATTGATATTTGGCAAAAAGGATAGCATTTTCAGCAAACGGCATTGGAACAATTGGACATCTGTAGGAAAAAAAACCCAGAAAACAAAAATCCAAAACGACGATAAAACCCTTGACCTGAATTTACAACTTGTACAACTATTACTTTCAAACTGAATCACAGATTTAATATAAAATGTAAAACCATGAAACAAGATAAAATTGTCATGATCTGTGGCTAGGCAAGAATTCTCAAGCTTGAAATGAAAATCATGACCCATAAAAGGAAAAATTGACAAATTGGATTTAATCAAAATCGAAAACATTTGCCCTGCCAAAGACCCTCTTTCAAGGATGAAAGACAACTTACAAAGGACTAGTACCTAGAAAATGTAAAGAATTCTCAAAGCTTCATGGACAAAAAGAAACCCAAAGAAACTAGAAAATGGATAAAAGATATGAAAAGACATTTCAATGATAAGGATGTGTGGTTGGTAAATAAACACATAGAAATATTTCAATATCATTAGTCATAAGGAAAATCAGAATTAAAATAACAATGAAAAGATAATAAAGGAATATTATGAGTAACTCTGCTCCCACAAATTCGATAACCTAGACAAAACAGACCTACTTCTTGAAACATTCAATCTACCAGAACTCACACAAGAAGAAATAGACATCCAAAATAGGTTTATATTCATCAAGGAAATTATATCAATAATTAATAACCTTCCCAGGGTCACAGCAACACTATTCTCATTAATTCTCACAATAATGCAATAGTAATATAAAGAGAAGAGAGTCAATGTAGGTCACAGATAGAGTTTTAAGAATGTAATACGGGGGCTGGTGCTGTTGCATAGTAGGCTAAGCCTCCGCCTGCATCCCATATGGGCGCCGGTTTGTATCCTGGCTGCTCCTCTTCTGATCCAGCTCTCTGCTATGGTCTGGGAAAACAGTAGAAGATGGCCCAAGTGCTTGGGCCCCTGCACCCTCATGGAAGACCTGGAAGAAGCTCGTGGTTCCTGGCTTTCAATTAGCCCAGCTCCAGCTATGGTGGCCATTTGAACAATGAACCAGTGGATGAAAGACCTTTCTCTCTCTCTCTCTCTCTCTCTCTCTCTCTCTCTCTCTCTCTAACTCTACCTCCCAAATAAATAAATAAAATCTTTTTTAAAAAAAAGAATATAATACTTGCTGAGACCCTGAGAATCTAGTGTATTAAAAAATTCCTTAAATAAAAAATTAAAAGGGGCCAGCACTGTGGTGTAGTGGGTAAAGCCACCGCCTGCAGTGCCAGCATCCCATGTGGGTGCCAGTTCAAGTCCCAGCTGCTCCATTTCCCATCCAGCTCTCTGCTATGGCCTGGGAAGGCAATAGAAGATGGCTCAAATCCTTGGGCCCCTGAACCCATGTGGGAAATCCGGAGAAAGCTCCTGGCTTCCGGCTTTGGATTGACCCAAAGGATATTAACACAGTGTATCCAAGAGATACCTGCACCACCATGTTCATAGCTGCACTGTTCACAATAGCTAAAATTTGGAATCAACCAGGGTGTCCATGTCATATAAATGGATAAAGAAAACGTGGTTTGTGTGTATATATATATACAATATATACAATAGCATATATATATATATAATAGCATATTATTCAGCTATAAAAAAGAATGAAATTCTACCATTTGCAGGCCATCATGTTGAGTGAAATAACTGGATGCAGAAAGACCAATACTGCATGTTTTCCCTTATATGTAGGAGCTAATGTTTTTTAAAAAAGGAAAAAATTCAAAAAGCAGAAAAGAAGAAATGCCTATGTGTATCAATATTGCTACATATGTAGTTTTGTAAAACTGTTTTATGCCTTTGTTAAACCAATGGTTAAGAATGTCTACTGCTATAGTTTTTTTATATAAAGATTTATTTTATTTATTTGAAAGACAGAGTTACAAAGAGAGATAGAGACAGATAGAGAGAGGTCCTCCATCCACTGGTTCAGTCCCCAAATGGCCACAATGGCTGGAGCTGCGCTGATCCGAAGCCAGGAGCCAGGAGCTTCTTCTGGGTCTCCCACGTGGGTGCAGGGACCCAAGGACTTGGGCCATCTTCTACTGCTTTTGCAGGCCATAGCAGAGAACTGGATCAGAAGAGGAGCAGCTGCCCATATGGAATGCCAGCACTTCAGGCCAGGGAGTTAACCCACTGCACCACAGCGCCAGCCTCCGTCTACTGCTATAGGTTCAATGAGCTGTGATTACTTTAAAATACATTGTACATGGGTGAAATGGTCATTTTTCCATTCAATTACTATTTACAGCTGTTGTCTATATTTCTACTAATGTAGGGTTTTCTTTTTGCTTTTTAATTGTTAAACTTCTTATTTAGTGAAATATTAAGCCTTTTTACTGTAATATAATTTAAAATATGTTATCACAAAAAATAAAAAAGAAAGAAAGGGAGAGGGGGTAAGGTGGGAGGAAGGAAGGAAGGGAATATTATTATAATCTTAGAATTGTATCTATAAACTATATTGGTCTGCCACAAACTAAAATTTTTAAAAGATAAAGACATTTACATAATTTTTTTAAGAGAGGAAAGAGAGAGAGAGGGAGAGGGAGAGGCAGGGAGGGGGAAGAGAGAGAGCAAGAGAACAAGAGCAAGGGCGAGAGCTAGAGAGCTAGAGAGAGAGAGAGAGAGAGATAGAGAATGTCTTCCATCCACTAGTTCACTCCCTAAATGGCTGCAATGGCTGGTGCTGGGCCAGACCAAAGCCAGGAGCCTCAATTGGTTCTTCCACATGGGTGTAGGGATCCAAGCACTTGGGCAGTCCTCTGCTGTTTTCCCAGGCACAATAGCAGGAAACTGGATTGGAAGTGGAGCAGCCAGGAAATGAACTGGTGCATAGATGGGATGGCTGGCATTGCAGGCAGTGGCTTTACCCACTACACTACAGAGTAGTACTATGTGTGTGTGTGTGTGTGTGTATTTAAATATTTATTTATTTATTTATTTTGAAAGTCAGTTACAGAGAGAGAGAGAGAGAGAGAGAGAGAGAATATCTTCCATCCTCTGGTTCACTCCCTAAATGGCCACAATAGTCAGAACTGGGCCAGGCTGAAGCCAGGATCCTGGAGCTTCTTCCAGGTCTCCCACATGGGTAACAGGGGCCCAAACACTTGAGTCATCTTCTGCTGCTTTCCCAGGCCATTAGCAGGAAGCTGGATAGGAAGTGGAGCAGCCAGGACTCAAACCAGCACCCATAAGGCATGCTAGAATTGAAGGCGCCAGATTTACCTGCTGTGTCACAATACGAACCAGTCCCAGCCAGCGCTATTCTAATTTAAATCCCCACCCTTTTCCCACATCCTCCCCAGCATTTGTTGCTTTTTGTCTTTTTGATAACAGCCATACCAGCAGGGGTGAGGTGATATCTCATTGTGGTTTTGATTTGCATTTCCCTGATGGCTAGTGATGTTGGTTATTTGTATTTCTTTTGAGAACTAGAAAGTTTAGGTTCTTCACCCATTTCCTCTTTTTTTTTTTTTTCCTGTATGATTCCAATACATTTGCTGGTAGCTACACAGTTTTGTATGCAACACATGTTCTTTTAGCATTACCAAATTTGGCTTTCGAAACTAAATTACATGTCAACAAACTTCATTGGCTTTTATGTTCTAGCCAGTAGTGCTGCAGCTAAGGGCCTTCACCACTTTTCATTAGGTACTTAAAACCCAAAAGCAGTGGAAAAACTGCTCTCCAGAACAGTCAACATTTCTAACTTTCAGCAGATTCTAAACACTTTGCACAGCATTTCTGTAGACGGTCCAGTGCTGACCAAAAGGAGACACAGGTTTCTCATTAAACTTTGCTTCAATGGCTCTCAAAATTCGGTGACAGATTATTGGTCAAGTTGCTTCCATGAAAAAGTACTGATTTTAAAATCAACAATAACTTCCATGAACACACAAAAAAGAAAACAGCCCATAAAACACTCTCCTTTCCGTCTGAAGGTTGTTACCATGCATTGCTATTGCTGGCCAGTCTTTCCCTATTCCACTTAAATGGCCAATCGAGACAAACAGTTCTGAGCCGGTTCTTGCCCCACTGGTGAAGACTGGGGTGGCTGTTAGAAGGGACCCCATCCATTTAGCTGCTGAGCTCTCTGGGCAGACTCGGTGACCTTGCCAGCTCCAGCAGCTTTCTTGTCCACTGCTTTGATCACACCCATGGCCAAGCTCTGTCTCATGTCACAAACAGCAAGAGGACCCAGAGGAGGATGTTCAGGGAAGCTCTCAGCACACATGGGCTCCCAGGAAGCATCACCAGATTTCAAGAATTTAGGGCCATCTTTCCGTTTCTTGCCTGAATGCTGATCCACCTTTCCTGTCAGCTCAGCAAACTTGCGAGCTATGTGAGCTGTGTGACAATCCAGTACACGGACAGAGCTAGCACTGTCCTGGGTGGCATGGTCCTGGATGACCACCTTGAGCAGTGAAACCAGCTGCTTCCAGGGGTGGGTTGGTTTTGCTGTTACCAGCAACGTTGCCACAGTGAACGTCTTTGACAGACGTGTTCTTGATGTGGAAGCCCACGTCGTCCCTACGGAGAGACTCACTCCAAGCTTCGTGGTGCATTGCAATGGACTTGGCTTCAGTTGTGATGTTCACGGGAGCCATGGTGACTGCTATGCCAGGTTGAGTGTACCAGTCTCCACCGGGCCACAGGGGCAGTGCAGAGGCTCGTCATTCGCTCTAGTTGGTGGAGGAATGCAATCCAGGGCTTCCAGCAGGGTGGATCCATGACATGGCCATCTTTGCTGGTGACTTCCTTCCTTCCTTCCTTCCTTCCTTCCTTCCTTCCTTCCTTCCTTCCTTTCTTTTTTTGACAGACAGAGTTAGACAGTGAGAGAGAGAGACAGAGAGAAAGGTCTTCCTTCCATTGGTTCACCCAATGGATGGCCGCTACGGCCGGTGTGCTGCTTGGATCCGAAGCCAGGAGCCAGGTGCTTCCTCCTGGTCTCCCATGCGGGTACAGGGGCCCAAGCACTTGGGCCATCCTCCACTGCCCTCCCGGGCCACAGCAGAGAGCTGGCCTGGAAGACGAGCAACCGGGACAGAATTCAGTGCCCCAACTGGGACTAGAACCCGAGATGTTGGCGCTGCAGGTGGAGGATTAGCTAAGTGAGCCATGGTGCTGGCTGAAAACTTTCCATCCCTTGAACCAATACATATTAGCACTGTCTCCAGCAAGTTGATACAATTCCAATAAGAAATTGGCACAAAGGGTACTGTGTCAGTGTTGCAGCCAATTTTCTTGATATTGGTACTGACTTCCTTGTATCTCTTCTGGCTATGGGTGGCTCAGTGAAGCCCATTTTGTTAACATCAACAATTAGTTGCTTCACTCCCAGTGAATAAGCCAGAAGAGCATGCTCACGGGTCTGCACATTCTTGGAGATACCAGCCTCGCATTCCCCGACACCAGCAGCAACACTCAGGACCCGTGGTCAGCCTGTGACGTGCCTGCACTCGTGTTTCTGATGCAGTCTCTGTGCCCAGGGACATCAGTGACAGTCACGTATCACTTGCTGCTCTCACATTTCCACAGGGGGATGTTGATGGTGGTACCAAGTTCACACTCAGCTTTCAGTTTATCCAAGACCTGGGAATACTTGCAGAAGTCCTTTTCCATCTTGGCAGCCTTCTTCTCAAACTTTTCAACGGTTCTTTTCTCGATTCTGCCACCTTCGTAGACCAGATGGTCAGTAGTGGTGGACCAGCCTGAATCTACGTGTCCAGTGATGATGGTGTAGATACGAGTTTTTCCTTTCCCATTTTGGCTTTGACTTAGCGGTGGTCTCCACACCTATGTTCTGCTGGCAGGTCCATTGGGAAACAGTCTTTACCCATTTCTTAACTGGATTGGTTGCTTTATAATTGTCAAGTTTTTTGAATTCCTCATACATTCTGGATATTACTCTTTTGTCAGACAAATTGCTTCCAAATATTTGTTTTTCATTCTGTTGCATGTCTTCACTGTATTGTGGCTTTTGCTGTGTAGAAGCTTCTGAGTTTGATATAATCCCATTTGTCTCCTTTTGCTTTTTGTGGCTTGTGCTTTGGGAACCTTAGCCAAGAGGTCATCACCTACACCAATGTCTTGAAGTGTTTCCCCCACATTTTCTTCTAGCAACTTCATAGTCTCGGGCCTTAAATTTGTATATGGTAGCAAGTAGGAATCTAATTTCATTCTTCTACATAAGTATATCCAGTTTGCCAGCACCACTTATTGGAAAAGCATCCCTTTCTTCAATGTATGTTCTTGGTACATTTGTCAAAAGTCAGTTGGCTATATGAATGTGGATTGATTTCTGGGCTTCCTATCCAAGCACTAACCAGGCCTGACCCTACTTAGCTTCCAAGATCAGATGAGATCAGGCTTGTCAGGGTGGTATAGCCACAGACGAATTTCTGGGCTCTATTCTGTTCACTGATTATGTATCAGGCTGTTTTTATGTAATGCCAGTATCAGGCTGGTTTTAATTACTACAGCTTTGTAGTATATTTTGAAATCAGGTATTGTGACGCGTCCAGCTTTTCTTTGTTTATCCCCTCTCTTACTCTGTCTCTCAGAATAGCTTTCACTATTTTGGGTCTTTAGTGGTTCCATGTGAACCACTAATTCTGCAAAGAATGTCATTGGTATTTGGTTAGGTATTACAATGAATCTGTAGGTTGCTTTAGGTAGTATAGACATTTTAAGAATATGAATCATTCTAATTCATGAGCAAGGAATCTCTTGCCATTCTTTTGTGTCCTTGATTATTTCTTTCATCACGTTTTGTAATTTTCATGGTAGAGATTTTCACTGCCTTCATTAAACTTATTCCTAAATATTTAATTTTTTGTACCTATTGTGAATGGGATTTCCTTTTCAACAAAATCATTATTGGTGTGTTAAAGTGCTACTTTTTTCCTATATTGATTTTGTATCTTGTGATTTAACTGAGTTGGTCTCTCAGTTCTAACAGCTCTGGGTGAAGTATTTAAGTTTTATCCATGTACAAAGTCATGTTGTCTGCAAACACAGACTTTTTTATTTCCTCCTTTCCAATTTCAATGGCCTTTAATTCTTTTTCCTCCGCGAGATGTCTTGCTAATACTCGCAATACTATATTGAAGAAGAATGCTAAAAGTGGACATCCTTGTCTTATTCCAGATCTGGGGGGAAGTGTGTTGAGCTTTTCCCAATTCAGTGTGATACTGGCTGTTGATTTCTCTATATAGTCATTACAAATTTGGGATATGTTCCTTCTGTACCTAATTTTTTGAGGATTTTTTTTTTTATCATCAGGATGTTGTGTCTAATAAAATGCTTTTTCTGATTCTGTTGAAATAATCACAGGTTTTTTTTTTTTTTGTATTTTTTTCTTATTTTATTTAGTCAGAGTTATACAGAGAGAGGAGAGAGACAGAGACAGAGAGAGAGAGAGAGAGAGAGAGAGAGAGAGAGGTCTTCCATCCGATGCTTCACTCCCCAATTGGCCGCAACGGCCAGAGCTGTGCGGATCCGAAGCCAGGAGCCAGGAGCTTCTTCCGGGTCTCCCATGTGGGTGCAGGGGCCCAAGCACTTGGGCCATCTTCTACTGCTTTCCCAGGCCATAGCAGAGAGCTGGATCGGAAGTGGAGCAGCCAGGTCTCAAACCGGTGCCCATATGGGATGCTGGTGCCTCAGGCCAGGGTGTTAACCCTCTGAGCCACAGCGCCGGCCCCCACAGGGTTTTTGTTCTTCATTCTATTGCTGTGATTTAAGATGCTTATTGATTTGCAAATACTGAGCAATCCTTGCCTACCAGGAATAAAACCCACTGGATTGTGAAATATGATCTTTTCTATGTAGTGCTGGATTCAGTTTGCTAATGTTCAGTTTAGAATTTTTGCATCTATATTCATTAAGGATATTAGCTTGCAGTTTTCTTTTTGTGTTGTGTCTTTGTTGAGTTTTAGAGTCACGGTAATGCTGGCCTCATAAAAAGAGTTTGGCAGAGTTTACTCCATTTCAATATTTTGAAATAGCCTGGAGAGTACTGAGTGAGTTCCTCTGTCAACGTTTTGAAGAATTCAGGTATAATGCCATCAAGTCCTGGATCTCTCTTTAATGGGAGAATTTTAATTACCATTTCAGTTTCATTACTTGTTATGTGTCTGTTTAGAGTTTCTTTATCTTTTTGATTTAATCTTGGTAGGAATTTATCCATTTCTTTGAGGCTTTCCAATTTATTAACATATAGTTGTTCATAGTTTCTTGTAATCCTTCATATTTCCATGGTATTCATTGTAATGTCTCCTCTTTTCATCTCTAATGTTATCTATTTAAATATTTTCTCTTTTTATTTATTTCTTAGTCTGGCTAAAGGTTTGTCTATTTTGTTTATCTTTTCAAAAAGCCAACTTTTGTTTTGCTGATCTTTTCTATTTTGTTTTATTTCTGCTGCAATTCTTTTTTTTTAAATTGCATATTTTGAGATTTATCTCCTAAAGTTAATTGTTTTGTTTTCTTTCTTTTTCTAATAAAAATTTATTTATTTATTTGAAAGGCAGAGTTTCAGAGAGGCAGAGGCAGAGAGAGAGGTCTTCCATCCACTGGTTTATTCCCCAAATGGCCACAATGTCAGGAGCTAGGCCAACCCGAAGCCAGGGGCCTGGAACTTCTTCCAGGTCTTCCACATGGGTGTGGGGGCCCAAGGACTTGGGCCATCTTCTACTGCTTCCCCAGACCATGGCAAAGAGCTGGATCAGAAGAGGAGCAGGGGCCCAAGCTGTGGCACAGCAGGTAAAGCCACCACCTGCAGTGCCAGCATCCCATATGGACGCAGATTCAAGTTCCAGCTGCTCCTCTTCTGATCCAGCTCTCTGCTATGACCTGGGAAAGCAGTAGAAGATGGCCCATGTTCTTGGGCCCCTGCCCCCGCGTGGGAGACCCAGAAGAAGCTCCTGGCTCCTGGCTTCGGATTGGATCAGCACAGCTCTGGCCATTGCAGCCGACTGGGGAGTGATCCAGCAGATGGAAGACCTCTATCTCTCTCTGCCTCTCCTTCTCTCTGTGTGTAACTCTGACTTTCAAATAAATAAATAAATCTTTAAAAAAAAATGAAGTGGAGCAGCCAGGACTCTAAACGGTGCCCATATGGGATGCGGGCACTGCAGGTGGCAACTTTACCCACTATGCCACAGCACTAGTCCCTTTCTTTTTTTTTTTTAAGGTTTTATTTATTTATTTGAGAGGTAGAGTTGCAGACAGAGAGAAGGGGAGACAGAGAGAAATGTCTTCCATCTGCTGGTTTACTCTCTAGATGGCCACAAAGGCCAGAGCTGCGCTGATCCGATCCGAAGCCAGGAGCCAGGAGCTTCTTCTGGGTCTCCCACGTGGGTGCAGGGACCCAAGGACTTGGGCCATCTTCTATTGCTATCCCAGGCCACAGCAGAGAGCTGGATTGGAAGAGGAGCAGCAGGGACTAGAACCGGTGCCCATATGGGATGCTGGCGCTTCAGGCCAGGGCGTTAACCCACTGCACCACAGCGCTGGCCCCTGTTCTTGTTTTTCTAAGTTCTTGAGAAACAGCATTGGATTGTTTTTTGAGAACTATGTTTTCAAGATGTGGACTTAGTGCTATGCTATAAACTTCCCTCTTAAAACTGCTTTTGTTTATCTCACAGGTTTGGATATGTTTTGTTTTTATTTCCTTTTGTTTCAAGAAATTTTTTATTTCCTCTTTAACTTCTTCAATGATCCATTGGTCATTCAGTAGCATGTTGTTAAAGTTCCATGTATTTTTAAATAGTCTGTTGTTGTTGATTTCTAGTTTTATTCCCTTGTGGTCTGAGAAGACACATGACATGATTGCTATTTTTAAAAATTTGCTTAGACTTGACTTGTGTCTCAATATAAGGCCTATTCTAGAAATGTCCCTTGTGCTGGTGAGAAGAATGTATATTGTGTAGTTGATGGGTGAAGTGTTCTGCAAATGTCTGTCAGGTCCATTTGATCTATACTAACTCTAATGTATCTTTGTCAATTTTCTGTCTTGATTATCTCTCCATTTATCAGTGGGTGTTGAAGTTCCCAAAAGTTTTTGTATTTGAGTTTTTTCCTCCTTTTAGGTCTAATAATATTTGTTTTATATATCTAGGTGATCTTATCTTGGATGCCTATATATTTATGATTATTATAGCTTCCAGCCAAGTCCATCCTCTAATCAATACATAATGTACTCCTTTGTCTCTTTTTACAGTTTTTTGATTTAAAGTCTGTTTTGTCTGATATGAGAATAGTTACCCCATCTCATTTTTGGCTTCCATTTGCATGGTATGTCTTTTTCTAACCTTTTGCTTTCAATCTATGTGTATCCTTACCTGTCAAGTGAGTTTCTTACAGGTAGCATATAATCCATTCAACCAGCTTAAATCTTTTGACTGGGCAATTCAATGAATTTATATTCAAGGCTAATTTTATTTTGACAGGCAGAGTTAGACAGTGAGAGAGAGAGAGACAGAGAGAAAGGTCTTCCTTCCATTGGTTCACTCCCCAAATGGCCGCTACTGCCGGCGTGTTGTACCGATCCAAAGCCAGGAGCCAGGTGCTTCCTCCTGGTCTCCCATGTGGGTGCAGGGCCCAAGCACTTGGGCCATCCTCCACTGCCTTCCCGGGCCACAGCAGAGAGCTGGACTGGAAGACGAGCAACCGGGACAGAACCGGCGCCCCAAATGGGACTAGAACCCGGGGTGCTGGCGCTGCAGGTGAAGGATTAGCCTAGTGAGCCGCAGCGCTGGCCAGCTAATTTTGTTTTAAGATTTATTTCTTTGAAAGGCAGAGCAACAGAGAGACAGGGAGAGATCTTCCACCTGCTGGTCCACTCCCCAAATGGCCACAACAGCCAGGGCTGGGCCAAGCCAAAGTCAGGAGCCAGGAACTGCATACTGGTCTCCCACATGGGTGGCAGGGGCTCAAGAATTGGGCCATCTTCAGCTGCCACCACAGGTGTATTAGTAGGAAGCTAGATTAGAAATGAAATCAACTGGGACTCAAACTGGCACTCTGACATGAGATGATGACATTGCAAGTGGCAGTTTAACCTACCGTGCCACAATGCTGGCCCCTCAAAATCAGTACTGACAGACCAGAGCTAACTTCTCTCTTTTGTTGATTGGTTACTGGCTGTATTTGCTCTGTTTGTGAATTTTATACTGTCGTGTGTTTTCATAATTGTTACTTCTACTGTAGGACTCAGGATTTTTTGTGAGGCTGGTCTGATGCTGATGAATTCTGTTTTTTGTTTGGGAAATAATTTATTTAGCCTTCACTGCTACATGGTGACTTTACTGTACATCATATCCTCTTCCTTCAAGGTCTTGAATGTATCACCCCATTATCTTCTGGCTTATAGCATTTTGGCTGACAAGTCTGCTATTAGTCTAATGGGTATTTCCTTAGATGTAACTTGATGGTTTTCTCTCATTGTATTTAGGAGTTTTTCCTAGTCCCTACCTTTTGATAATTCAGCTATACTATGATGTGGAGAATGTCTTTTTTTGGTTGAGTCTGGTTGGAGTCCTTCGAATTTCCCTTATTTGGATGTCTCTATCTCTTTCAAGACTTGGGAAGTTTACAAATATAATTTCTTTTTTTTTTTTTTTTAAGGGAAAGAGTTTATTGGGGGAAACCCAACAGTCCGGAGAGAAGGGACAAAGAAGGAAAAGAGGGAGAAGAGAGTGTAAGAGAGAGAGCAAGAGCAGACAGAGAGACAGAGAGATCAGGAGATGAAGAGAAAGAGAGAGAGCCACGTGTTCAGGAACAGGTCCTTTTAAAACTTTGCTGGAGGGCGGGCAGAAAAGTAGGAGCAGCGAATCCCATTAGGATGGTGGTGGAGCTGACACGGGTGGTTGGGCCATGTGGCCACCTGGCTTCCAGCAATGGTGGTGGGGACTAGAGCCTGATGGTGTCAGGGTGTAGATTGCGCCATAGATAAGACAGCACCATCAAACATAATTTCATTCAGTACATTCTCAATGCCTTTTTCCTTCTTCCTCTTCCCACTACCTCCACATTATAATTATTATTTTTTTAAGATTTATTTTTTATTTATTTGACGGGCAGAGTTACAGAGAGAGGTTGAGACAAAGAGAGAGGTCTTCTAACCGCTGGTTCACTTGCCAAGATGGCCGCAACGGCCGGAGCTGTGCCAATCCGAAGCCAGGAGCCAGGAGCTTCCTCCAGGTCTCCCATGCGGGTGCAGGGGCCCAAGGACTTGGACCATCTTCTACTGCTTTCCCAGGCCATAGGAGAGAGCTGGATTGGAAGTGGAGCAGCTGGCACTAGAACTGGCGCCCATATGGGATGCGGGCGCTTCAGGCCAGTGTGTTAACCCACTGAGCCACAGCGCTGGCCCCACATTATAATTATTTGTTCACTTAATAGTATCCCATATGTCTCACAGGCTTTCTTCATTCTAACTATTTTCTCTTCACTTTTTGATATAAAAATCTTGTCCTCAAGATCAGACATTCTTTCACCCACTTGGTCTATGCTGTTGTTGAAGCTCTCATTTTCTTTTTTTATTTCATTGACTGAGGTTTTTAGCTCCAAATTTCTGATGAACTCTTTAATGATTTCTATCTTTTCATCGAGTTTCTCCCTGATATCATGTAGTGTTTTCCTCATTTCTTTGAATTGTTTAACAGTATTCTCTTACATCTCATTGAGTTTCCTTAAGATCATTATTTTGAACCCTTTTTCGGGAATGTAATAGGTTTGCTTCAAGTTAGGATCTATTTCTGCAGCACTATTGCATTGTTTCGTCTGTATCATGTGTCCTTGCTTCTTCATGTTTCCTGTGTCCTTATGTTGATGTCTGCACATCTGGTACAGCAATTCCTTCTTTTTAAAGGGGTAGATTTTATTGGAAAAGACTTTTTTGTTTAGATGGAATGTGAGGTGTCAGTTGGGTAGTTGGCTTCAGTTCTAGTTGAGCCCAGAAATATAACTTCTGGGTGATTTTTGTCAGCTGTGATTGATCACCAGTGTCTATGAGTGCTATAGTTGTGTGGTCTGCACGGATTGTGGAGGTGGTAGTCTGACTTTGAAGTGGATGTGGGTGTCCTAATGGGTGTGTCTTTAGTCCCCAGGAAGTTGAGTGCCAATTGCACCAGGGTCTTTGATGGCTGTAGCCATGTTCCTGGCACTATGAGACTCAGAAAGAGCTGTCCCCCTGTCCTGCCAGGCAAGCCCGAGTGATGCCAGCGCTCAGGGCTCCAATAGCTATGGTTCTGAGACTGTATGATGCAGAGGGGGAATGGTCCTTTCAAATAAGTAAAAAATGTAAAAACTGCAGTGGTTGCAATGAACAGGAGGAGGAAGAGTTGAAAAGATACCACATGGAATATTTTTCGGGCGGTGAAACTACTCTGCATGAGACTATAATAGTTAGTCAATATACATTGGTTCAAACCCATAAAATGTACAACACCAGGAGTGACCTCTAATGTATGGACTCTGGGTGATAAGGACCTGGCAAAGTAGGTCCATCAGTTGCAAACATATATCTGTCTGGAAGGTTATATGGATAATGGAGGAGGCTCTGCACTTGTAGGAACAGAAGATATGGGGGCATTCTCTGTACCATATTGTCAATTTTCCTGTGAACTTAAAACTGCTCAAAAATAACTAGATAGGAGTAACAAATGGAAGTGTTGCATAGTACAGCTGGGTGTCTATAGTTCACAACACATGCACTGCATCAAGAACTGGTAGAAAGGAGCTGGTAGTCTCTAAACATAACTGGGTGAAGGAAGTGGAAGGGCTGGGTGCCTGCTGATTGGCTCAGGCTGTGTGCCCATGTGTTGAAGTATTGCACTGTACCCTATAAACATGGATAGGTTTTGCACATTAATCAAAAATTTCTTAAAATAATTTTTATCATGAGAAAATAACAGGTTTTATTTTTTAAAAATCCATAATGAGATATCAATATATACCTTTCAGAATTTCTGAGATAGAACTCTGAGCACTAAATGCTTATACGGATGTAGAGAAACCGCATCGCTCAGGCATTGCTGGTGGGAATGTAAAATATCAGAGCCTTTCAGAAAGTTTATGGAAAATGGAATTAAAAGATATGTTTATTTTGAGGCCAAAAAAATTAAAATGCTTATGTATGAGGGGTCTTCGACAAATTTCATGGGGGAATTTGTATTATGAAAAAACTTCATGCACCAGAATCAATATAACTATCTGAGACAGAGCTGTCATCCACTGGTTCACACTGCACATGTGGGCAGGGACCAGGAAGCTGACGCCTGAAACCCAGAAGTGAATTCAGGTATCTCAAATGGCTGGCAAGCACGCAGTCACCTCAGCGTTCACCTGCTTCCTCCTAGGTCTACTGTAGCAGGAAATTTGAGTCAAGAGTCAGAAGTGGGTTTTGAACCTAGTTATTCTAAAAGGGTCATGCCTTCGTAATTAGGCCAACTGCCAGCCCATACTTATCTTTTAATTCTATTTTTCCCACACACTTTTTTGAAGGAGCCACAGAGTACAGCTACTCCGGAAAAGAATCTGGCAATTTCTTCTAAAATAAAATATACATTGAACATATGACTCAGGAATTTTACTCTTGGGTGTTTCTTTTCATTTTATTTTTATTTTTTTACTTGACAGAGTTAGACAGTGAGAGAGACAGAGAGAAAGGTCTTCCTTCCATTGGTTCACTCCGCAAATGGCTGCCATGGCTGGCACCGCGCCGATCCGAAGCCAGGAGCCAGGTGCTTGTCCTGGTCTCCCATGCAGGTGCAGGGCCCAAGCACTTGGGCCATCCTCCACTGCCTTCCCGGGCCACAGCAGAGAGCTGGCCTGGAAGAGGAGCAACCGGGACTAGAACCTGGCACCTATATGGGATGCCGGCGCCACAGGCGGAGGATTAACCAAGTGAACCACAGCGCCGGCCCCCACTTGGGGGTTTCTTAAGACAAATGAAAATTTGTTTATACATAAAACTTGTATGTGAATGTTTATGAAAGACATACTTGTATTGGGCAAAAGCTGAAATTAACCTAGATGTCCTACAACAGGCAAATAGTCATATACACTCTGGAACATGCCATGAAATATGACTCAACAATAGAAAATATTGAACTATTGATATGCATGATGACTTGGGTTCATTATCTACAAACTATATTGAATGAAAAAAAGCAGTTCCAGAAGGTTGCATACTATATGGTTTAATGTATAAAACATTTTATTCATTTGAGAGGTGCATATATATCTGTACATATCTATATCTCTCTATATATGTGTGTGTATGTATGTATATATATATGTGTGTGTGTGTATGTATATATATATATATATATATATATATATATATATATATATATGAAGGGGGGGGTCCTCATCTGCTGGCTCACCTCCTAAATACATGCAGTGGACAGAGCTGAGCTAGGCTGAGCCAGGGGGAAGCCAGGAGCCAGGAACTCAATCTAGAACTCCACAGGGTTGACTGGGGCCCAGCTACCTGAGCCATCATCTGCTGCCTCCCAGAGTCTGCATTAGGAGGAAGCTGGAACTGGGAGTGGAGCCTGGACTTGAATCCAGGCTCTGACAGGGATTCAGGCATCTTACTCGGGTCTTAATCACCAGACTGACTACTTGCTCTGTATGAAACATTTTTGAAGTGATGACAGTTTAAAAATGGAAGCTGGATGGAGGGTAAAGGGTTTAAGGCTACAGGTGGGATGGGGCAGGAGGGAGGTAGATGTGATATAAAGGGGAAACACTAGAGGGATGTCTATGGTGCTGGAACTACTCTGTATTTTGACACAGGTGATGAAATTGTACAGATCTGCCGGCGCCGCAGCTCACTAGGCTAATCCTTCGCCTGCGGCGCCAGCACCCTGGGTCCTAGTCCCGGTTGGGGCGCTGGATTATGTCCTGGTCGCTCCTCTTCCAGTCCAGCTCTCTGCTGTGGCCCCAGAAAGCAGTGGAGGGTGGCCCAGGTCCTTGGGCCCTGCACCCGCATGGGAGACCAGGAGGAAGCACCTGGCTCCTGGCTCTGGATCGGCTCAGCGCCGGCCGTGGCGGCCATTGGAGGGTGAACCAATGGCAAAAAGGAAGACCTTTCTCTCTGTCTCTCTCTCTCACTGTCTAACTCAGCCTGTCAAAAAAAATTGTACAGATCTTAAAGTCACACACATACATTCACAAACGAATGTCAGTCAAACTGGGGAGATCTGTATAAGATCAGTTGATTAAAACAACTTCAATAACTGGGTCTCATAAAATGTTATCATTAATGGACAATGGGCAAAGTACAAGGGACTTCTCTATTATTCCTTGGAACATTATATAAATATATAATTATTGGAACAAATTTTCAATTAAAAATATGTAAGTATCGGTGGGCATTCAACCGAGTGATTACGACGCTGGTTACGACATTCACGTCTCATCTTGTAGTGCATGGATTCATTACCTGGCTCTTGCTCCTGACTCCATCTTTTTGGTTATGCAAATCCTGGGAGGCTCAGTAGTAGGGTCTCTGCCATCTACACAGGGAAACCCGAATTGAGTTCCCAGCTCCTGGCCCTGGCCCAGCCTCGCCCTGGCTGCTGTGGGCACTGGAGAGTGAACAGCAGAGGGGAGCTCTCTCTAAGTCTCAAACACGTGTTGCCTTTGACATTGCTTAGAAGAATACAAAAGGAAGATGAAAGAACCTGGAGAAGCTATGAGAGATTCCTCACATCCCCTCCAAGGTGTGGAACTACAGATAATATACCAGGAGCTAAAAGTACTGAAATGCCCTCCTCCTGTGTTGTCTTCATCACTTTCTTGCTCTTAGAACAGCTATTCTGTCTGTCATATACAGGTGTAGCAATCCAAATGCCCCTGGATGGAATCTGATGGAATTCTCTTCATTTTCTGATGGGTAAATCTGATTCCCGTGACTTCTGGCGTACTCAAGCAGTCTGAACCATTTCTGGCAATGATCAATTCACTTTTGATTTGTCATGTGAAATGCTGTAATGTTAGATTCTCCTTCCACTCCTTTGACTTCGTGCTTCTTGACATAAATAGTTTACCTTGAAAGTTGTCCAGTTTCATAAATGTGTCCATATAAGGCATGATCAAAAAGTAATGCCTTCTAATTTTTATCGTTCTTGTCAGTGATCAGGCACTTGCCAAAATTTATTCTTTGATGTCCCCGCATCTCCTGTTCCTACTGCTGAAATTACATTAAAGACCAATGGTTGGGTGGTAATTTGAAATAGCTTTGTAGTAAAGTGATTCCCCAGCTGACCTGTCCCGTGACCCACAGCCTCTGAAAATACCAGATGCCAGGTCCTCACTCGTGCTTCACAACAGTGACTTACTCCTTGCTGTCACCAGCTCTGTGGGGAGGTTATTGCTATTATCCTAATTGGATAGATGGGGAAACTGGAGTCCAGGGAAGGTAAGTGGATTCCTACATCCCCCCTTGGTTATCAAGGGAGCTGGGTTGTGGACCCAGGCATCTCTGTCCAAAATCTCTACACTTGACCTCTAAGCCTCTCATACTCCAAGGTCAGGACCAACTCTAAGGAGCTGGTGGAAACGAATCTCCACAGTTGAGGGAGCACCAGGCTCTGGACCTGCAGGTTGAAAAGCATTGTGAGGAAGAGGTGGTGAGCAACTGTTAGAGCCAGAGAAGAGGCAGAGTGCCTGTAGGACCCTCTACCCATGCCAGTGATGGTGTCAGACCTCCACTGAGCCAGACCTTCCTTGGTAGTCTCCCAGTCGTGAACTTGACCTACCCGGACCAGCCTGCTCTCCTCTCACCCTGACAACCCGAGACCCTTCTGCACAGAGGCAAGTGGCCAAGACCCCAGTGACTCATGGGTGGGAACCAATACTTCCTGGAGCAAGGGAAAAGACAGGGCAACCATACCCAGGGGAGATTTCTCCGGCTGGCAGAGTTTCTCCTGGGAGCCCTCTCAACTTTGAATTTTTAGGACCTCTGCCCATCTTTCCATCTCCCCAGGCCAGCCTGAGCCCCAGATGCAAAGCTTGAGAGGGTTTTGATGTTGTGTGGTGGAGCCGGGCAGCAGTACAGGGCCTGACCTCGTTTGGAAGGGCATCTCCCTGCAGCTCAGAGTTGGGAACATGGGGTGCCCAGCAGCTGGAGCAATCTCCCCAACTACCCGCTGAACAACGGCCTTGCCTAGCCTGGCAATCCTTCCACGGTGCCGTCTATTGTGGTTAAGTGTTTTATGATATATTTCCTCCCTACAACTGCCCCTTAAGGTAAATGTGGTTCTGATTTTTATAGATGGGGAAACTGAGGCTTGGAAATCACTCTCAGCTAGTGAGTGGCAGAGGCAGGATTTAAACTCTGCATGTTCATTAAGACCCTGTTCATCTGGATTGATTGGTTAGAGCCCCTGCCTAAGGCACTAGCTAAGACATATTCCCAGAGGTGCTTTGCAAACCAACAGGGTTCACCTGTGGCACTCCAGGGAAATCTGTCATGGTGGAGCCTCAGACCCTGTGGTACACCTAAAGGAGACACACATGTCAGATGACAGCACCTCAGGGCAGCCAGGTGACTCACCCGGCCCCACCCCACAAACAGCCAGGTGCCCCTGTCTTGGTCTCCTTGGCTTCTGGGAGTCTCACATTGGACTTTTCTTTCTTTGCTTTATCATTAAATGCTGCCAACTGACTTGAATAATGTGCAGAGGATTTAAAAAAAAAAGTTCTGTGTGTTGTTAACGTTCGCCCAGTTTAAATAAAACACTGTTCACTGTAGTGTATATTAACCATGGAACTCATTAAGTGCATCATGGCCCCCTGCTGCGAGTCTAAAAGGTAGCATGTGCTCAACAGTACAAATTAAAATCAGCCCATCAAAATCTAATGGCTAAATGGGGGATATTGGAAAAGGAAAGACACATATGTGACAGTGTGTGACTGTTGTGGAACTCGGGAATACAACGGGCAGATCTTGACAGAGAATACAGCCTGAGCTAGGATAGCCTGAACCACAGGGCTGTGAGATCTGTGAGGAAGGAGGTTCCACTAGGTGCACCCATTGAGCCACCCGCTCTCCCTGTCTCTCTGCCAATTCTCTGCCTGCCTGGCCAGGGGCCCGGCCCTACTCTGAAGAGTGAGAGGTGCCAGTCCGCCTTGGGCCCCCTGCACCAGCAAGGCCTTGAGCGCTTTACAATATTTCACTTATAAAAATTTATTTATGGGGCCAATGCTGTGGCATGGCAGGTAAAGCCGCCACCTTCAATGCCAGCATCCCATACGGGTGCTGGTTCGAGTCCTGGCTGCTCCACTTTTTTTTTTTTTTTTTGACAGGCAGAGTGGATAGTGAGAGAGAGACAGAGAGAAAGGTCTTCCTTTTTGCTGTTGGTTCACCCTCCAATGGCCACTGCGGCCGGCGTATCTCGCTGATCCGAAGCCAGGAGCCAGGTGCTTCTCCTGGTCTCCCATTCAGGTGCAGAGCCCAAGCACTTGGGCCATCCTCCACTGCCTTCCCGGGCCATAGCAGACAGCTGGTCTGGAAGAGGGGCAACCGGGGTAGAATCTGGCGCCCCAACCAGGACTAGAACCCGGTGTGCCGGCGCCGCAAGGCGGAGGATTAGCCTGTTAAGCCACAGCGCCGGCCTGGCTGCTCCACTTCTGATCCAGCTCTCTGCTATGGCCTGGGAAAGCAGTAGAAGATGGCCCAAGTCCTTGGGTCCCAGCACCAACGTGGGAGACCTGGAAGAAGCTCCTGGCTCCTGGCCTCTGGCTTTGGATTGGCCCAGTTCCAGCAAATGCGACTATTTGGGGAGTGAACCAGTGGATGGAAGACTTCTCTTGTTTTCTGTCACTCTGTCTTTCAAACAAATAACATAAATCTTAAAAAATAAAAAGGTAAAAATTTTATTTGAAAGGCAGAGTGATAGAGAGAGGGAGAGACAGAGAGAGATATGAGATTTTCCATCCACTGGCTTTGTCCCCACATGGCCACAATAGCTTGTGCTAGTCCAGGCCAAAGTCAGAAGCCAGAAACTCCATCTGGGCCTCCCACGTCTTTACGGTATTTTAATCATTTCAAAAATCTTCCTGATTGGTTATCTGACTAACTTAGTGAAGCCTTGTTTGCTCTCTGTTGTCAAAGTTGTTTCAGTTTCCCTGCATTGATAAGTTGAATGTGTCCTTATATAACCAATCAATAAAATAATGAATATTCAGTCTAGGTAGATTTATAGAACTTTCAAAATAGTATTTGAATACTAATCTCAAGGCTTAGGGTTTTCTCTTGATTCTTTATTTTTTAAAGATTTATTTATTTATTTGAAAGGCAGAGAGAGAGGGAGAAGGAGAGACAGAGAGATCTCCCATCTGCTGGTTCACTTCCCAAATGGCCTCAATGGCTAGGGGGAAGCCAGGAGCCTGGAGCTCCATCCAGGAGGGTGGCAGGGACTCTTCTGGGTTTGGGCCATCTTCTGCTGCTTTCCCAGGTGCATTAGCAGGGAGCTGGACGGAAGCGGAGCACCATCCATGCCTATATGGGATGCCAGCATCACAGGGGGCAGTTTAATCTGCCACAATGCCAACACCCTCTTCATATTTTAGGGAGCTTTATTTAATGAATCATGAATTCTTGCTCGCCTATTGGTCTTTTTAGTGTCTTCAAGACATAATAAAAAGGATAGGCGGGCCAGCGCCGCAGCTCAATAGGCTAATCCTCCGCCTTGAGGTGCTGGCACACCGGGTTCTAGTCCCGGTCGGGGCGCTGGATTCTGTCCCAGTTGCCCCTCTTCCAGGCCAGCTCTCTGTTGTGGCCCAGGAGTGCAGTGGAGGATGGCCCAAGTGCTTGGGCCCTGCACCCCATGGGAGGCCAGGAGAAGTGCCTGGCTCCTGGCTTTGGATCAGCGCGGTGCGGTGGCTGCAGCGCGCCGGCCACGGCAGCCATTGGAGGGTGAACCAACGGCAAAAAAGGAAGACCTTTCTCTCTGTCTCTCTCTCTCACTGTCCACTCTGCCTGTCCAAAAAAAAAAAAAAAAAAAAAAAAGGATAAGCCATCTTTGAAAAAAGAAAAAGAAAGAAAATCTCTTATTTTATTGCCTAATCCAAATGAGGAATATGGATTTGGTCTTTTAAAGTCATATCTTTCCTTTTGAAAAAAAAAAATGTGTATTTTATCTTATGGTTATACTTAACACATGCTCAATTTGGGATATTTAAGAAACAGATAAAAGAAGAAAACTTACCATGTAGAATTCTACTGTCCAAAGACAATTTTGTATTTAAATTTTTGGGTCATTTAAAGTGATTTTTTTCTTTTGTGTACTATGTTTGCTGAATTATACTCATAATGGACACCCCATTTTGATGTGGTTTTCAAAACTTAACATTACAGGGGCTGGTGGTATGGCGCCAACACCTGCGATGCTGCTCCACTTCCAATCCAGCTCCCCACAAATGCGCCTGGGAAAGCAGCAGTGGATGACCCGAGTACTTGGGCCCCTGCCATCCACATGGGAGACTTGGGTGCAGTTCCTGGCTCCTGGCTTTGGCCTGGCTAAGTCCTGGCTGTTTTGTGGCCAACTGAAGAGTGAACTAGCAGCTCTTTCCCTCTCTATCATTCTACTTTTCAAATAAATAAATAAGTAAATAAATAAATAAATCTTTTTTAAAAGCATTTTCCCAGGTTATATAAATAATATGAAGAAACATATTTGTTAAATAAATATGTAGGAATTTGTACAAACAATCAAAAATTGTTGGACAAATTAGGTTGTTTTCATTTTTTGCCTATTTCTAGATAATGCTTCAATTCACACCTTTCCATAGAAAAAATATTTTTTTTTGGAATGTAGAATCTAGTTCAGGATTCACATCCAGAAATATGACTGCTTTGAAAATGAGTGTTTAATATTCTGGAATACATTGCCAAATGTCTTCCTAAAAGATTTGGCCAATTTACATTACTAGATTGCTGTTCGAAGGTTTCCAGTTCAGTACACCACATCTTCAAAAACTTTGGCTATTGCACCATTTAAAGATATTTACAGCTCAATAAGCAGAATCTGATATTTCAATTTAAAAAAAAATGATTTATTTATTTATTTGAAAAGCAGAGTTACACAGAGGAAGAGAGAGAGAGAGCTCTCCCATGCACTGGTTCACCCCCTAAATGGCCACAACTGCTAGGGCAGGGCCAAAACCAGGAGCCTGGAACTCCTTCTGGGACTCCCAAATGGGTGCAGGGACCCACACACTTGGGTCAACTTCTGCTGATTTCCTAGGCATGTTAGTAGGGAGCTGGATTGGAAGTAGAGCAGCTGGGATTTGAACTGGTGCTCCTGTGGGATGCTGGCATCACAGGTGGTGGCTGAACCCACTGCATCACAATGCTAGCACCTCGATGTTATTCTAAAACCATATACTTCAGAAGCAGCAGCAATCCTGTTAATGTTATTTTCTTTGAAAATATTGCTGGGGCCAGTTAGAATCCCAGATGCTCCACTTCTGACCCAACTCCCTGCTAACCCCCCTGGAAAGCAGCAGAAGACAATCCAAGTAATTGGGACCTTGCCACTCCATGGATGGAGTTCCAGGCTCCCAGCTTTGGGCTGCCCCAAACCCAGTTGTTGGGGCTGTCTGGGGAGTGAACCAGTGGATGCAAGATCTCTATGTCTCTCCCTCTCTCTCTACCTCTCTGCCTTTCAAATAAATAAATTTTAAAAAGGAAATATTGTTAGGTACAATATTTTAACTTGAACTAAAAATAGGTAAATAATTCCTTTAACCAGACAGGTAAGCATTTGAAATTATCTCACTTTTGAACTAGTTATTTACCAACTTTGTGACCCTGGAAAATTACTTAACTTCTGTAAGCCTTAGTCTCATATATATACATATATATATATATATATATATGTATATATATATATATACAAACACACATAATGTGAGAATAATAAAAAAAGCCAGCTTCCCTCATAAGGTCATTATGGGAAAAATAACATAATAACATAATGCTCCTAGCATGAAGACAGCACTCAGTAAATGATAGCTAGAATTATCAGTATGTTCACTTAGTTAATTGACTAACAGTGAAAGGAATCTTTTCCAGCACTTTGTGGTAAAACATTGGCTATTTCAACCATTTGAAAGCACAAAACTTAGTGTTATGCTGTGCAAACATCACAACTATCAACTTCCAACATTTCTTCTTCATCCCAAGAACATTCCGCATCCAGTCTACAGTAACTCTGTTTGCCCCTCTCCCCCACCCCACCAGGAAGCTTTTAGTCTGCTTTTTGTTTCCCTGACTTTGCCTATTCCAACTACCTCAATAAGTGGAATCAAATAAGCTTAGCCTACTCTTGTCTCACTTAAGTGCAGGGCCTTCGAGGTTCGTTCACAATATAGCATGTATCAAAGCGCTATGCCTTTCTTAAAGCTCAGTCATACTCTCTTCTGTGCATACGCTACATTTTCCACCCATTCAAATGAACGATGAACACCTGGACTGCTTCACCTGTTGGCTGTTGTGAGCAATACTGCCATGACCATTGATGTCCAAGTATCTGTTTGAGTCCCTGCTTTCAATTATTTTGAGTATATTCCAAGCAGTGTGTTATGGACTGCAGACTTGTATCCTCCCAAAATGTACATACTGAAAGCTGACCCCCCCCCCCCCACCATGTGTTGGTATTAGCAGGTGGGTCTTTGGGCGGTCATTAGGATTAGATGATGTCATAATGGTGGAACCCACATGAATGGAATTATCGCTTTTTCTCCCTTCTGGTGAGGACACAGTAAGAGGACCGGCATCAGTGATCCTAGAAGCAGGTCCTTACCAGACAGTGAAGCTGTCAGTGCCTTGATCTGGTATTTCCTGACCTCCAGAGTGTAAGAACATGTTTGTTACTTAAGCCACCCAATTTATGGCATTTTGTTATAGCATTGCTGGATCGTATGGTAATTGCGTGTTTAACTTTTGGAGGCACTGCTGGCTTGTGTTCCACAGTGGCTCTACTGTTTTGCATTCTTACCAGCCATGGGCAAGGGTTCCAACTTCTCCACACCCGAATCAACACTTGTTATGTTCCATTTTTCACTTCGCCATCCTCAGAAGTATGAACTGGTATCTCACTGTGGTTTTGGTTTTCGTTTCCTGATGTCTGATGATGTTGAATATCTTGTTTTAAAATTTTTTATGTGGCCACTTTTTATTTCCCCTCTGTTGCTTTGGGAAACTCAACTATATTTCTATTTTTTAGTGTTTTAAGAAAGTTGTATTTATTTGAAAGTCAGAGTGACAGAGACAGAGAGAAGGAGAGAAGGAGATTTTCCATCTGCTGGTTCATTCCCCAGATGGTTGCATTGGCTGCGGCTGGGCCAGGCTAAAGCCAGGAACCTGGAAGCATATCTAGGTCTCCCATGCGGGTAGCAGGGACCCAAGCATTTGGGTCATCTTCTGCTGCCATCTGGGGTACCTTAACAGGGAACTGGATTAGAAGTGGAGCAGCCAGGACTCGAATGGGCACTTTGACATGGGATGTTGGCTTCAGCTTAGGCTGCAATTATAGGCAGTGACTTAACCTTTTTTCACTATTTTTATTTATTTATTTATTTTTAGAATTATTTCATTTATTTGAAAGACAAAGTTACAGAGAGAAGTAGAGCCAGAGAGAGAGAGAGGTCTTCCATTCCGCTAGCTCACTTCCAAAATGACCACAACGGCCAGAGGGGAGTTGATCCATAGCCAGGAACCAGGAGCTTCTTCCAGGTCTCCAATGTGGATGCAGGGGCCCAAGGAGTCAGGCCATCTTCTACTGCTTTCCCAGGACATAGCAGAGAGCTGGATAGGAAGTGGAGCAGCCGGGACTTGAATTGGCGCCCATAGAGGATGCCGGTGTTGCAGGCTGGGGCTTTAACCTGCTGTGCCACAGCGCAGGCCTCCCCACCCCCTTTTTCAGAATTATTTTATTTGCTTGAAAGACAGAGTTACAGAGAGAACTAGAGCCAGAGAGAGTTTTCACTATTTTTACATCTTCTTTGGAGAAATGAGTATTCAAGTTCTTTGATTATTGTTAAATTGGGTTGTATGTCATTTTGTTATTGAGTTGTAGGAGGTTTAAAAAATATAATCAAGATATTAAACCTTATCAGATATATGCTTTGCAAATATTTTTTCCTATTCTGTCGGTTGTCTTTTCAATCCATTGAAAATGTTCTTTGATGCACAAAAGTTCTTAATGAAGCCCAAGTTATTTTTATGTTGTTGCATACACTTTTGGTATTAAGAAGAAGCAACCATTGCCAAACCCAAGGTCATGAAGATTTGACTGTGCTTTCTTTCAAGAGTTTTATAGTTTTAGTTATTAAATTTAGATCTTTGATCAATTTTGGCTTTTTGTAAATGGGGTAAGGCAAGGCGCCAACTTAGTTCTTTTGGATATCGGTATCCGGGTTTTCCAGTATCACTGGGAAAAAAAGCTTACTTATTTTTATTTACTTGAAAGGCAGAGTGGCAGGGTGAGTGAGTGACAGAAAAAGTGAGAAGGAGTGAGCGAAGGGGAGAAAGAGAGGGAGAGACAGAGAGAGGGAAAGAGAGGCCTTCTAGCTACTGATTTATTCCCCATACGCCTACAATAGTTAGGCCGGGCGGGACAGAAGTCAGGAACCAGGAACTCCACCCAGGTCTGCCACACGTGTGGCGGGCACTCGAGTGCCGGAACCATCACCTGCGGCTTCCCAGGGTGAGCGTTAGCAGGAAGCTGGATGAGAAGCACTCTAACACGGGATTTGGGCATCCCAAGTGGCAGATTAACCAGCTGTGTTACAGTGCCTGCCTCTCCCAGCACCATTTAGCACCATTTGTTTAAAAGAACTTGCTTTCTTGCATTGAATAGGCTTAGCATGCCTGTTGAAAATAAATTACTTGGGGCTGGCACTGTGGCATAGTGGGTAAAGCCACCACCTATGGCACTGCCATCCCATATGGACACTGGTTCAAGTCCTGGATGCTCCACTTCAGACCCAGCTCTCTGCTATGACCTGGGAAAGCAGCAAAAGATGGAATAAGTCCTTGGGCCCCTGCACCCATGTGGGAGACCCAGAAGTTCCTGGCTCCTGGCTTTGGATCGGCTTAGCTCCACCACTGCGGCCATTTGGGGAGAGAACCAGTGGATGGAAGACCTTTTTCTCTGTCTCTCCCTCTCTGTCTATAACTACCTCTCAAATGAATAAATAAATACATCTTTTTTTAAAAAAAATTCCTTTTTTTTTTTTTTTTTTTTTTTTTTTTTTTTTTTTTTTTTAGTAATTTGAGAGGCAGAGAGAGACCAGAGGCAGAGAGAGCTCCCATTTGCTGGTTCACTCTCAAATGCCCACAATGGCCAGGCTGGGCTGGGGCTGAAGCAGGAAGCCAGGAACTCAGGTCTCCAAGGTGGATGGCAGAGACCCAATTACCTGAGCCATCATCACTACCTCCAAGGTCTACATTAGCAGGGAGCTGGAGTCAGGAAGAGGGCTGGGTATGAACCTACGCATTCCGATGTGGGATGTGTGTCTTAAAACAGCATCTCCACCCACCCCATTCCTCAACTTTTGGATGCTTACCTCATGAAAATGCATCCCAGTGTCTGAATGAGACAGCCATCTTCCTTGGTCTTGGTTCCTACTCTTGAAAGGTGTACAGCACTCACACCTAAAGCCTTCTGCACCAATAGTCCTGTTAGGGCCCCATCCAGGGGAGGCTGTGTTGTGTAGGAACTCAGTGTCCTCTCCAGAAGATGAGGCGTCCACTTGTTTGTCCCTCACTTGCTCTTCTGTTCCCCACCACTTTTCCCTTTCTGCTTGCGATGTCAGTGTCTTCCCTAGAAACCTCAGCTGCCCGTTTTCCTGGGTAGACTAGGAGTCGTGTGTCTGAACAGCCAAGCCAAAGTGAAGAATAGGACCCTTATCTTCAACTTCAATAATTAAAAGACATAGTGGCGTTCACACATGTCATGTTTTTGCCACCACATGGGAAAGAAGGCTTTGCAGAGTGACTGGTGTCGTCTTCCAATAAGGGGGAGGGACATTCCCCCACAATGTTAAATCCATGTCTTTTGCAAGTCCACACGCACACTGGACAGCCCCACCATCATATTCCTCTGGCCTTCCAAACACAGAGTGTCTAAAGCCAGATCCATCACTTTCCTTCTGACGTCTGTATGGTGCTCCTACTCTCCAGACATTAAGTTACAGAGCAAGAGGGAGGAGAGCGGGAGAGAGAGGGAGAGGGAGGGAAGGAGGCAGGCAGGAAAGGAGGGGGAGGGAGGAAGAGAGAGAGAGTTTCCCATCCATTTAATCGCTCCCCAGATGACTGCAATGGCCAAGGCTGGGTCAACTGAAGCCAGGAGTCAGGAGCTTCATCTGGGTCTCCCACGTGGGTGGCAGGAGCCCAAAAAATGTGGGCCATCTTCTGGTGCTATTCCCAGGTGGTTAACAGGGAGCTGATTCGGGAGTTGAACTGATTCGGGACATGAACTGGCACCTGTATGGGATGCTGGTGTTACAGGCAGCAGCTTTACCACAAAACTGCCCCCAATCAAGATATTATTCACTTGGGGCTGGTGCCATGGCTCACTTGGCTAATCCTCCGCCTGCAGCGCTAGCACCCCGGGTTCTAGTTCCGGTTGGGGCGCTGGATTCTGTCCCGGTTGCTCCTCTTCCAGTCCAGCTCTCTGCTGTGGCCTGGGAGTGCAGTGGAGGATGGCCCAGGTCCTTGGGCCCTGCACCCTCATGGGAGACCAGGAGGAAGCACCTGGCTCTTGTTTTTGGATCGGTGCGGCACCAGCCATAGCTGTCATTTGGAGGGTGAACCAACAGAAGGAAGACCTTTCTCTCTGCCTCTCTCTCTGTCTGTAATGCTACCTGTCAAATTAAAAAAAAATAAAAGATATTATTCACTTATCAAGCCCCTCATATCCAGTCTGTTGGGAAAGTCCCTAATAAACAGCATCTCTCTTCTCTACCCAAGTTGTAGACAATTAGGGAACTGAGACAAAGAGTAGACACAATGGCCACGATTTTAGCTTTAGAGAAATCTTGGGAGGACCAAGTGGTCCTGGTGTTCAAACCACAATAGAAAGCGGACTTGCCTATCCAACGCCCTGGCCAGCGCTCACAGCTCAGACTGCCAGGAGGAACTGAAGAGAACTCCTGTTCTGCGGTAGCTCACCCCCAAGAAGAAGCAAGGCTGAGTCCAACTCCTACCACAGGAAGAAACACTGGAGTTGAAGAAAAAGCCTTCTACATTCTCACGTCTATCCCTAAGAACTGACTCCAGTCTTTCACGTTCTGGTATCTCTCAAATCC
This sequence comes from Lepus europaeus, assembly GCF_033115175.1. Classification (NCBI taxonomy): domain Eukaryota; kingdom Metazoa; phylum Chordata; class Mammalia; order Lagomorpha; family Leporidae; genus Lepus; species Lepus europaeus. Next base: position 13,132,871 of record NC_084842.1, read on the forward strand.
ATCTATTTCTCTCCTCCAAGGCCAATGAAACTGCCTGCCTGCAATAGGTCTTCCGCACCTGCTCCAGAGTCCTATAACCCATCAGAACCCACTGTGTCTGGAATAACAATTTGACAGAAGAATCTGATCATCTTTCCTGTTCAATCCCTTCAGGAGGTTCTCACTGCTGTCAGGATCAAGACCTAAGTCCTTACCAGGGACTACTGGGCCCTGAGTGGTCTGGCTTGAGTCTTCCTTCTTCCAGTCTTTGCTCCACCTCCATGGTGCATCGTTGCTATTTAGAGTTAGCATGCCACTTCCACTGCAGAACTTTCCATGTGCATGTGCTGTTTGCCTGGACTAGAAAGCCCACTCTCCTCTCCTTCCTTTCTTTTTCTCCAACTCATTTATGGATCTCTGCTCCCACATCTCTTCCAACAGGCAGTCTTCCCTGACCCCCTCTTTGGTGTCCTCATAGGTTCTCCACTTCCTTCATTCAACTTCACAGGAGTCGTTATTATGCAATTGTATGATCACCTGATTAATACCCATCTGCCCTATACCTTCCCTAGGAGCCACAGACCGTGTCTGTCCTGCCCACTCCCGTGCTCCTCAGAAATCAGCACAGCACACAATGCAGTCCTCAGAGACACCCAACAAATACTCACTATTGAGTAAGCAAAAGGCCGGCTCCCCTCGAACTTCCTCTGTTCAGCCAGACATGGACCTGGAGATCTCTCCATCCACTCACAGGGCATTCACGGCACACCACCTGGTCGTGGGTAACCCTCGTGTCTTAGCTCCCCAGCTACACCGTGAGCACCTGTGTGCCAGAGAACATGGCTTCTACACAGCTGTCGTTGTCACCCTGCCCAGCTCAGTTCCCAGCCTGTGACATGTATGCAGTAACAATTTATCCAGAGAATTAATAAAGATGTTGGCTTTTCTCCTTTTGTCTGTAGCAGTGTTGGTGGTGATGGGAGGAAGTTATAATTCCCTGATGCTTGGAACCACATTAGAGGCTGCATTTTATGGGGTAGAGCTAGGAAAAGATAATAGGATGTTATGTTCTTTTATGGCAAGAGCATTTTCTCTGCCAATTTTCTTGGCAAAGCAAAGCCCTTTCTGTAAAGTAACAACTGGTTCTAATTTTATGTGAAAAGAGGAAACTATAACCAACAAGCTGCCTATGTACACAAAGGTGAACATTTTCATGTACTCATTTGCATTATATTTTATTTGCTAATAATCGTGTACCTTCCAATCCCAACTGTAACTGTTTCAACTGCCACGCTTCACTCATCTGCATTGTGGAAGATACGAGGGCAAGACCGTCCAAAATGTGGAATGAACGGGCCAAGATGAAGGGTGGAGATAAAAAGCAAGGTTGCGCAAATCTCTTTTGAGGACACACAAGGCTGGGCCTGCCTGCAGGAAACCATAGAGATGGGATGGCTGAGAGAGTGTTAAGTCAAAGAACAAAGTGGAGAACTTTGCCTGTGCAAACCAGAAGATATTGGACTAGGAGGGATGAGGAAAGCGAATCACAGTAGATGGGGAGCGAGGTGGTGCCCACTAGAACCAAGAGAATGGTGGGAGGAACAACGTACAGTTTGTGGTATGATACACCAAGTCCTTGAATTGAGGGTGTCTCTTTGGTACCCCTCCATTCAGAAGCAGGTAGCAGGAGGGCTGGGGTGACAGTCTTCTGGTTCATTCCTGCCTCTGAAATGCTCGCAGTTTAGTTTGCAGAAGGTCACAACCACAGCTGACTTTAGAGAAAGACACTAAGTCACACACGGTGCCATGGTTTCAATGCTTCTCTCCTCCCAATCCATGTTGACATTGAACTGCCATCGTAATGGCATTGACGTTTAGGTCTTGCGGGCAGATCCCTCGTGAAAGGACTCAGGCTGTTTTCAAGGGGGCTGGTTGCTCTTTGTCTGCCACAGATGACGCAGAAGGAGCCCCTGGCCAGAACCTGGCGCCTTGACACAGCACTTCCTGGCCTCCAGAACTGTGGGCCAGGAACTTTTCATTCCTTGTCATTACCCAGTTTTGTGCACTCTGTTGTAGCAGCACAAACAGACTAAGAGGATGGGACACCCATGTCTTGGGGCACGCTCCAAAGCCTGCAACACGCCCTGACATATAGAGAAGATGTGAGCACTTCTCCCGAACAGGAACACATAGCTACCGAGACGCTTAGGGGAAACCACCATTCTTTATATTTCCCTGTTATATGCTAAGTCTTCACTTTCTCTTTTCTTTCTTCTTATGTTTTTCATCTCTTCTCTTCTCTTCTATTTTTACGGGGAGGGAGCAAGTGCATAGATATTCCTTCTGCAGGTTCACTCTCCAAATGCCCACAATGGCCAGTGCTGGGCCAGGAAAAAGCCAGGAGCCTGGAACTCAATCTAGGTCTCCCACATGGGTGACAGGGACTCAGGTGTTTGAGCCGTCGCCTGCAGCCTCCCAGGATGTGCAGTAACAGGAAGCTGGAATCAGGAGCTGAGCTGAGCCTCAAACCCAGGCATACAGTGTTCCAAGCAGACACCTGGCCCTCCACCAGCACCCTTCTCTTTCTAACTTGTTGTTTCTGCCCTGGTGGCCTTCCACCACCTTTGAGGGCTTTTATTTTTTAAGATTTATTATTTATTTGGAAGGAAGAGTGGAGAGAGAAAGATCCTCCATCCATCAGTTCACTTCCCAAATGGCTGCAACAGCTGCACCTGGGCCTGGTGAGGCCAGGAACCTGCAATCCATCCAGGTCTCCCATGTAGGTGGCAAGGCCCTAAGTACTTGAGCTGTCTTCCACTGTTCTCCTAGGCACTTTAGCAGGAAGCTGGATTGGAAGCCGAGCAGTCAGAACTCAAACTGGTGCTCTGGTATGGGATTCAGGTGTTGCAAGCAGCAGCCTAACCTGCTGTGCTTCAATGTCAGGCCCCCTCCTATGACTCTTAGTGGTGCTGGCTTTGAGGCGGGGGTTGGTTCACTCCAAGTCCTCTTCCTCCACCCACCATGAGCACTGGGCTTTGTGTCCTGGAGTCAGACCCTCCCATCCCCAATCTCAGGCCAAGCTAATGCATGTTTGGACAAGGACTTCGCATAGGCAGAGCCCCCCTGTGAATGATACTGCACTGTCTACTGGTCAAAGTGAGTTAAACAGTCCCATTCGTACCTTCTGGGAGAACATCAGCTTAAACAAAAAAAGAGAAAGGCAGACACGGAAGAGATGCCCCCAAAAGTGACTGCCAGGGAAGAAGGCAGAGGGAAGATTTCTACCATGAAGCTCAGACAGGTGCCCTCACGGGTGCTGCTTCCTCTGCACAGTCCCTCAGCCACATGTCTGGCTGTCTGATGCCACCTGTACACCACCGCTCTCTCAATCTGTGTCTCCGGACCCACTCCCTCACTCAGCTCCCAGGCAGGGGTCGGGGGGTCTGTCGTTAGGCCTGGTGCATTTCTGCTCAAACACAGTTCCCAAACCGAGCTCATCTCTCCTCGCCCTCCCACTCCCACCGTTCCTGGTTTTCCCCTTTTCGGGCTGTTTCCCTGTCTCTGTACCAACCACGGATGTTGTGTTAGCGTCTCCAGATGACCAAGCCTGTGCTCATACCTCACCCCGTGAGGCGCCCCCACTGCCTAGGCTTGCAGCCTATAAGCCAATATTGATGCCTCGTGTCCTTGGTTTGCTCTGAAAATAGTGTAATTGTCATTACGCCTTTTTAACTTGGAGAATAAAAGGCAGGCCAGTCAATTATACAGAGACAACCAAAGCGTTTTTTTTTTGAAGCTGAGATACCCGCTGTGGGGCTTAGGTAACGCTGCGAATCTGGGACAGGACCCGGTAAAAAGTATGGCTCCCGAGCATAACGGAGCACCAATGGACTGGCTGAAGACTTTCTCCTCTATGCTCTGATGCACATTCATCAAATCAATACATCCGCACAGTACAACACGTTCTGACTTCTCAACATACAGTGAAATGCGTGACTTTTAAAAATAGAGCCTTTTGCAAGTGACATTGCACCTGTCAGATAGTGACACCCTCGGTGACAGGTCTTACCCGCAGTTAGATGAACTGTGGGGAGAGCCCCAGGTAAACAGGATGTTTCCTTCCCGTGGGCGGCAGTGACTCGATCGACATGGAGAAAGGGCCAGGGTCGTGAAACGCGGAGAGGACAACGGCGGCCTCTTCGGAGGGGTCGGGTATTTTCAGAGGCTCCCGGAGGGCCCTCCTGTCCTCTGAACCCGGTGGCCAGCACTGCCGGAGTGCGGGCAGCACGAAGCAGGTGTAAGTCATTCAAGGGTCTCACATTCCAGGCAGCTGAAGAACGCGTTTTACACATTCTCTCAACTGGAAAGCTCTGCTGAACACAGAGCACGCCAAGAGAAGGGCTGAGATAGGAAATTACTGATAACGGCTCTCACAATAGAAAACCGCAACAGCCGAGCCGGCGCCGTGGCTTAACAGGCTAATCCTCCGCCTTGTGGCGCCGGCACACTGGGTTCTAGTCCCGGTTGGGGCGCCGGTTCTGTCCCGGTTGCCCCCCTTCCAGGCCAGCTCTCTGCTATGGCCCGGGAGTGCAGTGGAGGATGGCCCAAGTGCTTGGGCCCTGCACCCCATGGGAGACCAGGAGAAGCACCTGGCTCCTGCCATCGGATCAGCGTGGTGCGCCGGCCGCAGTGCGCCTACCGCGGCGGCCATTGGAGGGTGAACCAAAAAAAAAAAAAAAAAAAACCGCAACAGCCTTGGTTCGCAAGGCCCGTGTGCCTAATTCGCCTCAACACGAGATTCACATGGATATTGTGTTTATATCAACATAAATTATACGCCAACCGATACATTTGCTCATGTTTTGGCGGGAATGCTGAACACATGAGACATGCTAACTTTGATTTTTGCTCAACTGACATTTAACGAGGCTACTTCACAAAGTTTGGGATTCAAAGAAGTTTATTTCGGTGCAAAAAAAAATTTAAAATTCAAGCAAAATAGTCTTCAAAAAGTTCACGGAAAATGAGTATTTTGAACAGATTATGAGTCGCTCCCAAACATTTCTGCAGTAGCGTTTGTCTTTTAATTCCATTTCCCACAAATGTTGTGAAGCCTCTTTGGATACAATTGGACACAACTCCTCAGGTACTCAGATTCTCCGTATTTCACATGAGCTTCCTTCCCCCTTTCTTCTGTGTGTGGAAAACTCCCTAAAAGTCCATCTGGCTGTTTTGGACCACTTGAAAAATGAGGACAATATTTCCTTTTTCTTGTCAGAAGAAAAAAAGCAGATGTATTTTTCCACTCATTAGCTGAAAAATGGCTTAGTTTTTAATAACTTGGACATGGACTAAATTGGACCCTACATGAAGAATAAAGCCTCATTTTTTTTTTTTAAAGCAGAGTTTGAGTATTTGTATTTGTGGACGCTTTGAAATGCTTTTCTGCACAGACCAGTGCCACCTGCTATTTTTATATGAATGTTACTGTCCTTGTGCCTATGATCATGGTAAACATGACGCAGTGACCACTTGTCTCTGTCAACAACACGTCTGAATTGTGTCCTCTGGGTCAATTTGAAATTTTAAAAATAATCAGGCTACAACCAGATGAGGCACCCAATGGTCCTCTGTGATATGAATTTGTGGAATATCATTATAGATCTTCGCAGCAGTTTTGACTAACGGAGAGGAAAGGACCGCTGTTAAGCGTGAATCACAGATTGCTTCGTTGTTAACGGGTAAGTACTTTTATCGCTTACAGCGTTGTCAAATACTTGGAAAGCACGGGCCATATTCGTTGTCTGCTTGCTGTCACTCCAACATGGATTAAAGGTGAGAGTGGGGGACCTGCGCTGTGATGTAGCTGGTAAAGCCACAGCCTGCAGTGTCGGCATCCCATATGGTTGCCGGTTCGAGTCCTGGCTGCTCCACTTGCTGTCCAGCTCTCGGCTATGGCCTGGGAAAGCAGTGAAAGATGGCCCAAGTGCTTGGGCCCCTGCACTTGCATGGGAGACCTGGAAGAAGCTCCTGGCTCCAGATCGGTGCAACTCTGACCATTGTGTCCATCTGGGGAGTGAACCAGCTGATGGAAGAGCTCTCTGTCTCTGCAACTCTGCCTTTCAAATTAATTAGTTAATTAATTAAAAAGGTGAGAGTGGAAGCTGCGGCATGCATGCGCATTTGCCCACAGCTGGCCCTCTCTCTTTGCTCTCTCAGTCTGTTTAACTGGATACTGCCTGGCCTTGGGGGCTTGGAGAGAGGGGCACGTATCATACAGCTGTGTGACAGCCACGGCAGATCAGTTTCCAAGTATGGGACAAGCTTCCTTCTGCAGGATCCCAGGCACAGCTCAGGCACACCTGCCTCCTAGAGGACCAGAGCCTGGAAGACAGAACCCAGGAGGGAGGCCCGGGTGTCCAGAGAGACCTGGAGAAACACTGAGCACAGAATGCGCCCACCCCTGGAGAGCATGACAGACTGTCTCGTTAGGAAGCCAGTTTCACTTAGCAGCGCCTCTTCCTTTTGGGGAACATATCACGTTATTGGGCAAATTCCAGCCGGTCACAACAGCCAGCCATTAGCTCTGTGACACACCACACCATCAGGACTGTATCTTCAGATCATAAGTGTCTTCTTATTCAAAAACACTCGTGTTTATTTGAGAGGCAGAGAGGTAGGCAGCCACACACACACACACACCCCACACACATCTCCTATCCACTGGTTAACTTCCCAATTGGCCACAACAGCTGGAGCTGGGCCAGGCTGACATCAGGAGCTGGGAACTCGACCTGAGTATCGCACATGGGGGGCAGGAACCCAAGTAGTGAGCCATCACCTGTCACCTCTCAGGGTGAGCATCAGCTGGAAGCTGGACGTGGGAGTGGAGGCAGGACTCCGGTCTAGGCAATCTGTATGGGGTGTGGGCATCCCAAGCAATGTCTTAACTACTATGCCCAGCTTATGCATGTCTTGTTAAACACAACCTCTTTTATACTGAATTTATAGCCCATTAAGAAATTCTCAGATTTTTTTTTTTTTTGACAGGCAGAGTGGACAGTGAGAGACAGAGAAAGGTCTTCCTTTTGCCATTGGTTCACCCTCCAATGGCCACCGCGGTAGGCGCGCTGCTGCCGGCGCACCACGCTGATCCGATGGCAGGAGCCAGGTGCTTCTCCTGGTCTCCCATGGGGTGCAGGGCCCAAGCACTTGGGCCATCCTCCACTGCACTCCGGGGCCACAGCAGAGAGCTGGCCTGGAAGAGGGGCAACTGGGACAGAATCCAGTGCCCCGACCGGGACTAGAACCTGGTGTGCCAGCGCCGCAAGGCGGAGGATTAGCCTATTGAGCCGCGGCGCCGGCTTCTTTTCTTTTTATTCAAAGTTGCTATTAGGTTAACTCTTCCCTGGCTTAACTTTGCCCACTTTAAGATGAGATGTGTATTTATCCCATCACATTTTCTCTGGAGTTTTTTTGTTTCTTTGTTTAAGATTTTTATTTAAGAGGCAGAGGTACAGACAGAGAGGGAGAAACAGAGAGGAAGGTCTTCCATCCGCTGGTTCACTCCCCAAATGGCCGCAACAGTTGGAGCTGAACTGATCCAAAGCCAGGAGCCAGGAGCTTCTGCTGGGTCTCCCACACAGGTGCAAAGGTCCAAGGACTTGGGCCATCTTCTGCTGCTTTCCCAGGCCATAGCAGAGAGCTGGACGGGAAGTGCAGGCTCGCAGTGGCCGACAGCCTGCTCCAGTCGGCTCCGTCAGCCACGGAGCCCACGCAGCCCCTTCGACCAAGAGAAGCCTGTGGCATGTTTAGATGTCTACCACAAATCAACACACACAGATTCCCCCCATTTTAATTAACCACTAATTTTTTTTTTCAGAATAACTGAATCTGTTTGGCTGGCCACTGGGCGCATACCTGCCATCTGTCATTTGTCAGTGTCGGGGTTTCACTGGAGATCAAAAGCAAACAGTTACACAAACATTTTCTGGAATATATTCTTCTGTCCTCATTGAATCTTGGCACAGTTGGGTGCTACCTGTTTTAAGCTTATAAACAATTCCTGAAAACAGCTCAAATGACATTTCTACAGAGCCATGGAACATATTTCATGTTGCTTCGAGGTTATTTAAAATAACCAAAGTTTTTTTTTTTTTTTAATTAGAAGTGTCTGCTATTCCCCATTGTGTGAGAATACCATGTTTCTCTATTTTACTGTTTAGCATTTTGATGCCCAGTTTTTAACAACTTCAGGGTTCTCTCTCAAAATAAAACCAGAGCCACTGCTCCTTCTCCAGGAGCTGTGGTGCTTGTACTTGGTCTTCCATGAGCCCCTCGAATGGGAACCAAGTTTGACCTCCAGGGCAGACGTACAGCTGTGGTTTTCAGCGAAACCGCGCCCTGGCTTCCCACCAGGCTTTCGGAGCGCAGGCAAAAATCGAGTGAAATTCGGTAGCAGAGGGGCTAGCGCGGGGCATTGCGAACGTGCGAGGGGAGGGCGAGTTCCCACGCGGCCACCGCGGCGTCTGGATTCACTTAAGCACCATCCACGCTTATCAGCGCCCCGGCTTTGGCGGAGCTCCTCCTTGCATTCCTGACAGCACTTAGCTTGACCTAATGGACAGAAGGTGATTCACAGATGACGCTGCGTCATGAATCCGACCAGCCTCCGAGACATCAACGTCTCCCGCGGGCGCGGGCTCCTTCCAGGGTCTCAGCGTTCTGAGATACAGCAGGTGTCCGCGCTGGGAATGTGACTAGTTTTTGAGCAAACGTGCACACTTTTCTTTGATATTCCCAGGTGGTTCAGCACTGGCAGGATTAGGGGCAGCTTGTCTGTCAGTGCTGGTGAGGTCTTCCTGCCTTTGTTTCACCCATTTATGGTGGCCAGGAGGCCCTTGCTCGGGAGGGGAGACGGACTGTCTGCTGCAGCTGGGGTAGCCTAGCCGCCACAAGGGCGCTTTTCGTAGGTACCGTGTTCACCCAGTGTGCTGAGCACCTGCAATGAATCTCGCGCCGAGCCTGGCTCTGCAGAGGGCACGACGGGCTCCAGGGCGCCTGAACATGAGATGAGTTCGCCTTTCAGTGTAGGGCATGCCTGTATCTGGTGCGTTCTGTCTGGTGATGTGCTGTTAATGTCATCCCTTCTTCCGCCTGTTGGTCTCTCCTCTGTCTTCAGCTCTCGGGACAGATAAGGTTTCCCTGAGAGACCTGCTCTGAGCCCCTTATCTAAAGTAGTCACCTCCCTCTTCCAGCCCCCTCCATCACGGCACCTTGCTTATTTTCGTAGCATGGATTGCAATTTGCAATTCTATATATATAATACATTCTATATATATTCTATATATAATACATATTCTATATATACACATATATATATACACATATATACATACATATATATGTATTATATATATAGAATAATATATATAATATATTATATATATTATATATTATATATTATATATTATATATTATATATATATAATATATATAGAATTGTATTGCTTCTCGGTCTTTTGGCTAAGATCAAGTGTGTAGAATTGTATATATTGTATAGAATTGTATGTATTATATAGAATTGCATATATATATTTGCTTGCATGTGTATTTTCTGTCTCATATGCTTATTATCTCCCTCTTGCTCCTCCTCTTCCCTCCTCCTCCTATGTTCTCAGTGCCTTGTGCACAGTGCTAATTGGTACAAAGATTTTAGGTAAATATTGAGCTAATAGATGGATTAATCATTAAGTGCTAACACTCTTATTTTGCTTAAAACTTCCTATTTATTCTTCATAAGGTTGCATATATTTCATTTATTATTTATTTATTACTTGTTTATTTATTATTTATTTGAGAGGCAGAATAAGAGAGAGAGAGGGAGGCAGACAGGGAGAGATCTTCCATCTGCTGCTTCACTCCCCACATGGCCACAACTGCCAGGGTTGGTCCAGGCAGGAGCCGAGAGTGCCATCTGAGTCTCTCACGTACGTGGCAGGGCCCCAAGTCCTTGAGCCATCCTCCACCACTCTCCCAGGCACATTAGGAAGGAGCTGGATTGGAAGCAGAAGAGCCAGGACTCGAACTGGCACTCATAGGGGATTCCGGCCTTGCAAGGAGCAGCCTAACCTACTGCACTGCAATGCTAGTCCTGGCATATACTTTATTCTAAGATGTCACTGGTTATCTTTCTAAACTGATTTGGCAAAAGTTGCTCAAATCTAACTCCATTATCTACCAATAGACCTAACATTGCTCAGAGCTGAGGTGTTTATTTGATGTCCCAGTCTCCTAAGTCCTGTTTGCTGCCACTGCAGATTGTCCAGCACTATTGGAGTCACCTCTCAGATGACACAGCCACTGTCTCCGGACGGAGATTCGCATCCAGAGATGCCCGGTGGGGTATGAGAAGAACATATTATAATATCTGTTTGTATACTTTTTAAAAAAGATTTTTATTTATTTATTTGAGAGGTAGAGTTACAGACAGTGAGAGGGAGAGACAGAAAGGTCTTCCATCTGCTGGTTCACTCCCCAGACGGCCGCAATAGCCAGAGCTGGGCCGATCCGAAGCCAGGAGCCAGGTGCTTCTCCTGGTCTCCCATGGGGTGCAGGGCCCAAGCACTTGGGCCATCCTCCACTGCACTCCCGGGCCACCTCAGAGAGCTGGATCAGAAGAGGAGCAGCTAGGACTTGAACAGGCACCCATATGGGATGCTGGTGCTGCAGACAGAGGATTAACTTACTGCGCCACAGCTCTGGCCCCTGTTTATATACTTTTTTAAAATAGCAAGTTCTTTTTCTTAAACTTTTTTTTTTTTAATTTATTCCAAGGACAGAGCAAGAGTGAGAGTGTGAGAGCGAGAGTTCTCTTCCATCTGCTGTTTCACTCCCAAAATGCCCACAGTAGCCAGGGCTGGGCCAGGCTGAAGCCAGGAGCCCAGAGCTCCATCTGCATCTCCCCAAGTCTGTGATAGGGACCCAGGTACCCGAGCAATCATCAGTTGCTTCCAGGGGTCTGCATTATAAGGAGAGGTGGGACTGAATCCCAGACACTCCCGTATGGGATGTGGGTGTCCCAAGCAGTGGCTCCACTAACGGCACCACAATGCCCACCCCTGTGTATACTTGTGCCTATAGATTAGACGTAAGTTCAGCTTGACGAATCCTTAATCCACAGCCTCGCCCATACTGACCTGAGCCTGCTTGTCCCAGACTCCCCTCCCTGGTTCTTGGTGCTCTGCCTTCCCATCTGCCCCCACTAAGCCCAATCTTCTTGCGTAGGAATCCTTCCCAAGACAGACTCTTGGGGCTCTGGATAGCGTTTTCTGCTGCAGGCTGGCCCCCCCAGTCTTTTCACGAAGCTTCCAGACTCTTTAGCTAGCACACATCCTAGTTACCCTCCTCGAATCGAGCTCTAGTCACAGCCCTCCCTGGAGCGTGGCGGCCAGCACTGTATGTGGTGAGTAGGCTCACTGAGATGGGGCCTGGTGAGTGCAGCCACATATTCCAGATGTTTCCATTAAGTAGAGGATCACGAAGCCAGCTGTTCTTGCAGACACCAAATTGCACTGAGCCTGCAGGTTAGGGAATTCCTTCTCCCCTCACCAGGAGTGAAAGGGGATGATGGATCTTTCTCCTGCTCTCCTACCCCAAACTGCTGTTGAGTATTTTTGTGCCACTGTGGACTTTAGAAAAAAAAAATGCTATGCGGCGCCGGCACACCGGGTTCTAGTCCCGGTTGGGGCACCGATCCTGTCCCGGTTGCCCCTCTTCCAGGCCAGCTCTCTGCTGTGGCCAGGGAGTGCAGTGGAGGATGGCCCAAGTTCTTGGGCCCTGCACCCCATGGGAGACCAGGAGAAGCACCTGGCTCCTGCCATCGGAACAGCGTGGTGCGCCGGCCGCAGCATGCCTACCACGGCGGCCATTGGAGGGTGAACCAACGGCAAAAAGGAAGACCTTTCTCTCTGTCTCCCTCTACTGTCCACTCTGCCTGTCAAAAATAAAAAAAAAAAAAATTAAAAAAAAAAAAAAGAAAAAGAAAAAAAATGCTAGAGGATCAGCTGTTTGCAGCATTCCATTCACTTCTGATCCTTATCAATGAAGATACAGACTGATTTATATTTGTAGCCGGAGCATACATCTTTTTGCATTCTTCTAACATTATCTTCCACGTATCAACAGGATCTGTAAACTTAGTTCCTTTTAACAGCAACACGACGTTCCATTGTCTTAAAGTCCGTAGTTTGTATAAGCTTTTCCCAACCTTCAGCACTGGGTCAGGGCCCATGTTTCCATTGCTATGTATGGTGCTACCATAAACCTCATTGTGGTATGTGCTTTCTTTTCTCTTTTGCATATTTCCTGGTTATACAGTCCCAGAGCGGGGTGACTGGGTCAAAGGATACGAATGTTATAGCTCTGGTTATATGCTGCCTGTCTGATCTCCAGAGAGGATGGATACCTTTCAAACATGCCAAGTAAGACAATGGGGCCAGAGGAAGTCACAGCTGAACTGGGAAAGCTGGGCCTATAGCTTGCACTGGGTCCCCTTCCAAGTCCCCTACTCTTAGCTCCAGTGGTTTCGATGTGAGGGAGGGGATCTGAAGGAAAGCAGCACCCTCAGCCCTCAGGATTCCTCTCTGAAAATACCCAGAAGCGCACCCTACTGCTTTTCTAGGAGAGGATTTTAGGCTCCAAGAGGGGAATAAATGGCTTCACCTGGATCCTAACCCCAGATTTATCCCCTCCTAACTCTGTGCTCGTAGGCAAGTAACCCAACCTCTCCTGCCTGGTTCCTTTCTATCTGAGGTCACATACAGTCCTTACTCAGAGCACTGTTTAGGAAACATCTGTAAACTACTGGGCTGTGGATATTCCCTATGAGCCACGGAGCCTGCTTCTTCCTTCTCCTTTGCACGGCCATGGTCTGGCTCTGTGCTTGCCCACGGTCGGGTGTTGTGGAATGGGTAGACTGTCTTCTCTCATCATACTGCTTTGACGAACTAGCAAATGCAATGGAGAAGTTTCTGAACTTACTCATTGCTATGGTTTGAATGTACACCCACAAGGTTCATTTGCTGGAAACTGAACCCCAACCCCTAAATTCATGTTAATGGCTTTTGGAGGTGGGGCCCTTGGGAGCTAATAGGGTTTACATGCGGTCATGAGCAAAGAGCCTTCATCATGAAATTAATGGCCTTATAGGAAAGGAGAGACCCAAGCTAGCATACTTTCCCCATCTCGCCCTGCAATGCGCGCCACCACGTTATGATGTAGCAAGACAACACTCACCAGTGCCAAGCAGGTTCTTTGTAAATGACCCAGTCTCAGGTATTTTTTCCATAGCAACAGAAAATGAACTAAAATACTGATGCACTTGAGTGTAAGAGGTGCCAGATTTGGGGTCTGGGTGCTGGTTAACTCACCAAGTCTACCTGATAAACTGCAGCAGGAAAACCAACTCTGGTTATGCAAGACCCTTGGAGAAATAAGTTTGTTGGGGAGATGGACTAGAAGCTTAAAGAAGAGATCCAAGAAAAGTGGCTCATTACAGAGACACCTTTTCCTAGGAAGGCCCTGGGTGTCCAGGTCTCCAGGGACTTTTTCAGCATTCCTTAGTCTCTAAGAGAGCTTGAGAGGATGTGATAAGAAAAAAAAACTTGCCTGACATCTCTCTGGTCTCCTTCCTGCTTGTGCTGAAGGAGCTTAAGTGAAAGGAAGCAGGTTTGGCTGGCGTCGTGGCTCACTTGGCCAATCCTCCTCCTGCAGCGCCAGCACCCTGGGTTCTAGTCCCGGTTGGGGCGCTAGTTCTGTCCCAGTTGCCCCTCTTCCAGGCCAACTCTCTGCTGTGGCCCAAGTCCTTGGGCCCTGCACCTGCATGGGAGACCAGGAGAAGCACCTGGCTCCTGGCTTCGGATCGGCGCAGCGCACCGGCCATAGCAGCCGTTTGGGGGGTGAACCAACAGAAGGAAGACCTTTCTCTCTCTCTCTCTCTCTCTCTCTCTCTCTCACTGTCTAACTCTGCCTGTCAAAAACAAAAACAAAAACAAAAACAAAAAAAAAAAGAAAGAAAAAAGAAAAGAAAAAAGAAAGGAAGCAGGTTCAGTCCACTTCCGCTGGGTAAAAACACATTCGCCAATGCTCTCGGTCACAAATCGGGCCACTTCTTCCACTGAGAGGTGACAACTAATGCCCACGCCGTTGGAACTGGGCTGCTTTTACTGACTTGACCTGAATGCTATAGGAGTGACATTCTGGAACGTCTGAGGTGAGACCATGAAGCTTTGCGGTTCCACCCAGGAGCCCTAAGGCACCGCCCAGGATGTCTGACTACCTTGCTACTGCCATTCTGTAGAGCTCAAAAGAGTGTGCTCTGGTCAGCAGTTCCAGCCAGGCCCACCAAGACCCCCGAGATGTGAGTGTAGTCAAACTGGCCCCTCCAGAGGAGGCCATTCACCAGCTAGTTACCATTGCCTGACCCCAGCTGATAGCCACACAGAGCAGGAAAATGGTCTGGTGGAACTTTCCTGAATTCCTGATCCATGAAGTCATGAGACAGAATTTTTTTTTTTAACCTAAGTTCTGAGGCAATTTATCGCACAAGTAGTAGACAATTGAACACTAGCGCTGCCTGGGCTGGAATGAGCTTCTACTTAGCTCCATTTCCTTCACCCAGGCCTACTTAGCAGAGCCAGCCCTAGGATTTGGGATGTCTCTTCCCATTGTTTGCACTAAATATCAGAGGCCACGCAGAAGTCATTGACGTCAGCTGCTCGATTTGACAGGATTCTCCAAATGTATTTTTGGACTGGAGTCTATTATGTATGCTCCCTTGTTGGAGTCTACAGTCAGATAGGGCAGGAAGTGATGGCACTGTTCCAGAATATCGCCAGAGTGGATTTTTCTGTTGTGTCTGACGAGGAAATGACGATGCAAAAACCCCTAGAGTGTCTCTCATTAGACTGAGTTCCCCAGGTACATGTGGGGCGACGATGGGAACCACACCTCAAGACTCTCAAATCCTAAACAAGGACCTGCTTAGAGCACCCAGATCTTGCCATCATCCCTCTTTGGGTAATCAAGATTTTATTTAAATTAATTTTATTTGAATTTATTTAAATCCTTAAGAAGATATAAAAAAAATGTGCCTTCCTCTGTTGATGTTTCCATGTGTTGTATGGTGACTAAAACCAGTACCCATACAGGAGAGTCCCAAATGCTGAAATAATGGACATTTCATTCCAGTGTCCCTGTTATGACCCATCAGTCATTAACTAGGAAATTAATCAGTAGGGGCGTTAATGAATTTGGTCCAGCTGTCTGTTGGGTCACATTGCTCCTTACACAACAGCACTAGCTAACTTCCACGGTTCCATCACTTCCCTAGCAACCTTGTCTCTCTGTCCTGTGTGCTTTTAAGGGAGTCAAAATTTTCATTTCCATCTAGTTCCATGGATGCATTGGTGACCTCTAGAGATATTAAAACCAAAGGTTCAGCTTTACCAAGCAGATTCTCAAAGGCCAGTACTTCTTTATGGATCCATTTATTCCCCTCCAACCCATGCGTTTATGTTCTCATTGAATGAACACTGACTTGAGGTTTAAGATGTGCCAGGTACAAGGCTAAGCATCTGGGATGCAAGGTGAAACACGCGGCTCTGCTTTGTATGGGTTCATTGTACCTAGTAAGGGCTCAGTAAATAGTTACCCCCTCCCTGAGACACCAGTGTTGGGAACACCAAAGCTCGGAGAAGAAGCTGGACAGTAAGAGAGCAGGGAGGAGACACGGGGTGTCCACGTATCCTGCCCGCATCACTGGACTCTTCCCCTCCTGCTCTGCCCTTCCTGGTCCCTCCACTGCGCTTAGTCACTCACTGACTCAAAGTTGGAGACATCAGATGGTTGGACTAAGGCTCCATCTGGATCTGCCACACAGGTGTCACCTTGCTTCAAGGCAATGCTTATAGGAGAATTCTACTGTCAGTCATAGAGTAGTCCCTTCTTATCAGTGATAGAAAAGCACAACAGTATTCTGATGAAAGAAAAAAAATAGTTCAGGAGAATTTTGGCCCACAAAAGATGCCACAGACTCTCTTAGCAAGAAAAAGCCAATACTTGTCTTTGGAGCCAGTGAGTTGGTTGGCATTGAAAGCTCGCTCAGGGAACTGTCATGTTAGGAGTCTGGAAGTCCTGATGCTCGGGGAATGCTTGGACTATTAGAATACCCTAGCAGGCCAGAGGTGGCAGAGCGGGTTAAGCCACTGCCTGCAGTGCCAGCATCCCATATGGGTACTGGTTCGAATCCTGGCTGCTCCACTTCCCATCCAGCTCTCTGCTATGGCCTGGGAAAGCAGTAAAAGATGGCCCAAGTCCTTGGGCCCCTGCAGCCCTGTGGGAGACCTGGAGGAGGCTCCTGGCTCCTGGCTCCTGGCTTTGGATCAGCACAGCCATTTCGGCCAATTAGAGAGTGAACCAGCAGATGGAAGACCTCTCTCTCTCTCTCTGCCTCTCCTTTTCTCTGTGTAACTTTGACTTTCAAATAAATAAATAAATCTTTACAAAAGAAAAAAACAGAATACCCTAGGAAACTAAAGAATAATCTGAAATTCGCCATTAAGGGCATTGCTGTTAAATCCACCCCTCACCCAATCTCTCACCTAACAGGAACCAGTTCCTGACTTAGAGCCCTCTACCCATTATCCATTCTGAGACAAAGCCAATCAAGGCCAAGGTTCCAAAAGAAGGGAATGCTTGGCCCTTGGCTAAGCAAACAGAGTGACTGGGGGTTGCGATTTAAGCAATTTCCAGAGGCAGTTACTAAGCAGGGATGCAGTGTGTGTGTGTGTGTGTATGTGTGTGGGGGGGTCATATGTCAAATATTTATTATGACTAATTTTCAAACTGTGGTTCAGCAACACAGGAGGATGAAAGTGATATAAAATTTCAGAAAGTACGAAGGAATAAAATTCTTTGAGCTTCAAAACAGAGACTCAAGGCCCCATCAGGCAGAATTGCTACGCACTCAGCCTGGGTGGTTAAGATGGATGTCTACGTGGGCTCTGAACTTTGGATGTACTTGGCCCATGCCCTTTGCTCCACCCTCAAGTAACACTCAAACTTCCTTCCACTTTGGATTTCTAGACCCAACTCTGTGTACCAACAGGCAGATGTTCCGATTGAAGGAACATTGCTGGTGAGGATATGCTGACGCTAATCTGCTCTCTCAACCAATCTCGAGTTAACTTTCCATATGTTCGTCTGCCACCTTTCTTGCTGATGCAAGGTATCAAGAGCTCCCTCTCAACTGGTTTTATTCACCTGATTTCCTGGACCTCATTCTATCATTCCCCAGGTCCCACAATGGTACCTTTCTGCAGTGGGGTCTCAGAACACCACACATTGGCCTGAACTAAGTTGATTAAGAAATACTGGGTTTGTGGAGTGAGAAAAAGTCTGTGACTATGGAAAAAATTCATGCTTTTATTGAGAAAAAAAAGCAAGATGTAAAAGTGTAAAACCTAACAGAAACTTGGATTTGAGAAGTTACTTAGAAGAAATAACAATCCTGAAATAACAATCCAGAAGTCAGTAATGAACTAAAAATAGAGTACCAAAATACATGAAGCAAAATGGATTGAACCACAAGGAGAAACAGGTCAACCCAGTATTATAGTTGAAGACTTCAATACCTTACCAGAAATGGACAGAAAATTGATAGGGGCATAGCTTTATCCCACGTCGCCATCAATCAAAAGGGTCTCCTTGATCCCTATAGACCACTTCATCCAACAATAGTAGCATATACATTCTCCTCAAGTTCATGTGTGACAGGAACCAAGACAGACTATTTCTTCAGCCATAAAGCACTTTCTAAAATGTTTAAAAGAGGGGCCAGCATTGTAGCATAGTAGGCCAAGCCACTGCCTGCAAAGCCAACATCCCATATGGGTGCTGGTTCATGTCCCAGCTGCTCTACTTCTGATTCAGTTCCCTGTGAATAGCCTGGGAAAAGCAACAGAACATGGCCCAATGGTTTGGGACCCTGCCACCCATGTGGCAAACCTAGAAGAAGCTCATGGCTCCAGGTTTCAGCCTGGCCCAGCCCTGGCCCAGCCCTCGCCATTGCAGCCATCTGGGGAGTAAACCAGCCGATGGAAGATCTTTCTCCTTCTCTCTCTCTGTCTTTCCCTCTCTGTCTGTAACTCTGATTTACAAATAAATACACACATCTTTTTTAAAAAAAGTTTAAAAGACTAGAAATCATAATATGCTCTCAGTCTACAATGGGATCAAAATAGAAACCAGTAACAGAAATATATCTGGAAAATTCCAAAATACTTTTGAGACTAAGCACCACATTTCTAAATAACACATGAATCAGAAGAAATTTTAAGATATTTTGCACTAGAAGAAGAAAATACAACTTGTCAAAACGTGTGGAATGCATACAACGCAGTGCTCAGAGGGAGATTTATGACACTGAGTGAATTTTATAAAAAAAGAGAAAGATCTAAAAATCAATAGTCTAGGTTTATATCTTATAAAACTAGAAAATAAGTGAAAATTAAAATCAAAGAAACCAGAAGGAAATAAATAAAAATTAGAGCAGAAATCAGTAAACCTGAAAATTGGAAATGGATAGCAAAAAATCAGCAAAATCAAAATCTGGTTCTTCGAAAAAGAGAGAAAACACAAATTACTAATGTCGGAAATGGAAAAGCATCACAGGTGCTTTGGATATGAACTACTGTGAGAAACTCTTCACTCATGAACTTGATAATTTAGATGAAAAATTTTGGACAGATTCCTCAAAGTACACAATCTACCAAAACTCACACAGGAAGAAATAGACAATTGCTATAGATCTATGTCTTTTTAAAGAAATTGAATCAGTAATTAATAGGTTTCTAAAACAGAAAGCCAAGTGGGTTAACTGGTGAATTCTGTGAAATGTTTAAGGGAAATATTGCACCAATTGGATGCAGTCTGATCCGGGAGACAGAAGCAGAAAGACTGCTTAATTCATTTATGAGGCCTGCATTACTCCAATGCCAGAGCCAGACAAAGACATACAAGAAAACTATAGACAAATACCTCTAGTGAATATAAATGCAACAATCCTCAACAAAGTGCTAGCCAATTGAGTCCAGCAATGTATAAAAAGAATTATATAGCACAACCAAGTGGGATTTATCACATGTGTGCAAGTTGGGCTCAACATTTGAAAAGCAATTAACAGAATTCATAATTCACCATAGGCTAAAGATGAAAACTCACATGGTCATATCAATACCTAGAACAAGCATTTGATGAGGTCTAATACCTATTTACAATAACAAATAATAAAAAAGTCTGTGCAAACTAAAAGTAGAGGTAGAACTTCTTTGACTTCGTAGTTAGCATTTACCAAAACACCTGCAGCTAACACCATACTTAGTGATAAGAAACTAGAAGCATTTTCATTAAGATTAAGCATAAAGAAAGGAATATCATTGCTTTTTTTCAATATTGTAGTGGAAGTCTTACCTAATGCAATCAGACAAGAAAGGGAAATAAGAAGTATAGTGTTGGGAAGAAAGAAATAAGGCTGTCTTTATTTGCAGATATCAGGATTGTCTATGTAGGGAAAAAAATCAACAAAGAAACTCTTGGAACTTATAGGAAGGTTGCAGGTCATAAGGTTAATATACAAAAATGAATATCTTCCTTATATAACAACATCGAACAAGTGGAATTTGAAATTTAAAATACAATACCATTTACATTTACACCTCCAAAAAAAGAAAGACACAGGTATAGATCTCACAAAATATGTGCAAAATCTATATAAGGGAAACTACCAAACTGTAATGAAAGAAAACAAGAACTGCATAAGTGGAAAGATATTCCATGTTCATTGATATAAAGAATCAATATTGTCAAAATGTCAGTTCTTCCCAATTTGATTTATAGATTCAACACAGTCTAAATCAGAGTTCTAATAGATTATTTTGTAGATGTTGACAGATGGATCCTAAAGTTTATATGAAGAGGTGAAAGACCCAGAAAAGCCCACATAATCCTGACAGAGAAGAACAAAGTGACAATACGGACATTGCCTGTTATTGAGACTTTTTATGAAGCTGCAATAATCCAGGCTAAGTGGTATTGGTGGGAAATAAAATCAATGGGACAGAATAGAGATCCCAAAAATAGATCCACACAGTCAACTGATATTTGACAAAGGAGCAAAAGCAATACATAGCAGCAAAATTAGTGCTTTCCAAAATCCCACCAGAACAAATGGACAGCCATATGTGAAAAAAATGAAGCTAGATATAGACTTTTCATCCTTCATAAAAATGAACTACAAATGAATCACTGACCTAAATGTAAAATGAAAACTATAAAACCCCTAGAAGATAACATAGGAGAAAATATATAGATGATTTAGGTGACAACACAGGAGAAAATACAGATTATTATCACTTTGGTGATGACTTCAGACATAACAAGCCATGATCCATGAAAGAATTGATTAGCTGGACATTTTTTTTTTTTAAATTAAAAACTTCTTCTCTGCAAAAGATAAGCCACAAACTGGGAGAAAGCATTTGCAAAAAAATCTATCTGATGAGACTGTAATTCACAATATACAAAACACTTTTTCTACTCAACATTAAGAAAACAATCTGATTAAAAAATAGGCCTGGGGCTGGTGCTGTGGTATAGTGGGCTAAGCTTTCACCTGTGGCACCAGCATCCAATATGGATGCCAGTTCAAGTTCTGGCTGCTCCACTTCTGATCCAGCTCTCTGCTATGGCCTGCAAAAGCAGTAGAAGATGGCCCAAGTACTTGGGCCCCTGCACCCACGTAGGAGACCTGGAAGAAGCAACTAGCTCCTGGCTTCTGATTGGCCCAGTTCCGAGTGTTGTGACCATCTGGGGAGTGAATCAGCGGATGGAAGACCTTTCTCTGTAACTCCCTCTCTCTGTAACTCTACATCTCAGATAAATAAATAACTTAAAAGAAAAATATGCCAATGATCTTAACAGACTGCTTACCAAAGAAGGTACATAGATAGAAACTAAGGACATGAAAACATGCTCCACATCATGTGTCATTAAGGAAAAGCAAGTTTAAAGAAAAAAATGGATACCAGTACAGACTTAACAGACTGGCTAAAATCGGAAACATTGACAGCACAAAGAGCTGGTGAAAATGTGGAGTAATATTAACTCCCATTGGTTGCTGGAGGGAATACTAAGTGATACAACTACTTTGGAAGACAATGCAGCAGTGCCTTACAAAACTAAATTCCTTAGTGTATGATCCAGCAATCATACTCCTTGACATTTACCCGAGTGAGTTGAAAACTTCTGTCCATTCTAGAACCTGCAAACAGATATTCGTAAGAGCTCTACTCCTAACAGCCAAAACTTGGAACCCACCCAGTTGTCCTTCGATGTGTTAAAGAAGAAATAAACTATGGTACATTCAGACAGTGGAATATTATTCAGTACTAAGAAGAAATGAGCTCTCAAGCTATGCAAAGATAGGCAGGGATCTTAAATGCACATTGCTTAGTGAAAGGCGTCAATGTGAAAATGCTACGTACTGTGTGATTCCAACTATGTGTCATTCTGGGGAAGGCAAACTATGGACAGAGTAAAATGTCGGGTGGTTTCCAGGGTTGGAAAGCAGGAGGATTGAATAGTTGGAGCACAGAGGGTTGTTTAGGGCAGTGAAAATACCCTGTAGGATACTATAGTGGTAGATGTATGTCTTTAGACATTTATCCAAACCCATGGCGTGTGCAACACAGAGAGTGAGCCCAAATGTTATCTATGGACTCTGGGTGACATGGTGCATCAGTTGAGTTCACGGGATCAGACGCCTCACTCTGGAATGTGATGCTGATAATGGGGAATCTGCTCTTAGGGGGAGGGGCATAGGAGTATTCTCTGTAGCTTCCTCTCGATGTTGCTGGGAACCTAAAGCTAAAAACTAAAATCTATTTAAAGACAAACAAAAGCAACCATAGAAAGCATGTCATAAAATACTACAACCTAGAACGGAACAAAGTACACTAACATGGTAAGGGTTACTGTCCCTAGATGGTGGAATTATAGGGAATTTTTATTTTGTAGTTTATGTTATCTTTATCAGATTTTTTTCTTTCAAAATTTTTTAGAAAAGGTTTATTTGACAGGCAGAGCAAGAAAGTGAGAGTGTGTGTGTGTGTGTGTGTTTGTGAGAGGGCGGGGTGGGGAGCCATCAATCTTCCATCTGCTGGTTCATTTCCCAAATGGCTGCAATAGCCAGGTCTGGGCCAGGCCAAACCATGGGCCAGGGATTCCATCCGGGTCTCCCACCTGGGTGCAGGGGCCCAGGCACTTGGTATATCTTCCATTGCTTTCCAAGGCACACTAGCAGGGAGCTGGATGAGAAGTGGAGCAGTCAGGATTCAAACCTGCACTCTGATATGTCAGGTGTCACAAGTAGTGGCTTAATCCACTGTACCACAAAGGTAGTCCCTCCAAACTTTCTATGTCACATAGATATTCAGAACAACAGCAGCAATGCTAATTTTTAAATAAAAGAGCATAGTCTTGGACAGGGCACTGAATTCATGATCCTACCCCTGACTAATGCTGCGACTTGGCAAGGAGCTGACCACCTCCGTGTCCACGTCTATGACGTGAGCATAATAAAACCTACCCCACAGTGGGTTCCGGGTGTGAAATAAAATTATACACAGGATGGGAACGTGCAGGGCTCACTGTGGACTGGCTCCTGAGTCCGTTCAGGGTCCTGGGGATGCTGAAGTCTCCAAGGAGACTCAGCTGGGCATACACAGAGCCCCTTGTCCATCCTCCTGCCTTCCCTGTCCTGTGATTCTGGCGGCAGCAAACAGGCCCAGTGCAGCTCACTCCCTGCATCCAGCAGGCCCCTCTGCTATGGAGGAGAGAACGGAACCCCAGGACGGAAGCTGCATACGGTAAGACGCCATGGTGTGCGTGCGAGCCTCCGAAGCTGGCTGATTCCTGGTCTTTTCCTCCCCTGCCATTCTTCAAGCACTTTTCTGGGCTTCCTGTCCCAGCCTAGGGGAGAATCCATGAGTGCATATCACCAGAAAGTTGCTGCAGGGCCAGAATCTGACACGAGGGTTTGGATTTGGAACAGGCTTTCGACAGACAAGGAGGAGACTGTTGAGGGCATGGGGCCACCCGGAAGGATGCCCAGGGCACAGGAGCCCAGGAACAATGGAGTCAGTCTCGCAACAAGCCCAGGCCAGATCAGGCGGAACTGGGGGAGCCAGGGGGGACACAACTGGGCCCCTGCAGGTAGGGGCAAGGGGGAGGATGTGAAACAGGGGCTCTGGTTCTCAGAGGCATTCTGTTTTCCGCCTGTTTGGAAAGGATCCTTATCTGAGGCCAGGGTAGGGTAGAAGGGGCAAGGGAGGGGTGGAGGGATGGAGGGGTGGGTGGCTGGGGGTGGGGTGATGGCTGACAGCTTCAGAGAACATTCCAGCTTAGAGATAAGAAAGGCAGGGGTCAGGAGTGATTCTAGGGAAGTTGAGAGAACAGTTTCTTTTGAGCCCTGGTGTGGGTTAAAACAAGACAGATCACAGAGCACTTTCGATGCTGCGTTGGGTCTGTCTGCAGACTGGAGGAGATCACTTGCTGTCAAGAGTTCCAGTCTGGCGGCTCCTCTGAATGTCCATTATAATGATAGAATTTTATTCTGTATTATTTTTTACTTTTTATTTTTAGTGGCAAATAAGAGAGAAAAATAAGGAATGGGGGCTGGCACTGTGGCACAGCGGGTTAAGTCCCAGCCTGCAACGAATGTATCCTTACCAAGGTTTGAGTCCTGGCTGCTCTGCCTCCAATCCAGTTCCCTACTAACAGCCTGGGAAAAGCACTGGAAGATGGCCCAAGTGCTTGGGCCCCTGCACCCACATGGGAAACCTTGATGGGGTTACTGGCTTCATCTTGGCCTAGCCCTGGCTGTTGCAGCCATCTGGGGAGTGAACTAGCTGATAGAAGCACACTCTCTGTCTCTCTCCGAATCTCCCTTTCTGTCACTCTGCCTTTAAATGTAAATAAATAAATCTCTTTAACATAACTGAGATGTTTTTGTACTAAAACTACCAATAACTCCCTTCAATTGGCTGATAGCCATTTTTAAAGGATTTATTTATTTGTAAAGCAGAGTTACAGAGAGGCAGAGACAGAATGAGACATCAATCTCCCATCTGCTGGTTCACTCCCCAGATGGCTGCAACAGCTGGAGTTGGGCCATCCGAAGCCAGGAGCCAGGAGCTTCTTCCAGGTCTCCCACATGGCTACAGATGCCCAAAGACTTGGGCCATCTTCTACTGTTTTTCCGGGCCATTGCAAAGAGCTGAATTGGAGGTGGAGCAGCTGGGACTCGAACCAGCACCCATATGGGATGCAGGCACTGCTGACAGCAGCTTTACCTGCTATGCCACAGCACCGGCCCCCTGAGAGCCATTTCCCTGAAGTTCAGCACTATGAGAGCATAGCAACACATAACAGACTTCCACAAGCACCTTATAGTGACAAATGACAAATCTCACGCACTCCCTTTGTCACCTGACCTGCCTCCAACCCCGCTGCCTGTGTCCCATGAACTTTTGGACACAAGCCTTATCTTGGGGTAGAGTTGAGGGAGGGAGGTAGCAACTGTGCCTTCAGCATCACCCACAGCCATTCTCTCCTCCCAAGAGGGCACAAGAGGTAGGGGCTCCTTCCCTGCAGGCTAACACCTTACACTGCTCCCTTGGGAAATGGTAAGGGTCTCTGGTGGAACTGTGTTCACTTCTCAGCCCTCAGAAGGGGAAAACCCCACCGGCACCTCCATCTCAGCCCTGGGTAGCCCGATACATTTCTGTTATCCAAGCCACCTAGCTTGTGGGGTTTTCTTCTGAACTTCCTGCTCTAGTCCCCTTTGCTCCACACATGGCACATTTCGCTATTTTATTGATTTTCTCCCATATCTGTTTTATAGCCTGTTTTCTGTCCACTGGAATGGAAGCCCCAGGGTAGTGGAGATGAGCGTACATTTTCTTCATGTATTTCCAGCCCCTAGAACTGCCTGTGCATCCAGTTTTAGGGGGTCCTCTCTGCCCCATCTCCCCAGGGGAGGTGTCTGTGTGGCCAGGTGAGAGTGTGGCATGGAGCTCATTCCTGCCTGCTGGGCGATGCTCCAGGAAGCCAGACCTTGTGTCTCCCTGCACAGATGGCCCTCAGCCCTCAGCAGCTTCTCATAGGCCACTTGCTCGGGTTTGTTCTCCTTGGGTCTTAGCTAAGGGCTTTGGACAGACCTAGGGCAGTTGGCTGGGTATCCACAGTTTGCGCATGGTTCCTGTTGGTGCAGAGTGAAGTGGGGAACAGGACTGGAAGAGCCAAGAACGGGTGAATGCTGGGGACCAGGATCTCCTCCTGCCCTGAACCCCACAAAAGCTAGAGGATTAGGGGTGGGCCGACTTGAACATTGCCTCATACATGACAGGCACTCAATGAATGTGAACAAATAAGTGATTAAATGTGTGAGCTACTTTTACAAGCATCACAAAATCCATTAACAAAGAATAGCAAAGCCTAAATGGTGGGGGCAGGTATTTGAACTCGTAGTTAAAATGCCCACATCCTGTTTCTGAGAGCCTGGGTTGGATCTCGGGATCTGGCTCCTGATTCCAGCATCCTGCTGAAGTGACCATGGCTCAAGTAGTTGGGTTCCTGCCATCAATGTGGGAAACCTAAATTGAGTTCTGGCTCCCAGCTTTGGTGCCTCTGACTACTGTGTGCTTGTGGAGAGTAAACCAGTGGATAGGAGCATTCTCTCTCTCTTTTTTTTTTTTTTTGGTAAAGATTTTATTTATTTATTTATTTATCTGAGACATAGAATTACAGACAGAGAGAGGGAGAGACAGAGAGAAAGGTCTTCCATCCTCTGGTTCATTCCCCAAATGGCTGCGACAGTTGGAGTTGGGTCAATCCGAAGACAGGAGCCAGGAGCTTCTTCTGGGTCTCTCACATGGCTACAGATGCCCAAGGACTTGGGCCATCTTCTACTGCTTTCCCAGGCCTTAGCACAGAGCTGGATTAGAAGCAGAGCAGCAGGGGCCGGCGCTGTGGCATAGTGGGTAAAGCTGCCGCCTCCAATGCTGGCTTACCATATGCATATGGGTTTGAGTCCTGGCTGCTCTACTTCTGATCCAGCTCTCTGCTATGGCCTGGGAAAGCAGTGGAAGATGGCCCAAGTCCTTGGGCCCCTGCACCCACGTGGGAGACCCGGAGAAGGCTCCTGGCTCCTGGCTTCAGATCAGCACAGCTCTGGCCATTGCGGCCATATGGGGAGTGAATCAGTGGATGGAAGACAACCCCCTCCCCCCCGCCTCTCTGTAACTCTGCCTTCAAATAAATAAATAAATCTTACCAATAAAAAAAAGTGGAACAGCCAAGACTTGAACTGGTGCCCATATGGGATGTCAGTGCTGCAAGCGAGGCTTAGCCTACTATGCCACAGTGCTGGCCCCAGAGAATTCTCTCAGTCTGCCTCAACACCCCCAAAGAAAGAAAAAGTAAATGTCTTAAAAGGCAATTTATATATGAAACACACACACACACACACACACACACACCCCTACCTACTTGTCTGGTTCAAGTTCAAAGTTCAAAGCAGAGTATCTTTCTTGCTTTCAAGCTGTGATGCAGGTTGAGACAAAGCATCTCCAGGACCCATTGTTCTTTATCCTCAGACCAACCTCCTTCCCCACTTCTCCCTGGCTGCCCTCCCTGCTGTCTTAGCCCCTTCCCTCCTGGGCGAGCAGGCATCAAGGGATGGTGGTGTCAACTCAGAGCAGAGTGTCAGCAATACAAGGAGAGAAGTTGCATTTGAAAGAACTGTAGGCAAGGTTCCTGCTTTCACCAAAGCGTTTCTAATGGGAGAATTCTGGGACAACCTGTCACCTGGACTGCAGGGAGGGGGAAGTTAGGTTTTAGAACTTGGTAAGCTGCACCAGGCATTCTGGCTTGTATGGCACAGATCAACCTGGCTGGACCCTGCTTCTTCTGCCTGTGGGGAAGTACAGAGAATAGAATGCTAACTGACCGATCAAGCGTTTGCAATGCTTGGAAAATCGGTGCTGAGGGCAGATGAATCGGGTTTTAAACCCAAGCTCTTCCACCCCTTACTCACTCCCATACCCATTCAGGACCCACCCTCGTCAGTACAGCTCAGCAGCACAGGTAGCACCAGCCTGCCCCCAGAGGCCTTCTCAGATGGATGACTGGAGTGTGTGAACTCCGTCCTGGCGGTAACAGATCTCAGGGCACGTGTCCTTTCACACCTCGGTGTCAACTGAATTCACTTTTTGCTTATTGTGCTTATGTTCTGTGGCCCTTATTATCTTCCAGTGTATTATATATTTTCCTGTATTGCCATCACCTCTGATTGGAAAGCAAACGTCCTGAGAGTAAGGACTTCTTGTGGGTTTTAATAAACATTCTACTGAGCTAGGGCAAACATATGGAGACTGCACAGATCTCCAGTGAATATAAGGGTACTCCAAAAGGTTTGTAGAAAACGGAATTAAAACACAAGCTTACTTTGGCATGAAAAAAATTTGAACTGCTTACATACGATGGGTTTTCAAAAGGTTAGTAGAAAAATGCATATCATGAAAAAATTATACAGGAATTCAAAGTTTTTTGCACTAAAATAAGCTTACCTTTTATTTCCAAATTTAAAAACTTTCAATACACAAAATTGTACTTGTTTATGGGGGCCATGTTCTGTGTATACATTGTGTAATGTCCAGTCAAGATGAATGTATCTATTTTTTCATTCAACATTTCTTTATGGTGAAAACATTCAAAATCATACCTTCTAGTTTTTGAGAGAGAAATATACAGTACATTATGTACGGACATCCTAGTGTGCAAAGGATCACCAGAAGTGCTGACCAGTATCTATCACTTAGCACCTCCCAACCTCTTCCCTACACTGCCCTCCCTCCCCTCCGTAACCACCACTGTGCTTTGTGACTGTCATTAGAGTGCCCTTTCTCAGACTCCATGGTACAGTGAGATCACAGGTAATTGTCTTTCTGTGCTTGGCTTATTTCCCTTAGCATACTGACCCTCAGTTCCATCCATATTGTTGCAAATGACAAGATTTCGCACTTTTTTTACTTACTAGTATTCCATTGTATATATGTACCACATTTTCTTTATCTAGCCATCAGTGGATGGACATTTAGTTTTTTTTTTTTTTTTTCCCCATTTCTTGGCTGTTGTGAATAGTCTTATAATAAACATGGTGATGGAACAAGGGCATAGCCTCAGTCATCTTATGTTCTTGTTACCCTGCCTTCCTTCTAGAGACCAGTTCAGTCTCACCCTCTGTATTCTTCCCCAGGTTTGGAAGCCAGGGAGCCAACCTTGAAGAACCAGTATGGGGAAGCTCACCTCGCCTACTGCTTCTCACCCCCACTAACACCCCACGCCCACCTAACACAAAAAAGCCCATCCGTCTGGAGTCTGGGCCCTCTGCCATCCGTTCAGTCTGTGTGCATGCTGGCAGTTGGTCACCCACCTCTGCGGATTTATTTTCTTTGAATAAATTCGGTCTGGCTGCAAGTTCGTACCCTGTCTCCTCTCTGTTCTGTGCCCCTTTTTTCTTACACATGGGAGTACAGGTGTCTCTAGGACACAGTGGCTTAATTTCTCTTGGATATTTACTCTGTAGTGGGATTCATAGATCATATGGTAGTTCTATTTTTAGTGTTTTGAGGAACTTCCACCCTGTTTTTCATAATGCCTTTACTAATTTACATTCCCACCAATGGATTTTATCAAGTGGCTTTTCTACATCTATTAAAATAATATTTCTGTCCCGCATTTCGTTGATGTGGTGTTATCACGTTTATTAACTTGTCTATGTTGAACCATCCTTCTACCCTCAGGATGAATCCACTCAGTCACGGCGAATAATCATTTTTAACATGCTTTTGAATTCAGTTTGATAGTGTTTTGTTGAGGATATTGGCCTGTAGCTTTGTTTTTATGTTATGCCCTGGTCTGGTTTGGGTATCAAGGTAATGATGGCCTCATAGAGTGAGTTTGAAAGAATTCCCTATACTCTATTATTTGGAATAATTTAAGAAGAATAGCTGTCAATTTTTCCTTAAATGTTTGGTATAATATCATGGTGAAGCTACTTGTCTGTGGGTTTGCCTTGACAGAAGACTTTTTATTACTGATTCAATCTTGCCACTCATTAGCGGTCTGTTTAAGTCAGCCTTCTATTTCATCATGATTCAATCGTGGTAAGGTGTACATATCCAGAAGTTTATCCCTTTCCTTTTTGAAAATTTTTTAAAATTTATTTATCTGAGAGGTAGAGTTTACAGACAGTGAGAGATACAGAGAGAAAGGTCTCCTGTCTACTGGTTCACTCCCCAAATGGCCGCAATGGCCAGAGCTGCTCCGATCCAAAGCCAGGAGCCAGGAGCTTCTTTCCGTCTGAATCCAGGAGCCAAGTGCTTGGCATGCTTGGCTTGCTTCCACTATGTTCCCAGGCCATAACAAAGAGCTGGATCAAAAGTGGAGCAGCCAGGACAGAACCATGGACCATATGGGATGCCAGCACTGCAGGTGGAAGATTAACCTTCCGTGCCACAGCGCCGGCCCCATCCATTTCTTTCAGACGATCAATTTGTTGCCCTAAAATTATTTAAAGTAATCTCTATTATCTGCATTTCTGTGTTATCAGTTATATAATGTCTTTTTGTCATTTTATGTATTTGAATCTTAAGATTTATTTATTTGAAAGAGAGAGGGAAAGGCAGAGACAGAGAGGTCTTCCCTCTGCTGCCTCACTCCCCAAATGGCCACAGCAGCTGGAGCTGGGCAGGATCCAGGAGCTTCCCCTGGGTCTCCCATGTGAGTGCAGGGGCCCAAGGACGTGGACCATCCTCCACTGTTTTCCTAGGTGCACCAGCAGGGACCTGGATGAGAAGTGGAGCAGCTGGGACTCAAGCTGGTGCCCACACAGGATGCTGGCGTGCAGGCTGGGGCCCTAACCCACTGCGCCACAGTGCTGCCCCTTGAATCTTTTAAAAAGTATTTAATTGGAAGGCAGAGCGAGAGCAAGGCGGGGCTGGGGGGAGATATCTTCCATCCGCTGGTTCACTCCCCCCCAAATGGCAGCAACAGCAGGGGTTGGGCCAGGTCAAAGCCAGGAGCTTCCTCGGGGTTTTCTATGTGAAAGCAGGGGCCCAAGCACTTGGGCTGTCCTCCGATGACTTCCCAGGTGCATTAGCAGGGAGCTGGATCAGAAATGGAGCCGCCAGGACTCAAACTGACGCCCACGTGGGATGCTGCCATCCCAGGCGGTGTCTCTACCTACAGCCTCATAATGCCAACTCCTCTTTTTTCTTAGTCTATCTAAGGATTTGTCAATTTTGTCTTTTCAAAGAACCAACTCTTCATTTTATTGAATTTTTAAGCATCTATATCATTTATTTGTGCTCTAAGCTTTATTTTTTCTTTTCTTCTTCTAATTTTGGGTTCTTGTTTTTCTAATTCCTTGAGATGCAATGATAACGTGTTTGGGAACTCTCTTGGTTTTGGGTGTAGGCACTGATTGCTACAAACTTCCCTCTTGGTTTTGCTTTTGCTACAGCCTATAGGTTGTAGTATGTTGTGTTTCCATTTTCAGTTGTGTCAGGAAATTTTAAATTTTTCTTCTTAGGTTCTTCCTTAATACATTTTTATGTAGTGTCCAAATCTTGTTATTTATTTTTTTAAAGATTTATTTATTTGAAAGGCAGAGCTATAGAGAAGCAGAGGCAGAGAGAAAGAGAAAGAGAAAGAGAGAAAGAGAGAAAGAGAGAAAGAGAGAAAGAGAGAGAGAGAGAGAGAGAGAGAGAGAGATGAATGAGAATCTTTTATCCGCTGGTTCACTCCCCAGATAGCCGCAATGGCTGGAGCTGTGTTGATCCGAAGCCAGGAGCTTCTTCCAGGTCTCCTACGCAGGTGCAGGGGCCCAAGGACTTGGGCCATCTTCTACTGCTTTCCCAGGCCATAGTAGAGAGCTGGATCAGAAATGGAACAGCCAGGTCTTGAACTGGCGCCAATATGGGATGCTAGCACTGTGGGTGGTGGCTTTACCTGCTACACCACAGCACCAGTCCCTCTTGTTTTGTACATTTATTGTAGTTTTTTCCTTTCTCCCTCTCTTGAAATCTTCCTTTGTGTTTAAGGGATTTTCTCTAGTAGTGTTTTTTATTCCTTGCTTATTATTTTTGGTAAGTCTATTATAAATCTTTGATTTATTGTTTCTGCAAGGGTTACAAAAAACATCTTTTGGTTATAATAAGCAATTTTGAAATTATAGTGGCTGGCGCCACAGCTCAATAGGTTAATCCTCCACCTGCGGCACCGGCACACCGGGTCCTAGTCCCGGTTGGGGCGCCAGATTCTGTCCTGGTTGCTCCTCTTCCAGGCCAGCTCTCTGCTGTGGCCCAGGAAGGCAGTGGAGGATGGCCCAAGTGCTTGGACCCTGCACCTGTGTGGGAGACCAGGATAAGCACCTGGCTCCTGGCTTCAGATCAGCATGGTGCGCAGGCTGCAGCGGCCATTTGGGGGGTGAACCAACAGAAAAGGAAGATCTTTCTCTCTGTCTCTCTCTCTTACTGTCCACTCTGCCTGTCAAAAAAAAAAAAAAAAGAATTTATAGCACCTTCATATTGATTATAAAGATAGCAAAATAAAAAAGATAGGAAATACTAATACTAATATAGGAAATACTATATAGGAAAAATAGGAAATACTAATAAGGAATTCTACATTCCATTCTTCCCATATTTTGAATTTTTGATGTCCCATTTTTACCTCTTTCTGTATTGCTTATCTCTTAACATTTTTATGTAGCTATTTAAAAAGATTGTTGTATTTATTAGTCTTCAAAGCAATGACATGAATGGCTGATGTATATTTACAATATTTCATATTTACAATATTTCAGCATTCTGAACGTGTCTACACAGGTGTTCTTATCAGTGAGACTTCTACTTTCTGATATTTTCTTCTTATTCATTAGCATATTTTTCTTTCAGTTTGAGTAACTTCCTTTAGCATTTTTTTAAATTATTTATTTATTTATTTATTTTTACAGGCAGAGTGGACAGTGAGAGAGAGAGACAGAGAGAAAGGTCTTCCTTTTTGCCGTTGGTTCACCCTCCAATGGCCGCCGAGGTAGGCGTGCTGTGGCCGGTGCACCGCGCTGTTCCGGTGGCAGGAGCCAGGTGCTTATCCTGGTCTCCTATGGGGTGCAGGGCCCAAGAACTTGGGCCATCCTCCACTGCCTTCCCGGGCCATAGCAGAGAGCTGGCCTGGAAGAGGGGCAACCGGGACAGGATCGGTGCCCCGACCGGGACTAGAACCCGGTGTGCTGGCGCCGCAAGGAAAATGCACTATCTTCTCAGTTTCTTTACACCAAAAGAATGGAAAGTAGAAGAGCAATCACTTGAAGTCTTTTTCCGTCAGAGGTAATCTGAGGAATTGACTGTGCATTCTATTTATAAAATCAAAGTAATCTTGAGAAGGAAGCCCATGAGCTTCACCCAGGATCAGGAATGTACCCTGAGGTAAGTTCGGCTTTCCAGTTGACACCAAACCATCTACTCTTCCCAGAGTGCCCACAGCTGTATCTATGTCATTATCCAAAACAGAGTTGATACCATGCTGCCACATCTCCAATTATCAGAAGCTCCCTTCATTTAGGATTATCAATATAATTCTTAAATTTCTTGACATTATTCAGAGTTTGTTCTGCTAACTACTGGGAGGGTTCAATGATGGGAAATAAGACCACCTGAGGCTGGGACTTGACCCGGCACCCATATGGGATGCCAGCACTGCAAGCAGTGGCTTTACCTGCTACACCATAGTGCCAGCCCCTTATAAGTTCTTAATGCTTGTTGGTGTATGATGTTGTTTGCACATTGAAGGACTAGTTACAGTAGTATTGCTTTGTTTATGGCTATCCTTCCAGAAATTCTAAGCAGTATGTTCATTTTCTCTGAGCCTGTGGACACTTCTATGATTTTAGCACTACATAGTACTCTAAGTCAATGTTGGTCACTGGTCCACTGTTGATGTGTTTTATTGTTTCAGTTCTAAAATAAGCTTAGATTGGTCCCAGATCCAGATTTGTACATGATGAACCAAGGAAGTGCCTAAAGACAGGTATTTTATTCATATGAGCCTGTTCCTGGGCTTGGAAGAGGCACAGGTGTCTAGTCAGGTGGTCACTGTGGGTGATCCTGTGCCTGGCTGGAAGAATGCATGCTTAGCTCATGCAGGAGGTTTAGAGAGCATGGCACACCATGCCTCCCAGGAAAGACCCTGGTCAGGGGCTCAGCACACATGACCTAACTGCTGGCAGGTGGCAGAGGCCCCAGGCACATTTCCCTCACCCCCACTTCCTGTTGAGGTCCTTGTGATTGTCAACTAGGTAAACAGCTCCAGGGTATGGCCCAGACCCATAAGACTACCTGGAAGGCTACATAGGCTATGTGACCTTCAAGCTGATTGGAAAAGCATAGAGGTGTCAGTATTGGCTTTATCCTATAGAATTAGTGTTGCTACCCTAAACTAGCTACTCCCCTTTGCCTGCCCCATAAAAACCTGTGCCTGATTGTTAGCAAACAGATATGTTCACCGAAGCTATCTCTGGTGCTTCTTGTCAAAGAACACCATTGTCCCACCATCTCAACAGTGTGGGCCTTGCAGGACAAGCCCACATAATACAATTACGATATCTGAGGGTGGGCCTTTGGAACATGATTAGATTAGGTGGGGTCCCTGTGATCTGATCATGGTGGCCTAATTAGGATGACGAAGACAACACGTGCACTCTCCCACCAAGTGGTGCTCTCCATCACCTTGGGAGTCTGCCAATAAGAACACTATCACCATGTGCTCCACCAGTGGGGCTGAACCTCTAGAACCATAAGCCAAAATGAACCTTTTATCTTCAGCTCTGTCAGATGTTTCACTGTAGTAATATAGAGCTAGCTAATACAAACAGCATAGGCAAAGAATGAATAACTCAGGAAAACTGGAATTGTCATCAAGAGTAAGAATGAATAAATACTGGTGAATGGAATAGAATAAGCATCTGTGACATGGGTTTAACCTGACTTAAGTGGCAGGACCAGGTCTAGAATTAATCTTTATATTCCACATAGCCTTTTATTGTTTATTTTGTCTGTGCTAGATGCTGCGGTAATAACTCCCCAGATTCCAAGAACCCAAAGGTTTAGACTGAGATCGAAGGCATATACAAGCATATAATAAATTCCATCCCAGAGACATGAGCAGGGTGCTTTCCCTGTAGAAAAGTCTCCCTATGTGGCCATATCCTACCTTCGATTTGTGCGCC
This sequence comes from Lepus europaeus, assembly GCF_033115175.1. Classification (NCBI taxonomy): domain Eukaryota; kingdom Metazoa; phylum Chordata; class Mammalia; order Lagomorpha; family Leporidae; genus Lepus; species Lepus europaeus. Next base: position 13,167,318 of record NC_084842.1, read on the forward strand.
ACTTCTGCCTTGTGTGCTGAAGTTCCTCACTCTGAACAGTAAGTTTCACAGAAACAGCACAATAGACAAACATTCCTTAAAGTTAATGTGTAAGATGGACTAATATAGAGAAAACACAAATCTCTTATGTCCAGTAGGTTTCCCATGTTCTTCAGAGGAATGAAAGGCTTAACTGAAGGATGTATTATTCCAATTTAAGCCTTAGAACGTGCCCTTGAGCTTCCAGGAAATATTCTAGAAGTATTTTTCCCTGGGACAATATTTTTATATGGGATTATGTCTTACAAGAATCTTTCTTCCTTCTTAAGTTATAAAATAGTTTTCTTGGCCAGCATTGTGGCACAGCAGGTTAAGCCATGGCCTACAACACCGGCATACCGTGTGAGGGCTGGTTCCAGTCCTGGCTGCTCTACTTCCAGTACAGCTCCCTGATAATGCTCCTGGGAAAGCAGTGGAAATGGCCCAAGTGCTGGGGCCCCTGCCGTCCATGTAGGAGACTCAGATGGAGTTCCGAGCTCCTGGCCTTGCGTAGCCCAACCCTGGCCATTGTGGCCATTTTGGGGGAGTCAACCAGAAGATGGAAGATCTCTGTCTGTCTGTAACTCTGCCTTTCAAATAAATAAATCTTTTAAAAAATCATTTTCATTTTTTCACATTTTTTCTCTGCTCAACAACAAATAATAGGTATAACTCCGTGGCTCTGAACTTAACAGATTATGCTTTTTAAAATGCCTTCTATCTAATGGGTCCTTGATAAATGTCAGTTGAGCTTAAGTCCACAGCTACAAAGTATTATCATGTCTCTCATCTCTTTAAAATAGTCTCCTTAAACAACATCTGATTTTGAAGTCTTCCTGGCTAAAAATTTAATTGCTCTGAGCTATTTAAGTGGAAGTCACCAGCTCCTCATTGCCTCATTCTCTTTGGTATTTAATGTTGTCATCCTCATCAAGAGTTACACACTTGAGTGGTTACAGGAGCCAAGCAAACAAATGAGTACCGCAGATATGATGTTTTCCATGGTCAATCTCTTACCATCTTGACATCATAGTCGTTAATTTTTTTTTTTTTTGCATCTCTCCCAGACAATTTGACACAACAATGAGAAATGGTACCTCTACTAAGAATTTATGGAAAGACAGCAAAGAGCATTTGAACACCAAGAGCTGAAACATCAAATTCTCCATTACCTTCATGCCAGCTCCCTGGCTTGTCAGTCTTCTTTTTCCACATAGCCTCCATGTGTCTTGTCCATTTCTATGCTGCAGGCTGGGTAATGTATAAAGGACAGATAATTATTTTCTCAAGGTTCTAGAGGCTGGGAAGTCCAAGTTCAAGGTGCTGACAAGTTTGTCTGCTAAGAGCTGCTCTCTGCTTCCAGGATGGCAGGTCAGTGCGCCATCATCCCCTGGAGGGAGGAAGGCTGTATCCTCACATGGCAAAAAGGGTGAACTGCCTCTGCCAAGCCTTTTATAAGGACATCTAAATCCCATCATGATTCAATACCTCCCAAATGCCACACCATCCAACACTGATGCATTGTGGATTAAGTTTCAACATGGACTTTGGAGAGGACGACATTCAAACCACAGGAAGATGGAATAGCACATTCATAAGCAAAGGAACAGAAGTTGGATTTGTGCAAGTGTCTGTCTGTCTTGAGGCAGATTCCACTGTGGACCCACCATCACGGGAGCTGGAGCCCAGGAAAGTCTACTACCATTAATACGGCACTCACTGGATGCCCCCCCTTTCCAAGTGTGGAGTGAATCCTTTTGGTGCCAGACAGAAGCAGCATTTCAAACTCCCCAGATTGGAAAATCTACCCATCTCCAAATCCTTTTAGAATTATTGGCTGGGATCAGTGCTGTGACGTAGCGGGTAAAGCCGCCGCCTGCAGTGCCGGCATCCTGTATGGGTGCCGGTTTGAGTCTCTGCAGCTCTACTTCTGATCCAGCTCTCTGCTGTGGCCTGGGATAGCAGGAGAAGATGGCCCAAGTCCCTGGGCGCCTGCACCCACATGGAAGACCTAGAAGAAGCTCCTGGCTCCTGGCTTCGGATCGGCGCAGCTTTGGCCATTGCGGCCATTTGGGGAGTGAACCTGGGGGTGAAGACCCCTCCCTCCCTTCCTCTCTCTCTCTCTCTCTCTCTCTGTAGCTCTGCCTTTCAAATAAAAAATAAAATCTTTAAAAATTTTTAAAAAAGAAAGAATTCTCTGCCAGCTACCTCTGTAACCCAAAGAGCACTGAACATGGGCTGACAGTGATACCCTCTCCCTCTGCTCCAGCATGGGTGTTCATTTCGCATGGGGAGGTTAAGCTGGCCGAAAGCCTGAGCAGCCTTCACTCCGCTTGTCCAGACAACGTTCGTCGTGGTGAGTCAGGCTACTCAGAGCTATCCACTGGCTAAGAGAATTTTTAAATGATAAATAAAGATGTAAAATCCTTCATAGAAACATCAAGCTGTTGAAAAGAAAAAGAAAAGAAATCCCAACACAAAAGCTAAGAGAAAGCAAAAATTCCGATCAGCAGAGCACTCAGAACTACTTTTGTCTTGCCAGTGTTTCCCGGTTTGGTCTAAGAAACTGAGCAGCGGGTTTTCACACTCTCGGGGAGTGGGGACCAAACCCAAAGCTGAGGACCCTCTAAAGGTAAACATTGAAAGGACACCTCCACATTAGGTGCGACTCTCAACTGTGAATATTCCTTCTACCTGCTATGAGTTTGGGGACATTTACCTTGGCCAGAAGGAGCAAAAGAGAAAGACAAAATCCATGAGAAGTCATAATCATAGACAGACCACCCCAGGGATTCAGTAGACTTGAGCTGGTTATGAAACCTTGAACCTGGAATGAGGGTTAAAGCGGTATGGAGAGCAGGGTACCTGTGTACCTAACAGAAGCAGATGAAAATTCTCTTTGAGGGAACATTCATCATGGACCACAGAGTGGCCCCAAATCAATTTCCCTAAGACAATGAGCTACTGCTCATTAAATTTATTTAATGAAAGATAGCTAAGCACACAAGAAACCAAGGTAAACTATAGCTAAGAAAAGATCCCATGTACACGTTAGATTCAACAGTTATAAATTATAAAACTGTATAAAGAAGTAAAATATAAACTTAAAAACATCTTCTGGAAATAGCAAACTTTAAAAAGTGTCAGTGTACTTAAAAATAAGTTTCAGTTTTTACAAAAGTTAAAATCAGGGTGTGAACCGGATACAACTGAGGAAACAGTGAAAGAGTGAAGTAACTATTTCTGAATGTAATCCAGAGTCCAAAAGATAAGAATGTAACGGGGCTAAGCTACATGAAAGATAATGTTCAATATTTGAAGACATTATAACTGAGCACTTTCAGAACTGATCCAGAAATTCAAGAAGCCCAAGTGATCCCAAGCAGGTAAGTAAAACATATAAATCATAATGAAACCATAGAAAACTAAAGATAAGGAGGAAAACCTTACATGAAACTAGGCGAGAGGGTGGAAAAGATCACCTTCAAAGGAGCAGTAGGGAGACTGACAGATTTTTAGCAACAAGTGCTAAAAATAAATCACAGTAGTATGATTTTTTTTTTTTATTTGAGAGGTAGAGTTATAGACAGCGAGAGAGACAAAGAGAAAGGTCTTCCTTCCATTTGTTCACCCCCAAAATGGCCACCATGGCCAGAGCTATGCCGATCCAAAGCCAGGAGCCAGGTGCTTCTTCTTGGTCTCCCATGTGGGTGCAGGGACCCAAGCACTTGGGCCATCCTCCACTGCCCTCCCAGGCCACAGCAGAGAGCTGGACTGGAAGAGGAGCAGCCAGGACTAGAACCTGGCATCCATATGGGATGCCGGCGCCACAGGCAAAGGATTAACCAAGTGAGCCACGGCGCCGGCCCCTATATCTTTAATGTACTGAAAAATTCATTTGCCAGCCTAGAATTGTATATTGAGTAAAAATATCTTTCAAGAGTAAGTACAGGGGGCCAGTGCTGTGGCAGAGTAGGTAGGGCCACTGCCTGCAGTGCCAGCATCCCACGTGGTCCCCAGTTCAAGTCCCGGCTGCTCCACTTCTGATCCAGCTCTCTGCTATGGCCTGCGAAAGCAGTAGAAGATGGCCCAAGTCCTTGGGCCCCTGCACCCACATCGGAGACCCAGAAGAAACTCCTGGCTCCTGGCTCCGGATCAGCCCAGCTCTGGCTGTTGTAGCTACTTGGGGAGTGAACCAGCAGATGGGAGACCTCCCTCTCTCTTTCTCTCTCTCTCTGCCTCTGTACCTCTACCTTTCAAATAAATAAATCTTAAAAACAAAAATAAAAGAAGTACAGGAGGCCCAAGATGGTTGAACAGGGACAAGTTGTGCTGATTCTGACCACAGGAAGATAAAAGAGAAGGAACTGCGTCCCCAAGTGACAGCTGGAGAAATGTTTGCCCGGACTGGCCGAGGCGGAGCACCCACCAAGCCCTATCGGTTAGGCAGCTTAGAACGCCATGGCTCATTCCATGGATGGACAAGGATTGTGGGGCTGCAGGTGGATCCCCTGTGCCCTGTGACCATGTGAGCGGGTGTGGCTGGGTCTTTGGGCAATCACTGTATCTGGCTTCGGAGGCTCAGGGCTCTGTGCTCACACTGAGTAGCACATGGATCCTTTGTGCATTTCACGTGCCTGCGTGGGTGAGCTGCCTAGGCACTGTGGGCTTGCCCTGGATGGCGGGTTCACCTTGGCAGAGAGCTGCTGACACTGTGATGCCCTCCCCTCTGCTGGCTCCAGAGCAGATCTACCATGTACAACTTGGGTGTCACCCTGGACTCCTGCCCCACCCTCAAGCACCGGCCAGAGCTCCCTGGCCCCACCCAGCATATGCCTCTGGATATCCGCTGAAGGAGCAGGTACTCCGCTAAGCCACAGGTGCATATTTCAAATATAAATGCCATCCGAGGAGAAAACCAAGTGAGGAATGTGGTCTTGGGGATAATAAATCCAACAGCGCATTGAATTGCAATTAGGAGGTTATAATGGTGTTCTAAGCTGGAAATAATAGATATTGTAACTAAGAGAAGGCTCTCAGGGAGAAAGCAAATGAGGAACCCCCTTATTTCAGACAATCACCATCTTTTCAGTAAAGATCTCTCAAGGGGCGGGGCCAGGAATGGCCTGGGCACTGAAGCAGAGAAGCAAAGGCTACGACAGGCTCAGCGAAGATACAGGAAGGAGCTGGAGGTGGCTAAGGACTGCCAAGCACTATGAGAGCTTTCAAGGGAGTCAGGATCTAGAAGTCAAACCAGCCACCTAGCACCTCAGTCAGTAGAAAACGGTGCAGCGTGGCTGTGAGACAAACCCTGTTTTCAATGCCATCTCCAGTGCCCTGAGCAGACAGTCCTGCATGGTTAGCATCCTTACAAAGACACAATCAGGTGGGAGTCCAGAGCTGTGCCCAGAATCCACGAAGGGACCAGCACTGACGGTCCCTCCTGTCATGTGCCTTGCATGTCACTCATGGGGCAGAATATGTTGATTGGTGCCCTCAGCTCCAGCACTCCTTGGCTGGGTGACTTTTGCCAAGTCATTTGACTTGATGCCCTCACCTGGGTCACAGGTAGCTGCCCCACTTCCTGCTGGTGACAATCTGTGTGCATGCAGTGCCTAGTTAATGGAACACCTGCCACAGCGCTGCGCAGGTGCGTATACTATGGTAGCAGAGGCAGTGAACTTCCAGGGGAAGGAGGAAGGCAGGGGGCACGCTGCTGCTCAGTCCTCGCATAGGACAAGCCCCGGATATAGAGCAGGAGCAGGAGGGCAGCCGGCAAAGCCCGAACCCCGGAGAGGGAGAGGAGCCAGATGAGCCTGGGGCTGAAGACAGACTCCAGGCGAGCCCTGTATTGTTTGGGGTTTCTTTTTTCTGTTTTATAGGTTTATTTTATTTACTTGAAAGGGAGGGAGGGAGGCAGAGAGGAAGTGGGGGGGGGGAGAAATTGATTTCGGCCACTTGTTCACTCCCCCAGGTGCCTGCAACGGTTCCAGCTGGGCCAGGCCAAAGCCAGGAGCCTGAAACTCCATCCAGGTTTCCATGTGGGTGGCAGGGGTCACCCTCTGCTGCTTTCCCAGGCCATCAGCAGGGAGCTGGATCAGAAGCAGAGAAGCCCGGACTTGAACTGGTGTTCACGTGGGATGCCGGAGTGGCAGGCAGCTGCCTAACCCCCAGTGCCAGGACGACAGCACCTGTCCAGGGTTTCTACAACAGAGTACTCCAGGACTTTGCTACTCAGAGTGCTGTCTGCGCCTGGGCACTGGTGCCTCTAGGAGCCAGTGAGAGACGCCGACCTCCAGGTCCCTCCCTGGCATCCTGAAGGGGAATCTGCATTGGTTCCGACATGCCCCGGTGAGTTGTGGGCACGCTGGAGTTTGAGAAGCCCTGCGCTGGCAGCTGTGGCAGCCTCAGTGCACCTGCAAGCAGTTGTGTGCGTGCGTGTGTGTGCCAGGGAGTTGACCCTACACTCTTGTGATGCTGGTGGGCAGTGGAGACACGTGAGGCTGGCTACCCCCTACCTTTCGCTGGTCCCTGTCCAGCAAGGCCATTACTATGGATAAAGCCGGACAGACCTAGATTAAGAGTATTTTTAGTAGCATCTGAGGCCTCAGTATAGCAGCTGAAACGCTTCAGGGAAACCAGTGACTACCAGAACCTAGGGCTGCCGTGTGCAGGCTAAGTGTGCAAAGTGCCCAGGGCTGCCTGTGTGTGTATGTGTGTGTGTGTGAGAACAAGCCTCCCAATAACAACATGCCTAGCCAGGGAGAAGGTCTGCTGTTTCCTAAACAGAACTGATGTGGGCAATGAGTATATTAATTTCCAATCCAAGTTCTTGCCTCCCTCAGAGATAGAAATACCAAGTGGAGCCTAGTATTACGTGCAAATAGTATTTAGCAGTGATAACTAAACATACATTCATGCATGAGTGTGGGCCGCCCCACACAGAGAAATACCCACAAAGCGTAGGCCAAGGAGCTGCCCTTGAATGAGAAAATGAGACTGTGCCTTTAAGTGAGAGCAGGAGAGGTCTGTCCCACACTGGTCCACGGCAGGAAAATGAGAAAAATGGGAGTGGCATGTCCAAGTACGCTCAGTGGTGGAAAGAACTCTCTCCTACCTTCCATCTCTTTTTACAAGGAAGGGGGTGGGTGATACCCCAAACGAATAGAAGACCAGGGCAGGGTCTGAGCATGCGCCCTGGTCCTAATGTGACAGGTGCATCCTGGGAAGGTGGGCGTATCGCACTGACAGTTAAAGACATAGAGCGGTTCACAGAGCTCCAAGAGTTTCAGCTCCCCTACACTAGTTACACCGTGTCAGAACCACTGTGGCTGCACAAAAGGGAAATAATTGTATTGTGTTCACCTGATGGGGCCACCATTGTTGAGCCACCACAGGTGACAGGAGTAGCCCATTTGAACTTGGGTTTCAGTCCTGGCTGCTCCACTTCCCATCAAGCTCTCTAATGCACCTGTGAAAGCAGCAGTCCATGGTCCCTGCCATCCACGTGGGAGACCCAGATGGGGCTCCAGGCTCCTGGCTTCAGCCTGGCACAGCCTTGGTCATTGTGGTCATCTGGGAGAGTGAATCAGTGGCTGGAGGATTTCTCTCTCTGCCTTTCAAATAAATAAAATAAAACTTTAAAAAGTTCAGCAGAGGACACAAACCCCTCTAACTTTAAAGAGAGGAGATAGCTAGATGCAAGCAGGCAGCAGGTGTGCCAAATCCAAAGGCAGGTAAGGGCGTTCTCTTTTCATGAAGTGCAGAGAGAATCCAACCGCCCCTGTCTCTTGCCCTTTCCCCAGCAGATTTTTCTTTTTTTTTTTTTTAAACAGAGAACGCAAGTTTCCAGTTGACAGAATCTGTGCTTGGCTCCTTCACTGCACATTGCACAAGTCAAAGCATGGCAGCGGGAGGACGCTGTGGCTGTCCCCAAACGAGGCAGGGGACACCAGAGTGGCGGCTCGCTCTCAGCATGGGCTCCCGGAAGAAAGTGTGGGAGGGGCCCCTGAGCCCGTGACAGGACCTATCTGCCGTCAGCAGAGACCCCTGTCTACCCCTGTCCATCAGCATGGCTCCCGGGGCTGACTCCTCGCTCAGGAATGTACTCCAGATAAAGTGGGGAGTGGAATGCAGGCACTCGACCCAAATTCCCCTGGACGGTGGACCTTTGTCTCGTGGCGGTGCATGAGCTTGGTGGGAAGGCCGGAAACAGCGATGACACTGAAGCTGGGGCAACGTGCCGAGGGAGCTTTCTCCGAGATACCTTTGACCTGGAACTGCAAACCACCACTCATTTCCCTGCCCAGTTCCTCCTGTTAGAATGACCCCCGTGGGACTGCAGATTACTCAACCGTCCTATTTAGCAAGTCATGGGAGGGACCGGCCAGTTGCAGCCAACCAGCCATCCTTCAGACTCCGGGTTCCTTTTCTTTCTCCCCAGCCTCCCCTCGCCTCCTTCCTGCCGGCTTTTAACCCCTTTGTGGCCACAGGGCTCCCCTCAAAGACAGGAGGGAACACATGCCCTGGTCCCCAGACTTCTCGCTCTACAGCCTGAAGTTCTGTTCAAACTCCTCTCTCAGGTCCTGAGTGTTTTTGATCACCCAGTAATTATACAGGTACCCTTGAGAAGGGAAACAAGCAAGCATGTAGACCCTGGTCGTAGGAGCAAGTCAAGGCTTTGGAGGAGAGACGGGAGAAGGAAGACGCTGACTTTGGGTGAAAGCGGAAAGATCGCTTACTCTCCCGAATCCATGAAGATGGAACAAAGCAATGGACAGGAGAAAAGTGAACGGACAACACAGAGTTCTCTGGGCGGGTTTTGCCTCAGCTGCAAGTTTGTTTCCATGCTGGGAAGGCTGAGTGTTGACTTCATCCGAACTTTTGAGTGGGAGAAGTGTATGCAGGGGGCAGGTATGAGAGCAAGCCCCTGTAGAGCGCCTGGAGGTCCTAGTCGCCCTCCTTCCCTTAGTTAAAGTTTGCTCAAACTGCTAGTATGATTGCAAGTCAACCAATTGCTAAAATTAAGTCATTGAACTGAGGGAGTGGTGCAGCTGGCTGGCCCTACAAGGTCCCTAATCAGGGCTCCTACAAGGTTCTAATCACAGGCTCATGAGGTCATTTGTTTTTCCAGTAGATAACATCTTAATGTTTGGCCTCCTCTCAAGGGGGTTCTTTTCCAGGAACTCCAGGCCCAGAGTAAAAAGTAACTACCACCTGCATGGAGCCCCCAGACTGATGGAAGCCCATCCTGCAGTCATACAAATTATCCCGAGAGAACATGATATTGCCAGCCAATCAAAGGAAGGCTACGAGCACTGCCAGCCAACCAGGGACCTGGACACGTGCTGAACATGGGCCTCTCACCTCCAACTTCAGCCCCTAAGAGCCTTCTCCCCAACCCCTCACGGAGCCTCAAATTCAATAGTAGCTCCTCAGCTCCTTGCTCCACGCTTTGCAGGGAACATCTTTCTCCCACCACCCTGATGGGTGGTATACTGTATGCCAGGTGAGAGAAGCCAGTTTGGGGGGCTCTAGTGCAACTTTCCCAACCAGTTTTGGGGGTGTTCTGTGTCAGGAACAGACTAAGAACTCCAGATTTTCATGTTTTTCTTTTTAAAAATTTTTAATTACCCAGTGATATATAGAAACACTCCCTCAGCTGAAAGTTTTCTCATCTTCCAGAGAATAGCACAATCACCTTTAATTATCAGTACCCCCTCCCCAGTAAGAGACTCCACTCCCCCTCCCTACCATGGTCAGCAATTTGGAGATTTTTTCAGACCTGTAGATTCACATTTACATATTATACATACTTGAAGAAAAAAAATGTTAACTGATTGAGAGGTGACAGTCAGAGACAGATTCATTCACTCCTCAAAGTTGCGCAATAGCCAGGGCTAGGCTGGGACGAAACTAGGAGCAAGGAACTCAATCCAGGTCTTCCACATAGGTGGCAGGAACCCATGTACATGGGCCATCACCACTACCTCTCAGGATCTGCATGAGCAGGAAGCTGGAGCCAGCAGCCAGAGCTGGGGAGCAAACCCAGGTACTTTAACACTGGCCATGGGCATCTTAACCTTAGTCAGGCTAAATGTACAAACACTTACTTACCTGTTCCCATAGACATCAATCTTGTGGAATCATAACCCAGTTGGCTTTTGTCAGCCAACACTAAGACTTGGAATTCAGTCCATATTCTGGCAGAAGACTACTTCTTCCTTTTTTATAACTGCTGGGGAATCTTGCCAGCACTGGTTCATGTATGCACCCACCTCTCCTGAGCACACAGGTAGCAGCTGGTGTTTGCCATAACAAACAATGCTGTAAGGGATCCTGCACACCTCTCCTTGGGTCCACGGGCGGGCACTTCTCTCAGGCTTTTATTTTTAATAGACGAAATAGTCATCTTTCAAACTAGACGGGCAACAGTCGGTATATAAAACTAAAAAACTGAGAAACAGCTGGATGGGCTTGTATTCTTAACATGAGAGTACACCAGGAAAAAAAAAAACAAAAAACAAAAACCTAAAAGGGGGAATTAGAACTATAGAGGACTGTAGTGGACACTCCTTCTTTTCTTTCCATTTCTCATAGGACTTGGTTCTTAAACTATATAACACACTTTCCCCCCCAGAAAAGTGCAATCCAAATTCACAAATGGAAGAGACAAGAGCTGAACCGGAAATGGCTGCGCGGGCTTTCCGGTTCCCTCCAGGCCGGCTCTGCTGGGCGCTCCCGGGGCCTGAGGCGCTCAGGGGCCCCACCTGGCTGACCGGGCTCGGGATGTCCACCACGCCCTGAGAAGGGAGCACAGCGTGCTGCCAGGGTTTCCTGAAGAAGTAGACCCGGCAAGATGGCATTCGCCTTTGCCTCCATTGGCTAGACGTGGGGCAAATCGGGGGAGGATCCGCAGGATTCCAAGCGCCAGGTCGGGAGTCTGGCAAAGAAGGCTTTTGCATGCCTAGTCTAGCGCAAGGCCGCGCGGGTCCTCCAGCGCTCAGAGAACCCAGACAACGTGCAGACCTGGCTACCCTATTCCCCCCGGGGGCTCAGCCTGCCCTGTGAGGCGGGCAGTGCGCCCCAAGGGCAGCCGAGCCAGGGCCCGGAGCCAGTCCTTTGCTAAAGCTAGGCCAGACGCCGCTTTTCCCTGCACAAAACACTGGCTAGTCACGGAGGGACCCTGCGGCTGGGACCCTAGGCCTCGCCTCAGAAGTCGCCATCCAGGAACCTGCGGCCGGGAGCCCTAGGCGGCCACGCAGGCGTCACCATCCAGGAACTTACTGCTGCCATGCCGCACAGTGGCGTCCTAGCTCGCTGGCCCACCGGCCTAGCGCCTGGGAAAAAAAGTATACAATTCGGTACACAGGTCGGGGCTGTGGGGGAGTAGGTTAAGCCTCTGCCTGAGGTTCCAGCATTCCCATTTGGCCTCTGGTTCGGGTCCAGCTCCCTTGTGAGAGACCCAGAAGAAGCTCCTGGCTCTGCTTAGGATTAGCCCAGCTCCAGCCATTGTGGCCATTTGGGTAGTGAATCAGTGGATGGAAGATAACTCTTTCTATTTCTCCCTCTAATTCTGTCTCTCAAATAAATAAATCTTTTTTTAAAAAAGATTTGGTATATGGACTGCATGATTGCAAAACAGATAGCAGGAGAATAAAATCAGGTACTGTAAAACACATAGTAAAGCCTCCCCCTTTGGTCAGCACTCAGTGTTTAAAAGTAAATTAATATGCGGTCGGCGCTGTGGCATAGTGGGTTAAGCCACCACCTGCAGTGTTGGCATCCCACATGGGCACCGGTTCGAGTCCCAGCTGCTCCACTTCCAATCCCACCCTCTGCTGTGGCCTGGGAAAGCAGTAGAAGATGGCCCAAGTCCTTGTGCCCCTGCCCATGTGGGAGACCTGGAAGAAGCACCTAGCTTCGGATCGGTGCAGCTCTGGCCGTTGCGGCCAATTGGGGAGTGAACCAGCAGTTGGAAGACTTTCTCTCTCCCTCTCCCTCCCTCTCATTTCTCTGTGTAACTCTGACTTTCAAATAAATAAATAAATCTAAAAAAAAAAAAAAAAAGATTTCCACAATAGCAGACCCCAGTCAATGTGGCCCAAGGTGTGGAGCCACTTCTAAGTCAGAAGAGACTAGAAACAGCTGGGAAGCTGGCTGAGCTAACACTTTGTTAGACACCCAGGTATTTGTGGAAAGTGCCCTTGGTCTTCTTTTTCTCCTGAGATAAAGCAGGTAGGATCCAGACACTGCACCAGGACATGAGATGGAAGGGTTAGAATGATGGCCACATGTGCACGCTAGGTCCTCCATCAGAAGAAAGCATCCATTTTGCTGTAGTTAGGGAAAGTATTTCAAATACATGAGGAGGATTCATGGAGAAGAAATTCGGGTGAACCTGAGCGTTCAGTCAGCCAGGTAGTCAAAAGACACTCTCTGGGATGGGATCTGGCTTGGCAGATAAGTTACTGGATGGGCAACTTGCATTTATATCATAGTTCCTGGGATCCAGTCCTGGCTCCACTCCCAATTCCAGCTTCCTGCTAGTGCGCACCCCGGGAGGCAGCAGGTGAGGGCTCAAATAATTGGATTCCTGCCACCCATATGGGAGACTTGGATTGAGTTCTGGGCTCCTGATTTTGGCCCTGGCCCAGTCCTAGTTATTGTGGGCATTTAGGGAGTGATGGGAGCTCTCTCTGTTTTCTGTCTCTCACATACATAAATCAGATTTGAAAATCTGCACCACCCAGTTTTCAGAAGAACCCTTCCATAAGCATTTGGATCTCCCTGCCCTAGGCCAATGCTCCCTCAGCCATTGTGAGGGCCACTGAACAGCTGCTTCACCCCTGGGCCTCCTTTGGATAAATAACTTCAAGTCTTCAAGTTTTCTTCAGGCCTTCCTTATCATTTTGTGGGTTTGTTGTTGTTTTTCCATTTTTTAATTTGAGAGGCAGAGAGATAGACACACAGCGAGCTCCCATCTACTTGTTCACTCCCTGAATGCCCACAACATCCAGGACTAGAAAAGGGTGAAACCAGGAGCCTGGCACTCCATCCGGGTCTCACATGTGGGTGCCTGATTACTAGCTGCCTCCCAGGGAGACATCCACGGGGAGCCGAAGCCAGGAGACAGAGGTTGGTATCTACCCCAGGCACGCCAACATGCAGGTGTCTCAATCAGCCTCTTGCCCTAACTGCCAGTTTAAACACCTGCCCCATTCTGTGGCTTTATGCAGCACATTCCTAGAGAGTACACAAGGACCAGGTTTGGGGTCTCAGGGACTGTGCATGTTGTGTAATTGTAACCCAGTTGTTTTAAAAGTCCTAGGTAGGGGCCGGCGCCATGGCTTAACAGGCTAATCCTCCGCCTTGTGGCGCCGGCACACCAGGTTCTAGTCCTGGTTGGGGCGCCGGATTCTATCCCGGTTGCCCCTCTTCCAGGCCAGCTCTCTGCTATGGCCCAGGAAGGCAGTGGAGGATGGCCCAAGTGCTTGGGCCCTGCACCTGCATGGGAGACCAGGAGAAGCACCTGGCTCCTGGCTTCGGATCAGCACGGTACGCCGGCCGCAGCGGCCATTGGAGGGTGAACCAACGGCAAAAAGGAAGACCTTTCTCTCTATCTCTCTCTTTCACTTTCCACTCCGCCTGTCAAAAAAAAAAAAAAAAAAAAAAAAGTCCTAGGTAGGGAAGGCAGGGACAAACATTCCTGGCCTCTGATGACATTTTTCTGGTGAATTCCAGTTTAACTTGCTTTTCAAAATTAAAGTCTGGAAAGGAGATTGCAATCCTTGAAGATTTGATAAAAACAGTACAAACTGTCCATAAATAAACACAAACTTTCACATGCACTAAATTTTGCATAAAATTTCAGGAACTCATTGACCTCTGAGTGGTCTATCAATGGAACTAGGTTTTAAAAATTCCTTTGTTCTAATGATGGATTTTGGAATTGACTAATCTCAGTTCTATTCACCAAACTCCTGTTGCCTGCCATGCTGGCATCCCATATGAGCAGCCATTCAAGTCCCAGCTGCTCCACTTACAATCCAGGTCCCTGCTGATGTGCCTCAGAAGGCAGTGGAAAATGGCCCAAGTACTCGGGCCCCAGATACCCATGTGGGAGACCTGGATGAAGTTCCAGGCTCCTGCTTTCGGATTGGCCTAGTCCTAGCCATTGCAGCCATTTGGAGAATGAACCAGTGGATGGAAGATCTGTATGTCTCTCCTCCTCTAACTTTGCCTTCCAAATAAGTAAATAAATAAATAAATCCTTTTTTGAAAGCATAAAGTAACAGAATTTTTCATGATGTGGGAAAGATGATGTACTGATAATTGAAAAGGCAAGTCTTTTTAAAAAATATTTGTTTATGTGAAAGGCAGAGTGTGAGGCCAGCATTGTGCCATAGTGGGTTAATCTGCTGCCTGCAATGCCAGCATCCCAAATGGATGCCAGTTCGAGTACTGGCTGCTCTACTCCCATCCAGCTCCTAACTAATGTGCTTGGGAAAGCAGAGGAGGATGGCCCAAGTCCTTGGACCCCTGCACCCATGTGGGAGACTCTCAGATGAAAGGCAGAGTGAAGAGAAGAGAGGGGAAGGGCGGAGAGGGGGGAGGAGGGGAGGGGATACGAGTGGAGGGGAGAAGAGCGAAGGGGAGGGAAGGGGAAAACTGGGGAGAGGCAGAAAGAGGAAGATTTTCCATCTGTTGATGCATTCCCACCACAGCCAGGGCTGAGCCAGGTGGAATCCTGGAGCTATGAACTCCGCCTGGATCTCCCACGTGGGTGGCAGGAAGTCACGTACTTGAGCCATAAGCTTTTGCTTCCTGAGCACGTTAGTAGGAAGCTGGATTGGAAGCAGATTATCTAGGTATTGAACTGGCACTCTGATATATGATGTGGGCATCCCAAGTGGCAGCATAACCTACTGTGTCACAGAGCCTGCTCCAAAAGAGAAATCCTGGGGCTGGCACTGTGGTGTAGGAGGCTAAGCTCTGACCTGCAGTGCCAGCATCCCATATGGGTGTTGGTTTGTGTCCTGGTTACTCTTCTTCCGATCCAGCTCTCTGCTATGGCCTGGGAAAGCAGTGGAAAATGGCCCAAGTCCTTGGGCCCCTGCACCCATTTAGTAGACCCGGAAGAAGCTCCTGGCTTCAGATCAGCCCAGCTCCGGCCGTTGCAGCCATTTTGGGAGTAAACCAGTGGGCAGAAGACCCCTGCTCTCTGTCTGTAATTCTGCCTCTCAATTAAATACATAAAATCTTTAAAAAAAAAAAAAAAAGGCAAGTCTTAACATTATATAATACAAAAAAAAAAAAAAACCTGAATTCAGCAGCATATTAAAAGAGTTATAGAGCATAACCAAGTGGAATTTAACCAAGGATGGTCCACCACATGAAGAGCCACCCGCGTACTATACCATAACAACAGGATAAAGGGAACACACCCACATGATCACCTCAAATGATCCAGAAAAAGCATTTGACAAAATTCAACATCTTTTCATGATAAAAATGCTGCATGAAGTGGGAATATAAGGGAACTTCCCCAACATGATAAACAACACTTACGGAAAACCCACAACTAACATCATATTCAATGGCGAAAGACTGAAAGTGTTTTTCCTAACATTGGCAGCAAAACTAAGATGCCTGCTTTCACCACTTCTGTTCAGTACAGCAGTAGAAGTTCTAGTCATAGCAACTAGACAAGAAAAAGAAATGATAGGCATTTAAGTTGGAAAGGAAGAAGTAACATTATCTGTGATCTCAGATGACATGCTCTTATATATAGAAAACCATAAGTTATGTGCATGCACATGTGTGCACACACACACACAGCCAGTTGCATTTCTGTATATTAACAATAAATGACCCATAGAGAAAGTTATTTTTAACATTTCCAATAATATCAAAAATAATAAAATATTTAGGAATAAACAGCCAAGAAAATGAAAAACTTGAATACTGAATAGTATACAACATTGCTGAAAGAAATTAAGATATAAATATTATCCACATTCATGCACTAGAAAACTTAATGTTGTGAAAATAACAATTCCATCCAAAGCAATCTACCCATTCAATGCAATTGCTATCAAAATTCCAACAGCCCTTTCTTCTGAAACAGAAAAACCCATCCTCAAATCCATATAGAACCACAGGGGACTTGGGATTCAAATAAAATCTCAAGTAGTCAAAAACAATTGTGAAAAATTAGAACAGTACATGACTCTCATTTCCTGATTTCAAAACTACAAAATCCCAGTAATCACAACTGTGTGGTAGTGACATGGGCAATGCATATATTAATGTTTAATACAAGTTCTGGCTTCCCACAGAGCTAGAAATACTAAGGCAGAGACTGGTGTTGTGTGCAAATAGGAACAAAATTTAACAGTGAGAGAATAAACTGACATTCATGCAGAAGTGTGGACCACCCCACACAGAGAAACACCCAACATGACTGGGTCAAAAAGTTACCCATAAAGGGAGAGAGAAAAAACAAAACAAGAAACAGTACCTCACTGGGAGAGGTCCATCTGAGAGTGGGAGAGGTCTGTCCAAGAGCAGTCTATGCTAGGAGAGAAAACAACAGTGATAACTAAGTGGGGCCCATGGTGGGAAGAGAACTCTTTCCCACCTTCTAACTCTTCTTACAAGAAAGAGGGTGGCGCCCCAACTGGATTTGCAAATAAGGTAGGGTCTGAGCATGTGCCCTGGGCCTGGGTGTGACAGATGCATCCTGGGAAGGTAGGCATATCAATCTGCCAGTTAAAGAGATAGGATTACATTGAAAGGGTATAAAAATTCTAGCTTGCCTGAACTTAAACTCACTGCCTAGCTACATTATATCAGTACTGGTGCAGGATAGAGACATAGACTAATGGAATAAAGTAGAGATCCCAGATACAAACCCTTACATCTGTGGTCAATTAATTTTTAACAAGTGTATTAAAGTCAACGGAGAAATTACTTCAATAAACGGTGATGAAATAACTGGATATCCACATCCAAAAGAATGAAATTTGAACCTATTTTATACCACAGACAAAAATTAACTCAGAATGGACCAAAGACATAAACATAAGGGCTAAAACTAAAACCCTGAGAGCATATGGGAAAATCTTCATGGCATTTGATTTGGTGATGTTTTCTTGCATATGACAACCAAAGCACAGTCAACACAGAATAAAAATAATTCATCAAAACTAAAAACTTTGTGTATCAAATGACGCTGTCAAGAATGAAGGACATCCCATTTTATAAGGAGCAAATGTTTGCAAATCATATGTATCTAAAATATGTAAAGAATTCCTACAGCTCAACAACAACAAAAACCAGACAACTTAATTCAAAAGTGGGCAAAGGGTTTGATTAGCTTTTCTCTAAAGAAGGTATATAAATCGTCATTGGCACATGAAAAGATACTTAACATTATTAACCATTACAGAAATGCAAATTGACATCATGAGATACTACTTTAAGCATACCAGGATGGCTCTAATTTTTAAAAGTGAAAAATAAGTAAATGTTGGTAAGTGATGGAAAAATTGGAGCACTTGTTCTTGGCTGCTGGGGTGGAAAATGGTGTAGTAGCAGAAAATACTGTGGTGATTCCTTAGAAAGTTAAACATACAATGAGAAGACCCACCAACTCCATTCATAGGTAGATAATGCAAAAGAACTAAGAGCAAGACTCCAAGAGCGAATGTGTACTGAGAGATTCCTAACAGCATTATTCACAACTATTAACTAAAGGGTGAAAACAAGCCCGGTGTTCAACACAGACAAGTGAATGAACAAGGTGTAGTATACTCGTGTCATAGGGAGTAGATTCAGTCTTCATAAGGACGCAGTCTCTGACACACGATACAAGGTGGCTGAACCTTGAGAACAGAAGTGAAAGAAGCCGTCCACAAAAGCACAAATTCAGTGGATTCCACAATAGACCGATTCAGAGAGGCAGACAGGACAACAGAGGTCACTGGAGTCTTGGGAGGAGGAATCCCGGTTGTCTGAGGGGTGTGGCATTTCTCTTCAAGCTGATGAAAACATCCCCGGGGCGGGCGAGAGGCAGTGGTGATGTTTGCACAACATTGTGCATAACTAAATGCTACTTAATAGTACACTTAAAATGGTAAAATTTATGTCAGCTATATTTTCTTACAATAAAAAATGGAGTGTGGGTGGGAGAGCAGGTATGGCGGGAAGAATAACTACATTCCTAAAGTTGTACTTATGAAGTTTGTATTCCTTAAAAAAATTAACAAAAAAAAATTGGAAAAACATGGTAAGTTTATACAAAATAGCTTCAGTTTAAAAGAACAAATGTCCTAGGAAGAAAGATGGGTATAATAGGGTGCACCTAAATATGTATAATAATTTTCTCTGGTGATCATAGTGATTTTGATTTTGATTGTTTTCATTATTTTCCTACTTGACTTCAATGAACTCATAGAGCCAATAACTGGTGGACACAGTTTAGATGAAGAAGCAAGAACTAGAGGTCCGAGTTGCCATCCTACCCTAAACAATTAAAAACAGAGAAAGCATAGGGGAAAAGCAAGCAGTGTTCAGGCCTAGAACAACAGGCAAGGCGTAGCCGTGGTCCCTGGGGGAACGGAAACTATGAACTGTCGCTTGTGGAGTTTCCAAGCCCTGGTGCAAGGAGCAGAACCCAGACACAGCCCCGTGCTCTCCCTGGTGGAGAAGACAAGAACTGAGAGTTTGGGGAGGCCAAGGCAGGCAGGATGCACAGAGCGGAGGAGCACTGCGGAAGAAAGAGCTGCACGGGGAGAGAGAGCTTTAGAAATCTGTAGAAGGTTCCCTCAGCTTCCTGCTGCTCGCTAAGGAGCGTACCCATGGGAGGACTGCGCGTGAGCCTGGGCGGAGGGTGTGCGGGCGTTCTTTTTGTTATCCTTGCAACCTCTGTGCGAGTTTGTGTCTAAACAGGAAGTTGGCTTGCTGTGGCTGTTATTACTGTTTGACGTAAAAGGATGTTGAACGCTAACATCAATCAAAAAGACAGCTATAGCAGCCTATGCGATTTCAGAACAAACACACTATCGGAGGTGAAGCTTTCTTTAGCCCTCTGCAGCGCTTCTTAGAGTGATGTAGGGGTCAATTCGGCAAGAGGACAGACACTTCAGTTGTGTTCAGTGTTCTTATATTAGACATTTCGGAGTACAGCACTCACGTGCACAATAAAGGCAACTTCAGTTTTCTGTGAGTGCTGCCTCTCTTGAGGGTTATCTCTGACACAAAGGAGAAT
Organism: Lepus europaeus; assembly: GCF_033115175.1. Taxonomy (NCBI): domain Eukaryota; kingdom Metazoa; phylum Chordata; class Mammalia; order Lagomorpha; family Leporidae; genus Lepus; species Lepus europaeus. The sequence continues at coordinate 13,186,609 of NC_084842.1, forward strand.
TCTCAAGGCAATGTGTTTTCGCTCATTTCAGGTTTCACCTCAGCCCTGATGCAAATTTCTTCAACCTTCCACCTCCATAGAAAATTGAGTTTTGGGGTGTATGATGTCACCGTACAGTTGATGTCATAATGGCATCTGCGGGTCCCTCATTGTAAGTCTATACTGGTCACTCTGCCTGGGTGCACTTTTTTCCATAATTTTTTTTAAAAAGATTTATTTATTCTGGGACTGGCGCTGTGGCGTAGTGGGCAAAGCTGCCTCCTGCAGTGCTGGCATCCCACATGGGCACCGGTTTGAGTCCCAGCTGCTCCACTTCCGATCCAGCTCTCTGCCATGGCCTGGGAAAGCAGTAGAAGATGGCCCAAGTCCTTGGGCCCCTGCACCCTTGTGGGAGACCCGGAAGAAGCTCCTGGCTTTTGGCTTCAGATAGGCATAGTTCCAGGCACTGAGGCCATCTAGGAACTGAACCAGTGGATGGAAGACCTCTCTCTCTTTTTTTGTAACTCTGCTTCTCATAAATTAAAGAAAAAAAAAATCCTTTTACCAGAGCCTCACATGGGGTTACCTAGCTTGCTAGCTTGCTCCCTCTGCCTTCTGCCCTGGGAGGATGCAGCATTGCTCCCCTTGGGAGAACACAGCCTTTATCAGACAACTGAACCTGCTGCTACCTTCAGCTTAGACATCTCAGTCTTCAGAACCATGAGAAAATACACGCAGGTTCTTGATAAATCACCCAGGCTGTGGCATTTTATTCTAACAGCATAAAACAGACTACAATAGCTCGCATGATGTTTCTATTGGACAACACTGTTTTAGATGGTATAGTGAGAAGATCTGAAATTTAAACTACTATAACAATTTTTTTTTTTTGCCTGTGTATGAAGTCAGTTTAGGATGAAGGTGAAACTGAAGAAGGAGGTGGAGGTGGGGGTGGGGGGAGAGAGAAATCTTTTTTTTTTTTTAAGATTTATTTATTTGAAAGGCAAAGTTAGAGAGAGAGAGAGAGAGAGAGAGAGAGAGAGAGAGAGGTCTTCCACCCATTAGTTTACTCCCCAGATGGCCACAGCTGCGCTGATCCAGGAGCCAGGAGCATCTTCCAGGTCTCCCACATGCGTGCAGGGGTCCAAGGACTTGAGCCATTTTCCACTGCTTTCCCAGGCCATAACAGAGAGCCGGATCAGAAGTGGAGCAGCCGGGACTCAAACCAGCGCCCATATGGGATGCTGGCACTTCAGGCGGTGGCTTTACCTACTACACCAAAGCGCTAGCCCCGACATCAGTTTCTTGATAATGTCACAGGGTCACAGATTGACACAACCACCATCTTTCCAGTCTAAAGTCTTACAGACTTTATCTTTCCTCTTTCCTTCATTCTTCTAATTCCAAGCTTCAAAGGGTAGGCATCCTCTGCCCAGTGTCTCAAATCTAAGTTTAAATAAATCTTTGAGCAATTACCAAGCCTTTAAAAAAAACTAGTGCTTTAAAAAAAATATACAAGTGGCGCATGTTCATTGATCAATACAATAAAGAAGAAAATACCATAAACCTGCCACCCAGAGATCACCTCCGCTAATGTTTATTCTTCCCAACTTAAGCAAACATTGCATTCCGGAATGTATAACTGAATTGGGTTTCAGTCACAAAGTTCAGTGATCATGACATCATCCAGGAAGCCGCAGCCAGCATGTGTTGGCTCACGGCCGGGGATGGCTGGAGCGACGCAGAAGGCACGTGGCTCCCCTCTCCCAGCGGCTGGCCCCTTCTCCCCATCCGCCTTCCCTCTGCTCAGTTCCCAGACTTCTGGGGACGTGGGCCTCTCTCCTGAAATGAGGCTCCTGCTGGTTCCTTCTCACGGCACACGCCCGCCATCTCCCTGAGGAGGGGGCTTGGCGGCTTCCCGGGCCCTTCCTTGAGCCCCTTCCGCTTCCATCTGTTCTATGATGTCATAGAGCGCCAGCCAAGCGCTCAGGGCACTAAGCAGTTGATGGTTAGCATCAGCTGGAGCTCTCTAGAAGTTTCCCACTGCTGTCTCCTCCTCCCCCTCCAGTGCCCTCAAATCTGTGTCCACTTGCGCTAGGATGCTTTGCTAAATTGTGTAAGATTTTTTTTTTAATCTGGAGCAAACCACTGCCAGTAATGGACTTGACCCCTGTAGGCACAGGGGAGCAAGAACAGAGACCTGACTATAGGCTCAGCTGCCCACAGAAACTGACCTTGACCCGTTCTGCCAAGTGTCTTGGGATGCAGGAGGCAGAACCTGTGTGTGATGCTGAGGGCTCTTGCCATGATGTTGCTGCCCCTGAAGGCTGAAATGACAGCTTCTAAAACGTTTCTAATGAACCAGCCATTTTTCCCACATTTGTGCAGAGGCGGGAAGGGTGCCCTGTGGGCAGAAAGGCGAGTCTGAAGATGGATCTTCAAAGGTAGCACCTAGCCCAGAATCTCACATCTGGGCACGTACCAGCAGGTGTTGGCTACTGGCTTGACTCTGGTGAAGGAGTGAGAATCTTTGTCTTATGATGGAGTTAGTAAGTTGTATAAGGGTACTTCAGACAGCTCATGGAGGGGCATCATTTGGCTCAGTGAGTACCAGATCAGACTGCCTGCAATTGACTCCCAGCTCCGGCTCTCAACTCCAGCCAATGCAGACCCTGGGAAGCAGTGGTGATGGCCCAAGTAACTGGGGTCCTGCCTGTTGTAGGCATTTGTAGTGTGAACCAGTGGATGGGAGATCTGTCGGTCTGTCTGTCTCTGTCTCTGTCGCTCTCTCTCTCTCTCTCTGCCTCTCACATAAATTTATAAAGAAAGTTCATGGGAAATGGAATTAAAAGGTAAGTTTGCTTGAGTGCAAAGAATTTTGAAATTCACATAGTTTTTTTCACAATACACATTTTCCATGAGCTTTTTTGGAGACCCCTCATATGCATGGATTTCGAGGTGTTTGTACCAAACAAGCTTCTCTTTCCATTTCATTTTCTGTGAACTTTTGGAAGCACCCTCTTATGTTCATTTAATACTTTTCTGAGTGCTTGCCATTTTTAAGCTGTCATATATATGTATATATATGTGTGTGTGTGTGTGTGTGTATATATATAGTCCGTGACTTAGGGTGCTTGGACTCGAGATTTTTCAGCTTTACCACGGTGCAGAAGGGAAAAGCACTCATTAAACTGAACGTCCAGTGTTGCACTCTGATCTTTCCCTGAGCTGGTGAGTTGTAGTCTCACGGCGCTGGGCAGTGCTGGAGAGCGCAGCCCACAGGGAACCCCTGGGCTGCAAGGAGAAAGCGCTGACCCAGTACACGGTACAGCACAAGGCGCTGCTGAGCCAGGGCAGGTGGTAGGTTAGGCATGGTCAGCTTACAACGAGTTTGTCAGGACAGAGCCCCGGCACAAGCTGAGGAACGCTTATAGCTCCTCCTTTCAAAGAGCTTATATTTAAGGAGATGAGACATAAGCACACAACAGTACCAATGAGGGGCCAGCGAGTTAACCTACCATCTGGGACAATGGCATCCCACAGAGCACTGTTTCAAGTCCTGGCTGCTCCACTTCCAATCCAGCTCCCTGCTAATGTGCCAGGGAAAGCAGCAGAAGATGGCCTGCACCCACATGGGAGACCCGGACAGAGTTTCAGGTTCATTGCTGCTATTTGGAGTTTACTAATGGGTGGAAGATCTCTCCCTCTCCCTCTCTCCCTCTATTCCTCCCTCCGTCACTCTCACTCCATCCCTCTAATTCTACCTTCCAAATAAATAAATCTTAATTTTTTAAAAAAGGTACCAATGAAGATTTCTATAAATATTGAAGGCAATAATAAAAGCTAGAAAGCAGCCAATGGTCAATCGCCCAGCGCATTATCAGGACAATACTTAGCTAAGGCTTTCCCAGGACAGATGACTCACAATCAGCTGGGCTGGCCAGCGGGAAGCCAGAGGAAACAAAATCCCACTGGATCTCACAAAACAGCTCTGTTAGAAAGCAGGAGAGGTGTGGGAGAGGAGGTTCCAAGAGGTGTTGGCAAATAGGGGAAAGGTCAAGGTCGCTGTCAGAGACAGTGAGCAGAATGGCTCCACCAGAACCCAGAGTTCATTAGCAGCATTCTGGAAGGTAAGATTGACAGGTGATGTTGGCATCAGATACTGAAGGAATCTGAATGGCAGGTTAAGGAATTTGGACCTCACTTATGTGCACTGTGAAGTCACTTAAGGTTTCTTTTTTTTTTTTTTTTTGACAGGCAGAGTGGACAGAGAGAGAGAGAGACAGAGAGAAAGGTCTTCCTTTGCCGTTGGTTCACCCTCCAATGGCCGCCGCGGCTGGCTCGCTGTGGCCGGCGCACCGTGCTGATCCGAAGCCAGGAGCCAGGTGCTTCTCCTGGTCTCCCATGCGGGTGCAGGGCCCAAGCACTTGGGCCATCCTCCACTGTACTCCTGAGCCACAGCAGAGAGCTGGCCTGGAAGAGGGGCAACTGGGACAGAATCTGGTGCCCTGACCGGGACTAGAACCCGGTGTGCTGGCGCCGCAAGGCGGAGGATTAGCCTATCGGGCCACGGCGCCAGCCCGTCACTTAAGGTTTCTAAGCAGAGTGATGACCAGAACAAAGTGGGGTTAAGTCAAATTCCCGGAAGGAAATGCTCAGAAATAAAGATATAGTGGTGCTAGAATTCTAGGTAATTTTTCCTGCTCTATTTTGCAAACATCCTGCAATGATTTAAATTTTATAATCCTAACTCATAGTTAATCTTTTCTTGCCAGGAAGTATGAAATTTTCTTTCTTTTTAAATGGTGTATCTTTTTTTAAAATTTATTTTATTTATTTGAGTTACAGGGAGAAGTAGAGACAGAGAGAGAGGTCTTCCATCCGCTGGTTCACTCCCCAGATGGCCTCAATGGCCAGAGCTGCGCCGATCCGAAGCCAGGAGCCAGGAACCAGGAGCTTCTTCCGGGTCTCCCACATGGGTGCAGGGGCCAAAGGACTTGGGCCATCTTCTATTGCTTTCCCAGGCCACAACAGAGAGCCGGATGGGAAGTAGACGCAGCCGGGACTAGAACCAGTGCCCATATGGGATGCTGGCACTGCAGGCCAGGGCGTTAACCGGCTGTGCCACAGTGCCGGCCCCAGTAATTTTCTTCTCGTATTCATGTGCTTCTCTCTATGCTATGTTTCCTCTTAAGAACCTTCTTGTGGCTGGTGCTGTGGAGCAGGGAGTTAAGCCTCCACTTGCTAAGCTACATCCCATAGTGGAGTGTCCATTCAAGCTTTGGCTGCCTTGTTTATGATCCAACTTCTTGCTAATCTGCCTAGGAAGACAGCAGAAGATGGACCAAGAAGCTGGACTCCTGCTACCCACATGGAACACCAGGATGAAGTTCCTGGCTCCTGGCTGTGGCCTGGATTGCAACTATTTGGGGAGTGAACTAGTAGGTGGAAGATCTCTGCCTATCCCTCTCTCTGTTGCTCTGCCTTTCAAATAAACAAATACATTTTTAGGGGAAGGCTTTGTGGCATGGCAGGTAAAGCCACTTCCTAGGAAAAGGCTAGCATCTCATATGGGGGCTGGTGTGTGTCGTGGCTGCTCCACTTCTGATCTCGCTCCCTGCTAATGACCTAGGAAAAGCAGTGGAAGATGGCTCAAGTGCTTGGATCCTTGCCACTCACGTGGGAGACATGGATGAAGTGCCTGGCCATTGCAGCCATCTGGGGAGTGAACCAGTGGGTGGAGGATCCTTTCTCTGTCTCTCGCTTTCTCATTCTGTAACTCTTTCAGATTTATTTATGTGAGTGGCAGAGTTAGAGAGAGGGAGAAACAGAGAAGTCTTTCATCCACTGATTCACTCCCCAAATGGCCACAATGGCTGGAACTGGGCAGATTCGAAGCCAGGAGCTTCTTCTGGGTCTCCCACATGGGTTCAGGGGCCCAACACTTGGTCCATCTTCCATTCCTTTCCCAGGCCATTAGCAGGGAGCTGGATTGGAAGTGGGGGAGCCAGGAGTACAAGCGGTACCCATATGGGATGTCAGTGCTGCAGAGGTTTAGCCTACTGTGCTACAGTGTCAACTCCATAAAGAAATCTTTTTAAAAAAAATAAAATACACGAGTGGGGGAAGGAGAGGAGAAAGTTCATCCAAAATGTAAGTTTTTAACTGAGTATTTATGAATTTATGACAAGAGGTACACAGCAGCATTCTAAGCATGTGTAAGAACACAGGTCAGTGGCATCCAATGCATTCGCTGTTGTGCAACCCTCATCCCCACCCAGCTCCGGCGCTTTTTCATCATTCCAAACGGGAACACTGTGCCCCATCAAGCAGTATCTGCCGACCATGTGCAAGTCTGAAGTGCAGCTTATGAAAGTTAAGAGAGGAAGGAAGAGGAAGGGTGGGGAAGGAAGTATCACTATGTTCCTAAATCTGTGTATATGAAATACACGAAGTGTATTTACCTCAAACTTTTAAAAATTGTGTAAAACACACACATTGTGTCCCATACACACAAAAGAAATGCAGCTTATGATATCTATGTTCCTTGAAGGAAGCAAGACATAGTAGAAAGGATACTCTCACTCCTGCGCAGACCTAGAGTTCAATGCTGGCTGTCTCGCCTCATAAGCCACGTGATGTTAGGGATTCTGCTTCGGCTCTCTGAGCTTAAGTTTCTTTTTATTGTTATTATTTTAAGGATTTATTTATTGGAGAACGTGATGTGGCGTAGTGGGCTAAGCTTCCACCTGTAGCACTGGAATCCCATATGGGCACCAGTTGAGTTTCCGGCTGCTCCTCCTCTGATCCAGCTCTCTGCTGTGGCCTGGGAAAGCAGGAGAAGATGGCCCAAGTCCTTGGGCCCCTGCACCCATGTGGGAGACCCAGAAGAGGCTCCTGGCTCCTGGCTTCAGATCGGCTCACTTCTGGCCATTGCAGCCATTTGGGGAGTGAACCAGCCGATGGAAGACCTCTCTCTCTCTCCCTCTCACTGTCTAGCTCTCAAATAAAATTCTAAAAATAAAATTTTTTGAAGATTTATTTACTTATTTGAAAGGCAGAGTTATAGAGGCGAAGAGGCAGAGATAAACCACAAATCAATGCCGTTAGTTTTCATTACGTTCACAAACTTTGCCCTATTTAATAAAAACATCTGCTTCCACGAACTCCTCCTTGTTCCTCAAATATTACACAATTTATTGTTCATCCCACTTAATACTTCACTCCCCAGTAATTTATTGATTCCCCGCAGGGTGCCTGGCAATCTGGAAAGGATTTGTCTCTGGCCTCCTTGACTTCTGCTCGCTCGATTGTTCAACAAACATTAGTTGAGAGCCTACAGTGCTTCACTCACACAAGGCCATGTGGATCCAGATGAGGAAGAGCCCGTAGGAAATAGTACACAGGTAAGAGCTGCGGCAGAGAATTATGGATGAAATATTGTGACTTCAGCTGGGGAAACAAAGCTCCCACTGACAGCCTGAGACTGCCACGGGCATTTGGGAGTGAACCAGAAGATGGGAGCGCTCTCTCGCTCACTGGTTCACTCTCTCCACCTCTCAAAAAGGAAAGACATTTGCAGTCTCCTCGGCCCATTGCACCTGACTCATTCATCGTGTCTTTTATAGTGAAACAAACAGCCCATTACATTTCCATCGAGATAAAAACATGGGTCGGAGTTCTATCTGAGTCACATCCTTTTTCCCACCTCGAGTCTTCCCAGAGAAGGTTGTGATATGGTGGGAGGGAGGTCACAGAATTTGAGCTAAAAACATTAGATTTGGCCACTAGTTAGTTGCGATGGACCACAGGCCATTTATTGACCTCTGTGGCCTTGGATCCTTCAACAGGCGCAGGGGATGACTGGAACAGCCCTGTGTCTGTGTTAGCAATGATGTGTAAATGGTACGCGTTGCCCTTGGGTGGTAGCCTCCTCTCACCTTGACTCCAGGCTTGACTGTGTGACTCGCTTGGCTCGTAGACGTTAACTGCGAGCCAGCCGGAGGCTCCTAAGCCTCTGTACACTGGGGCTTACCCTCCTGGCAACCAGCCGCCGTGTAAAGCAGCTCAGATATGAGGAGAGAGGCCCCACCTTCCAGGCTTCCCTAGCACGCGAGACCACCTCAGGTTTTCCGGCTCCAGCCAACCTACCTGCGGAGTCAGCCCAGGCAAGACCAACGCAAGAACCGTCCAGTTCAGCCACAAGGTCGTGAGAAACAATGATTTGTTTTGTTTGACACCATTACATTTTGGGATGCTTGCCAAGCATAATGGGTATAACAATACTTTTAAAATATTTATGTTCAGGACCGGCACTGTGGCATTAGGGGGTAAAGCTGCCACCAGTGATGCCAGCATCCATATGGGTTCAGGTTCGTGTCCTGGCTGCTCCACTTCCAATCCAGCTCCCTGCTAATGGCCTGGGAAATGCAGCAGAGGATGGCCCAAGTGTTTGTGTCTCTGCTACCCACACAAGAGACCCAGATGAAGTTCTCAGCTCCTGGCTTCAGCCTAGCTCCGCCCTGGCCATGGTGGCCACCTGAGGAGTGAACCCGTGGATGGACGATCTCTCTCTGTCTCTCCCTCTGATTTTTCAAATAAATCAAACTTTTTAAAAAAAAATTAATGCAAAAATGGAATTAAAAGATAAGTATTTTGATGCAAAACACTTTCCATGAACTTTTTGAAGGCCACTTGCATCATGTTGTCTATTTCTACTTGAGTTTTGCCCCATCTACTTTGGAATTCTGTTATCAGGTGCAAATAGGTTTTTTAATTATAAGTGTTCTTTTACATTTTAAAATTTAACAATTTTTAGTGTTTTGTCACATCCACTTCAAATGTAGACATTATATACATATATACACACTATTTTTCATTGAAAATAGATATTAATATCTCAAAAATATTTTTATATTTATAGATTTTATAATTTAGATCTATTTATATTTCATATAATTTATATAATTTAAATTTATTTATATTTTATAATTTAGATCTGTAAAATATTATATTTATATATTTATTATATATTTATAAAATATATATTTATAGGCTGGCACTGCGGCTCACTAGGCTAATCCTCTGCCTGCAGCACCAGCACCCCGGGTTCTAGTCCCAGTTGGGGCGCCGGATTCTGTCCCGGTTGCTCCTCTTCCAGTCCAGCTCTCTGCTGTGGCCCGGGAGTGCAGCGGAGGATGGCCCAGGTCCTTGGGCCCTGCACCCGCGTGGGAGACCAGGAGGAAGCACCTGGCTCCTAGCTTCGATTGGCGCAGCGCCGGCTGTAGCGGCCATTTGGGGAGTGAACCAACGGAAGGAAGACCCTTCTCTCTCTAACTCTACCTGTCAAAAAAAATATTTATAATATATATAATATTTATAATATATTTTCTATTTTATACATTTATATTTATAAATTTTATATTTATTTTGTTTATAAATTTTATAATTTATATATATTATTTATATTTCAGGTATCAATATCTCAAAATCAGGGATTCTGAAAATGATAATGTGGGGAAAGATGGGTGTATTGTCATTTATATGGTATGATTCAGTAATGCCATATTAATAACCATATACCAAATGATACGGCATCTGCACAATTTTATACTCTCTCTGTATATTAACTTGTTATATTTTCCTGATGGCTTGGCCCTGTATCATACCTTTCTTTGTCTCTAGAAACTTGTCTGATCTCTATATCACGACGCCAGCTCCTTTGGGGAGCATTTGTTTACACGATATATTGTTTGCTGCTCTTTTACTTCTGTCTCCGAATCTAAAGTCAGTCTCTTGTAGACAGGTGTAGTCGAACCATGTCTTTTGACCCCTCTGCCAATCTCTTCCTTTTGTCTGGGATGTCTAGTCAATCTACATTTTAATGTAAATACTAAGGTGCAGTTGACATATGCAAATTTGCTATTTCTTTTCTATATATCTTAAGGGCTTTATTCTTCTTTATTATTGACTTCTTTTGTGTTAAGTATATATTTTTTGGAGGCTGGCACTTTGGTGTAGTGGGTTAAGCCTCCACCTGTGCTGCTGGTATCCCATATGGGCACCAGTTCTAGTCCAGGCTGCTCTTCTTCCAATCCAGCTCTCTGCTATTGCCTAAGTGCTTGGGCCCCTACAACCGTATGGGAGACCTGGAAGAAGGTCCTGGCTTCAGATTGGCAAAGCTCCAGCTTTTGCAGCCATTTGGGGAATGAACCAAAGGATGGAAAGACCTCTCTCTCTCTGTCTGTCTCTCCCTCTCTGTAACTCTACCTCTCATGTAAATAAATATTTTAAATATATATATATTATTGCATACAATTTTAATACTCTTGCCATTTATTTTACTTTATATTGTTTAATTATTTTACTTGTTGCCCTGGTGATTATGATCAACACTTTAAGATAAAACTCTAGCTGTGGAATAGTGGGTGAAGCCATTCCCTGTGATGCCAGCATCCTGTATGGGCACCCCTTCGTGTCACAGCTGTTCCACTTCCAACCCAGCTCCTTGCTAATGGCCTGGGAAAAGCAGTGGAAAATGGCCCAAGTGCTTGGTTCCCTGCCACCCATGTGGGAGACCCAGATGAAGCTCCTGGCTTCAGCCTGGCCTAGCTCCCACCATTGTGGCCATTTGGGGAATAAACCAGAAGATGGACTACCTCTCTCTGTGACCCTCCCTCTTTGTAACACTTTCATCATAAATAAATCTTTAAGAATGTAGTTTGAATTAATACCAATCTGTTTTCAGTTGCATGCAAGAACCCTGCTTCTGTAGAGCTCTATTACCCCCCCCCCTTAGTTTGTGTTATTGTGGTCATACCAAAAAAGCTCAGTATAGCTTTGTAATTACTGTTTATGTAGTTGCCTTTTAAATCATGTAGAAGAAAGGATTGTAAGCAAAAAAAAAAAAAAATCTCTTTTATGCCTATCTCTCTGTTTTTTTTTTTTTTTTTTTTTTTTTATTTGACAGGCAGAGTTAGACAGAGAGAAAGGTCTTCCTTCCCATTGGTTCACCCCCCAAATGGTTTCTACGGCCGGCGTGCTACGCCGATCCGAAGCCAGGAGCTTATCCTGGTCTCCCATGGGGTGCAGGGCCCAAGCACTTGGGCCATCCTCCACTGCACTCCTGGGCCACAGCAGAGCGCTGTACTGGAAGAGGAGCAACTGGGACAGGACCAGCGCCTTAACTGGGACTAGAACCCGGGGTGCTGGTGCCGCAGGTGGAGGATTAGCCTAGTTACCCATGGCGCTGGCCTATATATATATCTTTACCAGAGTTCTCTTCACATGCACTTGGCCTTCTAAGTTTCTGTGAGCATGTCAGAGTCTTTAGTATCTAATTACCTATGGACATCTGATTCCTCAGCTTTCCTCTGGAAGTCTTGGTGAGCCTTTTCCTTACCCCAATTGTTACTGCAGCCTCAGGCAGCCATGATACTAAACCATTGCTGCCGATTGTTGTTGACAATCCAGGAAAAAGACTATTCATATTGATTAATCTCCGAGTCAAAAGATTTGCTCTGTGTGTGGTGGTTTCAGGGAGCTGCCAGAGAAGCCAGATAAAGACAGTTCTAAGACACCTCCTACTCTCTGCTTACTACTGTGCTACTGGTTACCATAAGTACAGTAGTGTAAAGGTTTTGGTTTTTAAGAGTTCTGTGGAGCTAAGTACAGCAAATAGAACAAGGGCAAGTTAAAGCAGGGCCAGTGCTATGGCGTAGCAGGTAAGGCTGCCTCCTGAGACACCAGCATCCCACATGGGCATCAGTTCTGTTCCTGATCCAGCTCCCTGCCAATGTGCCTGGGAAAGCAGAGGAAGATGGCCCAAGTGCCTGGGCTCATGCATCCACGTGGGAGACCAGAAGCAGCTCCTGACTTCGGACTGGCCCAGCTCCGGCCATTGTGGCCATTTGGGAAGTGAACAGCAGGCAGAAGATCTCTCTCTCTCTCTCTGTAACTCTGCCTTTCAAATAAATAAATCAATGTTTGGAAAAAAGTTACTTAAAAAAACATAAAGCACATTTTGTGAATCACCAAGATTTGAATACATGTTCTTGGGATTGTCACAAGATTTTGTTTAATTTCCAAAGTTGTGACAAAGTTGATTTTGACAATTCTCCCCAGTTTCCTCTTTTCTTTACGGAGGAGTGGTGCTTTGGAGGGCCTTACCCTACCAATTTATCAGTTGACTGCCCCAATGTCACCCCAATCTCCTAAGGGTCAGGTAGCCTCACTTTGTGGAGAAGTCCACACAGGCCCATTCCATTTCAAAGAGGCAATGGGTCCACCCCTTAACAGAGAAGTGTTAAGGCTCTGGAAGAATACGTGGGGTGAGAAATGTTTTTCTGTTGCCATTAATAGAAAGGATCTCATGGGATGGACATCGTGGCACAGTAAGCTAAGCCGCCTCCTGCGACACCAGCATCCCATATAGGAGCACCAGTTCAACTCCTGACTGCTCTGCTTCTGATCCAGCTCCCTGCTAATGCACCTGGGAAAGCAGCAGAAGATGGCCCAAGTCCTTGAGCCTCTGCCACCCACGTGGGAGACCGGAACGGAGCTCTAGGTTCTTGACTTTGACCTGAAACAGCCCCAGTCATTGCTGTCATCTGGGGAGTGAACAAGTGGGTAAACTTTTCTCTCTCTCTCCTGTTTAGATAAAAATACATAGATTTAAAAGAAAAAGAAAATATAATGTACCACATTTACCATTTTGGAAAAATCAAGCCACTCACAGCAAGACTGCTTGTAATATTCAAGTAACCCATTCAACACACTTGTATCAGTCTACATGTGTACCTTTCACATTTTTGGAGATGACTTTTCTAGATATAAGCCTAAAGTACTTGGTTAGATTTTCTGCAATTGTAGTGGCCAAGCGTTTTTAAAATTCAACTACTTTTTATGAATTATTTATTTCATTTCCCTTTTATATTACAATTAGGGCCTTGCTTTTATTTTCTGCTTTAAGTTGATTAACTCTACCATTTTTTATTAAGGTACAATGTTTATATGGTAAAGTATCCACATCTTCAGTGTGCAGTTCAGGAATTCTTTCTGAAGCGCCAGGACTCATCTATTCTCTCACTCTATCACCCAGGAACTGTTTGGCTGGGCGGTTCTGGCCCACAGCCTCTCAGCTGGCAGCCAGGCCTGGAGGGTTGGCAAGCTGGAGCTCACTGGTGACTGGAGGCCTTAGGTCCTCTTCCCGGGGGCCTCTCCCTGTAGTTGCTTGCGGTTCCTGACAACATGATAGATTCCCAGAGATCAAATGATCCAAGAGACCAAGGTATAATATGTAATACCATTTATGATCTAGCCTGAAAACCACATAGCATCATTTCCACTGGATTCTTTCAGCCACATAGGACCAAGGTCTTGATTCAGTGTGAAAGGGGACCACCCAGGGTCACAAATCACGAATACCAGGAGGCGGGGATGGCCCGTGGGTGCATCCTGCTCCCAGTTGCGCAGCTGTGTGTGTATCACCCCACCCCTGGGCTTCCTCTGTCTTCAGTGTGCATTGATGTTTTCCATACCCTTGGTTCCTCAAGGCTGAGCCTTCCTCAATATCTCTGAGTCTTGAGAATATTGTTAACAATTAGCCAACCAACAATCCCCACCCATGGCTCCAAGGCTCATCACTTGTTTCTCTGAGGATTTCCAACAGACAGGGATGTGTTAAAGACACAGGACATCATCTGTCAAGTTTTGGCAGGCAACATGGAAATGTGGCTTTTTAAAAAGAGAAATATGTTGATTTATTCTGAAATAATTACAATTGCTAATAGTATGCGTGCCTGTTGGGCACTACACAGTTCCTCAAACTATGAAAGCTATTATACATTGTCATCCACATTTCCTGCTCCATGGCGATTCTCACACTGTCTCCACTTTTCACTTTTAACTAAGAGGAGAAACTGATGAACACTTGTTTTCAATTTTGTCCAATTACTAACCATATCCCAAAGGATATCTCACACGATATCCTTGTCCACGTGGAAGTGTTCTCTCTCAGTGGCATGCATTAGGACTGGAATGTTCGCTCCCCATGCACCTGCGTTTCCAGGCTTGCCAGTAATGCAGTTGTTCTCTATGGTGGTTGGACTGACTTATTCTCCTAACAGTGGCTACGAATTTCCATTTTCTCCACTTTCTTGCCAAATTGAGTATTAAACTTCTCTGCCAAGCTGATGGGTTTGAAATGATTCTTTCTGAAAAATTGTAGTAAAATGAACTTATCTGCATCTCATTTTTTTTTTTAAAAAAAAAGATCCACTTCATTTACTTGAGAGGCAGAGTTAGAGAGAAATTGATCTTCCACCTGCTGTTTCATGCCCCAAATGATGGCAGTGGCCAGGGGTCAGGCCAGGCTGAAGCCAGAAACTCCATCCAGGTCTCCCACATGGGTGTCAGGGGCCCAAGCACCCACTGCTTTCCCAGGTGCACCAGCAAGTAACTATCAGAAGTGGAGCAGGTGGGACTCAAACGAGGACTCATAGGGAATGCCAGCATTGGAAGCAGTGGCTTAACTCACTGTACAATGCCAGCCCCCACATCTGTCATTGAAATTGCTATGGAGATAACTGTAGATTCATATGCAGTTATAAAAGCAAATGCATAGAGATTCTTTATCCAATGAATTGTTACATGAGAACATAGCCTGGTAACCACCAACCACATCAACATACAGAACATTTTCAGCACCCAGAAGGTTCTCTTGTGTCTTCTCTTGCTCAGATTCCTTTCAAGGACAAATAAAATTTATTTTAAGTGTTTATTGCAGGATACTAATAAAGACAGCATATTTACTCTAAAAGAGGAGGTGAAAGTATGAGTAGGTAGTGGCAGTTAAGAAGTTACTATAGGGGCTGGGGTTGTGACGTAGTGGGTAAAGCCTCCACCTGCAACACTGGCAGCCCATATGGGCACTGGTGTGAAACCTAGCTGTTTCACTTCTGATCCAGCTCCCTGCCAATGCACTGGGACAGCAGCAGAAGATGGCCCAAGTGCTTGGGCCCCTGCACCCTGCAAGAGACCTAAATGGAGTTCCAGGGTCCTGGCTTTGGCTTGGGCCAGCCCTGGCTGTTGCAGCCATTTGGAGAGTGAACCATCAGATGGAAGATCTGTCTCTCCCTCTCTCTCTGTAACTTTGTCTTTCAAATAAACAAATGGTTTAAAAAAAAAGATATCAGATGATATCCAGTGTGTTCAGGATGGTATGGTCATAGACAAAATGTTATAACTCATGAAGGAAAACACGAGAGCTTGAACGTTGATATGTAGAGAAGTAAACAGACCCAAGAGATATGATAGAGATAAAAATCAATGCTATTTAGGCACAGGCTGGATGTGGGATGAGGGATCGGTTAAGAATGACATCTAGGTTTGCAGCTCGTGCTACTTGACGGAAAGCACTGCCATTTTAAAGGGAAGGTCTAGAGTTCGGTATTTAAAATGTTTGGTTCATGATGCCTTGTGGGTGGACAGAAGAGGATATGTCATTCTGGCAGTTCACTATAGGGTCTGGGCTGGAGAAATAAATGAGTCACCCAGTGACAGGGAATGCCAGCAGCCTTGGCCATGGAGGAGGTGCTGTAGGAGAGAGGAGATAGCAAGACAAAGAGTGTTTCTGGAACCTTCCGCAGATTGACCATTATTTTAGTATTGTAGTAGCTGAGCAGAAGAGAAAAGGTTTGCAGAGGGATAGGCAAGAGCCCAGGGTGGTAGGAGGGAGGCGTGGCAGCCAAGTGAGCAATGCCTCGTAGGGGAAAAGTTAACCTCTGCCGAAGGGAAAGAAACACTTGCTGCCATTGACATGGGAAAATCTGTGGTGTCCGGGTGAGTCAGCGCTGAGACGGGCAGACAGCAGGTACAGATCATTCTCTGGAGACATTTAGTTGCAGAGAGGATACTGGTGGAGACGACATGTTGATGGGACGTCTGTTGTTTTGTTGCTATTGGAAATGATTTGTGTGCATTATGGACTCAATAGAAGGAAACAGGAGAGCTGGGGATTGACAACAGGAGAATGAAAGCATGACAGGCAGTTTTATGCTCCTATGAAGGAGTCGGGAATGGCAGAGGGAGGCTAGATTTTTAATATTTATTTATTTTACTTGAAAGAGTTACACAGAGAGAAGAGGAGAGGCAGAGAGAGGAAGAGAGGCAGAGAGAGAGAGAGAGAGAGAGGTCTTCCATCAGCTGATTCACTCCCCAATTGACCACAATGGCCAGAGCTGTGCCGACCTGAAGCTAGGAGCCAGGAGTTTCCTCTGGGTCTCCCACATGGGTGCAGGGGCCCAAGGACCTGGGCCATCCTCTACTGCTTTCCCAGCCATAGCAGAGAGCTGGATTGGAAGTGGAGCAGCTGGGACTCGAACCAGCACCCATATGGGATGCTGGCACTTCAGACCTCTTGCTGCTGTGATATGTACAGCTTCCATTATCTCATGTGGAATGCCACCATAGTCGTGACATTGCTGTTCCAACCAGAAGGAACAAGGAGCAGGGGAAGATGTGGCAAAGGGTGCACCCCAGCTATATTTTATGGAGGCTTCCTAGGAGCTGTTACAAGTCATTCTTGCTTTCATCTCACCAGTCAGAACTGAACCGTACAGCCTCACCTAGCAGTAAGGGAGTCTGACACATATCAGCTTCATTCTATCCAGTAATATTCCAAATGGAAAACGTGGGGGATGGGGATCTAACTATCAAGGAAGGGGGAAAGAACAGAGATTGGGGATTACTAGTCATCTCTTCCACACAGATAAAGAAAAAGGCAAACGCAGGGCAGAAATGCAGCCAGAGACCCGGGGCAGAGGAGGGCAACGTCATCTCCAGCTGGAATGGCCCGGAAAAGCTTCACAAAGGAGTTCAGCTGTGGTTCTTTACATGAAAATGACAGAAAGCACCTTGGAGCAGACAGGGAGTTTTCCCTCCATAATCCACTCTCTCCTCTTCCCATAAAATAGTTTCTGCTGGAGACATAGCTGTCCAGCTAAGGGCCATGCTTCCCAGACTCTCTTGCAGCTAGGTGTCATTATTTTTGATTTCTAGCTAACCAGCTGTGAGCAGAGTGGTGTGTACTGTGGTGGAATGAGGTGGTGAAAAGGTCATGCTGGGCTGGCGCTGCAGCTCACTAGGCTAATCATCCGCCTTGCGGCGCCGGCACACCAGGTTCTAGTCCTGGTCAGGGCACCAGATTCTGTCCCGGTTGCTCCTCTTCCAGGCCAGCTCTCTGCTGTGGCCAAGGAGTGCAGTGGAGGATGGCCCAAGTGCTTGGGCCCTGCACCCCATGGGAGACCAGGAAAAGCACCTGGCTCCTGCCATCGGATCAGCACAATGCTCTGGCAGCAGCACGCCAGCCACGGCAGCCATTGGAGGGTGAACCAATGGCAAAGGAAGACCTTTCTCTCTGTCTCTCTCTCACTGTCCACTCTGCCTGTAAAAAAAAAAAAAGAAAAAGAAAAAAAAAAAGAAAAGGTCATGCTAAGATGGCCACTGAGGTGAAAATGTCATGCCAAGATGGCTGCTGACAACAGAAACTGCCTGGCAACAAGTTGTGATTGGATGGCTTCGGAAACTGCCTGGCAACGGAGCCTGACTGGCAACAGGCTGTGATTGTTTAGGGCATAGACTGCCCCTTGACCGGATTGGCTGTCTTGGCTATATAAGCTGCTGTAGCAACTGAAATAAACGAGTCTGCAGGCTGCTCGCCTCAGGCCTGCTTTCACCCGACTCCCCCGTCTGTGTGGTGACTCTGTGCCTCTTGCCCCCACCACCCTCCTCCTCTCACAACTAATCAACCACAACAGTGTACTATGTCTGAGTCTTGCCCTTTTAATTATTATTTATTTGTGAGGCAGAAATACAGGGAGAGAGAGAGACAGAGAGAGCTTTCATCTGGCGGTTCACTCTCCAAAGGCTACGATGGCCACTGAAGCTGGGAGATGGAACTCAGTCCAGATCTCCACATGTGTGGCAGGGACCCAACCACTTGAGCCATCACCCACTGCCTCCCAGGGTCTGCCTTAGAAGGAAATATAAATAAGGAGCAGAGCCAGGACTCAGACCAGGTCCTCCAGCATGGGCCATCCCAACCAGTATCCTAATCACTTACGGCAGATGCCCACCGCTTGCCCTTTTAAATCTAGATGTAGGCTTCCGGCATGTATAGGCGGTGCCAGGAGCCAGCTTTGGTCTTGCAAAGAGGACCAAACTCGAGGAGGAGGTGGATGGATGACTGAGAAAGCAGAAAAAGCCTGGGTCCCTGGGTGTTCCAGTGTGCAGAGCTGCTGACATCCTGGGATTGCTTGCCCACAGAGAGAAGCTGTGTCTGAACAAATTTGGGCATTTTTGCTACAGCATTAGCGTCAGCTTAGCCTACGCTAAAAATGAACGTAGTGCTCAGGCTATTTTAAGGAACAGAAGAGGGGAGATATTATTTGGAGGATACTGGGGGACCCAACTACCAGAGTACCCCCCTTACCTCCAGGAGACATGTTCCAAGAGCTTCCACAGATACATAGAACATGGATAGCACCCAACCCCATCTATACCATGTCTTTTTCCCAAACATGTACACTTAGGATAAAGTTTAATTTATAAATCAAGCACAATGAGGGATTAACAAGAAATGCTATAGGACATTATAACAATATACTGTAATAAGATTTTAAACTAATATTTCTGAAAGTTTCCATTTAGTATTCTTGGGTTGTGGTTGACTATAAGTAATTGAATCATGGCAAGTGAGATTGTGGGGAAGGTGGGGGACGACCGTGGTGGAATGCGGGAACTGGGCAGAAGTCCACAAATGCCTCCTCCACAGCGCTGTGCACACCTGCTCCAGCCTCCCAGCCCCTGCACCCCGATTGTGCATTTAGACGGCTCTTAGGGTCGCCCCAAGTTTCTAAGGTGTTCACCATAGTTCTAGAAATTGATAACCACTGATTTATCATAAAAATATACTTATTTTGGTTCTATTTGAAAGTCAAGGAGAGAGACAGATCTTCTATCCACTAATTTGGTCTCTAAATACCAGCAACAGCCAGGGCTGGGCCAGGCCAGAGCCGAGAGCCTGGAACTCAACTTGGGTCTGCCACACTTGAGCTATTAGCACTGCCTCCCAGGGCATGCATTGGCAAGAAGCTGAATTGGAAACAGAGAAGCCAGGACACGAACCAAGCCTCCAGTGTGGGATGCAGTTGTCCCCAGAAGCAGTTTGACCCACTGCCCCAAACACCTGCCCAGGGACCGCGGTTTCAACCCCACTTTCAAGTGCCTGATTGGAAGGATGTGGTTGGCCTGTCCTGGGTCAGTTGTTTCTCTCTGGAGCTGCCAGCTGGCTATGAGTAAGAGGAGTCTACATGGAGTGTAGACTGAATGGAGTGACAGTGCCTACATGGAGTGATAGAGTTTGTGCACATGGGTGTGGACCGTGGGCTAGGAAGGTGCCCCCAGGTCTACACTTCGCAGGGTCAAGCCCAGTTCTTTAGTTTGACACATAAGGCCGGGTGCACACTGCCTCCACTCCACCTCTCCAGCTCCTCTCCTGCCTTGTCCCCAGCATGGCCACAGGCCTCCGCATATACCGCCCACACTCTGCGGAGTTCTCCTCCCTCCCTCACCTGCCTCGCTTCTGCTCATGTTCCAGGAACCCACACAGATGTCACATTCTCATGGTAGAACAGGGCGATTGTTTCATCATACTGGAAATTCATCTCGGCTGTCATTGGCAATGTCCTGGTCTTCACTGGGGGGCAGTCACATGTGTATCATGGATACAAAACATGTGTGGTCAACTGCTAATGGAAATTCCATTTATCAGAAAGCCATCTGGACTGGCATTTTTTATTTTTATTTTTATTTTTGACAGGCAGAGTGGACAGTGAGAGAGAGAGACAGAGAGAAAGGTCTTCCTTTGCCGTTGGTTCACCCTCCAATGGCCACCGCGGCCTGTGCGCTGCGGCTGGCGCACTGCGCTGATCCGAAGGCAGGAGACCCGGAAGCAGCTCCTAGCTTCAGATAGGCACAGCTCTGGCAGTTGTGATCACCTGGGGAGTGAACCAGTGGATGAAAGCCACCCCCCCCCACCTCTCCTTTCTCTGTGTAACTCTTTCAAATAAGTCTTTAAAAAAATGCTAGGTTGTAGAGGGGGGAGGGTAGGGGGGGCGTCCTTCTTGTCCAGGCCGCCAGTTGCCCCATGTTACTAGCTTAGCACACTGCAGCTGAGCATATGACTACATTTCCCAGCCTCCCTTGCAGCCAGCTGTGGCCATGTGACTAGGTCCATGCCCCAGATGTGGGTAGGTATGACTTCTGTATTTCTTGCTTAAAAGGAGATGGCTTGCACTGCATTTTTTCTCTTCCCCTTCCCCAGGCTAAAGCATGGAACGGTCATGACCCCACTTTGATCACACGCAGCTGAGGACAACATCCTAGGAACTATGATGCAACAGGATGGGGAGGAAGCCACATCCCCAGCTGACCCCATAGGGCTGAGCAGCACCACCAGTCTGCACCACTTGCTTCTGGTCTCTTTTTGAGAAATAAACTCAGTGTGTCTTTAAGTCTCTGTCTCTCTCTCACAAACACACAGGGCAGGGAAGGGCTAATGCTGTGGTATAGCAGGCTAAGCTACCACCTGCAGTGTCGGCATCCCATATGGGCACCAGTTTGAGTCCTGGCTGCTCCACTCCCGATCCAGCTCCCTGTTAATGTGCCTGGGAAAGCAGTGGAGGATGATCCAAGTCCTTGGGCCCCTGCACTCACATGGAAGACCTGGAAGAAGCTCCTGGCTCCTGGCTTCTGGCTCTGGCCTAGCCCAGCCCTGGCCACTGGGGCAGTGAATCTGCAGATGGAAATCTGTCTCTCTCCCTCTCTTTCAGATACATAAAATATTTAAAAGGTGGTCGGGGGGCATCATAGCAACTCAGCTCTCCCTTGGGCACAGCAGGCAGATATGAAAGCTCTTGTCATTTTTATCTCCAGTCCTCCAGTGTAAGGCACTACAAATATGAATGTTCAATAAACCTCCGCTGATCGAATGGACGCTTGAATTGGTAAGAAATAAGCCCATAAAAAGTGAGTTGGAACAAATCTCAAGGTGTAGGTCGTCCTAATTAGGAATCTTGGCCACTTGTAAGTTCCTCCCAAGGTTTGAAAGGAGGGAAAAAAGAACCGCCCGGTCTTCTCTGCCTTCTGTTGGCTGCTGACACCTGCTGGCCTGCTCACATACTGCAGCCCACGCGCTTTAGAGCCTCAGAGATCAAGGAAGTTGTTAAGCACTGTGCCACAGCAGGTGCTGAAGACAGTGATGAGCCAGGCTTTGGAACTGCTCCGAGCCCGATCACTGTGAGAGTTGCTGTGGGGGACAGCAAGCTTTAGGCGTGGCTCTGGGACGCGGAAGTTCAGGGTTTGGTGTGTTTCAGATAGTTTCTGTCTTTTGATCTTGATGTGCTGTCAAATGCAAATACCTCTCCCATCCTTCCCCTCTTCCTTATCTCTGCATCAGCTTAAGATTTCTCATCTCTGCTGCAGGCATTGGTCACCATGGCAACGGTAAGCTACTTGTGTCTACTTTGATTAAAAAAAGGGGGGTAACCATCACCCAAAAACAAGCAAACAGAACCTTCCAAACTATCCCAAAGAACTGATGGTGATGGCCTTCTCAGATGATGGGGTAGGGAGTGCTCTTGGGCCGGGCCCCTGGGGATAGGGGCACAGAGACAAGATGTTCTCTGCCCCAAAACTGGTCGGATTACTCCTAAGGCCCTGAGCAGCCCCTAATAGGGGTGTGGCCTGGCTTGGGGGCCATAAAAGGCCTGTGGAATTCCTCAGTCTAGCCCTGCCAAGGCAGCTGCAGGTAGGATTCAAAATTCAATAAGCTATACAGGCCAATTTTTAAGTTGATCAGGTGGTTTTTTAAGATTCATTTATTTGAAAGGCAAAGTTAGAAATCTCTCATCCACTGATTCACTCCCTGAATGGTTGCAATGGCCAGGACTGGGTCAGATTGAAGCCAGGAGCCCGGAACTCTAGCTGAGCCTCCTACGAGGGTGGCAGTGGCCCAAACACTTGGGCATTGCAGGCAGTGGCTTACCCTGCTGTGCCACAGCACCAGCCCCATGGGAAATGAATTCTATGAAAAAACTACTCATGGGGCCAGTGCTGTGGTGCAGTGGGTTAGGCCGCCACCTCCAACGCCAGCATCCCATTTGGGTGCTGGTTCCTGTCCCAGCCGTTCCGCTTCTGATCCAGCCCTCTGCTAATGCTCCTGGGAAAGCAGAAGATGGCTCAAGTGCGTGGGTCCCTGCCACCTGTGTGGGAGACCGGGATGAGGCTACCAGCTCCTGGCTTCGGCCTGGCCCAGCACTGGCTGTTGCAGCCATTTAGAAGTGAACCAGTGGCTGGAAGCTAGCACACGTGCTCACTCTCTCTCCCTCTTTTCTCTGGAACTCTAGCTTTCAAATGAAGAAATCTCTTTAAAAAATACATTTCTTGAGGCTGGCACAGTAGACCCTAGTGAAGCTCCTGGCTTTGGCCTGACTCAACCTTCGCCGATTGTGGCCATTTGGGGAGTGAAACAGTGGATGGAAGACCTTTCTCGGTCTCTCCCTCTGTGGCTTTTTAAATTTTTTTTAAAAAACGAATTTCCTGTGAATTCTTTGAAGACTTCTCACATGCATGATATCAAAAAATTTTTTTGCAACAAAATAAGCCTATCTTTTAATTCTATTTTCCATGTACTTTTGGAAGCACCATCCTGGGAGGGGAAGATGTGAGCGATCAAGGGGTGCTAGGGAAGGGCCCATCCTGGAGGCTTGACTGAGCCTCTGGGGAGAAGACTGACTCTGGACCATGTGGGTAGGTTCACCCACCTCCCATCGACTCTACACCTGTCACTCAGCACTTGTCTGGCTCTGTAAATGGCACAAGTCCTGTTCCTTGAGTTCATTTGCAAAAATACCTGGTGAACTTCCCTGGTAACTGGCCCCTGCCCCCCTGCTCCTTGCTGGTCTAACTGGGCACCAGCATTCCTACAGCAGCTGCCAAGGCATCCCCAAGGCCAGTGGAGTGAATGGGTGCAATAAAGGCACTCGGCCCTGCTGGAAGCCAGAGGGTGACCTGCGCAGACTCAGGGGCTGTGCGGAGCTGCTGGAGGGGGCTTCCTGCTGTGACTGAGGCTACAAGCAGTGGGCAGGTGGAGCCAGAAGCAGCCATAGGTCTCTGCCAACATGCTGAGCTGTGTTTTCCTAGCCACACATCTTTGTGCACCACAAAGATCGCCGGCATCTTCTGGATGCTTGGTTCCAGCTGCTGGACAAGGAGGCAGAGCGGGGGCTGCTGCCACTTGTGCAGGAAGCCAGGCCTCTGGACCTGGGCAGCAACAGAGTCTAGAACAAGACTCTCCAACTTGGAGTCAGGCTGCCTGGCCCAGCCCCACACTGCTTTCCCAGTGGACAGATAGGCTCTGGAACCCCAGTGCAGCCTGGCGGGCAGCCCCTCACTGGCTCTGTGGACGCCACGACTGGGCCCATCCGTCACATCCTTTCCAGTTGCACAGAGAAAGGCACAGCGTGGTGCGTGGCGCAGGGGACTGCGGCAGAACCAAGCACTCACATTTAGAGCCGCACAAAGGGAGCCCCTGTCCTCTGGAGCTAGTGTGTGTTTCCACCCCGAGGCCACATGAGCAATGACCTGGGGTGGGATAGGGAGAGGTCTGGGGCCAGTCCAGGGGTCCCTGAACCTCCCAAGGACTGACAGCAGTGAGGCAGCAGGGCTGTGGGTCTGCCTCTAAGTCTGGTTTTCACCTGGGTGAGTTGTGGTAGCTCCTGTCTCCCCTCACACTAACAGAGGCTCTGAAGTTTGGGCTGGTGTGGGAGAGAAAGACCCCAGTGAGCAGCTGCTGCTGTGGGGTGCGGGGGTGGAGCCCAGAATGTTCCAGGGCCTTGTTGTTGGGGAAAAGGAGTGCAGGAAGGGAGCTTCACTTAAGCAGTTACAGCTGAACATAAAACGATGAGAAGAGGGGCTTGCTCCAGTGTCTGTGGCACCCCACAATGTTCCTATGCAACACAGAAGTTCATCCAAATGGCCCCTGAAGACAGGTGCGTGACAGTGCATGGGGTATACTGCAGAGGGGTCGGCCAGCAATGAGAGAGAAGGGAAGGTCCTATGAATAGAGCTGAAATCTACTGCCCATGCAGGAGTCGGGCAGGTTCAGGAAAGCTGGGTGACCAGTCAGCCTAGGACAGTGTGCACAGTCAGTGTATTAGACAGCTTTTTGTTACTGTAACGAAATGCCTGAGGCAGCCTAACCCCATAAAGAAAAGAGGTTTGATTTTGGCTCATGGTTCTGGAGGTTCACAGTCTAAGATCGGCAACCCCATTGGTTTGGTCTTTGGCGAGGGTGTTCTTGTTAACGGAGTACCAAGACAACACAGCATCACATGGCAAGAGATAGGGAGTGCCTATGTGTGTCTATTCTATTTGGTCTCTTATTATAAAGCCATGGAGTTCCTCCCAAACCAATCCAAACCCCAGCTTTGCGCAACATCACTGGATTAAGTTTCCACACTCAGTACCATTAGCATCATACTCTGGGGACTAGACTCTTGAGTTAAAAAGGGGACAGATATTCAAACCATAACATCCAGGGAGAAGGAAAGGAGGTGGGGTAGGGGAGGGAGTAAAGAACGAGGGGAAAGAGAAGAGGGAAGGTCAAGGTCAGAGCAGCTGGCCCTGTATCCCTAGACCTCATCACACTTCCTAGGACATGTGTCTGCCCTTCTCTGAAGAATGGTGTTGGAGAGGGGCAGGTATTTGGCATAGTGAGTCACCCACAATAGAGTCCCTGGGACTGCTTCCAATCCTAGAGTCCCAGTTCTTCTTCCAGTCCAGCTTCCTACTAATGCAGACCCTGGAAGACAGCAGATGATGGCTCAAGTAGTTGAGTCCCTGCTAATCACTCACATAGGAGGACCAGACTGAGCTCCCAGTTCCCAGATTCAGCCTGGTCCAGCCCTGACTGTGGTGCTATTTGGGGAGTAATCCAGCGAATGGAAGATCTCTTTACTCTCTCTCTCCTTCCAAATTTTTAAAGATCAATCCTGTTTATTTGAAAGGCAGAGTGACACAGAGAAAGGGAGAGACAGAGAAGAAATCTTCTACCTGCTGCTTTACTCTCCAAATAGTCACAATGGTCAGGCTGGGCCATGCTGAAACCAGGAACCTGGAACTCCATCCGGGTCTCCCACATGGGTGGCAGGGGCCCAAGCACTTGGACCATCTTCCACTGCTTCCCCAGGCACATTAGCAGAAAGCTAGATTGGGAGTAGAGTAGCCAGGACTTGAACCAGCACTCTGGAAATATGGGCTGCTGGCAGTGCAGGCTGTGGCTTAACCCACTGTGCCACAATATAAATGATTTTTTAAAAGATGGTATTAGAGAAATTGAACATGGACTCTGCCTTGGATAATATTGCACCCATGCCATGTCTGATGACTTGGGCATCAGAATGGTATTGTGCTCACACAGGGAGTACCTTTTTTCTTGGGAACACATCTGAAGCATTTGAGGATGAAATGTCTTATCTACAACTTTCAGGCGATTCATGAAAAGGAAGAAAGACAAAGAATGAGGACTAACATGGCAGAAGGCTGACAATTCAAACCCCTAGGTCGAAGGGCTCATGATTCTGTCTTCAAGTTCTTTAGGCTTGAAACGTTTTAAAATAAGGTTTTAAAAATTATTTGAGAAGCAAAGATAGACACAGAGGACATCCATCAGCTGGTTCACTCCCCAAATGCCTATAGTGGCCAGAGCTGGGCCAGGCCAGAGCCAGAAGCTGCAAATGCAATCCTAATCTCCCATTTGCGTGGTAGGAACCCAACCACTTGAACCATCACCACTGCCTTCCTTGGTTCACATTAGCAAGAAGCTGGGTGGGAAGTGTGGAGGAGCCAGGACTCCAACGTGGGATGTGGGCATCCCAAGTGGCAGCTTAACCTGCTGCACTCCAATGCCTGTACTGATAAGGTGAAGTCCCCAGCCCCAGAGATGGTTTACCTGCTTTTGGTCCCAGCCATGGGCTCAAAGATGAGGCCACAGCCATGGCTTAGTCCTGTGGAAAATGTGGCGGCCAGCTTCAAGGTGGTACCCAATTGTCCTCACTTCTTGGTTTTATCTTTTTTGTTTTTGGAGAGACAAAGAGAAATAGATGGGGTGTGAGGAGAGAAAGAGAGAAAGCACTCCCATCCATTGGTTCACTCCCCAAATGCCCCAAGGGCTGGGGCTATGTGCACGGCTGGGAGCCAAGAACTCCATCTGAATCTCCCATGTGGGTAAGAGAAACCCAACCACTTGAGCCATCACTGCTGTCTCCCAGGGTTTCCATTAGCAGGAAGCTCAAACTAGGAGCCCAAGCTGGGTATCAAACCTAGGGACTCCAATGTGGAGTGTGGGGATCTTAACTGCTAGGCCGATTGCCCACCCCCTGGGTGTGTGTGTGTGTGTGTGTGCGCAGCGCCTCTTTCCCACACATACCAGATCGGGCCAACATGTGTAACCGATGGGATACTAAAGAAATGATACAGTGCATGACTTTGGTGATCAGGCCATGAAAGACAGTTCAGCGCCTGCCTTGCTCACTCTCGGGTCACAGGCCAACCCTGCGGAGTGTCCACCTGGCAAAGAGCTGAGGCCTCCAGCCAACAGCCAGCCCCAGATGGCCAGCTGCGTGGGTGAGTCACCTTGGAAGCAGGGCCTCCTGTCCCACTCAGTCTTTCATGTGACTGTAGCCTCGTGAGAGAGGCCGAGCCAGGTCCTGCTCACTCACTCCTGAATCCCGTCCCAGCAGGACTGGAGACAACAACTGCTCACCATCGTGTTAAGCCAATACGTGTGAGCTTCTGCAGCCACGGTAACAAATACAGAAAACAACCCTGGCACCTGCAGAGACGCTGAAGGCGTCCCCCTCCCTACCCCACCCCCCAGCCAGGTGTGGTCCACTGTGCTTGGCGAACCACAGAAACGTCACCTTTGTCCGCAAACTCAACCTGGAGCTCTGCTTTGCATTCATAGCAGCTCAAGGCAAGGCTGTGGTCTGCTACCATCCTGGCCCCAGAGCTGTCCTAAAAGTCATCAACATCCCTCCAGACTCTGCCACCCGGCCCATCCTCAGCCCGTAAGTGGAATTTATCCCTTCCCTTGGGACCTTATGCTGCCTCCTCCTAGCACCTGAAAGACAAGTCTCCTTGGACAGGAGCAGTCCCCGCGTCACACGCATTGCAAAGCTGCCTCCAGCCTCGCCCCTGCAGGGACCCCCTCCACCAACAGTCAGTTCTGGGGGGCAGACTCAGCACCATCCTTTAAAGGGAAGTTTATAAAAATGTTCGCATTATAAGAGTAATACCAGCTGCGGCTCAATAGTCTAATCCTCCGCCTGCGGTGCCGGCACACCGGGTTCTAGTCCCGGTCGGGGTGCTGGATTCTGTCCTGGTTGCCCCTCTTCCAGGCCAGCTCTCTGCTGTGACCCGGGAGTGCAGTGGAGGATGGCCCAAGTGCTTGGGCCCTGCACCCCATGGGAGACCAGGAGAAGCACATGGCTCCTGCCTTTGGATCAGTGCGGTGCACCGGCAGCAGTGCGCCGACCACGGCGTTCATTGGAGGGTGAACCAATGGCAAAGGAAGACATTTCTCTGTCTCTGTCCACTCTGTCAAAAAAAAAAGTGATACCAGCTCGTTATAGAAAAATTGGAAAATATACAGTCACTGTTAAGGTGCTTTGTGTGTGTTTGTTCCCAAAGCAAATTTACTGTAAAGAACTCGAGAGTAAACGAAGAGCTGAAGTAATTTACTTGGTTGTAGCCAAAGCTTTGTGATTACCATAGTTTAAAATAATTCGTTTGAGAGAGTTCTTCCAACCTGTTTCACTCCCCCAAATGCCCACAATGAAGGGCTGCACTGGCAGATGCTGCGAATTCAGAACTCCATCCAGGTCTCCCATCTGGTGGCAGGAACCCAATTATCTGAGACATTACTGCTGCCTCCTGGGGTCTGTATAGCAAGAAGGTGGCAGAGGAGCCAAAACTGGGTATAGAACCCAAGCACTCGGGGCCAGCATTGTGGCATAGTACATAAAGCCACCACTTGCAATGCCGGCATCCCATATGGGCACCTGTTCAAGTTCCAGCTGCTCCACTTCCAATGCAGATCCATGCTAACGGCCTGAGAAAAACAGCAGAGGATGGTCAAAGTGCGTGGGCCCCTGCCACCCACGTGGGAGACCTGGAAGAAGCTCTTGCTCCTGGCTTTGACCAGACCAAGCCCCGGCTGTTGTGGTCATCTGGGGAGTGAACCAATGGATGGAAGATTTCTCTTTCCCTGCCCCACCAAGTCTTTCAAATAAATCTTTTTTAAAAAGATGACAGCCCCTGGGCTATACCTAGTGGATGATAAATCCCTTTATCATGAGAAATAGAAAAGAAATGGCTGGCACTGTGGTATAGTATGTTAAACATCTGCCTGTGGTGCCAGCATCCCATATGGGCACCGGTTCGAGTCCCGGGCTGCTCCACTTCTAATCCAGCATTGTTGCTGATGGCCTGGGAAAGCAGTGGAAGATGGCCTAAGTGCTTTGGGCCTCGTACCCACATGGGAGACCTGAAAAGCTCCTGGCTTCAGATCAGCCCAGCTCTGGCCATTGCAGCCATTTGAGGAGTGAACCAGTGGATGGAAGACCTTTCTCTTTGTCTGTAACTCTGTCTCTCAGATAAATACATATCGAGGGAAGAGGTCAAGAGAGGAAAGTCTCTAAACTCAGATTCTGCTGAACTGCATTTGAGCAAGGCTGTGGCAGCCCCAGGAGAGCTTGGATGAAAATGTTGTTGGGAGAAAACAGATGATCTCTGCCAGAGGAAACACCCTAAGACGTGGGTAATGGGAGCAAAGCTCTTAGAAACTCGGAGGCTGGGGCGCGGCTAATTTAGGCAAGAAAGGCGCGCTGTGAGGATTATGCAACTTATAAAATCATCCTTAAGAAGAGTTCTTAAGGACGTGGGAAAATGCTTATGCTGTGACATTAAACAAAAAGCCAGGATTCAAAACTGTATTTGCAACATGAGCTCAACTGTGCAATAAAGAGGAAACATTCCCAGAACATAAGAACGGTGCCAGCTGTGAGATGGAGAAATGGAAGCAGAGGGTTGTCGCCTCTTATTACTCATGCATTCGTATTGTTTGAATTGTTCCCCCAGTGGTAATGCCACTTTTTAAAAATAGATGTTTTATTTGAGGCCACTTTTAGATTTATAGGGAACTTGCAAAGATGACGGAGAGTTCCAAGATACCCCATACCTAGATTTCCCAATCGTTAACATCTTGTTTTTGTCACAACTAATGAAGCAATATTGACTATTGTTAACGGACAGGCACACTTCTATGGGATTTTCAAAGCCTTTACCTGAAGTCCTTTTTCTGCCCCAGGATCCCACAGACGACGCCACCATCTCTTGAGGCTCCTCCGACCACGACCTTCTCAGACTTCCCAGGTTTTCAGTCCCTTGAGGACGCCCGCTCAGGCAGTTTGTAGCCTGCCCCTCCATTTGGGTTTGTCTGATGCTTTGCTTAAAATTAGACTGGAGCTATGCGAGTTGGGAGCAGGGGGGGAACTACAGAGTTAAATGCTATTCCTACTACATCGTATCAAAGGATGCATTACTTTTAGGATGAAACCTACAACACAGAACCTGTTATGCCAGAAAACTCAGTGTGGCTTACTTTCTTAATGTTTTTCTTTACAGTTTTCTTGGAAAAAAAAAAAAACAGTAAAATCTGTTTTACAATTAGCAAATGAATTACTGTTTTAAAATCCTACCCTAATGACCCAAGAAGGGCTGCGGCTGGGTGTGGCTGCAGGCGGGAAGAATGCAGGGTCTGGTGGGCCCTGGCTTGGGGACAGAGGGTGTCAGAGTGACGGGGAACACACCAGGGCTTGGCTGCGCTGGAGCAGGGCAGGACGGAAAGTATCCGCAACAAAAGGCGCGCGAGGGCCGGCCGGGAAGACAGCGCTAATGAGAACACGGAGATGCATTCCAGGCAAAAGGGTAACCCAAAAATGTAAGCAAGCCTGGAGCCGAGATTAGTTCTGGCCAAATAAGTCATGCAGGACTGGAGGGCCAGGCGGCCGGCTGGGAGCGCGGGGCACCTCCGCCTCGCTGAATTCGGCAACAGGAGGCTTTGTGTAAATACTGACTTTTTAGGGAAGGCAGACGGGAGCCTCTCTCTTTTTCCACTGGAGGGATGAAGCCGGGTTTATCGGTTTTTAAGCAGGCTGTTTCTAATCAGGGCTTATTTTAGATCTAATAAGTCTTATTTTTCTTAATTGGCTGCAGGCAGAGAATTCGGCGTCAGTCTCTGGGTAAAGTATTCATAATCGCTTTGGAAGAAGTTACACCGAGACTAAGATTGTAGGTCACAAGTCAAGCCCAGGGCACTGGCCCAACAGGGTATTCCAATAGACCAAAGGGAGATGGACCCCCGTGTCCATCCCAACTCTTGGTCCAGTATCAGAATGACTGGGCAGTTAGGTTGCCTTCCATATCACAGGACAGAAAATAACTCTGAGAAAGCCATCTGTTAGTTATCAGTGGGAAACTTCTACTTGTTCTTCAAGACCAAAACCAAGTGTTCTGTGACTTCCAGTTCTCTCAGGTAGCATAGTAGTTCTGCCCTCTCCACTTCCTTGAAGGAATGGTGTAGTTACTTTGTTTTTGAAGATTTATTTGAAAGGCATAGTGGCAGAGAGAGAGAGAGACAGATCTTCCATCCACTGGCTCACTCCCCAAATGCCCACAACAGCCAGTAACAGGCCACGTTGAAACCAGGAGCCAGGAACTCCATCCCGGTCTCCCACAGGGTAACAGGGGCCCAAGCACTTGAGCCATCCTCCAGGTGCATTAGCAGGAAACGGGATTGGAAGCAGAGCAGCGGGGACTCAAACCTGCTCTCCAATACACAACGGCAGCATCGCAATTGGCAGCTTAGCCTCCTGGGCCGCAGCGCCAGCCCCTGCAGTATTCTAATTACTGCGTTTATCACAATTGCACGGAAACGGGCAATGAATGTGTTAGTTTCCAATCCAGGTTCTTGTCTCCCAGAGGCAGGAACACTCAGACTAGTACTGGGTGCAAATAAGAACAGAATGTATTTAGCGGTGAGGGACTGAATATACTTTTTTTTTTTTGACAGGTAGAGTGGACAGTGAGAGAGAGAGAGACAGAGAGAAAGGTCTTCCTTTGCAGTTGGTTCACCCTCCAGTGGCCGCTGTGGCTGGCGCACCGCGCTGACCCGAAGGCAGGAGCCAGGTGCTTCTCCTGGTCTCCCATGGGGTGCAGGGCCCAAGGACTTGGGCCATCCTCCACTGCACTCCCTGGCCACAGCAGAGAGCTGGCCTGGAACAGGGGCAACCGGGACAGAATCCGGCACCCCAACCGGGACTAGAACCCAGTGTGCCGGTGCTGCAGGCGGAGGATTAGCCTAGTGAGCCGCAGCGCTGGCCTGAATATACATTCATACATGAGTGTGGACTGCCCCCCCACACACACACACAAAAAAAAATACCCAACACGAGTGGACCAAGAAGTCACCCATAAATTAGGAAAAAACAAAAAATAAAATAAGTACCTTGGTGTGAGAGGTCCGGCCGAGACGGGTCGGTGGTAGAAAAAGCGCTCTCCCTGGCCTTCTACCTCTTTTTATAAGGAAAGGGGTGGGGCCTGAGCAGGTGCCTTGGTCCCAGAGGCAACAGGTGCATCCTGAGAAGGCAGGTGTATCAAACTGATAGTTAAAGAGACGAGGGCTACGTTGCAGGGGCACAAGAGCTTCAGCTGGCCCAAACTCTAACTAACTGCCTCATTACACCCTATCAGCACCACAGTCATTAATTTACAATTCTGCTCCACCAGTAGTCTGTGAGTCTTAGACAGCAAAGACTATTTTTTCTTCCTTTTGTATTTTCTGTCTCCTTCAAAGTAACTCAGTTATTAGAATACAGTAGGAACTCAAATACAAAATGCTTTACCTGAACAATAGACTAGATATGCTTCTGTACAGCTGGTCTGTCTAGACTTACCGTCTCCCGGGCAGATAGTCCATTAGTGACTTAGTAACTTTATGAGGGTTAGTTGTTGAACCCTTCCTATGGGGTTAAGTTACACGCTGGTGTTCAACCAAAACTTTTGAGACCGAGAAACCTCGGAAATACAAGTGTTTATTGGGCCATTACAGATGCTAGCCCAAAGAAGAACCAGGCCCCAGACAACTTCTTGCAACTTCCAACAGCAAGGCTGTGCAACAGTTGGAAATGGACCAAAGCTAAGAGCATTTGCTTAACAATGAAAATGTGGACAAGGAAAGCATTAGTTGTTTCTAATGAGCCTCCCCTGGCTATTGTTAAGAGGGGAGGACTACACAAAGCAGAGAAAGCTCTGGGGCAGGAGAACACAGTGCAAGGAGTGCTTGTTGCCCCCATCAGTCCGTGTTGTCAGTAGGACGCAGTGGAGCCCAAGGGGTCGTGATGCGATTTGAGTTAACGTTTAAGCTCACATTCAAGAATCTGAGTGGTCTTCTGTTCTCCCAGGACTTTTATTTTCTTTTTTAAACATTTATTTCTTTACTTGAAAGGTGGAATTATGGAGACAGGAAGATAAAGAAATGGAGAGAGAGATCCTTCATCTGTTGGTTCACCCCCCAAATGGCCACAATGGCCAGGGTTGGGGCAGGCCAAAGCCAGGAGCCTGAAACTCTATCCGGGTCTCCTACTTGGGTAGCAGGGTCCCAAACATTTAAGCCATTATCCACTGCTCTCCAAGGTGCATTAGTAGGGAGCGGCACAGGAAGTGAAGTAGCCAGGACTCAAACTGGCACTTACATGGGATGCTGGCATTACAGGGAGCAGCTTAACTCAATGCACCACAACGCCGGCCACCCAGGAGCTTACCGACTGGTTAAAAGCTCCCATCTTCCCTCCTGTCCATCCTTCTTGCCATAAAATTTAGTACATAGCAGACTTTTATCTTTAGGATATGTAAAAGTTATAAAACAGGGGCCGGTGCTGTGGTGCAGCAGGTTAAGCCATGGCCTGTAGCATTGGCATCCCATATGCACCATATCTAGTCCCAGCTGCTCCACTTCCAATCCAGCTCCCTGCTAATGCACCTGAGAAAGCAGTGGAGCATGGCTCAAATCCTGTGGCCCCTGCACCCACGGGGGAGACTTGGAAAAAGCTCCTGGCTCCTGGCTTCAGCCTGGCCTAACCCGGGATTGATGCGACCATTTGGGGAGTGGACCAGTGGATGGAAGACCTCTCTCTATCTCTGTAACACTGCCCTTCAAATCATTTTTTTTAAAAAAAGTTATAAAGCAGCTATATGGCATAGTCTTGCTTCTGTATAGCCTTTAATCCTTAAAGGGATCCCAGAGAAGAAAATATCGCACATTATGAGTAAGTAATTATCAAAAAGCGATCCCAAGGCGAGTGCCCCGTGCACAGTGAAGGTGGTGCCCAGTGTGGGCTGAGGAAGGGGAGGGGCAGCAGGGCTGGAGTAGAGAGGTGGGGTGGGGCTGAGGCCCGGAAGACGGGAAGGTAGCCAGGTGGAAGGGATGAGGAGCGGCCCCCAGGTGGGCCAGGCAGTGGGGGGAGGACAGGGAGGGGACCAGGCCGGAACTCCTGATCAGCACTCATGGTCTTTGTGCACACATAAGAGGCAGCGAGGGCCTGGGTTGACGTCATGGCCACTCCTGAGTAAGAGGCCAAGTGCCAGGGGGCAGGGCCAAACCAGACGCTGACGACAGTCCGAGCTGAACCAGGGTGAAGGCTGTTAGCATCTGTGGGCAGCTTGGAGAGGCCTGGAGGCAAGAGCTGGATAGCCAAAAAGGGTGGAGCCAGCGCCCTTGGAACTGGGCAAGACCTGGCAGCTCAGACACAGGGTCCAGGAATCCGGGGACTGCCCTAGACTGAAGAGCTCCCTCTCCCACCCCAGCTGGTCCGTGCCCCTGCTCCTTTCCCAACAGAGGCCTCTCTCTCTCTCTCTCTGAAGGCCTGGCAGGGCCCAAGCCTCTCCCGAGGCTAAGAAGGGGCAGTGGGATAGGAAAGGATGGTTGAGGCGGCGCCAGGAGAGGAGAAACCTTCGTCATGGAGGCAATCGGGCTGCCGCGCAGCCCTCGGCAAAGGCCTCTGTGGACAATGTGATGTGACCACCTGCTAGCTTTGGCAAGTTGCCGGATCTCTCTGAGCCGTAATCTCATTTGTAACACCTGAATGCTCAGCTTTCTCTTCTTTGCTTTTAATTGGCACGTAAAAATTGCATGAATTTAAGATGGATGACTTGGTGTTTTGATACATGTGTCCGTTGCAGTGTGTGGCTAAATTGAGCTATTCAACACAAGCATCAGTGCCCGTGGAATTTTTTTGTTTTGAAGATACTTAAAATCTACTCTGTTAGACACCATCAAGTACAACTTGCCCTCCCTGTGGGCAGGTTCCTCACTCACAGCTTCAACCAAACGCGAACTGAAAATATCCCAGGGGTCGCTGCTGTGGCGCAGTGGGTTAATGCCCTGGCCTGAAGCGCTGGCATCTCATATGGTCGCCGGTTTGAGACCTGGTTGTTCCACTTCCGATCCAGCTCTCTACTATGGCCTGGGAAAGCAGTAGAAGATGGCCCAAGTCCTTGGGCCCCTGAACCCGCATAGGAGACCCGGAAGAAGCTCCTGACTTTGGACTGGCGCAGCTCCGGCCGTTGTGGCCAATTGGGGAGTGAAGCAGCGGATGGAAGACCTTTCTCTCTCTCTCTCTCTCCCTCTCTCTCTCTCTCTCTCTCTGTCTCTGCCTCTCCTCTCTCTTTGTAACTCTGACTTTCAAATAAATAAATAAATCTTAAAAAAAAATCCCAGAAAAAATGCACGTGTACTGAACAGTACCGACTCCCCCTGTCATTCCCTAAACAGCCCAATGAAACAGCTACTTACACAGTACTCACTCTGTCTTAGCTAAGAAATCCAGAGGTGATTTAAAACATAGGGGAGGAGGTATGCATGGATTTTGTTATCCAAAGTGGGCCATACTGGGGTCGGCCTATGGCACAGTGGGAGTAAGCCACTGCCTGCATCCCATGTGTGTGGCCAGTTTGAGTCCCAGCGGCTCTGCTTCCGATCCTGTTCCCTGCTAATGTGCCTGGGATAGTAGTGCAAGATGGTTCAAGTGCTTGGGGCCCTGCCACCCACGTGAGAGGCATGGATAGAATTCCAGGGTCCTGGCTTCAGCTTGGCCTTGCCCTGACCATTGTGGCCATTTGAGAAGTGAACCAGTACATAGAAGATATTTCTTTCTCTATCTCTCTCTCTAATTCTACTTTTCAAATAAGTAATAAAATAAATTGAAAAAAAAAAAAAAGTAGGCCCTGGCACCAGGTACCCATAGATACCTAGGGACCACCATCCACAGCGAATGGTGACATAGTGAGACAGTGCTATGCGAAGGGCCGAGTCCTGGCGTGTGTGTGTGTGTGTGTATGTGCGCACGCACATGTACTTGTGTGTGGTTTGTGTGTTTGGTGCCTGGGGGTATCTGTCTGCGTGTCTGTGTGCGTCCACACACGTGTGCATGTGTGTCTACATGAGTGCTTTTATGTGCATGTGAATGTCTAAGCGTGTACGTGCCTGTGTCTGCACGTGTATCTTCCTTGAGGACAAGAGCCCCGGCCTGAAGAGATTTCAAGCTGAGAGAAGAGGTGCACAAACAGGTGCGCTGTGTTATTCGGCTTTTGTTACTTTAACTAAAAGAGCCGCAAGGAGCTTCTTGGGAAGCAGGAGGTTTCTTTGGGCTCAGAGTTTGGAGGTTCACAGCTCAGGATTGGGTGGCCCCATTAGTGAGGCTCCATGGTGGGGGCTGGGCCAGGGTAGTGTGTGCAGAGGATCGCGTGGAGGGCCAGGAAGCAGTGAGACACACAGGACACTCATTTGGCTTCTACAGCCAACCCTTTTCCAAGAACCACCTTCTGAGAGCATGCTGCCAGGGACCCAAGGACCTCCCACCCTTAATCGACCTGCCATTCAAATGAAAACATTAACCATTACACTCTGACAATCAAGACTTGAACTCATGGGCCTCAGGGGGACACCCCATTTTCCAACCCATAACATGTTCGGAGGCAACGGAGCACTCCACAAAGACCTCTAAGTGGGCATGGGTTTGGGAGGTCAGGAGAGAAGGCTGAAGAGGCCGGTAGGGGCCAGGATGAAGAAGTCAGGTGCATCCCATCATAGAACAGGCCGCTGGCGAGCAGGGCATGCCATGATTCAACTAGCCCACTGCAGACATTGCGCGGGACGAGGGGCGCTGGCGGGATGGGGTAGTGCGTGAGTCATTAGGGAAGCAACCCAGGAAAGAGGACTTCAGGGCTCAGGGAGAGAAAGTGATGAGGCCATACTGCTGTGCGCACCATCCTGCTATCCACAAGCCCTCTGTGCCACTCCCACCTCTGATACAAAACACCCTCTCCTCTTCTCCCCTGGCTAGCCTGGGCAGCTGCCCAACTATCCAGATAATTCTGCCTCCTTAGGGCCCTGGGGCGGGGGGAAGGGAGTAGGGCGAGGAACCCACGGCAGGGCAGAGGCTGCCACCGCCTCCCCATTCCAAGCAGCCTTATCTGATCATGGTGCCGTTTGATCTGCTCTTTGCAGTTTATTTTGTCTACCTGCTTCTCTATTGGCCTCACGGAATTGTGCACTGAGACACGGATGAGGGAGCTGAGTTTCACCGCTAGGCAGTCGGAGTTCTCACTCTGGAAGTTTGCCCCTGCCTCCTCCACTGCCTACCCCTGTCTTGTTCCAGGTCCTCTGAACAGACGCTGGGGTGACTCCAGGGGAGTCACTTCTGTTACCTCCAGAGACGCTTCCCCTGTGAGAGGCCCCTCACCAGAGCCGGCTCCTGGCCTCCAGAGGTCATCCCCCTAAATGCCCATCAGATCGGATTCCCGTTTGGTCTGCGTTTGTCGTGCGGAGCGACCATCATTACAGTGCAAGAAC
This sequence comes from Lepus europaeus, assembly GCF_033115175.1. Classification (NCBI taxonomy): domain Eukaryota; kingdom Metazoa; phylum Chordata; class Mammalia; order Lagomorpha; family Leporidae; genus Lepus; species Lepus europaeus. The sequence continues at coordinate 13,223,678 of NC_084842.1, forward strand.
ACATCTTCGCAAGGGCGTGATGGGTACCCTGTGGGAAAGACAGTCCCCCACTCGTGTCCCGGGGAGAGGCCATGGCCATGGAGGCACAAGGGAGACTGCCTGCCCTACGGTAACAGGAGACTTTTGTCTGAACTGAGGTTTAAATGGCAAGTGGCTGTGGCTGTGTGGCAGGCAGAGGTGGGGGCATTTCAGGCTGAGAAGCAGCATGACGCTGGCCTGGGGACGTGGGAGGGAGGGGATGCTGGGAGGGGGAGAAGGGGTCTGGCAGGAGGACCGGGTGCTGGGAAGGAGAGAGGGCAGAGGCACCTGGGAAAGTAGCCGGGGCTGATGGTGACGGCCCCCAGGAACGTGCACCTTGCACTGGAGTTTGGGCTTCACCAACACACAACTGGAAGTCACCATGTGTGTTTAGGCATTATGTCAGTCAGATTTTCCCTACTGTAATAGGATCCCTGGAACAGACTTAAGAAGAAAAGAGGTTTACTTCATTCACAGTTTTGGGAGTTCAAGGTTCAAAAGGCACAGTCCAGGCTCTGGGGCAGGGCCTTGTCACGGCTATAGCACTTCATGGAAGACAGCAATGGCGGAGTGGGAACAAGCAAGAGCTTGCATTTCCAACCAGGAGCACAGAGAGCTGGTGGGCCCAGGTTTGCTCCTTATAACACTCTCTGGAGGGAACTCAAGGGGTCGCACCAGAGCTACCTTCCAAGGGGCTCCCACTATGACACCCCCCATGCCCTCTAAGGTTCCACCCCCTCCCAATATCCAGCTGCCAATCACGGTGCACCCTTGGGGAACAGCCAACCACATGGAAACCATAGCAGGCACCATGCACTTTGCGTTTAGGAAGACAACTTGACAGACTGCAGAG